>NC_091048.1:16990213-17716407 GCF_963966145.1 Tenebrio molitor | reverse complement strand
GCAAACGTCAAAGCACCAATTTATTAACTTCTTACTGTAGCCACATTTTCTTTTAAATTAAAACTGTTACTAGAACCACGATTCTGATTCATATAATAAAGTAAATAGTTACTTACTAAACCTCATAAATGCTCCTAATGAGTATTGGTTGATGTATTGTGAACAATTACATACAATGTGGAAACATTATAGTGGAGTAACGATAGACAAAAATACGGCGTTATTTCGGAACCGGTAACAAGAGTTCCGATTGTAATAATTTATTTTTTTTTATGTCATGAATACAAAATACTAAAACCTTTATAGGTTAAAAATTGACGCTCATAGTGGGAAATACACTCACCGGCACAAAAAGCGACTCATTTCCAGAGTTTTTGGCCCATGGTATAACATATCTGAAACCAAAAGATTCCGATACTAAAAATCCATCAAAATATAGGCCAATCACATGTCTGCCTACAATTTATAAAATTATGACATCTTGCATTAAAGTAATAATTTACGACCATTGTCAAAAATTAAATATACTTAATGAAGAACAAAAAGGTTGTGTTAAGGAGTGTTTTGGTTGTAAAGAACAACTCATAATAGATACGGTAATAATGGAACAAGCTAGAAAAAATAATAGAAATATTATACCGCATTCATAGACTACAAAAAAGCCTATGATTCAGTACCACATTCATGGTTAATTAAAATTCTTAAAATTTATAAAATTAATTTGGATTTGATTAACTTTTTATCCCATGTTATGACATTTTGGAGAACTACTTTAAATTTATCAATAAACAATACTATTCAAATTAAACGGGGAATTTATCAAGGAGATTCTTTAAGTCCTTTATGGTTTTGTCTAGCCATTAATCCTTTGACAAATCTATTAAATAGCACTGGATATGGTTTCAATATTACTTAACAATACCACACTATCCAAATTAAATCACCTTCTTTATATGGATGACATAAAACTTTATGCATCTAAAAAGAATCACATTTTATCTTTATTAACAATAACTGAAAATTTCTCAAATGATATTGGCATGAGTGGTATTGATAAGTGTAAAACGCAATCAATATGTCGCGGTCATTACGAAAATTTAGAATATATAACTAAAGAAGGAGAAATCATTAAAAATTTAAATAAAGGAGAATTTTATAAATATTTAGGTATTAATCATATTCAACATTCAATTATAAAAGAAAATTTAGAAAAACAATTTTATTTAAGAATTAAATCTATTTTATCTAATCCCGTGGGATAAATGACACTTATCCCACTCATTTGAGTGGAATAAGGAACTTCATTACCGGACGCATTTCATTACTCCACTCAGTGGGATAAGTGAGCTTCATTACCCCACTCAGTGGGATAAGTAAGTTATTATTCCACTGAGTGGTGTAATGAAACTGGCGGAAATAAATAAGATTTACCTTTTTTTTTAATTCGGGGCGGTCTTAGATAAAATTTTGTACATAACACGTGGGCTAAAGCATATTACAGGAAACTCGTGTGATTACAGATGAACTCGGGCTAACGCCCTCGTCATCTGCAATCTTCACACTCGAATCCTGTAATATTGCTTTTATCCCACTAATTGTGTAAATAACTATTAAAATCAAAATTAAACGGTAATAATTTAATTAAAGCAGTTAATACATATGCTGTTCCATTGTTGACCTATTCTTTTGGTGTTATAAAATGGTCCAAAACTAATTTACAGAATATAAACATTCAAACTAGAGTTCTCTTTACAAAATTTTGTAAACATCACCCCAAATCTGCTATTGAAAGATTTAATTTACCACGCGAAAATGGTGGTAGGGGTTTTTCAAATCTAGAAATTCTACAACACAATCAAATTGCTTCACTAAAAAATTATTTTCTCAATAGAGCTCGTGATAACACTTTTTTTAATGCTTTGGTTTCAGCGGATAAAGGTTACACACCTTTAAATTTAAGTGATAATATAATTTCAGATATTGTTGAGCCAAATATACCTGACACTATAGCAAATATAAAACAAAAGTCTTTACATGGGAGATATTTTAAAGAGCTAGAACAGCCAGAAATTAATATTCAAGCTTCTCATGCATGGTTTAAAAAATCAAATATTCATCCTGAGACTGAGGGTTTTATATTTGCAATACAAGATCGTGTTATAAATACAAGAAATTATAAAAAACACATATGCGGTTTACAATCGATCATTGATAAATGTAGGATTTGCGGAACTGAAGGGGAAACCATTGAACACATCATTTCTTCTTGCACCGTTTTGGCTCAAAGCTAATATAAAAAACGTCATGATATATTCGCAAAAATTATACACATAAATTTAGCAGTTAAATTCAATTTATTAAAGGATACACAACCACATTACATTTATAAACCAGAAAGTTGTTTAGAAAATGACAATTACAAATTATATTTTGATCGCACAGTTTTAACTGACATTCACATTCAGCATAACAGACCAGACATTTTTATTTTAAATAAACAACAAAAGCAAGCATATCTTTTAGATATAGCTGTTCCAAATTCACACAATATAACACAGACATATAATACAAAAATTAATAAATATTTAGAACTCTCCGTTGCTATGAGAAATCTTTGGTGTTTAGAAAAAATTTCGATTTTACCATTTATAATTTCAGCAACAGGAATAGTACCGCAATCTCTTTTTAAAAATTTAAAAATTTTGGACTTAGAGAACACATTGGTGGTTGAAATTCAAAAAGGTATATTATTATACTCATGTCACATCGTGAGGAAATTCCTTAACATTGACACAGAACATAAAACACAAAAAAGTCAAAATGTGGAGGCGAGACGCCGGTAATTATGTTGATAAGCACTGCACTATTACTTGATAGTATTATCCGTAATAGTGTATGTACTCCGGCAAAATTGCCGTGCCGCCGGGTGGAGGTGGGATACGAAAAATTTTGAAATTATATTTGTGCTTATTTTTTTTATAATAGTTAAATTGGGATATTTTCAAAGATCGGGAGTGCTATGGTCACCATGGCAACCGAATTGTTTTGTTTAAATAAATTATTGAAAAGTTTGCGCTACTTCCATGTTGTGTTTTTGTCGGTTGTTTTACGTGTTAAAATTTTTAATTTGACTGTTTAGGACTGTAACCCTTTTGTATGCTGTGTTTTTGTTGGGTTGTTGCGATCGAATTGGACGCTTTGAGTTGGACGTCTTTATTCGAGAAAAAATAACTGTCACTTTTGTTGAGTACTTTATTCGTCTCTGGTTTCTAGTTATTCTCTGCCTACTATTTACAAAATTTTACCTTAAATACTACCTACTTCTAGAAAACTGAGGGTGGGGGTGTAAGCACCCGTCCAGACCTTCGTGGGTACAGTTGGACGTAACAGAAATGCAACATGCCGCCCACCATTGAAATAAAAATGAGAATGTGTACATACATATTTTTGTTTCAATAAGACCTTAATACCATGAACAACGAAATACATATACATCATTAACAAAAAAATAAAAATAAAAAATGCTCGATTGTTAACCGCATACCGAAAATTCATTAGTCTGTGGGCAACGGACACAAATAGTTTATCGAACGTTTGGATTCACTTGAATTGCACTTCACTGACACTACACGCACCACCTTGTCTGGTCCGGGATGCAGCTGAGTGATGCGGCCAAGTTTCCACTGCAGTGGAGGTGCATTGGTTTCCTTGATTAGTACTAATGAACCCACATGCGGCACCTTGTCCTTGGATGTGATCCACCGGGTCCGTTGTTGTAGCGTCGTAAGGTACTCGTTGGACCAGCGCTTCCAAAAGTGTTGTCGAATTCGCTCGACGTGTTGCCACCGTGAGAGTCGATGGATGTTGACATCTGTGAGGTCGAACTCCGCTGGTGCATTGAGAGGCTCGCCGACGAGAAAGTGGCCGGGGGTTAAATAGGATAAGTCATTGGGGTCGTTGGAAAGAGGACACAGAGGACGTGAGTTCAGGATTGCTTCAATAGAGGTTAAAACAGTGTACAGTTCCTCAAATGTCAAATTCGCGTTCCCAATTACCCTTTTTAAATGATTTTTGACACATTTAATATTTGCTTCCCACAAACCTCCCATGTGGGGACTTCGTGGTGGAATGAAATGCCATTCTATATTGTGATCAGATTGAATTCTTTTTTGTAACTCGTTTTTTGATCCAATAAAATTCGTGGCGTTGTCAGAGTAAAGTTTTGAAACCATACCCCTTCGCGATATCAAACGTTTAAGTGCATTTAGAAATGACTCTGTTGTCAAATCACCAACCAATTCAACATGTACTGCCTTTGTTGTCATACATATAAATAACGCAATATAGGCCTTAACTATTCGCTTACCGCGACCTCTACCTTCCTTGAGGGCAATTGGACCGGCAAATTCTACACCACTAATTAGAAAAGGACGATTTTGAGTTACTCTATCGGATGGTAGATCACCCATGATTTGATCGAATGTGGTAGGATTTGTTTTGAAACACCTGATACATCGATGTATGACTTGTCGTACAGCATCACGTCCCGCAATTGGCCAATATTTTTGTCTTATATAGGCTAATGTGCCTTGATGACCTGCATGTAATTGACATTCGTGAGCATGTCTGATAATTAATGTCGTGACAAAATGTCCCTTTGGAAGCAAAATAGGAAATTTTTTATATGCACTTATTGAACGTGAGTTACGCAATCTTCCGCCCACCTTGATCAATCCGTCTGTATGGTCGATAAAGGGGTTAAGAGATTTGATTTTACTCTTGTTAGAAACTAAATTATTATTCTTTAAAAGAGACAATTCTTGGTGAAATGATTCCAATTGGACCAATTTTAATATTGTATTGGTTGACGCACTTATTTCCTGTGGAGATAATCTGTTACTTGCGATTCGCTCAGCCTTTACTTTACGACAGTTGGAGATGAATCTTTTACAGTAACCGATCACGCGCTGTAATTTAGGAAATGTTGAAAAACGTCTCAAAATCTCTAGGTTCAATTCACATTGCGTTACAAAAGCGTTTGTTTTGACTTCTGGAATTGTACAAAATAATGTAATTTTGAACGTTATTGTTAGAAACAGGTACTGTAGCAGGTAGTCCTGCCTACTTTCTTTGTGAGAGGGGTGAAATCACCCACCCTTATTTAAGTCGAGATATAGCGGTAAAAACCAGAGTCTACCACTATCCTTGGTACTTAACACTTGTACATCAACATTTTGTCATACAATAAAGTTTTTAAGTAGTTATACAAAGACGACTATATCATTTGAACGGCTAATATCACCACCCAACAGTGATTAATCGTTCATAATTTTGGTCCTTCGAGCCGGATGATTAAATCCATATCACACGACGGTCGTCTAGTGTAATAACAAGTGTAATACAACAACAATTCAAGAAGCAGTTTCGACACCCAGAGGGCAGCAACGATTTCGTCACCTTCAGCAAGGGCAAAAGGGCAGCACGAATAGTCACCGAATTGGGTAGCAGCGAAGCGATCATCACTCAAGACATCAACAAAGGTTAGTGGCTCTCAATCCTTTCAATTTCCCTTCCAAACTACATTACTACGTACGACTTTTTCTATTGTTCTTAATTTCGCAAATTTTCATCTCGACCACGTAAATCAAATCAATCATTATGCCCGAGACATCCTTATTAGATGAATCAATTGCCAAATTAGAGGCTTTAAAAAAGAAAAGAACCTCATTAAAAACAAAAATTACGCGAATTCAAAACTTTGTTGCTAACTTTCAATCAAATGATAACGATGTAAATCCACTAAAATTTAGAAAAACATTCATCGAACAGACATTCAAAGATTATGAAGAGGTATTGAATTACTTGATTCTTCAACGACAGCTGTTGAAACGCAGACTCAGGACCGCGTCGAAATTGAGTCAAAATATTTCGATGTATTATCATCAATTCAAACAAAAATTGAACAAATGACGCCTCCACCGCACACTGCGGCCACAACGAACGGTAACGGTAGTTGTTCCAGCGCTAATTCACATTGTTCTAATCGTGATCAATCAATCAAATTGAATCTGCCAACTCTAAATTTAAAATCTTTCACTGGTTGCTATAAGGAATGGTTGTCATTTCAAAATTCATTTAAATCCATTATTGAAGACGAAAACAACATGCTAAACAACTGTCAACGTTTCCAATATTTGCGATCATGTTTATCTGGTGAAGCTTTGCGAGCAGTCGAGTCATTAACGGTGTCATCAGAAAATTATAATGTAGCGTGGGATATCTTAAAGAAACGGTTCTGCAACAAACGGCTGATCGTCCACGATCACATAATAGCCATCACAAAGGCACCCCAAGTAATTAAAGCCTCGCATTCGTCACTTAGGTGTTTTTTAGATACGTTGAATTCAAATGTTGCCGCGTTAAGACAGCTAGAAGTACCGATTGATACTTGGCACGCTCTTCTAGTCGTAATAATTGTGGACAAATTAGACGACAATCTTGCAAGAGAATGGCAGGCTACATTAACCGACGAGGTTCCAACTTACGGTCAAACGATCGAATTTTTAGAAAGGAAATGTCAGTTGTTGGAATCCTTAAATCTATTGCACCCCAAATCGAACGTCAATCCGAATCACAATAATGCAAAAAACAATATGTCACAAAAACGAAGCACTACATCTTATGTTGCCACAAACAAACTACATTGTACATTTTGTAAAAATGACGATCATACAATCTTTCAGTGCAATGAATTTACAAAATTAAATGTAGAGGAAAGAAACGCTCAAGCTCGAAACCTGAAGTTATGTCTTAATTGTCTAAGAACCAATCATTTTGTTAACAACTGTCAGTCCAAATTCAAATGCCGTAAATGCAATCAAAGCCACAATACGCTGCTTCACAAAGAAAGACAAATCACGCAAACCAATGAAACACCAGCACAGGTAGAAAGTTTAAACGCTCATTCTATGAGGTCCCAATCATCAATTATTTTGTTATCAACCGCGATCGTTCTCATAGAAGATCGTAATAATAAGTCACATAAATGTAGAGCTCTCCTGGATGCAGGGTCCATGAACAGTTATATTACGTCATCATTTTCCAAAAAATTACGTCTACAGCAGAAAGCCGTAAATATAACCGTTGGCGGAATTGGTCAAATTTCGACGAACATCAAACAGGCCGTCCAGGTAAACATCAAGTCTCAGTACAATAAGTTTTCGGCGAACTTAAGTTGTTTTGTTCTGGAAAAAATAACCGAAAATCTTCCCCTGGTGACCATAAACATGTCTGCAATAAATATTCCAAAGGAATTACAGCTAGCCGATCCGAAATTCTTAGAAACTGCACCAGTAGACTTACTTATCGGGGCTGATTTGTTTTGGAACCTTTTATGTCAAGACCGCAAGGAAATAACACTGAAGAACCATAACAAACTAATGCTGCAAAATACCCATTTAGGTTTCATTGCGGGTGGGTCACTAAATATGAACAATAACAATAGCTCAAGCACCTGCTCGCTTTCTCTAACGTCGGTAACCGACATTTTAGAGAACCAGGTGCAAAAATTCTTCGAACTAGAACAATGCAGCAACCCTTCCGAACAAAAATGCTTTTCAAATGAAGAGATTATGTGCGAGCAACATTTTATTCAAAATACGTGCAGACAAACAAACGGAAAGTTTCTTGTTAAACTGCCATTAAAAAATGATCCTCCAATTCTCAAGTCAAACCGCGATAGTGCTGTAAAGTTTTTTAACAATCTGGAACGAAACCTAAACAAAAGGCCTACACTAAAATCAGATTATGTGCAATTCATGCGGGATTACATCTCTTTGGGTCACATGGAGGAAGTTCCGGGTTGCGAATTAAATAAACCGAACTGTACATATTTGCCTCATCACGCGGTACTCAAGGATTCTACATCGACCAAGTTAAGAGTTGTTTTTAACGCGTCATTTCGCTCAGCTGATGCATTAAGTCTAAATGACAATCTTATGGCAGGACCTTCAATCCAGCCAGAGCTTTTTGCAATTTTGTTGAGATTCAGAACTTTTAAATACGTCGTAAACGGGGACATAGCTAAAATGTACCGTATGATAGAAATACATCCCGATCACAGTGACTATCAACGAATTGTTTGGCGCGAGAACACCGAAGATCCGCTAAAAACGTATAGATTAACCACTCTAACCTACGGTACAAAACCGGCCAGTTTTCTAGCAACAAGATGTCTTAAAGAACTAGCTCTTCAAAACGTAAATCAGTACCCGGAAGCCGCTAAAGCAATTCAACAGGATTTTTACGTAGACGATCTTCTGACGGGAGGAGACTCACTTGAAAACCTAATCACTTTACGAGATCAAATAATTCAAATTTTAGCTCATGGTGGTTTCTTATTACGTAAATGGACCGCCAATCATCCGGCATTAATTCCAGATAGTCACGAGCCTAATCTCAACGTCAGTTTCGATAAGGATGCTTACACTAAAACGTTAGGGCTTTTTTGGAATCCTAATCACGATTCGTTACGGTATCAGGTAAAACAGTGCGACATTCCGAAAAGACTAACAAAACGCGAAATCCTGTCTAAAACTGCCCAGGTATTCGATCCATTGGGTCTTGTGGCGCCAGTAGTAGTAAAAGCAAAAATAATCCTTCAACAATGCTGGAGTTTGAAAATTGGATGGGACGATCTATTACCTGAAACTATTTATTGTGCATGTGTTAAGATCTTGCAAGAACTCGCTCACTTAAACGAAATCGAAATTCCCAGAAACATAATAAAATCAAGCCCCGTACAGGTGCAACTACATGGTTTTGGTGACGCATCACAAATCGCATATGGCGCTGCTGTCTATCTAAGAACAACCGATCATAGTGGCAATCATCAAGTTCACTTAATTTGCGCTAAATCTCGTGTGGCTCCTCTTCGCGCTGTTACGTTACCACGCTTCGAGCTGTGTGCCGCCTTAACGTTGTCGCGATTATTTAATACAGTTTTACGAACGATAAATGTCAAAATTGATCAGCAATTTCTCTGGACAGATTCCACAGTCGTTCTGGCATGGATAAACGCTACATCTTCAAACTTACAAACATTTGTAGGAAATCGAGTTTCCGAAATTCAAACGCTAACGGATGCGAAAGATTGGTATCATGTCAAAAGCGAAAGTAACCCTGCGGATGTACTAAGCCGAGGTGCTTTACCTGGTCAACTCAAAACTAATAAACTGTGGTGGAACGGTCCTGATTGGCTGTCAGAAAACAACGACACTTGGCCCGTATCTAACGTAAATCTTTCGGATATTGAAATTCCAGAACGGCGAACTGTCACTCTGACCAATATTCATTCTCGCGAAAGACAACTACCGCTTCTTACAAAATTTTCAAATTACAAAAAAACTGAACGCGTAATGTCATGGGTATTACGGTTCATCAACAATTGTAGGAAGCCAAACCAAAGGCAAATCTCTAGTTCTTTAACATGTGAAGAATTAAAAGATTCCATGAAGGCCATCATGCGTTTGATTCAAGAAGTTGCATTCAACGATGAATTAGCTTGCCTTAAACAAAACAAACCGATTAACAAGAAATCACGTTTACTGTGCTTAAATATTTTTCTCGACAAGAATGATAATTTAATTCGCGCGGGAGGTAGGTTGCAAAACTCATCCTTAACTTACGATGTCAAACATCCCCTCGTGCTACCAAACGATCACCATTTGATTAAGGCATTAGTCAAACACGTGCACATTGAGCAACTGCACGCTGGTGTTCAGGGAACTTTAGCCGCGTTACGTCAAAATTTTTGGATAATTTCTCCACGCAGTGTGGTACGCAAGATTTTGCACCAGTGTTTGCAATGTTTTAAAGTCAAACCAAGCGTTATGTATCCTATTATGGGTAATTTGCCCAAATCCCGTGTCGAACCAACCAGACCATTTTCAATCAGTGGCGTAGATTATGCCGGGCCTATTTACATCAAGGAATGTCGTGGTCGCAGTAAGCGTACTGTGAAGGCATATATTTGCGTCTTTGTCTGTTTTTCAACTAAAGCCGTTCATTTAGAACTAGTTGGTGACTTAACGACTCAAACCTTTTTGAATGCGCTAAAACGCTTCATATCAAGACGTGGTCATGTGTACCATCTTTATTCGGACAATGCTACAAATTTCGTTGGCGCCAATAGAGAATTACTGGAACTAAGAACATTTCTAAAGTCAGCTTCATTTAGTCAAATTACAGAAAATCTGGCTAATAAGGGTATCTCGTGGCATTTCATTCCCCCCAGATCCCCGCACATGGGCGGTATTTGGGAAATAAACGTAAAATCCATTAAAGGTCATTTAAAGAGAACAATAGGAGAAGTCGTGCTTTCCTACGAAGAATTGTATACCCTGTTAACAAGAATTGAAGCAGTCGTAAACTCCAGACCTTTGTGTCCCCTGAGTAATGATCCTAATGACCTTAATCCCATAACCCCTGGTCACTTCCTCATCGGAGAGCCATTAACTTCTATAAGCGAAAGAGATCTTACGACGACGAGGATCAACCGATTGACGCAATGGCAAAGAGTGGAACAGATGAGGCACCTTGTTCAAAACATCAATCGTTCCAAGCAGCTCCGTGGTTCCGGTTCCAGACCGTCCACCCCCGCCTTGGAAGTTGGTTCCATGGTGATTCTAGTTGAGGACAACACGCCGCCACTACAATGGAAATTGGGAGGCATCGTAGAACTTCATCCCGGAAGTGACGGTGTTGTGCGCGTAGTGTCCGTAAAGACTGTCAATGGCATCTTCAAAAGAGCCACGCGAAAGGTGTGCGTTCTGCCAGCGAATGAATAGACTATGTTTGTATCGTGTAAATATTTGTTATAATTATGCATTAACCCTTTTTTTACAATTGACTTCAATGTTTGTATTTTTTAATGTTTTTTGTCATGTTTATTATGTAACAATCCTTTTTCTAATAACCATGTTCGATCTTTGCTAATTCCAATATTTTTGAAGTCCGTGCCTTCAAGGGGGGCGGTATATGTACAAAATAATGTAATTTTGAACGTTATTGTTAGAAACAGGTACTGTAGCAGGTAGTCCTGCCTACTTTCTTTGTGAGAGGGGTGAAATCACCCACCCTTATTTAAGTCGAGATATAGCGGTAAAAACCAGAGTCTACCACTATCCTTGGTACTTAACACTTGTACATCAACATTTTGTCATACAATAAAGTTTTTAAGTAGTTATACAAAGACGACTATATCATTTGAACGGCTAATATCACCACCCAACAGTGATTAATCGTTCAGGAATGTTTTCTGACCGCGCGTAGTTAGATATATGATTGCAGCGCCATGTATCAGGGTGTGAATGTAACCAACTTGGCCCATGAAACCATAATTTTGAATTACGTAATTGACTAGGTAATAAGCCCCGCGATATTATATCGGCTGGATTTTCTTCACCTTTTACATGATACCAACGGTCGCTATCCGTTTGTGATTGAATCTCTGACACCCGATTAGCAACAAAAACCTTCCATTGTGTGGGCTCACCGGAAAGCCAAGACAATACGATTGTACTATCCGTCCAAAAATAATGATCATCAATTTTGTGAGAAATGATTGGATACACTTTGTTGAATAATTTAGCTAATAACATCGCCGCTGACAATTCTAATTTTGGTAATGATATTGTTTTGATAGGTGCAACTCTGGATTTAGCGCAAAGAATGTTAACATGACAATTTTGTTCTGGATCTATGAACTTAATATACAAAACCGCACCGTAAGCTGCTTGAGAAGCATCACAGAAACCGTGGAGCTCTGTGCGCTTAATTTTCTGTTTTCCCAAAACAAAACGAGAAATTGAAATGTCGTGCAAATTAGGTAATTCTTCTAAAAACTGTAACCACAAAATTTTAATGTTTTCAGGAACTGATTCATTCCAATCTATTTTTAAAAGCCATAGTTTTTGCAACAGAATTTTTGCCTTTGTAATTATTGGACCAATCAATCCTAAAGGGTCAAATAATTTTGAGATGGTGGATAAAATTGTTCGTTTTGTGATTGTTGACACTTCAGTGTCGGGTTCATATTTGTAATGTAATGTGTCTCGTTTATTGTTCCAGAATAAACCTAAAGTTTTATTAATTTCCTTGTCTAAATTTAAGAATTCTGATTGGGATTCATTAGGTGGCAAAACATCAGATTCATTCGAGACCCATTTACGCAATTCGAAACCTCCTAAACTGAGATATTTAATCAGCTAACCTCTTAATTCAATCGCGGTTTCCTTTTTGTCCACGGAATGTAATAGATCATCTACGTAAAATGAATTTTGTATGACTGGACATGCTAATGGATACGTTTTCTCGTTCTCTAAAGCTAGTTGCATTAAACACCGAATCGCTTGATATGGAGCGCATGTTGTTCCGTAAGTTACCGTTTTAAGCCGAAATACTTGTAGCGGATCATCGGGATGATTTCGCCACAAAATTCTCAAAAAGTCCCGATGAGCAGGGTCAATGAATATTTGTCGGTACATTTTTGTGATATCGCTGCATAAAACAATGCGATGTATTCGAAAATTTACGAGAATATGAAATAGGTCCTTTTGTAGGGTAGGACCCCCCATCAGATTGTTCGATGATTTGACTGAACCATCAAAAACAACTCGCAATTTTGTCGTTAAACTGTCGATTTTGAACACCGCATGATGCGGTAAATAAAAATGTTTATTGTTTAAGACATCGATATCCTTAGATGGAACTACCTCCATATGACCTAAATCAACATATTCATTAATAAATTCTGTATATGCGCCTTTTAAACTGAGATCACGTGACAATTTTCGTTCTAGTGATTGAAATCTCTTTAATGCTTGGTCAAATGAGAGACCAATATTCGGACTTTCACTTTTGAACATCAATGGTACCTGAAATTTACCGTTAGCAAGCCGTTTGTGACATTCTAGGAATTGTTTCTAGCACCTTTCATGTTCTCTGGACAGAATTGGTTTATGGTCTATTTCCTCAATTTGCCAAAACTTGACCATCTGTTTTTCCAAGTTCTTGCTGGAGAAAGTGCAGATCGTCTTTGTGTTTTCTTTGTTAGTGTCCCAACAACTGCCCAAAATCCACCCCAGCTGGGTATTTTGAGCTATCAACCGTTTGGCGGGACCTAATTGCACCTTGCCGACGCACAGTACCTTCCAGAACAGCTCGTTTCCGAGAAGAAGATCAATCGGACCGGGTTTATTGAACGTCGGGTCCGCCAATTTTATATTTCTAGGGATTTTGAAAGTGTCGTAAACTAACGGACTCGCTGGGATGTTTTGAGTGATTTTTGGCAACACTAAACATTTTACTGAAGCTTGGAATTTATTGAAATTTGATTTGAAAATTAGCGTGGTACTTTTGTTTACCTTGCTGTGACTGTTGTTTACCCCAGATAACGTGATGTTCGTATCGTAAGATGGCAAATCTAACATTTTTAAAGCTGACTCTGTGATGAAATTTGACTGTGAGCCACTGTCTAGAAGAGCTCGTAATTGGGTGAAATTTACTGCTTTATCTTGCACCTGCACCAGTGCCGTTGACAAAATGACATTGATTGGCAAGGTAGTGCTCGAATTTAGTACATTTACATCATTGTTAATTTCATCCAATTGCTCCGATGTGTCCTTGTGTAATAATGTATTGTGTGTATTACTGCCACACACTCGGCAATAACCACCTTTGCAGCTGTCTGAGTCATGATTTGTTCTTAAGCAATTTTTACAAAGTTTTCGTTTGTTTATTTGATCAATTCTGTTTGATACCGATAAGCTGAGAAACTTCTTGCATTGATACAAGTAATGATTTGACTTGTTACAATATAAACATTTTTTTGAGGTAGTTTCATTTTTGACACTAACAAACGATTTTTGCGATTGTTTGGGTTTTTCAATTGTTGATGATTTTCCCTTATGTGAATCGCTCAAAGCTTCTAACGTGAGACAATGATTTGTTAGTATATCGCTAAATTCTTTCAGTGTCGGAATGTTTGTTGTTTTGCAAGATGTTTCCCATTCTCTGTGGGATTGATAATCTAATTTTGACAACATTAACTGAATGAGAATGATATCCCAACTTTGTACTGGAATATCTAAATTTTGCAATATACTTAAATTGGTCGAAAGCCCATCTAACAGTTGTCTTAGGGACGCTGGCGATCCCTTTGTTACCTGCGGTAGATTTATTATTGTATTGACGTGCTGTTGTACGATAATCCGTTTGTTCTCAAACCGTGATTTTAAAAGATTATACGCGGTAATATAATTGTCATGGGTGATAGCTAAATGAACAATTAGCTTTTGTGCTTCCCCCTTTACACTTGATTTTAAATAATGAAACTTTTGTATGTTGGTTTAGTCATTATACATTAGAATCAAATGTATTTTTGAAATTTACCCATTCGATTTAATTTCCCTCAAACGAAGGTAGGTTTATTGGCGGGAGTTTGGCTATTACACTTTCAGCAATACCTTGACTTGAATTGATTGATGTTGACGATGATGTAAGTGTATGTGACTCTAAATAACTGCTTACATCCGCGATAACTTTATAGTAATCAGTTTCAAAACTCTCTCGATACGCTTCTTCATCATCTTTTAATAATTCAATTGACGTTTGAATGTCATTAAAATCGTTGAAGGTTTTGTTTAAAACTTCTTTCCGAATTGAAATTTGTTTTGCGTGTGCAATATTTGATTTGTGATTTTCAAAAAATGTTGTGAATCGAGTTAAACTTGACTTTAATATCGCGCGTCTTTTCAATAGCTCTGGTAATTCTGCCATAATCAATTTGAAAAACTGTTCTACTGCTAGGAAATGACTGGAAAATGGGACTGACCTTTTGTTTCTTGAATTCGATTTCTTGTACCTCTGGCGGATACGATGTCACCTTGATGTTCCACAGCCGGTGAATCCGATTCGAGGAGGACCACACGGTTTGCTTGTTTCACTGTAGCGACTTGAGTTGCTTTGGATTCCAATGTTTTGTTTGTTACACTTTTTTAATGCACTGTCACTGGATCCGGTTCGAAGGACCAAAAATGTTTAGGACTGTAACCCTTTTGTATGCTGTGTTTTTGCTGGGTTGATCGAATTGGACGCTTTGTGATGGACGTCTTTATTCGAGAAAAAATAACTGTCACTTTTGTTGAGTACTTTATTCGTCCCTGGTTTCTAGTTATTCTCTACCTACTATTTACAAAATTTTACCTTAAATACTACCTACTTCTAGAAAAATGAGGGTGGGGGTGTAAGCACCCGTCCAGACCTTCGTGGGTACAGTTGGACGTAACAGAAATGCAACATTGACAATACGAAATACTAATTCAAAATACTGTTCAAATTTTGACAATTTTTTATAACATATTTTTTTTTTCTAAAAAATAGCTTTTATCATTTTTCATTAAAATCTTATTTCCTGTGTTTAATGTTTTGTTTGTCGGATATTCTTTGGCAAAGAATAACTTAAATAGCACCTACCAATACATGATACAAAAAAAAAATTCTAAGACAATGAATTACTTAAAATTCAAAGTGAGTAGAACTCTTCAAACGATCATTGTGACGGGTATTGGTAAAAAATATACAAGAGATGCTGAAAGTAAAAATTTATTAAGAGTGTATTATAAAAATTAAATATTTTCCCCGGTTTCATCCTCTTCTATGTCATTTTCATCTAAAATTGTTGTGGCCTATTTTTGAACACGTTGTTTTTAAGGAATGGAAAAACAAAATAATCAAGGCAAGTTGTTGGTACAGTTGGGAGTAAAAAAAACGGACATCAAAATTGTGACATTTTCAAAAATTCAATACAATCCATTCTTTATTGTCAATGTGACAGTTTATGACAACTGGAACATTTGAAGAATTGATCAGACGGACCTACTACCTTGTCAAAAATAAATTACTCCCTATATTTCGAACTTTTAGAGAAATAACGTTTTTCATGTTGTGTAACTAGAATTTTCAGAAGTAATTTTGAATGCCTAAGGTTGGTTACTATGAATTGAGGGATAAAGTTCAATCAAATATGCCGACATAAACCAAAATTGATTGTGAAACGAAAAATCATCTATCACTTAGCGAGGCATTAGTCATTAATTTGCAACTGTGACAAGGAATTAGCCACAGCCTTACATTTTTGAGATATCTTTTGTCTGCCACCAGAAACCACATAGCCCCCAACCTAACCAAATTTATGGCAACCTAGTATCGAATATCCCTAAATCCTAGAGAGTAATTTATTTTTGACACGATTGTAGCACAGTTATTAACTAAACTGTCACAATCAGTCTAAATAAGTTTACATGTTGGAAGGGCGGTTTCACACTTATGACTGTTATGTCAAAAATTATGTCTGTTTTTTTTTTACTCTCCACTGTAAGTGCCTTGAAAATCCGGAAACTTTTGTTGAAATTCCTCGAAAACTAGAGGTGTTGAATAGGACGATTCGCCGTTTCTGAAGTAACACTGGACAATGAAAATTTTTTGCTCTGAAGTGAACATATTGCAATAGCAATTTTAATAGTCAATAATTAATAATGACAGTTCTCCATTGTAATGGCATCTGATGACATTTGAATTACATTTTTACATGTTGCCAACTGAAGCGTATTACTCACGGACCTCTGGATTTTTTTTATTTTCGATCGCATGGTATTACTAAACACTTTTTTGTCAAAAACCATTAAAAACAATTATATATTTTCTTCAAAAAATGCTAACTATGCGACTCTAGAAGACAAACTGAACGTGTTTCTATCTGAGCCGGTCAACACCGGGCTACCGAACATCTGCCTATTGTTCTTCTTTTCCCACATACAATTAATTCCAAACAAGTTTCAATATAACAATATAATATCTATTCACTTTGATTGTGACCACAACGAAAAACATAGTAGGCGCTGTTTAGCTGTGTGCTGCATACGTTTTACATTAAATATTTGTGTGGTGTGAACATGATATGAAAATGTCAGAATTGTCAAAACTTGACCTGACCAATATTAATAACGGAAATCAATATTTGAAGTAGGAGAAACTAAAAACGTCTGTCTGATTTTGTGATCACGTCTGTTGAAAAGTGGGGTTATATCCAGGTACAGATTATTTAACGTAAAAACTTCGAAATAACCTCATGCAATTCTCGATATTAATGAAGAACGAAGGAAATGGTCATTTGGCAGTAAGATAAGGGCGAAAAATGCCTGGGGATTACCTACTAAAAAAAAAAAAAAACTTAATTAGCATTGATTAATACAAATATTTTCAGATAAAAACTAATCAGGCAGAAAGTTCAAAAAAATGATTTAAATGAAAAGGCAGAAGGTATCAAACTACAACACTTACTAGCCAAAATGTACAACAAAAAAGCACAAATAGAGTTAACTTTATTGGTGATGTTCGTCTTTGTGAGTTGTTTTCCCGTTGGCTTCAATAAATGTCTCGAAACAAGTCAATATTAACCGTTTGGTTCCAACTTTGAGAAGACGACGTGGCATTTTCTATTTGAATTCTAAAATTTTGTACCAAAACTCAATTTTATAGATATGCGCACAGTGTACGTCGAAAAACGTTTGCGCAAGTCGTTCTCCGTTCTGTCTTCTGTGAGCGTGACGTTTCTGTCAAAATGGCGCCTCCGAGAGTTGCCAACTGCGACTGGATTTAGTGTTATCTAAAATTCCCTATCAACAACCTAGCAACTGAAAAGTTACTAGGGAGTGGTCACAATCAAAATGAATAGATTATACTCTTCCTAAAGTCATTCTATATTGTTCTCTAGTATTTTTCTTACGAAAATAACGATTTCTAACTGGAAAATTTCAGTTCTTATAAATAAACAATAAATTAATGAAACAAACAATGAGCGGCAATTTTTAACCTATAAAGGTTTTTATCTACGATCGCGTAAAAAGTAGGCACTTTTTGTACTAAAAATCGTTGTCAAAGTTGACGTTTAGAGAAATTGACGGAATCGTTCTCTAAAAGTTTTAGAGCACGATTTCTCACTTTTATGTCACAGAACTGTCAGAATACAACAATCGAATTTGTTGGAAACATTGTTTAGAAGTAGGTTGTTAAACGACGTGGTTCTCAAACGACTTTGGTTATTCATGAAATATTGAACCAATGATAATTATTTTATACAAATTTATGTTGAAACCGGTGTGATGATCTCACGATCGTACAATGTTGTAAGACATACGTGTAAAAAGTTCCTTTGTTGCACTCACATCTTTTAAAATACTCCCTCGTACCTCGGTCGTATTTTAAACCCGTTCGTGCAATAAAGGATAACTTTTTACACTTATATCTTAAATAACTATAATATGTTTTATTTATTTATAACACATTAAAAAAATTTCGTTCAAATCCGAGCTCTTGCTACCGGTTCCGAAATAAAAACCTAACGTTACTCCACTATTAACTGGAATAAAATTCATAACTTGAACATGGGCGACTTTTGTAAAAAATCCCGAAACAGGTCGATTTTTGTTTTTCCTTGCCTACATTTTGGTGCATATAGTTTTTGCATATGTCCTCTTGGAAGTGCGCAACCACCTCTATTTTTTTTTTTCAAATGTAAGGGTATGCCAAGTGACACCTCGTTTGAAAGCCCACTTTGCCAGGAATATAACAGACTATTTGCTCCCTGAATATTTTCAAAGCCTACGTGCTAAAAATAAAAACCAATTTTATAAGTTGAATTTTATTTAATGCAACAAATGTTCAAAATCAAAATGGGCACCGTTTCTTTCTTGGCAAATTGCAAATCGATAGTAACATGCATTCCTTATGTTTTGTAACATTTTTGGTCAGATTTGCCTAATTTCATGCCTAATACTTTGCTTAGGGTTTTCAATACTGTTCGGTAAAAGCGTACAAGTAGTGAGCACAATTTTGGCTAGATTGCCATATCGTAAACCTATCTTTTAATTGTTGTTACTTAGAAACCTGTAACAAAACCCGTAATGATAGCTGGATTTGATCGATGTATTCTTCAGAGATTTTAATGTGTATAAATGTTTTGCCTTATTTATTAGGCAAGTATTATCAATTACTACAAACACAATTCAAACTTTTATTCACAAATTTATAAAAAACAGTCTTCACACATTTGACATACATACAAAATGTCAGTAATACCTCGTCTTGGAAACGATTAATTAATTTTATCCCCATTTACAGTAGCCCTCAATACGTGTACGCTTTTTTTTTAATAGAAGTGTATCTAGGCTTTGGAAATATTCAGGAAAAAAATAGTGCGTTGTATTCCCTCCTAAGTAATCTTTCAAACGAGGTGTTACTTGGCATTCCCTTCCATTTGAAAAAAAAAGTTAGGGGTGGTTGCGAACTTCCGGAAGCAGATACGCAAAAACCATATACCTACGCCAAAATGTTGACAAGCAAAAGCAAAAATTTACCTGTTTCGGGATTTTTTACAAAAATTCCCTATGTCCAAGTTATGAATTTAAAAGTTAAAGTTTCCACACTGTATTACATTTCAATCTGTAAGTATTGGGTGATTCAAAATGATTGTGGATAAGTATGGCAACTATGTACGAAAATGTATGTGGCAATTGTGTGGGTGAGGTAGTGTTGACATTTGTATGACATTTCATATGGGTGCATTTGATTTTTTTATAACATTGCACATTAACTTAACAATTGTCAAAATTGCGCGACTATAAACTCTCAAAGAAATGTCTCTATTCTACCCACACAGTTGCTACATGAATTCTCGTACTGTCGCGAGCAATAAATTTTGGTCGTCAATGTCATTTCAAAATTTGGATAGATTGTCACAAATTTAAAAAATTTCCCTGCCTGATTATGCCCACGTCAACAAAGTGTCAAAAAATTGAGAAAAAAATGACAATTAATGTCATACAACATGATGATAGGTTATGCTATTTACGACTGTTTTACAATGGAGCATTTTCGATTGCGTCAAAGAATGACCTTAACGATCAAAATTTATAGCTCGCGACTGTACATAATTGCCATACTTTTATCCACAATCATTTTGAATCACTCAATATATGAAATGTGTTATTCTTTAATATGACGTAGGTAAAGATAAAATGCGTCTTTATTTGAAATTGGATTCCATTACCTACTATTTTAATTAAATACGTACGTGAGAATATACATAGTTCGTGTGTCACGTGGTCCCTTTTCAACGATTTTAATTGGCTGAAATAGGATAGTAAGAAGCTATCGCAGCTGTAAAATAAAACAAAAGAACCTATCAACTTATTATGGTTCTTTTTAGCGGTAACGACATTTATCAAATTTAACAACTAATATTGTTTCTTCAAATTGTGTGATTAGGAGCTGAAAAAAGGTGACTTTTTAAATTTCACATGTAGCTGGCTCTATTATTATAATGGAGAAACAACCGACTAGATGTGAAATCACCCCATATAAGGAAGCAATCAGTAAGTCGATCCCAAAAAATACAGTCATCAATAATAATTAAACCACTTGTCATATTACAACTGAAAAGATGATATTCGGAAGTAAAACTCAACTTTGTCACCTAAAAATATGATAGTTAAACGCTAACAAGACAGAAATATTTAATTAAACAGACAAAAAAAAAACACTGTTTCAAAATAGTAGACAGATTACATAACTAGCATGAAAAGTCACGCATTTTGTACTATACGCCAACCGATGGTCGCAATCACACGAGTGCCCAAAGACACTTTCCACTTTCTTATGTGACTGTAAGTTCGAAATGTTTAAAAAAGTTAAATTTCTTTTACGATATCATGTCCAATGTATTTTTTAAAACTATATGCTGCTCTACAATTTCTACAATAATAAATATTATATATGTAATTTCATTTAAAATCCAATAACTTAGTTAATGCGTAAGAATAACACCTCTAGATAATCTTAGGTTCGTTGTCGCTCCAATTTATTTTTAAATAATTAATGAAGAATGTTACCATCACTTCCCACGCGTAAATTTATAAATTCCGTACATAGTTTGTGCCAAACTAATTAGCTTCAAAATAGGTCTGAAAGAGAGCAATTAGTAAACCACTAAAATTGAGCCGTTAATAATTACATACTTTGGTATAAAGAAAGCTATAAACTTATTGACTGAAACAATGAAAATGTTAAACAACATAAAAAGGATATAACAAAAACAACGCACTTGATTCCCTTATCCGTATTGAAAGATAATTGGAGCATCGACTCTTCGTAACACATAAACCATTTTTAGGATCTCTGAAGAAGTCGTGTTTACAAGTACATTTACTTGTGAGTTTACACTGTTGTCTTAAATGTTTGCAAGAAGATTCACAACTGATAATAGTGGCGTATGACTCATTTTTTTTGCATTTCTCTGGGAAATAAGAAATATCAGTATTTAATTAAATCTCATTGATATTATTATTTACCACTTAAAACTTCAACAACGACAAGCAACAGTAAAACACTTTTCCACAACATGATTCCAGTTTTCTAGTAAAAACGTTAAATATTTCTACTAACTTATTTATTATTATTCTAACGACCTCCATTGAATTTTAATATTTGAAACTGATAATGCCTGGTGATAAATTACATTTATGCAGTAATGGAAATTCATAGGTAATTTTCTGCGTCACTTTATGATAAAGAAAAAAACCAAGGAGTTTTTTTTATAAATCAAGTCCACTGCGAGGTCAAATCTGTTGCTACTTAAGACATTGTCATTAGCAACTTCTTGTATTGTTTAAAGTGCAACGTAAAATAAATAATTTTTTTCAAATATATATACAGGTTGTTAGTAAATGGTTGGGAATAAATTTCAGGGTGAATTCCTTACAAAAAATGTGGCTTAAAACCTAAATAAAGTTTTTCGTTAAAATGAGTAGTTTTCTCAAAAAAAAAAAAATTAGTCCAGTGTTGAAGAATTTCTCTAATTAATATCTATTCACTTTGATTGTGACCACAACGAAAAACATAGTAGGCGCTGTTTAGCTGTGTGCTGCATACGTTTTACACTAAATATTTGTGTGGTGTGAACATGATGTGAAAATGTCAGAATTGTCAAAACTTGACCATGGTAGTAAAGCAATGATTTTAATGTATTTATCAATATTAATAATGGAAATCAATATTTGAAGTAGGAGAAACTAAAAACGTCTGTCTGATTCTGTGATCACGTCTGTTGAAAAGTGGGGTTATATCCAGGTACAGATTATTTAACGTAAAAACTTCGAAATCACCTCATGCAATTCTCGATATTAATGAAGAACGGCAATAAGACAGAACTTTCAATTAGCATTGATTTTGTTTTGATTAATACAAGTATTTTCAGATAAAAACTAATCAGACAGAAAGTTCAAAAAAATGATTTCCCTACAGGGGATGAAAAGGCAGAAGGTATCGAACTACAACACTCACTAGCCAAAATGTACAACAAAAAAGCACAAATCGGTGATGTTCGTCTTTGTGAGTTGTTTTCCCGTAGGCTTCAATAAATGTCTCGAAACAAGTCAATATTAACCGTTTAGTCCCAACTTTGAGAAGACGACGTGGCATTTTCTTTTTGAATTGTAAAATTTTGCACCAAAACGCAATTTTATAGATATGCGCACAGTGTACGTCGAAAAACGTTTGCGCAAGTCGTTCTCCGTTCTGTCTTCTGTGAGCGTGACGTTTCTGTCAAAATGGCGCCTCCGAGAGTTGCCAACTGCGACTGGATTTAGTGTTATCTAAAATTCCCTATCAATAACCTAGCAACTGAAAAGTTACTAGGGAGTGGTCACAATCAAAATGAATAGATTATAGTTCATTTGTCTGCCTAAAATCGCATTAGTTTTAATTTTTTTTTTTTTAATTCAACGTTCCACGTTTAAATTTTTTCTTTAAACCATTATTATTTCGCAGTAATTCAAAAAAATACGGATATGCCAGAATACATTTATTTTTATTTTTTTATTTTTTTGAGAAAACTACTCACTTTAACAAAAAACTTTATTTAGGTTTTAAGCTACATTTTCCATAAGGAATTCACCCCGAAATTTATTCCCAACCATTTACTAACACCCTGTATATATTTTTTAATATGTGTAAATGTCCATTTGCACCGGGGTCAGTTAGCATTGCAGATTAACTCTACACAACTGACAGTAAGGGTCGAATTTCATCTATAAGCACCTCGACTGACCATCACCGCCTCGGGATATTTCTGCTTGTTTGTTGTATGCTGGAATATTGATTACAAGTAGTGATACATTTTCAAATCCTTATTTGATCATTTATAAATCTGGTAATGAACACTTCAGTTTCTCCTTGGCAAATAGTACCTTTCGAACCAAGGTAAGAAAGTGCTTTCTTGCAGACCGCAGGCAAAGATTATAAACCGAGCCGTAGGCGAGGTTTGTAAGTGCCCAAGGTCTGCAAGGGCACTTTCTTAACAAGGTTTGAATACTATTTTTCCCTACCGGCACAACTTCGTTGAAAAAAGTCAAAAAAAGATGGTTATATTTCTGATTAAAACGAAAATTTTGAAAATTAAATAGTAGGCTAGGTTATTTGTTTAATTAACTTGTCATCGCATTTGAAGATTTGACGTTTGTTCGAAAATTTGATATAAACAGAAGTTGTAGTACCTACCTAGCTTATCTGTTTATTTTCCAGATTATATGATTGATCTACCAACTTGCTTTATTGAATTGGCTTTCATTTATCAATAACTTATTTCACTTTTGACACTTTTGACATTTGTATTTTGGTACAGTTTTACCATAAACATTTCATAATTAACTTTCTTACCTTAGCGAGAAAGTTGAATTTTCTCACCTCAAATGAGATATTCACAGCCTACATTTCTAACCGGTAGGGAAAAAACAATTTTTTTATACAGGCCGATTTACGTAGCCCGTTCGTTAAAAACTTTCTGATTTCCCAAAATCCTATGAATATGATAATTTGTAGCCGATTATAATGGACTGCTCCAAGTTTACATAAAATATTTTCAAAATGACGACACTTCCGGAAATACGGGAAATCGACTTCATCTTTGTTGGCCGTGTCTTAAATTACCAACTTCCAAAAAAATATGCAGGCCATTCATTACTTGCAAACTCAGGAGCGAACCTTTTAATTGTCGAACTGTCCTTAACTGTATACAGTCTGTGCATTCTCAAACTCGAACATAGGCAATTAACATTGTATTGAACATTTTTGCCGATTCCTGCTCGCCAATTGAACTTACAGGTAAGGTAATGGTATCAATAGAAAGATAAAATTATTGCGCTTGAAATGATACTAATAATAATATTAAAGGTCATTACGAACATTTAGAATATATAACTCAAGAAGGAGAAATCATTAAAAATTTAAATAAAGGAGAATTTTATAAATATTTAGGTATTAATCAATCAAATCATATTCAACACTCAATTATAAAAGAAAATTTAGAAAAGCAATTTTATTTAAGAATTAAATTTATTTTAAAATCAAAATTAAACGGTAATAATTTAATTAAAGCAGTTAATACATATGCTGTTCCATTACTGACCTATTCTTTCGGTGTCATAAAATGGTCCAAAACTAATTTACAGAACATAAACATTAAAACTAGAGTTCTTTTTACCAAATTTAGTAAACACCATCCTAAATCTGCTATTGAAAGATTTAATTTACCACGCGAAAACGGTGGTAGGGGTTTTTCAAGTCTAGAAATACTGCTACATAATCAAATAGCTTCACTAAAAATTATTTCCTCAATAGAGCTCGTGATAACACCTTTTTTAATGCTTTGGTTTCAGCCGATAAAGGCTACACACCTTTAAATTTAAGTGATAATATAATTTCAGATATTGTTAAGCCAAATATACCTGACACTATAGCAAATATAAAACAGAAGTCTTTACATGGGAGATACTTTAAAGAACTGGAACAACCAGAAGTTAATGTTCAGGCCTCTCATGCATGACTTAAGAAATCAAATATCAATATCAAATATCAAATATCAGAAAAATACGCTTGTTTGAAAATCACACAAAAAATGTATGGGTGCTATTTAAAAAAACCAAAGTTGGTTGCACTTAACACTTAATGCAGTGTTAATTGCCTATGTTCGACTTTGAGAGTGGACACCCGGTATATCATGGCAGTTGGAGGTCTAGCACAGTTGCTGAGGGGTATATGGAGGCTTCATGTGAAAATAAAGAAAACATCTTCTAGAATAATAATGGAAAAGAAAACAAAATGGAACCTTCAGCAAGTATTAGCAATCAAAAATTGGAAGTTATTAGCAAATAGTTGTCAGGAGTGACCTCGTTCGGGAACATTTTGTCTGAATGCAAAAAATATGTAATTAATATTTATAATAATGCTTTTTGGTGTGGTTTGCAGGTATAATATGTATTTTTCATGTGGTTTAAGATAATATTAAGTAAATAAAATGAGTTCGGTATACAGCAGACTTGCAGACGTAAGGTTCATAGTACAGGGTGAGCAACAATAACTGTTTCAGTTGGCAAAAAAAAATTTACATAAAATTTATAAGACTGTGAATTGTACCTGTTTCGGTTTGTTTTATTGACATAATTGACAGCTGGTATACATTTCAAATTTAAACGTCTTGGTTTTTGTAATCTTTTATTAATAAAATGGTTTTCTCGTTGGAACATGACATAAAAGTCACCAAAAATCACCAGAAGTTATTGCCAACTCAATCAGTACTTGTTGCTCACACGGTACTAACTAACTAAAGGTACTCTCGTGTCAAAAATGGATTACTCCCTAGAATTCGAACTTTTAGGGAAACAACGTTGTTCATGTTGTGTGTAACTAGAATTTTGAAAAGTTATTTTGAATGCCTAAGGTTGGTTACTTTGAATTGAGAGATTAAATCCAAATAAATATGCCACCAGTAACCAAAATTGATTGTGAAACGAAAAATCATCTATCACTTAGCGAGAAATTAGTCATTTGCAACTGTTACAATTAATTTGCTGTCTTACATTTTTGGGATATCTTTTGTTTGTCACCAGAAACCACATAGCCTCCAACCTAACCAAATTTATGGCAACCTAGTAACGAATATCCCTAAATCCTAGGGAGTAATCCATTTTTGACACGAGAATAGGTAGGTAGTAGTAAGTACTGTTACATTATAAATTACTCTCCCGAAACTGGACAACCCTGTTACCGGTAACAAATCCGGACTGTTCAGGGGTACCTATAACGAACAGGTCGTGGGCTTCGAGTCGGTTTACAATGGGAACCACGAGTATCGTCGACTGATGCTGAAAATGGTGAAAACTGCCCGGAGTACGGGAAATGACACACAAACATTCGTGGAGGAAAGGTTTTATTCACGTACAAGACATGGAATATTTGAAAATGGAAACTAACTTAACATAATTCTGACCTAGTACAACAGAACAATATGTGACCTTCCCTGTTCTGACCTGGTCAAACTCAACAAAATAACCTGACTTTCCCTATTTTGACATGGAAAAACACAACAAAATATAACCTGATCTACTCAACAAAATGACCAAGACTTCCCTGTTCCTCACCGGGTCGCGCAATTTAGGCGTTCCACCTCGTTGGCGGTATTCGACGTTTACTCCAAATTTAACGATTCCATCGAGAAAATTAAGGAGGAGGAAGACCAACCCTTTCTACGGAAGCTAGACAATTTCACCGCCCTCCGGTGAGGGGTAAGACGTCTGGCTCTTCCTCCTTCCCTTCAGCAAGCTTTTGATTTTTCTGATTAACAAGTGGAGTCGTTGAAATTTATCAATCGCGAAATTTGTTTACCCAGTGAAGAACCGTCGCAAGAAGTTGCGATCGCTCGCCGATAACCCAAGCTGACAAGGTCACCCACAGGTGATAACGGTGAAGCCGTGCATAAAAAGTCTCGCCTTTGAAGCAAAATAAAATGATTTCAACCCGGACTATGTACAGTTGCGGCCGTTGAAAACTCAGACACTTTGACAACGCCAAACTTTTAGCTTTGTAAATGGTATTGAAAGTGACGTTTCTCAAAATGTCACTCAAACATTATCCACATTAATTTCTCTCGCAATGGCTCTTATACTCACACCGTCCCTCGGTCAAACACATTTTTGCAAATCAGATAATTGCGGCATTTCAAAAGTTACGCGCGATTCTGACCTAATATGTCAAATACTGACGCTGACTTTATAATCCTTGATGAAAATCCTGTTTACGCTAATCAAATTGCGGAATTTATACAGAGTGTTTAAATCTTTCCTGTCTGAGATTTCAACGGCCGCAACTGTACAATGGCCGGCAAAAAAAATTAACCATCACTTTTGTGTTACGTCAAAATCCAAATGTGTAATTAATGCTATTTTGACACTGACATTTAAATGATGGCTAATTTTTTTTGGCGGCCATTGTACAATACTACTAATTAGGACACGTTACAGTTTACAGTAAAACAATGGTGGCGAGTTTCTCCCCTCGCAAGGGCATCAATTTACGGTCATCAAATATTAAGTAAATGTGACTATTCCATTCACTGTCATTTGTTAAAAATGGACCAATAAAAACACAATTTTACACCTTTGTTACTATTGGGGACACGGAAAACTGGGCAGATGTGTCATTCAGTTGTCAAAATTTCTAAACCATACCTTAGCTACTCATAAGCAAGCTTAAGTTAATTTGACAGTTTTTTTGAAAATATCAATCATAATGACAGTAAAGGTGCATTTACATTGACACTTTTTAAAATGACAATAGCAGACTGCCCGGGATTCCATGTCCCTCATTGTACTATTGCGATCAAAAAATTTTGGACACTAATGTCATCGTGCTGTCATACATTTTAAAACTACCCTTATGTATTAATAACCTCAATTCTGATTGTGTCAATTTTGAAAATGTGAATGTCAGATTTACCGAGAAAATATTAAAAAAATTATATTTTAAACCGGTGTCAAATTGACAACAATTTCATCTTTCATGTGACAGTTTTAATAAAGCATGGTTTAGAGTAATTTTTTTAAATGTGACAGAAGTTTGATGTCCAAAATTTTATGATCGTAATGGTACTATCGCGGCCAAAATACTTTGTTCGTCACTTTTTGACACTTAAAATGTAAATCAAGTATTAATGTCAATATACATGACAATTTCAAATTATTCTTGTCAAAAATATGGCACCTTCAGTTTTTGATAAATATAGAATCGTCTTACTTGCTTCTGAAGGTTGTCTAAACCGTGACCATGTTGATCTTTTGCTTTTGAACCCTGCCTCCGCAGCTGGGATTTACCCCACCCGTATGACACTGATAGATTAAAATAATTTTGACAGTAGTAAAAAATAAGGTTAAACATCCTAAAGTTTGCTTTACAATTGAATGTCATTTATGTCACATTGACGACCAAAGTATTTTGGCCGCGATAGTACCATGGTTTCAAAAAATTGGACCGAATATGCCCACTCGTGGAAATTGTATCAGTAATACCACTAGTGATCCCAGCGATAATTTTTAACAAATCAATGCAGCCTTGAGAATTGCTTCCAAATGGACTCACGTGTCTTTTTTGTGTTGTTGGGAACATTTTCTTCGATTTCTGCGTTAATTTTTTCTTCCGACTTGCTGCCAAATTGCCAAAGTTGGTTCATGGAATAGTCCTCCGAATACAACTCGCAGTCCAAATTATGTAGACTATTTTTCAAACTAGTTTCACTCATTCAATTGTGCTTGGGAATCTCACTCGTGCTAACGCACTCGTGGATTCATTCCCAAGCACAATTGATAATTCGTGACCAGTTTGAAAAATAATCGACATAATTTGGACTACTCGTGGTATCGAGTGGATTGGTATTAAAGTATGTGTTCTGTGCCGTATATCCCGTATAAACTCTGTCCACTCATAGATTGCTTGACATAAATGTTACTAAAAAAGTTCACTCTACGCTACAACATATAGATCCGGCGCGAAATTTAAAAAAATGGAAAGAGTAGGTTTACACGTGATGTTTTATTTATTGTTCTGCATGTTTGCACATAGGAAAGACGAAAGAAAACTTCAGTATAGTAGGAGTAATATATTAGGTTTTATTAATACAGGGTATTTCACGAGTGATAATGTTCCCGACAGAATTGAAAATGCAACCCACAATACATTTTCGAATTTCCGAAAAAAGCCGGCTAATGAAATTAAAATATCCAGCTTTTTTCGGAAATGGCTAAACACAAACAAGAGATTCATAAATATTTAATATTTAATGCATGAACAAAAATTACCTCTGTATCATTGTAATGTCACTTAAAGTGTTCATTATGGTAGATTCTTGAGGCACGCACCCACTTCACAAATTTAAAAAAATCAACAAAAAATCGCAACGGAAGAGATCAAAACAGCAACACGATCAAAATTAATAATTTTTAAAACCAGAGAAACGCAAACCAAAGCTCTAAAGATGAAAAATCGCAAATCTAAATGGTTAAACCACTTGACAGCACTGACAGTTTCAAATTTGAAAGGTCATATAATTTATTTTTTTGTTCGACACTGTCAGAATTTGAGAATATTCTCCTATGTGAACGGATTCTGATAAATGTCACAACTTGTCAAAACGAAACGTCAAGCTAATTTTAACGGTTTTAAGCGATTTGAAGCCTTTAAGGGGCTCGTCGAACAAAAAAACGTTGTATTCAACTCGTTCGTGTGTAAAGTGGGCCTTTTTTGGCACTCGTGGGCCTTTAAAACGCTCGTTTCACTCGCGTTTTAAAATGGCCCACGCGTGCCAAAAAAGGCCCAATTTACACACAAACTCGTCAAACAAACTACAGGGTGAGCAACAATAACTGTTTCAGTTGGCAATAAAAAATTTTACATAAAATTTTCAAGACTGTGAATTGTACCTATAATCTGTTTCAAAATCAAAAATCCACCACCTGTTGAATTATGTTGGCAGAAAAAAAGAAATCCCTAGAAAATGTTTAATTTTTTTGGGTTGGCTCAACCTCCCGCCAAAATTTGACATTGAACTGTTGAGTTTATTTACGAAACACAAAATTATTATTATTATGCACACACAGGTTTTAGCTACCAAATCATACTTTTTCAGTGAAATAATAAAATGGGAATAAAAAACACGATGAATTACGACCAAAACGACTGTCCAACAGTTTTCTTTCATAACCCCACTTTTTTCTGACACTTGCAGACACACTAAAAACAAAAGTTGGCGACGTTGTCGGTTGTATTTTCTAGGTAGAATGCACTGTTGGTGGATTTTTGATTTTGAAACAGATTATATTTCGGTTTGTTTTATTGACATTACTGACAGCTGGCATACATTTCAAATTTAAACGTCTTGGTTTTTGTAATCTTTTATTAATAATAGTATATTATGATACAAGTTTATAAGGAAGCCTTTAAAGCACGCGAGACGAGTTTAAGAGCACGACGCGTAGCGGAGTGCTTTTAACGTCGCAAGTGCTTTAAAGGCCCTTATAAACGTGTATCATACGCTATTTTTTATTATACCTGCACTACAATCTGAAAATTATAACAAAAAAATTAAATTGAAATACTTTTTCCGAAGTAATCTGTGTCATTAATCGTTGATATAGAAATGATCAATTGTTGTTGTTTCGTTGCTATTATAAATTGTGTATTTACCATTGTTCAAAATATAGGTGAATTTGTTGTTACCTTAAAGCTTTAGTGTTTTAAGGGCCTTTTTCGCACGCATTTTAGTGTCAAAAACCGGGATTATCATTCAGGTATAATAAAAAATGGTTTTCTCGTTGGAACATGACATAAAAACATGACAAAAAGTTTCATAACAACCAATGAGAATCAGTGGCGCGAATGTTTGAAGATATTACCAACACAATCTATGATACCTATAATCTATTCATTTTGATTGTGACCACTCCCTAGTAACTTTTCAGTTGCTAGGTTATTGATAGGGAATTTTAGATAACACTAAATCCAGTCGCAGTTGGCAACTCTCGGAGGCGCCATTTTGACAGAAACGTCACGCTCACAGAAGACAGAACGGAGAACGACTTGCGCAAACGTTTTTCGACGTACACTGTGCGCATATCTATAAAATTGCGTTTTGGTGCAAAATTTTACAATTCAAAAAGAAAATGCCACGTCGTCTTCTCAAAGTTGGGACTAAACGGTTAATATTGACTTGTTTCGAGACATTTATTGAAGCCTACGGGAAAACAACTCACAAAGACGAACATCACCGATTTGTGCTTTTTTGTTGTACATTTTGGCTAGTGAGTGTTGTAGTTCGATACCTTCTGCCTTTTCATCCCCTGTAGGGAAATCATTTTTTTGAACTTTCTGTCTGATTAGTTTTTATCTGAAAATACTTGTATTAATCAAAACAAAATCAATGCTAATTGAAAGTTCTGTCTTATTGCCGTTCTTCATTAATATCGAGAATTGCATGAGGTGATTTCGAAGTTTTTACGTTAAATAATCTGTACCTGGATATAACCCCACTTTTCAACAGACGTGATCACAGAATCAGACAGACGTTTTTAGTTTCTCCTACTTCAAATATTGATTTCCATTATTAATATTGATAAATACATTAAAATCATTGCTTTACTACCATGGTCAAGTTTTGACAATTCTGACATTTTCACATCATGTTCACACCACACAAATATTTAGTGTAAAACGTATGCAGCACACAGCTAAACAGCGCCTACTATGTTTTTCGTTGTGGTCACAATCAAAGTGAATAGATATTACTTTGTTAATATTTCAATGTTATGGTTTGGGGATTTTGTTATCTAAGGATATTTAAAAAACTGCATTCTATCATGCTATCAGTGGACGTACTCGTAGTCTATTGTCCGTGCGCCGTATTTTTTTTCTACATGATAAATTCTTTCGAGATTTAACGAAATTTTAGTAATTTCAACTTTAATTGTGAGTAAAATGTTTGAAACAATTGTGAAAAACCTGCTTAATCAATACAGATAATAACTTGCGTGATAAGATACCGTAAATACAATAATTTATAACTAACATATACCTATAGGTTATAAATTATTTATTGTTCACAGTGCATTATTATTTTAGTTTCGCATAAAATGAAGAGAAAGAAATATCCAGAAAGTAAGTTCAAACAATAAGTATCTATAAACTTAACTTTTTAACCTGGTGCCTATTTAGCTATCAGCAGCAGCTTGGAGTTTTACAATACATCTCACAAAATGACGGCTCCATTTTATAAGATATTATCAGAAGAATCATTGGAAAAATTGATATGTTCCATCTGCAACAATTATTTGTCATGTGGAAAAATAAAGATAGGAAATAACAAACTTATTTGTGGACGTTGCAATCAAGAAGAAGGTATTTTGACACATGATCAAGACTTATCAAATTACTTATTTCCATGCATAAATCGTTTCAACGATTGCAAAGAGCTGCTTCAATATACAGACGTGAAAGAACATGAGAAAATATGCAAGAAAAACATAAAACATTCATGTTTTAAATGTGAGTACAGCGGAAACGGATGTCAGCTGTACCACCATTGCCTCAAGGAACATCCAGATCACATTTTGAAATGCTCCGTGTTTAATATATACCTGTGGAGGAATAAAAATTGGAAATATTTATATCGCATCAACAGCAACTTATTTCTTATAACATATCAAATTTCAAAACCAGAACATATACTTAAGTTATCGATGCAATGTGTTGGTAATATTAGTGAAACTTTGAAATGCCAAATAATTTTGAAATCGACGATAAGTAACGAAAATTATTTCATAAGTGAATATAAGAACATTCTTAATGAAGAAATTAACATATTAGCACAACTACAGAAATATAGACAATTGATTGTGACATGTCATTTAAATGTAAAAATTGTTGGCGAATTATTTACTTTAAGAACCAGTACAATCCAGATGGAAAGTCAAAAACAATTTCGAGAAAGTACACCAGGTTCATCCCAAGGAGACCAGCAACAAGTTTCAGATGACCAACTAAAACTTGTAATGAAAGCACTAAACAGAAATTTATTCCCCAAATTAGTCTGCTTCAACTGCGGTTGTTATGTGATTCCTCCAATTTACATATGTCCATTAAATCATGTTAAATGTGAAGATTGTAACAGTTCATTTTGTAGTGCATGTAAAGATATTGTTAACTGGTCAAGAGCAACGGATCTGGAAGTTTTCCATAATATTGTACCTCTGCCATGCCGTTGGAATTGTAGATCCATGCTATTAACTTCAGAATTGAGAACTCATGAAAAAAATTGTCATCACAGAAAATACAAATGTGTAAAACAATATTGTACGTGGAAAGGAAGTATAAATGATCTTATTAAACACTGGCATAGTTCAATCCCAATATATAAAGACGCTCATGAAATATACGGTTTTGACGAAGATTTGGTGGAATTTTATCTAATATATAACTGCGAAATATTCTATTGGAGACTGAATCCATTGAAACGAAATGGTAGATTTATTCACACTAGAAAAATTTCTACAGTTTCACCACTTGGCCAAATTTATTCGGCAAAGGTTCTCCTGACCCATAACTGTGAAGAAACTCTAAGGCAAAAAGCACGAAACATTCCAGTTGGTGGAATAACATTACTAAACAGACGATATTTTGATTATTTTGGGCATTGTAAAAAATATAAGATCATTTTTACCATGTCGCTTATTTCATAGAATACTTATAATCGTATAGTTTATAGGAATTTATATTATTACATATTATCTTTTATTGTGCATCTTATCATGTATACAGGCTGTAACAGAAATAAGTACTATTGCGGGCAAAAAAAGTGGGACATCAACGTCATTGTCTTGACTTTTAATGTGAAATAACCCTTACCTAATTATAACCCTACTTTGAATTGATTGACGTTGTCATTAAGTATTGTAGATTGTAGGGAATGATTGTAAGTAAGCACGTAGTGAATATTTATTTAATGTAAAGTTCCAATCAAAATCTACCTTTAGCAAAAGAAGATGGCATTTGGAAAAGGAAAATAGGAGTATAAAATAAATTTGTAAACTGTCAGCTGGAATAGGTAGTGTCAAAAAAAATGACAATAAAGCTTGAACTACATCGAATTTTTCAAAACTGACAGAAATTTGATGTCCCACTTTTTTTGCCCGCAATAGTACATTATAACGTGCCTTCAAATAAATTTATATTTAGAGCAACCTATGGAAGTTCAATTGTTTGCAACATTTTTACCACGTAGAAAATGACACAAGAATCGTCTGGTCTGACATTTAACGAAATAAAATTAGGTTAGAAAATATTTTTAATTTTTGTAGTGCATTCATCTCAGATTATTGAAATTCACGTTAATAAATAATCCAAACATTATTCCAATCACAAATTATTTGCTAACTAATGGCTTTTCGCCAATATACGGAAGATGATGTTTCAGCTTTCGAAATCTTTGTGAGGCATTGCTGCAAATTTTAATTAATCTTCGGGAGAAAAATACCCCAAATTCGGATGGAAAGTCGAATAAGATCGCAAAATTTCAAAAGCTCTAGAGTCAAGTAACTGTTAACATAAAGAGAACAAGTAAATGGGATGTTACACGGTTAGTTCATATTCTCCATTCGGTTTCAGTATTTATATTGAATATTGAATGAAAACTGAAACTGAACATGGAACTAAACAGACAGTCTGAAAGTACCCACCTTAAGGAAATTGACAAATAGTTAGTCGTATCAATTCATTTATTTCTTTAAACCATAAAAGAGAACATAACATTAACATTGCTGTGAACACTAATAAGAACTGTAAATTAAGTATTGCACATAACCTCACACAATAGGAGATAACAATTTTATACATAATTTACAGTAAGTGTTGAAAATGTGCACCCTGTTCTTGTAAACACAACCTAGTCCTTCATCTAATTGCATTAGTTACATTTTCTAAAACAATAGGATTATTATTAATTTCATTAATTTTCTGTGTTATCCTATTTCATAGTTCTGCCAATCATTTATGGGTGTTGTGTAAATTGAATTTTTGTTGTGTGGCCACAAGAAGAAATCACAAGGAGTGAGATCACATGATCTAGGGGGCCACTTGTTTGGTGTATTACGGCTTATAATTCTATTGTCGTAAAATTTGACCAAAAAATCTATTGTAGCACCATCCTGCTGAAAGTAACCATAAACTAACTAATCATCATGTAGCTGATTTAAAAATGAAGTCAAAATTTCATTTCTGTATCTTGCAGCATTGATATTTCCTAAAAAACATTGATTATTATTTAATTACTAAAACATTATTACAATTGTTACCTTAAAAAAAGATTGGACCAATAATTCTGCGTTGGCTAATAGCAGCCCAAACGCCTACTTTCTGGGGGTACTGGGGTGTTTCAATGAAAAAATGTGGATTTTCTGAACTCCACATTCTTGTATTTTGAGAGTTGACATATCCACTAAGATGGAAGTAGGCTTCATCAGTGTAAAAGGTTTTATCAAGGTGAACATCTAAAGTATTCAGAAACCATTGACAATATTCTAATCTTTGGGGGAGATCAGCTGGATGTAATTCTTGAACAGATGTGAGACGGTATGGAAATAGGTGAAGATCATTTTTCACAATTGAATGACAGGTACCAACAGACACACCAAGTTGTTGTGATAAATGTTCAATTGAAGTGCCTGGGGCTTCTTCCATTGCTTGTCTCGCTTCCAGGTTTTCGTCCCACAGATCCATTTTCTTGGAAATTCTTTAAGGAAATGTTTAAAGTTTGTCGAAACTGCGTATATTCTGCAATGTCTGGGAATTCGCCAAACTCTTCCATACATAACGCAAGGGAATACTGCCAAACTCCATCGACATGAAGACTTTATGTTGTGCCATTGTTCACAAAAATGTCGGAAAACAGTAAAACACTGACGCAGATTTCGTTTTAGTTCCGACAAGAACTGATTTTTTGTACGCAAACGAGGAATAAAACGAGTAAAATCACAAACACAGCTCAATCTGAAAACGGGAATGAGAACGAATGCAAATGTCAAAATTTTAATATGAAATTGGGACAAAACTTACTATGTAACCTGTATAACTCCAGAGAATAATTGGTTGCCTACGAAATTATCTACACTGTTAACAAAATTAAAACGTCGTCAACGCCTACTCTAAATATAGTTATTTTTGAAGGCACGATACTAATGACAACTTAACATTTTATCTGCCCCGCCCATTTAATTTTCTTAGTTACCAATCAAATATACTCAATTTCATATAACTGTGCATCTAAGCAAGCCATGAAAATCTGATTTTCTGTTGGTAATAAAGCTAAAGCTAGTGACTTTGACTTTCAAAGTTGCTTGCTCTGCGCGAATCCGATTTGACGAATTTTTCAGTTTTTGTCCATTTTAACATTGCTGATTTCAAAAGCAATGTTACGTCTTTTTACTGATTAAATTAAAGTAATTCTTATTTGTTTTTGTCTTTGTATTTTTACCAAGTAAAGATTTATTGGACATGACCTTCATAAATGTGACTTTTGTAATGTAACTAAATTAAAGGTGCTTTTACAAATGCACAGCTCACTTGATGAACATTTATATGAAATCAATTATAGGTTGTTAAGACGATCTGATTTACACAGTAAAAATTTCTGACATTCGAATTGTCTTAATGACATTTTATTTTTTAGAACCTAAAACAATAATTGTGGACTTGACAGCAAAATTCTAACCTTAACTTTTTTACGTGGCAAATGTGATGAAAAGTTGTACAGATTGAATCTGGCTTTGATTCTGATTGGTCAATTTTAGTGGGCGGAGCAGATAAAAAGTTATAACGGCACATTTATACATACTATCCGTTTATTAAACTCCCGCACCGTCAGTGTCAATTTTTTTTTTTTTTTTTTGAGTGTACCTATGGTGATTGGTGACATACCTTTTCAGTTGCCTGTATACAAAATCTAGTTATAAAAATGTCAACAGAAAAAGTTTGGTTATGTTAAAGGAGTTAATTCTCTTCTTTCCAAACAATAATTAACAATACCCTGCTTCTCTCTAGCCGTTAACAGGGTTCAGGATTCAGCCTTTCGTGTAAGTAATACTGTGGTAATACTTTGAATGAAAGAAAGCGAATTTATTAAACTTCAAATTTGAAATTTCAAATTTTTGCGCCAACGTTAAAGTAAAAATTACTAGTCTCAGAACGGCAGTGCGGCAACTTGCAAACACTTTGACAGTGCGGGAGTTTAGTAAATGGATAGTATCTATATACCGTGCGATCAAATAAAAAAAAAATTAGAGTAGGCGAAAATGGTGGTTTGAACCAATCAAAGCATCAGAATAGCACAATCCAGGTAACTCTTTTTTTTTTTTATTTGATCGCACGTTATACAGTGAGTTTTTTTTAAGACTGGCCATAGGGTTTTACATGCTAATTTTTCAACCCCCTGTTAACTTTTGTTCTGATGAAAATATTCAAACCATTTTTGGAGCAAAGTTGGAAGATTTTTCAAACTATCGGATAGATTACAATTCAATATCCCAAACTGTCGAAAAAGTTGTGAAAAACATATTTTTTAGCGCGCCGAAAGCGTCCAAAAGTGGAGATCGTCAGGTGCTGGTTGAGCCCAAAGCCAGTCGATTAATAAAGTACCGACACGATTTGAAGTTTACATAAAAGGCAACCGTAACGATATTTTCGCTACAAGAGGCGCTGATATCGCTATTTTGACTGGCTTTGGTGAACATTTGTTCACCAAAGCCCATGGATTTATTAGTAATAATTAGTAATTTATTAGTAATAATTAGTAATATATTACTAATAAATCCATGCCAAAGCCAGTCACAATAGCGATATCAGCGCCTCTTGTAGCAAAAAAATCGTTACGGTTGCCATTTATATAAACGTCAAATCGTGTCGGTACTTTATCTACATCTACCCCGGTAAGCCCTTCTAACCCCCCTTGTTCTCTTTCTGCTCTTCTTTCCCCATTCCAGATACTGAACAACAGGACCCAGAAGATAAAAAGAACAATCCAGTAGCAGAACCATCCACCCACAGGAACCTCAAGGACGCCCAGCCCCATCTGCCTCACCTAGTATATAAGTTTTTGTTTCACCTAGCATAAGTTCACTGTTACCATCAAACGTTATTTAACTTCCATTGTATTCAGCTTTGTTTTTTTTTTTCTCCGTTCTATTGTATCATTATTGTATTATAACCATATCATTGTCTAACATTAAGTATAACATTGTAAAGTCCATTCGTTTTAATAAACAATTGTCAAAATGTTGTCAAGGTGGTAGACTTGCCAAAATGTCAACCCTAGTTATTTCATAAATCAATCTTGGCATCTCTGAGTGTCAGCCAAATTTCGTCCTTTTGACATGCGCAAGACTTGTTTAATATAAAATTCAAAATTGGCGAAGAATTTAAAGTTGAAGAATGGCTTCACGTAAAAGGGGTACAGGTCAGTCGCTTCTTCAACGTGAAAAGATGGCAGTAGTTCGATACTGCAAAGAATTGGAGACGGAAAAACCATGAATGTCGATGAAAGAAATTTGCGAGAAAGCTGCTCATATTTTTGAAGTAACCTATTTCCTAGTTTTTTCATTTTTCTAATATTAAACTAGTTTTTGTCTTTTATCTTTCAATCCACATTTTATTTAACCGTTCACATTTCCCGATTTATTGGATTTCAAGTAAATATTCCGTACAAACCTTCATTTCTTCTTGCTAAGTTTGAAGACGCAACTCACTTTTAAGAATCATTAAACATCATAACATTGCTTTTGATGTGCAAGGTCTTAACAAATATCATTTTTCTGTAGGTACTTGCGTACGAGTCGCTGGATATGACATTATTATTGTGATTTGTGTAATTGCGATAGAAAAACGTCAAAGTGCAACATATACATAACCTCAATAAATGTCTAGTGTAAAAACCAATATACATCCGGTCCATAAATACGACATTCTGGGAAGTCTGGGGTGGTACAGTCCGGTCTTATAAGAATTTTTGACATTGACAATTGTTTATTAAAACGAATGGACTTTAATTAGAATAATCCCAGCGCTGAAAAGGCCTTAAGCCTCAGCAGCGCCCCCTTGTAAAAATTTGCCATAGCCCTAAGAACGAATGAAATGTAATAAATAAGCAAGGAAATAAATGAAGTTGAATTGAATTGAATTGGTACTTTATTAATCGACTGGCTTTGGTTGAGCCATTGCCAACTGTATCAAAACGCTAGGCGCTTATTATGGCCGTCCCACTTGGTTTGAAAAAGTGTTCCCGTCGAGTAGGCCCGGGAGCGTACGTACAGTGGCGCCCCCTAAATTAACATTAGGAACTGATTTGAAAACGAAATTCGTCACAATGACAGTATTGACAGTAGCTGCGTTCGTTTATATCATTTTTATGCTGATTTACGTCAAAATCGTTCGGTTATTGTAAAATGAGCAAATTGATGTAAATCTCGTCGTCCGCGCCGATAATAACGATATTACGATCAGCGCAGACGACGGTAAATCTAAATCGTTCGGATATTAGACATCAGAGTCATTAGAGGAAGCTCGATTTGCTAGGAGTATTTCGACCGAGGATGTTGAGATTTTGGCGCCTGTCACAATAGTAGGGTTATATCTGAATATGTTTATGTGGTATGTGCATGATAGAAAGAAGACTTCTTATGTATATCGTGGGTATGTGGAACAAGAGAGAAAAACAAGGGCATTTGCACAAGGTTTGAGTGGTGGGAAACGATGTGGGAGGACGCCCTAAGGGTGTCTGCCAGAAAAAACACGAAAATTCGACCGGGAGCTAAAGTGAACAATTACCTACACTATTTTCGTTCGTTTATTTCAGATTGATCTCCAATCAGCTGTTCAAGTCTATTTTTTTTTTTTTTTGCCTTTCCCTTTTCACCTAACAGGCCTATCAGGTACCTTTTACGGTCGGCTTGGTTTCTTTTTCCTTTGTGGTGCGGCGGGGCTCCGGGGTACTTTCCCCGGCTACCTACGCCCACCCTCTCTCCTCTCCTTTTTTCTGTTCAAGTCTATTAAATTTGTGCTTGCATCTCCGAGGTAGTATCCGAACGCACCTAGTGTACCTAATCAAAACTTAGAAATAGTGGAAAAAAAGGTCAATATGATTTTTTAACGTTCCGCTGCAAAGATTTTTAAATTAAGCCACATTTGATGCATGATTGTCAGTAACAAGCTAAAGAACAATGAAACCATAATCTGTGAAAATTGTGCCGTTGTTAATGTTGAATGGAAGAAGTACCCTGCAGCAATTGTGTATCTAGTTGATAACCCGTGGATAACATAGCAGAGCGTTTTGTTGGCTGTGCAAGGTCTTTCACCAATGGTTTCAGATTTGGTATTATCCAAACCATATACAGTATATATCGTTTATAACGACGTGGAAGGGACCCGGTGAAATTCGGTCGTTATAACCGTAGGTCGCTATTTCCAAACACCATTTTAATACTGAAAAATCTTTTTATTTTCATAGAAGTGTACATTTAAAGGTAAATAAACGTGTCGATACATTTTTAAAGCTTTTATTACAAATTTAGGATCTCATCCTGTGTGTTCCTCCCATATGCATTTTCCTTTAAACTGAATGTTTCTTTTTGGTAAACGACTTGTTGGCTCCTGGTAACTTATTTGCTAGCTGGGTCGGCGAATCTTTGTATTTATTAAGTCCATTTGGGTTATCCTCTGCAACCATGAAAATTTTGTTCCATTCTAGGAAATTTAGATACCTACTATTGTCTTGTTGAATTTTTTTCATAGGTGACAATCTTTTTGATGTGCTCACTTATTCTAATGCTGACACGAGTCACATTATCCAACAACACAATGTATTCAGAAAAATACTAAATTGGAATTAAAACAATTTGAGGCTATGTCTGATATTTTGAAGCAATTGAAGTTCGTTTTTTTTTTTATGGTTTTTAAGCTATTGACACAACACCTTACCTATTATATGTTTCTTATTTTTAGCTATTAACATACCTAGCGATGTTATGACTATCATAACTACCGCAGATGTCGGTTTGAAATCCGAGCTCGTAGAGCGAGGATTTTAAGACATCTAAGGTTGTTATGATTCATAACATCCGCGGTTTGTTCAATAGTTTACCGGTTTCAGAATAAGCCGAAGAGAATTTAAAACAATTAAATCCCAACACTCGTCTTAAAATAGATTGAGTTGATCGCGTTTGCATGATATGTTCGAGTGTCATAGTTACATTTGGTTGTTTATACAAACAGACATTTCGCAAAATGAGTTTGAATGATAGTGTTTTACCGGAAAACGTCTTAAATGAAGAAGAACAAGCTTTAAATAGCTTAATACCGGAAAAATCGAAAGGCAGGAGGTACTAATCTGAAATCATAGAGACACTCAAACAAGGGCAGGATCTAAATAAGGTTACAAGTGTAAATGAGAGTCATGTTGGCGTATTTTCATGAACTGGTAAGTGCTCGTAGTGTTAGTTCCGTAGCGTATTTATCTTTTTGTTTATAGAGTCGAAGAAATATAGCCCCTCTGCCCCTCATCATTATGGACGTAGGTACTACCCGATGCCCCATGCTATGAAGTGCAGTTCATTTTTACTATGGCAGAGTTCCGTCTATTTAAGTAATTATCGTTTTTTGTTTTTAGTTCCGTCTGTTTGAATTAATAAATGAATAAAGTTAGATATTTTCTTCATTTGTTGATTGTTGTTGAGATGTCACTATGGCAATATTACCCTACAGCATAACTGTACTAGTACAGTTATGACTCACCTACCATCCAACTTTTGTGAATGTAAACCAAGGCTTACTATACTGAAACCGGTAAACACTTTTACTATTGTTACAATATTTTTTAAAATTAAGAAAAAAAAATAACACAGCTGCATGACCCCGGCGTTTGACCCCGAATTAGCTACCCCGCTTTTTTCTATATGTGTCGTTCTGCTTCATTTACACCACGTTGAGGGTGTAAAGGAACCGAACTTTATTTTATGCTAGTTGGTAGATTATGAATTATTGTCCAGATGTTGCGGACTTTGGTGCATTCTTAGGATTAGGTAACTGCAGCTGTCTTAATTAGTTTTTTTTTTGCATGAGATCGACCCCAACGAAGGGTCTCAAGTTTGTGATGGCCCGCCTATAAAGTGGGAGATTTTTGTGTATGTAGGACAGTTCAGAATTAAAGTTTGTTAAGGAAACAAGTCTTTGATTGCATTTTCTCCGATACCCCTTACACTTTATTTGAAGTTTGAGTTTCACTAGATCCTGACAGAGAAGTGAAAAGCTCAATATTAATTGATCAGAAGTGGGTTAATATTTTTTCTTTATTAATATTTTTATTATTTTGTTACTGCATGCAATTAACACTTGCAGTTAATTTATTTACTTATAAACATTTAACATGGACATAACCAAGACTAGGACATAACGAATTACAGAAAAAAAAAGACGTTTCTGTCATCCGTTGTCTTTTAATTCAAATAATCGTCACTTGAAGTCTCTACTGTACGTACGATTTTTTTAAATGTCAAGAACAATTTTTCTTACGGAGAAATCATCGAGTGGGACGGCCATAATAAGCGCTTAGCGTTTTAATACAGTTGGCCATGGTTGAGTTGAGCCGACAATGGCGCAACTCTGGCGGCCGCTCGACGTACTATTATTTCGGCGCCCTGAAAATATTTTTTTCACAACTTTTTCGACAGTTTGGGATATTGAATTGTAATCTATCCGATAGTTTAAAAAATCTTCCAACTTTATTCCAAAAATGGTTTGAATATTTTCATCGGAACAAAAGTTAACAGGGGGTTGAAAAATTAGCATGTAAAACCCTATGGCCAGTCTAAAAAAAAACCTCACTGTATAGTCACTCTGGTCTCCAGTGGCGGATAGCGAAATTTTTGGAAAATTTCAAAACTATTTTAACTCATTAACGAGAACGTTTACAAAAAATAAATTATTTAGAAAAGTTGTTCTTATAATTTGTTTCAAAATCAAAAATCCACAAACACTGCATTCTACCTCGTAAATACAACCGACAACGTCGCCAACTTTTGTTTTTAGTGTTTGGAAGTGTCAGAAAAACGTGGGGTTATGAAATAAAACTGTTGACAGTCGTTTTGGTCGTAGTTCATCGTGTTTTTTAAATTCTTCGAAGCACTTAATGAGCGCTCGCTTTAATTTAGCGGTTAAAAGATTCCTTGTTTTTCGAGGCATTTTTATAATTTGTTTTTTGTTAATTGTGTCAAATAGGCGAGTACGCCTATGTTTATGTCAACTATCACATTGAACATCAGAATAACCAACAATAGTATTACCACAGAATAGAATCAATTGTTTCTATTCTGTGGTATTACTACCAACCTATGAAAAAAAGTTACAATTATTTATAGTCACCCTCCACGCCCGGTAGACAATTTGCTCGTCGTCATCCCAAGTTAGTGTTAAAAATGATCAAATGTGGTAACAATGACTAGGAAAATGGGGAAATTTTCCTTTACTGGAAATTTGACAGATATTTGACATTTAAGCGACATGAAAATAATATGGTTAACATAATAATTTAAAATTGACAAAAAAAAAATGGATTTAGTGACCCAAACTAGTCTCGAAGCCCTTTTGCGTAAGTGACCTTAAACTAGATGAATTAAGATCTAAATCTTGGTATTCTGTAATTACAGTGAAAGCCACCAGTTCTCAAAACCAAAACATTGATATCGCTGCTGTTGAAGCATTTTGCACGTTAGTAAATAAAGAAAAGGATGGTGCACACATCGGGGTTAAGGTAATAGCAAGCAGACTTCCCTCAGGTAATGAAAAAGAATTGTTACAAACATTAAACGTTCTCGATACTTGCATGAGCAAGTGTGGATCACAGTTTCAATCAGAAGTTGGGAAGTTTCGTTTTTTAAATGAGATGATCAAATTAGTATCACCTAAATATTTAGGTTCTCACACACCTTTGTTGGTTAAACAGAAGGTTTTGCAATTGATGTATATTTGGACCCTTGATTATCCTAAAGAAAGTAAAATTAAAGAAGCATATGATATGCTTCGCAAGCAAGGAGTGATTAAAGAAATTCCCAATCCAAATATTACAGTACAAAATCCAAATATTGCAAGAAAAAAAGTAGCAAACTCAGTATTCCAAGATGAAGAAAAATCAAAAATTTTACAAAAGTTGTTACAAAGTAAAGACCCTGAAGACATTCAGGCAGCCAATTGGCTCATCAAAAGCATGGTTAAAGAGGTAGCAGTAATGAAACAATTTTAACTTTCCATTTAATACTCAATACTTATAGGATGATAAAAGAGCAGAGCTGAAAAGTAGACGTGTATCTGAGTTAGAATCTGTACAAAACAATGTCCGATTATTAAACGAGATGCTGGATTCATACAAGCCAGGCATTTCCTCTGCAGATGAATTGGATTTAATTCGAGAACTTCATCAAAGTTGTGAACGTTTGAGGCCTAACTTGATGAAATTAGCCACAGAAACTCAACAAAATGAAGAAATATTAGGTAGGGCAATTTATGTTATGTTTAGCTTCACGATTTATAAGTTATGCTCTTGCACTTTAGGTGATGTTCTGCAAGCTAGTGATGAGTTGACTCAAGTTTTTAGTAAATTTAACAAAATTATTATACAGAAAACTGACACGTCAGATGACCATAGCAATCCATTGCTGGATTTTGACAGTTCTGTAAATCCTTCTAACGATGGCGCTAAGTGCCAAAGTACAGAAACCAAAGACAAAAGTGAAATTGATGTTCTATGTGATATTTTTAATACTTCTAACATTCCTGATTCAGATATTTTACAACCAGTCTCAATATTACCTTGTGGTATGTTGAATATATTTACATTTTTACATTTGTAAAGTAAATGGTTGTAGATAAAACAGAAAATGAAACAAGTAAATTTAAGGCTTTGGAAGATCTGGATGTGTTGAGTGAACATCTATTTAAAGAAAATCTTCCATGTCCAAGACAAGGCACTTTTAATAAGTTGTTTTTGATTTAATTGTGCTGTTACTTTTAATGGTATTGAATTTTTTAGGAGTCAAGATAAAACTCCAATGAATCTCCTTTCAAAATCATCAGAAGTGAAAACACTTCAGTGTACCTCAAATAAAGATGCTTCTGTTAATGAGTCTCTCAATTTAGATTTGAATTATTTAATAAGTAAGCCAAAAGATGAACCAAAAGTTAACTCAATTGAAAATTCCAGTGATGATTGTCTAGTTGACATTGCTGATGAAAAATTATTGGAAGCTGATGAAAATGCCATATGTGAAGTCAAAAATGAAAACCAAACAAAAACCAATTTAAATGAAGTGCCAGCAAAAAACCCAGAAATTAAGTTAAATGACATCTTCATTAAATTAGAAGATGTCAAGCCTAGTACAGTCCCACCTCTCACAATATTGAATGACAGAAATGGAATCACAATTACCCTGCATTGTGCAAAAGATAGACCTAAAAATGATGTGCATGTTTTTGTTGTAACCACCATAAGTAAAAATGAATTGCCTTTAAGTAATTACCTGTTCCAGGCTGTTGTACCTAAGGTAATTTCTACTCCTTATCATGTGAATTTTACTTATTTTAAATTTGTAGGGATGCAAATTAAAACTTCAGCCACCATCTGCAACTGTTCTTCCTGCACATAACCCATTTTTACCGCCTGCCGCTATAACTCAAATAATGCTGATTGCTAGTTCCGAAGGTGTGCAAGTTTTTCTCAAGTTTATTGTTAGTTACGTGATGGATGACGAGACGTGCACTGAAATGGGTGAAGTTGAGAATCTTCCATTGGTCTAACATAAAAAAAATATGCTTTAAGATGCCAATGCATATGGCCACCTCATAAGTTAGAAAAATATTTTTCTTTTGAAACTAGTGTAACAAAAATTGTATGAATGTGCTTTTATCATAAGTAATGGAGTCAATTTAATACACGGGGTTAGTGCCATTTAGTGTAAAACTGTATTTAAAATTTAAAGGTACGCAACAGTATTCTAAATCTAAATTTTTACAAAGTGCTTACGATCTCGCGCATGCGCCTTTACTATTTTTTCTTAATTTACCTTTAAATTTGCTGTACAGTTTATTATTAAGCTGCACTCTCAAGAATGCGTTTTCTTGTCAATTCTTTGTAGATAGATCAATAAAACTTGATTAAGTCACGGGATTGGGGCTATTAGACCAGCTAATTTATGAGAACGGCTTAAGTTGGTTCGTTTAGTTTTACTTAATTAACTATTTAGAGACTGATAAGTACTTTTAGTCATTTTTTTCTTCTCAGAGAAGTAAAATAGAGCATAAAATGAATCGATCTTGTATTTATTGTAGATAGTATTTTCACTGAATGAAACCGTCATTGTGGTATTTTCATTTGCCTTTAGCGTAAACTGACGAGTAAAATTGCAGAACAGGCAGTTGTCACCTGTGAAGAATATTTTCAAGGTTTCTGAAAACATCAGTGTTGTTTTATCATGACCTTATGTAACTTTTTATAAATAAATGAAACTAACGTGTAATCATAAATATGAAGGAAAACCTTTCTAAATTTTTTAGCAGTAAAAAATTGCCGAATCACTAATTCGCTAATTGTGATATAATTTTAATTTACATATTATTTTTCGGTATTGTCTAAGTACTTATAATATTTTATGTACCAATTAAACAATATATTAAAGTACAAAAGAAAAAAAATCAAAAATTTCTTTATCTGGTAGACACAGGAAAGGATTCAAACTGCACAGTCTCTGAATGCTAAGGCTGTAACAGCTTTTTGATGTCCTGCATATTCTTTCTCCATGACGCCTGTTTCAATGTTCCATATTTTTGCACAACAATCAGATGAAGCTGAAATTCACAATATTTTTGAAAACTTGTTGCTTTTAAAGATGCTCTGAATTACCCACCTGTGAAAACATACTGTGAATCAGAACTAAAAGCAGCGTCCCAGACCCATCTCTGATTCTCTTGTTTTAACTCTTGGCGCAAGGAAAAATCACCTGTGTTCCAAATTTTCGCCGTTTGATCCGCCGATGTTGTTACTAAATACCTACAAAATTTTCTAACTAATAATATGTCATAAAGCTATTTTAATATAGTTTTACTTCCAGTTTACTTAACTTACCGCGAGTCAGGGCTAAATTCGCACTTTAATGCATGCCTTTTGTGGGCATCAAATTTATGTTTTGGATTCATTTTTGTGGGTTCATCTATTTTACCAGACTTCAAGCTCCAAATGTAGCATCGCCCTTTGTTGTTCACAGCAGCCATATGTGTACCAAGGGGATCAATTGCAATATCCAGAATCATAGCATCACTTTCAGGAATCTAAATTTAAAATGTAAATAACATTAAAAAATGTAATTAGGTATATAATTTTACCAGTTGTTCATTATGGTCAGTTTTTAAATCCCATCTATATATAATTCCGCTTTGATCACCAACAAATAATTCTACCTGATTAGGGTGTAAACACACACAGGTAACAGGAGCTTGCACTTCAAAAATCTTTGGACATTGTGTGCCTTTAGATTTTAAATCCCACAATCTCACTCTACAATCTTCACCACCAGAATACATCCACCTTCCATCTATTTGGAATCCTACATCAGTCACATTCTTTGTTGTACCATCATAGTTTACAATTGCATTCGGGTTATTTGAATTTAAGTCATACATATAAATGTGCTGATAACTTGCAGCTGCCAGAAGCTGCTTATCAGGAGTTATTTCTAATGCATTCACTTGCTAAAAATATTATTTTTATTATTGCAAAACAAATTTAAAAATTTTACTGATTCTGAATGTTGCATAGTTCTGTAACATATTCCTGAATGAGTATGCCATAATTTTATAGTGTGGTCATATCCTCCTGTGGCCAGTAAAACCTGGTCCATTTCAGATTTATCAAACATTTTTAAAGTATATTTAAATGTTTGGAACAATAGTAGAGACTTCAAACTTTTAGGTTAAGTGCCGTCGTATGACAGGTATGACATATACATGTTGACTGTCAAACCACAGTGTCAAACCCTAGATAAAGAAGAGAATAGATTGGCCACTCTCTCAGTTAAAACTGGTAACAAGTTTCAGCGCCATCTATAGTGGCCGAAAAAAAGTTTTACCGGGAGTCGGTAAAAAGTTGATTGGAGACCTGTAATCGTGCTAAGGCGGCAAAATTGAATCCTGTACTACGCACTGGTTCCAAAAAAATTTTAGGGTGGTAATTCAAAACAAGGTTAAAATGTTACAATATTTATTATAAAACAAGTAAGAATACAAAAATTGATATATGAACAAAGCGAATGCATAAAACAAGGCGTTTCTACATATACAATGGCCGGCAAAGAAAAAGCCATCATTTAAATGTCAGTGTCAAAAAAACATTAATTACACATTTGGATTTTGACGTAACACAAAAGTGATGTCTAGTTTTTATTGCCAGGCATTGTACGTATTTCAATTAAAAAAAAAAACGGGAAATGTTAAAAAACCGACATGTTTCTTTTCATGTTTGTCATAGTTTGAAAATGGCTTTTTAGAAATAGATTACAATTATTTGACGGTACGTCAGTTTATACATAAATAATTCAATGACATTATTTGTTTAAAAATCGTTTGATAGGTACTGTCAAGTAGACAATTAATTGACAAACATTTTAAAACCAAATTTACATTATGAAATATGTCGTTTCCCGTTTTTTCAAATTCACCTACATTTTAAATAATAATAATAATAAATTATTACTTGATAGTAATATCCGTAATAGTGTATGTACTCCGGCAAAATTGCCGTGCCGCCGGGTGGAGGTGCGATATAAATACCTACACATTTATATACAATTTTTAACAAATATACAGGAGAACGAAACAACAACAATTGACCATTTCTATCTCAACAATTAATGACACAGATTACTTCGGAAAAGGTATTTCAATTTACTTTTTTTGTTATAATTTTCAGATTGTAGTGCAAGTATAATAAAAAATAGCGTATAACATACTTTTTAAGACTTTTAAGGGTCTTTAAAGCACTTGCGACGTTAAAAGCGCATCATAATATACTATTATCGAATTATTGTGTGCTTAAAATGTACAAATCTGTACTGTTTGAGCAGATATTTTATACACTGATTTTCTTTGTGTTCCGTTTAAAATACGCCATGTTGAGGGTGTGAAAGAGTTTTACTTTTATTTATGTCTACTTATTGTCTACATGTTACGGACTTTTCGTTTCCTATACCTATGTTTTTATTCCATATTTTTTTTTCGAATCATAAATTGCTGAACATTCAAATGTTATTGTATGAATGACAAATTGAAGTTTTACAAATTTTTTTTTTCGTTTAGAACAAATTTTCTGGTAGATTCGCGCCTGACTATCACATAAAAACAGACCTACCTTTTATTTTTTCAGGTGTAACATATTTATATTCTTCCTGAGGGTGACTGAAGCAGTCTTCTGTCCCGGAAGATTCCTTAAAGCCTGAGAAACAAACATAATATAAATTTTTTGAATTTTTGGGAGTCAAACACACCTACGACCTATCTGGTAGAATTTTTTTTTACTGGGAAAGGATAATGACTAGTAACACATAGATTTCCTCTTGCTATACAACAATAATGACTTTTTCATTTGCTATAAAAATTTTTACTTTACTTATGACCTCTAAATGTAAAAAAAAATACTATAATCATGTCAAATGTGATTCCAAATTAACAATTTTTGCAGCTTGATAAAGTTTACCATGTGTAGACTAGACGTTGCGAATTCGTCGTTATTGTTTCTCAGTAAAAAAGGGTCAAAAATAATTAATCAGGACAAACATGATAATACCTGGTAGATTTATTGTAGGTAGAGCATTCTTTAACAAACGTCCTCTTGCATCTTTGCAAATCGATGAAAAATGTTTTTCGCACACAACAAAACTTTTACCGACATATTTTGGCTCCAAGCCTAGAAGTTTTGGATTTTGGATTCTTTCAATCCAAATTTTTTGAATTCGTATTTCTCTTGGTATGAAATATCTATAAATAAAATATAACAATAAAAGATTTTTCGAAAAACATTGATTGATTATTATCAAAGTTTAAAAATTTAATTTTTACAGCCTACCTGCGACTTGGAATATTTTCACATCCGGGTACACAACACGGCTTCATTTTTTTATAAATTGTCCAAAAGTACTTAAAAATTAAACACAAAAACACAAAATCAACTTTTTCCACTATCCACTAAATTACGTCACGCGTTGTAACACTATTCTGGGAATTACTAGGAAAGTGCCTCGGATTGGGGATTTAACCAGGATGACCAACCATGGGAATTGCTAAATTGTGTTGGTAGTAGCAAACGTTTTAATTTTTTTCTGATCTGAGCGCCATCTGTAGTGGCCGAAAAATATTAAGCTTGATTCAAGGTCGTCTATTAGAGTGCCCTACCCCTGTGTCAAACCAGAGAATACAGAGAAGCGACACTTCGCTTGAGTTGCCAAAACCACCTTTATTGACATGACGTCATAGTACTCCCTGAAAGAAAAACATTTATTTGCGCCAAATTTAAAAATCTACTATTATCCACAGCGTCCTGTAAATTTTTTTTCAGACTAAATACCAAGAAAGAATAATTGTACAAGTATTAACAGTAAATATTCACAACACTATTAAAGGGTACCTAGGTACCCTTTAATAGTACCTAGGTACCCTAGGTACCCCTAGGTACCTAGGTACCTTTTATTAATTTTTTGCCTTTTGTTGTTACAAGAATATCCATTGATCATTATCAGTTTTTAACAAAATAATGACAGAATTTACAATCTACAAAAAACAGTTTAAAAATAATTTAAATCGGCGTAAGCATTCCCTGTGAAACTAAAAAAAACAATATTTCAATTAGGTACAGTTGGTTGCAAAAAAACGGGAACTGTCAGAATAAAATTGACACATTTTTACAATTTTTCCATAGTGTGAAACCTTCTTACCGCGTAGTTCCAAACTAAGTGGGGTAGTAGAATGATTTTGAAGTATGTTGTTTGAGTAGGGACCCTGATCAAAAATACAAGTTTTCGACCTCGGGGCCTTGGGGGCGGTGAGCGCGAGCCGCCATCTTGAATGAAAGGTCCAAAATAGTTATTTGTATCACAAGGCTAGAAAATGCTATTTTGTGAGTGCAAGCACGGTTTGTGGAGCAGAGGCGCCAGCCGAGGCGCACTAGTGCGAGCACTTGCAAATCATTTTCTATTGCCGTGTAATACACAAAAGTTTTTCGCCCGACAATTTATTTAAAGCAAAATATAATAATTTTTGTTAAAAAATTAGCGAATGGGGAATTTATTTTTCTTTCATTGGCAACATAAAGGATCCAAGAAGCGACAGTCACGACATGGTCACGACCAAAGTCAGTCAATTCCTCAAATATTCAAAACCATCGTCGTCCTCTCTGTTATTACTAAGACGTGTGCTGCCAACCTAAAATCTTTCATTAAAATTCCTGTTTCGGTTTTCTTGCCTAGGCAGGGAAATGCTAGTTTCCAGACGATTTAGACGAATGAAACATCAGAATTTCTAGACGGAGGCCGAAAAAACACGTTATCTGATATCTCAGTATAACCCGATAACATCTCATTATTTTTTAAATATGAAATTAATTCCCATGCGCATTTGTATTTTACTCTTTTGTATTGCATATTGGATATGCATTACGATAAAATAATAGTAGTTAATCGATTACAGAAATGCAAAAGGTCTTCCTTTGTTAATTTTTCTGGATTAGATGTCTTTTTATAATCATCCGTCCAGTTTATTTAGATGCTCCACCTCTTGGTGTATACTAATTTTTATTCACCGAACAACAATTCCTTAGTTGAATGCACTTGTAAAGTGTTCCACGACTATTAAAGAATGAATGCCCGAGACTGCCTAGTGATTGGCAGGCACAATATCACAATAAATTTCTTTTTTAGGTAGGGTTTTTGTTTATGGTTATGGTTTATTTATGGCTTAAGTCAAAATTCCTTACGAAGATAAAAGCACTAGGCATACTTGTTCATAATCATAACGTTGTTACTTTTTTACTTGTGCCTTGCCAACGATTAAGATATGTTGCAGAATTTGAATTGTTATTTCATTAAGTATGAAAACAATTTCAATTACTAACAACGTTACGAGGATTATGTATAATTATCTGTCTTGCTTATCAATAAGGACTGAACTCTGTAGAGTTTATCAACTATTTATTTCCTTTATGTGAGCTTCCATGTAATCAAAATTTATAAATAAAATATTATCATGTCAAGTGCATGTTTATAAATTATTTAATTATTTATGTCATTTATGTAAGTACATCATATCAAATTAAATAAACAACATTTAATAGATTATTAACCAACTAAAATACATACATTTTTGTAATGACGAACCAGCTGGAACTTCTTTTTGTTAGATTCTTTTACAAAATAAATAAAAATTGGTCAGTTGGCAAATATTGAAATTGTCATATTATCGTCGCTGCCATGACAAATGAATTTTCAAAACAGAGTAGAGCGTCAATAAGCAAGCAGACGAAGCAGCAAATTTTAAAGGCTTTCAACAAAATAAAAGAAATTACTCATGGAGAAAATGGAAACGTAATAAAAAAGTACAAAATTGTAGACGCAAATGACGTGGCCCATAACCTAACTTTTAAAAAGCCCAAATTCGCGGTAAAAAGGTGTGTTCACAAAGCAAAAGTTACTAAATTTAGTAACTCTAGTTCGTCATTACAAAAATGAATTTACTATACTTTCCCATATTGCTAGTTTTAGTATTACAAAATATAATATTTTATTTCATACTGTCCGGTAGGTGTTCATTTCCATCATCAATTTGAGTCCGGTAGGTGAGTTATAACAGTATTAGAGCCGGAAAGTGTCACTAAGCAACACCTACCGGACTGTTTTATTTTTATCCATCAAATCTGACACTGAAAAGTGAAAAGGTCAAAAAATATTCAATCTAAAAAAACAATAGCAACGGCCGTTGCCACAGGAAAAAGGTGATGCTATTTTCACAGAATAATGTGATTTTTTAATTTTGAAATAAAATTATGTTTCACAAGAGACGTCAAGTATGAAATAAAATACATTACGATATACATCCGGTAGTACTTGTAACAGGTACTCGTTTAGACATTATGGACGACCTGACCTGACCTGACCTAACCTATCGGACTTATAACGTAAATTAGTATTTTAACATTATTTGTGTTGTAAATTGTTTATTTACATAAAGGTAAACAAAGTTAACAGAGGTTTGTGGTGAGACTCTTGAGGGAGCTCGAATGATCATATGAATAATATGAATCATATGAATCATATGAATAATGATTAATTGTCCATGCATGCATCCCTTTTATAGCCAGGCTGGGGATGGTCCGGCACGCTCCGACGGCGCGCAGCTGGTAATGATGGTAGGGGCCCAGCGATTAGATTCTCGCTGGCGACGGTAGCGCTTCGAAAGGGTTAGTACGGGGCGCTTTGGTACTACATCCGTGATTTATGCTACACTATTTCTATAACCAGTGTAACGCTTTCCAGGCTCAACCAACAAACATTAAAGTCTTTACACTTCTATCTTCCTGAATCGTCCCCTTCAAGGTTAAAAACTTTAAAATGGCCGTTAGAACTTTCTCGAACCCTGAGAAAAATGACATTTCTATAGTTCATTTTTTAATGCTGTAGAAAAAGTCAGGCAACCCAATATACAGTCATCAAGGCTGCCTAGATACATTAAATTCATTTATAATTGATATGGATCCACGATTGCGCTAAAAATTCTGTTTGTCAAAATCTCCGTCAGTCTGACAAAGTTTTGACATTTGGTAAAAAAATTTAATTGAAATGAGAAAACGTGTTTAATAATGTGTTTAATCTAGAATTCATGAATAAAAAAGCCGTAAGTTAGTAAATAGAAACAATAATTAACGATAACTCAGACATATTATGGATTTAAAAAATCAACTCTCATCTTCGAATTCTTCCGGTTAATCCGAATCGTCGTCAGACTCTTCAAGGTGGTTCCACGGTCACTTCAATACGCACATCCAATTCCCACATCTGCTCTTCTTTAGTTTAACCGTATCCCCATGTTCCGCATGTTCATCATAGACATGTTTGTAAATGTTCAAAATCATGTTTTTTCGAATACGGTGAAGGGCGACTTACTTTTTCGTTGAACATAATTTGTTCTGTGCAGCCCATCGATAATTAAGTATAAAAGCCCTTGACCAAACTAGCCTTTAAATTAATACCTAATTGACAGTGACACGAATTGACGTTAATGCATTTATTGTGGCATATGGCATCATGGATTATAGTATATTATGATACGAGTCTTATAAGAAGCATTTTATCGCACGCACGGGTTTAGAGCACGACGAGTGTAGCGGAGTAAGTGCTATAAAATGCCTTATAAACGAGATGTCATACAGTATTTTTTCTACTTTGCCACTTTTTCAATGAAAAAAAAAAAATTTAAAATTTAAAACCGTTAAAGTTGAAGGATTCCACCCAAGGTCACGTCTGCGGTCTGCCGCGACACCACAGTAAAAAATTAAATTTCACTGTTTTTAGTATAAATTTTTTTTTTTTTATATCACGCCTTTTCCTATTGGGTACGATACGCAAAACAGTATCGTAATAGCATCAGTACGAACGCAAAATAGAAAATAGTAGTTTATTTAACGAGTTCGTGTGTAATTTGGGCTTTTTTTGGCATGAGTGGGCCAGTTTAAAACTCGAGTGAAACGAGAGTTTTAAAGGTTCACGAGTGCCAAAAAAAGCCCAAATTACACAAGAACGAGTTGAATACAACGTTTTTTTGCTCGACGAGCCCCCCCAAAGGCTCCAAATCGCTGAAAACCTTTAAAATTAGCTTGACGTTTTATTTTGACAAGTTGTCAAATTTATCCAAATCCGTTCACACAGGATAAAATTCTCAAATTCTGACAGTGTCGAACAAAAAAGTAATTTACAAAATTGAAATAGGAATCTAGTGAACTATTGAAAGTGTATATTTGGCTGCCTGACTTTTTCTATAGCATTAAAAAATGAACTATACCTATAATACTGTCGTTTTAGTAAACAGAATTATTTAATTTAAGTTCAGTAATTCCCCTCCCCATCAGTTTATTCACTGGATTCGTCTCAGTCGATGCGGTAATCATCTTTCCTTTAAGATAACTTTCACCCCGGAACTTTAGTGTCAAAACCGTCAATTGCCATTTGACCCAAACCATGCGTTAAAGTTCATTCGTTATTCCACCTGGTTTAGTCGGCTGTGCGGAGGTAGGCGGGATCAGATTCCAGAGGTCTAGTAAGGTTCTCGATCATAAATAAGGTAACGATAACGGTTGCCACGAATATTTCTATCTCACTTAATTTGGCGTAATGTTAAGTTAATCTGTTTGACACGTAAAATTTCAAGTCCGAAAAATCCCTAAAAATAGTGTACTTCTGTCTTTGTCACACTAACGGCATTTATGGATGATGATGATGTCCTCTCTTTTAATTTGGAGTCTCAAAAATGAACAATGAGTTGTCGTTACCTTATTAATCATCGAGAACCTTAAGGTCTAAGAGACACCAGGGCTTGCAGTGGCGCTAGTAGGAACCATTGGTTCGCTGGCAAGGCAGTTCATATGACAATTCAATAATTTTTTGTTTATATGTAATTTCCATTTTTATCTGTCATGTCAGTTTTCACATTTATATGATCTTTTGCTCATAACCTCAATAAAAAGAAAGTGTCATGATTAATCTTATTCGCCAGGCTACTTGGATTGCTTTATTTCGAATTAAACAAAATATCAAGTTTCTTTTTCTTTGTATTTTGGGTTGGATATAACGAAATTTTCATCGGAGGTCTCTCGTGAATAACCCTGTATAATCCATGTGTATACAACGACTAATTGTTGTCTTACTCTTAACGTATTGAAAAATATAGAACACAATTTTCTATTACTTTATTTAAACACACAATTAAATAAACTCGATATTCTCCATAAAGCACGTGTTGTATGCGCAGCATGACCAACTTCATTCATATTCGCTTCGCTTCTATATGGCCGTCTCAATTTTGAATTTTACATGCAATCAAATGTTCCCGTTTGATGGACATCTACTAGCGACCTCCACTCAACAAACAACCAAACTACAAATTATGAATTTGACATTAACATCAAGGTCAATGACCTCATTTTTATGTTATTATATTACTGTTATTAGCCCATTTAACGAAAACACGAAGACGAAAATGTTTGGTTTAATTTAACTACCTAGATGACAACACTAACAAAACACATTTTTAAAGGTAAGAGCAAAATTTATAACCATTTATAACTTCAACACTTTTCGGCTCAGTGGTTTACTGTTTAAGCTCAGAGTCTTCAAAGAATCCGTTTTTTCTACACAAATATTATTGAGGACTGGTTTCACAGCCGTTTTAATAATAATCTTGCAGACTGCAGCTTTGTGTTGTGAACAGGAAAACACAGAATTTTGAAAGAGGTGATCATATAGCAAGTCATGCAACTGAAGACATGGTTTCTCATACTGTAAAAATGGTAACAGTTTTTGTGCTATATTTGCAATTCTTTGAATAATGCCCACAAATGCATTATTGGGATATATCAATCGACCCCGATCTTGAAGGGCTATTAATCTTAATAATGGTCCTGGTATGGTGGTAGATAAGAGTGGAACAAGACATTCATCACAGTGAAATTGATCTTCTAACTTCTTATGTATCCTGAGAGAAATGCTACTGATGCAGAAAAAATATTACTTGCAGGTGTAATATTTTGGCTGAGACTGTGTATGCTGGTTCTAACATCAATAAGCAATATTAGTTCTTCAATATTTGTAGTCACACATTCTCCGTAAGTTTTAGAAGGAATCTTTGCTTGACTAATGAAATTAATGTTTTGAGCAGTATTTGCTGATGAAGATGCTTTTACAATTCCACAATGAAGAATTTGTTTAATAGTTCAAGCTTAGTCTTCAAAGAATCCATTTATTCTACACAAATATTACTAAGGACTGCTTTCGCAGCCATTTTAATAATAACATTGCATACTGCAGCTTTATGGTCTGCACAGGAAAACTCTGAATTTTGAAGGAGGTGATCATACAGCAAGTCATGCAAATGAATACATGGTTTCCCATATTGTAGAAATGGTACCTAACAGTTTTTGTACTATATTCGCAATTCTCAATAATGCCTACAAATGAATCACTGGGATACAGCAATTGACTCCGATTTTGAAGGGCTATTAATCTTAACAAAGATCCTAATATGGTGGTGGATAAAAGTGACATAAAAGATCACTTTGACAAATATGTATTGTATATGTATTGTTTTGCAGGGAAGAAGCAGGTTCATTTTCATCTAGGGACGGTCAGGATATGAATTCGTACAAACAACAACAGGGTTCTAAAATAACTAAAGAAAACATTTTGCATGTTGTACATTTGAGATCTGAATTCCTACAAATACGAATGGGACAGCATCTTTAGTGAGTGTCACTTTTTTTGAAGATGATCTGTAATTTTGTTGAGATTTATAATACCATTTAATAAATTACCTTCTATAAGAAATTTTATTATTCAAAAAATACTACAAAATCTTTTAAGAGACTAACAATTTGTTTCTCTGATCGGGATCGCTTGGAAATCGGAAAAAAGGTTTCAAATTTCCACAAATAAAACACTTTCTGCCCATTTTGTTAAAAAAACAACTTAACAGTCCCGAATTTATTTAAACTTTAGAATGAATAAGTTGTCAACTTGACGGAAGATGGCGACACATGATGCACGTTTCATGGACTACTTTGCAGGAACAAATTTTTGCTAAATTGAGACGGCCATATAGAAGCGAAGCGAATATGAATGAAGTTGGTCATGATGCGCAGACCAGTGGTACGATGATGTGCCGCCAAGCGGCGCCACCCGTTGACATGCAACATGGATTTATTAGTACTGGATACGGTAATACCCTATAAACGTATGTCGACTTTGAAAAAACATATCACAGACTTCGGTACCTTCCCCCATTTCATTCTAACCTGTATTAAAATATGTTTCTCTCTGTTATTACAATACGTATGTCGTTTAGATGTTTCGAAAATGTCAATTTTGAGGTTTGAAATTAATTCAAAAGTCTGAACCTGTGGTCTGAACTGTCATAAAACTTGATGTTTTAATTTCTAACATTATTCCTGCATTCGTAAAATAGAATAATTGCAATAATGAAAACCTGCAGAATTTGTTCTATTCCTTATAGTTCTTCAAGACAAGACTTATCTTTTCACTGGTATGTACAATGGCCGGCAAAAAAAATTAGCCATCATTTAAATGTCAGTGTCAAAAAAGCATTAATTTACACATTTGGATTTTGACGTAACACAAAAGTGATGGCTAATTTTTTTTGCCGGCCATTGTACCTAAAATAGACGATTCTTTACAAATACCCAAGACCTGGGTGAAAAAAATTTCAGTTTTCCAAAAGAAACCTTCTTAAGAAACAAATGGATATCAGTGTGGAAGAGACAATCAAAGTTACAAAAGATGCGGTTATTTGTTCAAAACATTTTCGGAATTCTGATTAGGATGAATGTAAAGAACCATGCAAAATTTTAAAAAGGGTTTGTATAGGTATCTTCACAATACCTGAATTTTCCTACCACACCTAATGCCCCCTTTAATCTCAATTTCGCAGAAGAACATTGTGGTGGGAACAAAGGTAGAGCGTATAAAACTTAAATATTTAATTTCTCTTTCATAACTTCTTTAATCTAAGTATTTTTAAAAATTGTTAGAAAATACGCCTACTCAATCAGTACATTCGAGATATAATAATGCAGATGTAACAGTAGAGCATTTTAGTAGCCCTCGAAAAGCAAAACGACATGTAAATATGATCCAACAATATGTTGACGAGCAAAGGGAAATACACTACGAATGTAAGAAAACTGCGAAAGCTCTAAACAAAAACAAGATAAGAAGTAAACTTAACAAAGTTGTATGCTTTTTCGTAAAAATGTTATAGAGAAAAGTTCCATGATTTGGCGCGTTCTTCCACTGGTTAAAATTAACACACATATTTCAGAAACACCCTGTATATATTATGATTTATATTTATAAATTTCCTTAACCCTCCACCACCCAGCGGCACGGCAATTTTGCCGGAGTACATACACTATTACGGATAATACTATCAAGTAATAGTGCAGTGCTTATCAACATAATTACCGGCGTCTCGCCTCCGCATTTTGACTTTTTTGTGTTTTATGTTCTGTGTCAATGTTAAGGAATTTCCTCACGATATGACATGAGTAAAATAATATACTCATTAATACTATCACAAAAAATTCTTTTCATTAATTTTTTTTAATTTTCAATCTTTTCTTATACATATCGACCGCATTTACAAATATTTTGTTTTTATACATTAAAGTTCTCATGTCCTTACCACTTAAAATTAACTTTTTTCACTACTAGTCTCAGAAGGCGTCATTATTGACTCTCGAACCGACCCCAGAAGTAGAATTTCTCTCCCAAGGTTAATAATAATTTTCATTATTAACCAAGGTCAATAATGAACAGCCGTCACCTAGCAACGAAAGATTTTCTTTGATTTTATTGGTTAACGTAGACAGACGATTTTCAATTTTCATAGCAACCGTTGAAAAATGAGAACTCGGATCGTCGCATCGGACAAACAAATTTAATTAATAATTATTATTAGAAAGGGTTTTAACGGATCTAGTAGTGAAAAAAATAATATATACACCACGCTAGAGAAGACAATTTTAAGCCTCGCTTCTTTATTCCCCTCGAAGCTTCGCTTCTCGGGGAATAAACTACCTCGGCTTAAAAAATGTCTTCTCTACCTTGGTGTATAATATACTATTATTCCCTTAACAAAAGTAAATATGGTTAATGTTACTATTTTGTCGACTATTTCAGGTTCAATTTCAAATTTTTGTTCACATTCGAAAGAAAACTTTTTATTATCAATATCTACTCTGAAAAATTTACCGTGGTCAGCATCAAGATCGAATATAGTATTGGTAGAAGAGTTGCACATCGCGTTTTCTTCAACAGCATGTCTTATAGATTTGTTCTGATATTGGGATCGGGAATAGACATACGGGGTGTAGAAATTTCTGGAACCTTTGAGAGTTTGTAATTTGTTTAATATGTGTGATATTTACCATTAGGTAGGAGCAAACTAGACAAGTACAGCAGTATTTAGAAGTCTGTTAATTGGTGCCATTGTCGGATTTTTCAAAATGTAATTCACAAACCGTGTGGTTATTATACACTTTCATTGGACTGAGCTCCATCAGATAATTATTGTCTTCAGTCCGCTTCAGCTACTCTATAAAGCGATTCCCATATTTCAATGGATTTGGAAATGTGTAGCACGTAGTGCTAACAGACCTGTAACATTTTTTGATGCTGCAACGCTTTGTGGCACGCGTTTACCTGAGTTTGAAACGGTCGAAAAAGTGGATTTTCGATCACGTTTTTTGAGAAAACAGTACGAGATGAACGTTTTCTCTCTTTACTACGTAAATTATGAACATTTTTATTAGTGAACTATGAAGAGAAAAATATAATTTTGTTTTGACGAATTTGTTGAAAGACCACAAATAAAATGCTCTGCTTGGAAGCTGTGTAGGCAAAATGAAAAGAGATATCGAAAATATCTCACGTCATTCACTAGATATTGTTATGAATGTGACGCAGACGAAAAGTGGTGTTTCCTACTTGAATATTAGTTGAAAAAAACGAAAAAAATGAAGTCATTTCTCAACGTTAAAATTTCACGTTGTAGACAACCAACCCTACATGCTACCTGAGCTAACAGCTTACGGAAAGGGGACTATACAAGGGTACAAATTACATCGGCATATCAGCATATCACCCATTTTAATATTATGCAAATCTCTATCCTTCTTTTTTACGTGCAATAATAATTTCCAGTAATAATACACCATGAAATAAGCACAATTTTTTCCTTTATTTCATGTCAAAATTCACGATTTAAAATATGTATTTTATGTTATACTGTCCGGTAGATGTCCGATTACATTATCCATTTGAGTCCGGTAGGTTAGTTATAACAGTATCAGAGACTGTTTTATTTATACAAATCAAATCTGACATTGAAAAGTGCAAAAGTCGAAAAATATTCACTTGAGTGCTTCGAAATGATCGAGTTGTAATACGAAAGTTGATTAGCAACCACGAATGTCATTTTTAAAAATGGTTGCAAGTTGCTCGTCAGAAGTTGACGACTCATGTTGACATTTGATATAAAAATAAAAAATGTGACACTAATATTCGCCGTTGTCTTAAAAATTAAAAAAAAAAAAAATTTGAAGGACAATAAAAAATTATCGAAAAATTATCACTTATAATATCCCTAGTGCATTGATTATTTCCGGAAATTTTTTCGAATGCATTTCTTAAACGTGTTGTTAAACGTTTTGGAAATGCAAGAGAATAAAATTTCCGGATATTAATCAATGCACGAGGGCATATTCGGTAAGAAAATCGCAACGACACGGACATTATGCTTCTTAAATTATAAATTTTTAAATCGTACGACACTCATTAAAGGCCAATAGAAAAATTAGTTCACGAGCCATAACCAAGACAACAACAAAATTTCTTGGATTTTTAATAAATAAATGATTTTGATTGGCTGAAAAAATTTCCACTTATTAATTTCATGTTGGGTTGGCTAGGTGCAAAAAATTTCCAGGAAATCTCTATATTGTTATAGAAACGACACCGAATTCTGTTTTTCTATTGGCTATTTTTAAGTGTCGTACAATTTTCGCTGTAATTCAAAAAATAAAGCCTTACGATTGGTCGAAAATGATGATGAATGAAATAATCACATATTATATCCCAAGTGCAAAATTTTTTATCGGAAATTTTTTTGCTAATGAACGAAAACATCCATAAATGAGGTCAGAAGACCAATTATTAGCAAATAAGAGCACGAGACGAAGTCGAGGGCTTTTATTTGATAATAATTAAACGATCAAAAGAACTTACCTGAAGTTCGATCGTAATTATATTAGGCATCCATTCCGAAGATATCACCTGTTTACCACGTAGTTCGGTATCCGAGCTGCTACGTCACAAGTTTTAAAGAGCTAAACCGTAACCCCCACTTCTCCTCTCCTGGTGCACTCCCGCTCGCCTGGGGTCCCGCTATTCATTCGGTTTAACCCGGACAGTTTTATTTGCATGGGGAGGGACGGGAGGGTGGTGATATCTTCGGAATGGATGCCTAATATAATTACGATCGAACTTCAGGTAAGTTCTTTTGATCGTTTAATTATATAACGGCATCCATTCCTTCAGATATCACCTGTTTACCACGTAGATGTTTAGAGATTCTGATGCAAAATAAAACTTTAATGTTGGTAACCATTTAAACTACATAGTAACCATAATAAGAAAAAATTAAGTCGCAGAACTTAAGATTTTGGTAACATATTGTCCCGGCTCGACCACCGGGCGATTGTAAAACCGAGCAAATGTTTCGGAATTGGGACTCAATCCGGCACACTGTTTGATCTGGTCTATGGAGATTCCGAGACGATGTGCTGACGATGTGGAAGCATGCCTGGTGGAGTGTGGCTTAAATTGAGCGACGTCGACACCAGCCATTTGAAGCGTGTCTTTTACCCATCGGCTGATGGTTTGTTTTGACGCTGCAGAGTGAGGTTTGGTAGTAGTAAGGAACAGAAAATCTTCCTCTTGCCGCATGGATGCGGTCATGTTTACGTAATGTAGAATCGTAGTCGCCACGCAGAGTTTGGGTTTCTCTTGGAAATATGGGATTGATAATACTGGCTGATTTTTCTTAATGCCTGATGTTTTCAGCCAGTCTTTAATAAAGATGCGTAGGCCGGATGTGCTTTGTTGGAGGCCAGATAATCTGATTAAGGAAATCGTTTGTAGACGTTGTCCTGTGGCAAGGACTAGCAAGGTGGTAAGTTTTTTAGACAACGTCTTTAAATTGGGCGTATCCATTTGCTCCAAGAACCGCAATACAGGAGAGGGGTCCCAAGTTACTGTATAGCGTGGAGCAGGAGGTCGAATTCGCGACACCCCTTTTAAAAATCTACTGAGCACAGGGTCCGCTCCGATGTTTCCAGGAAGAAGAAGAGAAAGGGCCGCTCTGTGAGAACCAAAGGTTCCGTATTTGTGACTACCACTGTCTAACAGTTCTTGAAGGAACAAGATGACGTCCTCTGGTTTCGCCTCAAAGGGATTGATTTTGTGCGACTGGGAAAAACTCCACCATAACTTATAAGTCGTGGAATATTGTTTTACCGTATTTTTCGAGAGAGAACCAATTAGCGTATTTATTGCAGGTTCCGGCGTACCGCGTCGATAGAAGGCTTGCCAGATACATTCGCGGCCACCACGGAAAGCGTGTTCGCTAACGGATGCCGGAGTTGAGAACTGAAAGGAGAATATAACAGGTCTGTAGAAGGCTCGAAGATTATCTGGTCCGTGGTTAATTTTTCCAAAAGCGGAAACCACGGTTGTGACGGCCAGTACGGCACGACGAGTATACCTTGGGCCTTATCGTGAATAATTTTTTGAAGTGTCCGCAGAATGAGGCAAAACGGCGGGAAGGCATAAAAATACCATGATCCCCAATCTGCCGTAAACGCGTCCACACCTGTCGCCCCTGGGTCTCTGAGCCATGAAAAATAAGTCTTACACTTAAAATTGTGTTGGGAGGCAAATAAGTCGATTTCCGGCCTCCCGAAGTGACTAACTATTTGCCTGAAGATGTTGTCGGAAAGCGACCATTCAGTATCCGGTAGAAGTGTACGTGATTCCCGATCGGCTTGGAGGTTTGCCCCCGTAGGTATATATGAGGCTGTCAAGAAATTGTTTTTAGCTTCGCAAAAACGCCAAATTTTTCTTGCTAGATTTGTTAGCTTTGGAAATCTGACACTTCCCATTCTATTTATATAAGACACTGCTGTGGTGTTATCCGATCGAATCAATATGTATTGGTTAGCTAGGTTTTTTGTGAAACATTGCAATGCCAAATAGATGGCTTTCAATTCTAAATAATTTATGTGATCCAACTTCTCCGTTTCTGTCCACCAACCGTGTGTCTTTTCTGTTTCAGTGCAAGCTCCCCAACCCGTAAGGGAAGCGTCCGTAAAGATTTCTAGATGGAAGGAGTCGCGCTTAATATCATTGTATCCTACGTCGATGTTACGTTCCCACCATAAGAAATCTGACTGTAGATGAGACGATAAGCTCATCTGCGATTGAAAGTTGAAATTATTCGCTTGCAGAGCGAGTTGTTTACACCTCTCAAAACGTTTGGTATACAACCACCCATATTTCATCGCCGGACATGCCGAAACCAATGTGCCGATAAACCTTGCAAATTCTTGAATAAGACAGGAAGTTTTATTTTTAAAATGCTCGACTCTTTGTTTAATTTTAGACTTTTTTTCTCTTGGAAGCTCGAGTGTCAACCTATTTGTGTCTAGGAGAAATCCTAGAAATTTGCATCGGGTGCTAAGTGTTAAGACACTTTTTCTAGAGTTAATAATGAAACCAAGTGAAGTTAGAAGGCTAACGGTCAGATCTACGCTTTGAGAGCATTCCTCAAATGTTTCACCTATAATGAAAAAGTCGTCCAAATAATTAACGCAAACTACCCCCTTTTTCCTGAGAGCATGCGTAACGGGTTTCATAATTTTGGTAAAAGTATATGGGGCCGATGACAGGCCAAATGGGAGGCAATTAAACTCGAACAGTTGATTCTCGAGGCTGAATCTTAGATATTTTCTATTCTTTGGTCTAACCGGTACCAGAAAATACGCATCTTTGGGGTCTATTGACGCCGCAAAACAATTTTTTGTTACTAATCGCTGTGCCGTGCGAATGTCTTCCATTTTGAAATGCGGCGCTGCGATACATTTGTTTAAGTGCTTAAGGTTTAGAATGAATCGCTTTTGACCATTTGGTTTATCGGCCAAAAATACCTGTGACAAATATTGGCCTGGTCTTGGTGAACACGGGGAGATTGCGCCGATTATTAAAAGTTCCTGCACCGCCTTTGACATAGACTCGAAGTCTTTCGGTGCCGGACCGAAGTGGGGAGCCTGCGCTTGTAATGGTGTTTTTGTAAATGGCAGTTTATGGCCTTTTACGCAGCTCAAGACCCAAGGGTTAGAGGTGAGTTGGCGCCATTTGGGATAAAACGATTTGAGTCTGCCGGCGTAGGAAGAATTCTTTACCTGCGTTAATGTCGATGACGGTAACGCCTCTTCTTGGTCTCTTTGGTTGCATACGATTTCGGGGTTTGCCCTTTGTAGCGTCTCGTCTCCCCCCGACGGACCGGGCGCTGCCTGTTTAACGATCTACTTCCCTGGAAAGTTGTCCCCCCTCCCTTTTTTGGCTGCGGATTTTTGATGGACGGTGCATAGGTAGCTTTAATGCTGGAACTGGCGGCTTGAAGAGTTTTGGCGTCTTTAATTTTTTCGGGAAGGTCGGCGCCAAACAGGTACCCAGTAGGTACTGTTTTTTCCAGTACGGCCTTGATTTCTTTGTTTACCAAAGGGAAGATAAGAGACCGTCTCAAGGTTGTGAGCGTATAAAATAAGTGTGTTAAAAGCCGGCCGCTATCGCCTAAAAATTGTAACATTGACTCCTTCAGTTCCGTGGAACCGTTCTGGTGAGTTATGTCGAGCATACGAGTAATTGCTTGCCCCAACGCCGATAAAGCAGTCGTTAATTGCTTCTGCGAACTGCACAATGTTTGGTCGCGATTTTTATTGCCTCCCGACATGACCTGTGCGACCATCTCGTTGATTTCCGGAGGTTCGAGTTGTTCGCAATTGATTGGTCTTTTGTATTTTTCCGTTAAGCGGGAAAGCTCATCGGAAGCTAGACCTTGAACCAAACTATTTTGCCAAATAGATGCTAACTGGGCGTGGAGCGTAACGTCGGGGCCGTTTACATTTGCGGGGGTTCCCCCCAGTAACAAAAGGACGTTATCGGGCAAATCATCCACCGCATTGTAAGGCATTTTTTGGAATTGGTTGGCGCCGTGCTTCTTGGAGTTCAAAGTCGAGACCCAATACGAGCCAGATGCCTGACCCACCCGCTTCACCCCGTACCTCGCCTTTTTGTGTGTAGTTTTGTTTATGTTAACGCACCCCGTCGAGGGTGTAAAGGAGTCTAGCTTCAGTCTTTGTGTTATATGTCGATAAGAAAGCACGTCTCATTTATGCTGTATTTGTTTTCATCTTTTGATGGCATTATAATAAATATTACAACTGATATTTTAAATGAGTCTTACAAATCAGAAGTGGGATTACCCCTGACAAAATTCACGTAATGTTTGTGTAAAGTGAAAATGTTAAAAGTGTTGTGTCGAAAATGTGGTCGACATAATGTAGGTGTCGGACAATCGAGTGCTGTTATCAAGGTGGTAGTTGTCGTTGATGATAAAACGACGTACGACTGGATTATCGGTCGTGATTTAAAAAAAAAAAAATTACGAAGAACTTGGCATTCGGTGATAAATGTTGGTTACGACGATGGAGTCGAGGGTGAGGCCTTGTTGACGGGGTTCGAAGGTTGAGTTTCGCACGCTATGGCCACCATAGAGAAGACGGACGCTCCAGGAATAGAGACGGGGTTGAATACTCGAGAACTCATCGCTTGCAGCCCGTGAGCCCGCATCGATACTGAGAAAGGAAACTTTACCGAGTCCCATTCTTCGTGCGAAAAGAAAGACTGGCGAGTGGCGACCAGCGAACATGTGTGGACGACACGACGGACCGTCGATGGTTCTATGTTGTAACCGTCAAGGACAGGCGTCCGCTTCCTTTGATGGATGAACAACTCGATCGTCTAGGTACTCTAGGTGGTAATAGGGCGGGTCGTGAGTATAAGTATGTTACAGCCCTTGAGATGTTTCGAGTTTTTATCAGGTGCCGATAGACGAGAACCGTATTTGTTACATCTGGTTCTCATTATGAATTTTTACGTTTTCGAACATTTGATGAACAATGTACTCGGACCATTGAGGGGTACAGTAGTATTCCCGTATGTGGATGATATGATCATTCCGTTGACGACTGTCAAGTACTCAAGTAGGGTTTGCAACGGTTACGATCAGTTTTAGGGGTATTACGTCAGCATAATTTTCCGTCAAAATTAAGTAAATGAAAGTAAACGAAAATCGGAACGGTCTTTCGAACCGAGAACTGTTGTTAAACAGGTGTGACAATTTGTGGAACTGTCCGGTTATTTTTGAAAATTTGTACGAAATTATAGAAGTAGGTATAGTATTGAAAGTGCTAACGAGAGTTTAAAGATTTTCAATGACATCGGGAGGTTGAATGAGAATCCGTGTTCGAAAAAAAAAAGGAAAACACAAGTAATGTCGACATGTTTGTGTTTACTCAGAGTTGTGGCTTACATTAGTAAATAAATCACAGTTGTCAAACGGCAGTAGGTATCATTCGTATGAAATAGAAACTGTGACTGTCGTTAGTACTCTGCAGCATTTTCGAATATATTTGTTGGGTTTGCAATTTGTCGTGGTAACTTGCTGCGGCGCCCTGAGAACAACATTTTCTAAAGAGGATTTATTACCGCGAGTTGATAGAGGGTGGCTTCAAGCACAGGAGTTCATTTCAAAATTAAGTAGGTATAGACCAGGGTCACGCATGGCCAGGTAGACGCGCTCAGTCGTTACCCTGTCACTGTTGAGATCAACAAGGATGTCGACTCGATAGCAAAATAGAAGTTAACTACGGTTTGTAAAATTTTAGAGTCTGATGTTAGCAGTTGAGCAACAAAGCAGTTTTTTGAAAATGCGTGTCGAGAGGCAATAAAGTTGTCAGAGATTGCCGGTAGAAAGACCAGTATGGGGCGACCCGACGTCAAATAGTTAGATTGTGTAATGATCGGGCAGTGTGAACGCCATAATAAGATTGTTGTTACGATGTTAGCCACGACGACTGTCAGCTGAGAGCAAGCTTTAGGGCTCTCGTGGAAGAGTTACAGTGTGCGCTGAGGCTGAAGACAGCATTCGATAAAGGTACTAATTACTCCTGTTCTAGCATTCTGGATATCAGGAAGGGCCGAACGCGGAAGGAACTAAGAAGGTACGAGTACGGCAGAAAGAGACGAGAGGCTCACAATTACCAAGTGGACCGTCTTGTGTTGATGTTGGTTACGAGCAAGGTAGCCACAGGGTCGAGTACGAAGTTAAAGATCTGCGAGAGAAAGGGCTCAATCAAAACACGGTTGTCGCCGCCGATAAAACAAAAGGTTGGGACAACTCTGCAAATGTAAGTCGATACACTTAGTAGATCGCTCGTCGATATCGTTAGTGTAGGTCATCAGACGCTGATACTAAGTTAGTTGAGTTGATGCGTATGACGAATTAAGGTTGATCATAAGACGTCAAAACAATGAAGGTAGCACCCGAGACCAAGTCGGCCGTCCAACAGAATGAGAAGACTGAATGAAGAATGGGCCGACGCGGTCTTGGTGTTATCCTCAGTGGAGACGTATGACGTAGAGTAGGGCCGAGTTGCCCGGGGCCGACACTGCCCGTAGAAAGTGGGGGGCCGAGTTGCCCGGGGCCGATACTGCCCGTAGAAAGTGGGGGGCCGAGTTGCCCGGGGCCAACACTGCCCGTAGAAAGTGGGGGGCCGAGTTGCCCGGGGCCGACACTGCCCGTAGAAAGTGTTTATTATTAAAACTGTTGTATGAAGCTATGTGTTGAGTAAAAGTAAAATGAGTTGGACCTAAGCCGTCAGAAATGTTAAGGTGTGAGGTGTTAGACCTAAGCTGTCAGAAATGTTAAAGTATAAATTGGACCTAAACCGTCCTAAATGTCGAAGTATGAGTTGGACCCAAGCTGTCCGAAGTGTTGAAGTATGATGAGTTAGACCTAAGCTGTCCGAAATGTTAAGATATGAGGTGTTAGACCTAAGCTGTCAGAAATGTTAAAGTATAAGTTGGACCTAAACTGTCCTAAATGTCGAAGTATGAGTTGGACCCAAGCTGTCCTAAATGTTGAAGTGTGAGTTGGATCTAAGCCGTCCGAAATGTCAAGGTATAATGAGTTAGACCTGAGGTGTACGAAATATCAAAGTATGAGGTGGACCTAAGTGTCCAAAATGTAGTACGAGTTTGGTTGTTACACAAAAAAGATGACTAATCACCGATAACGTGATTGGCTATCTACGAGAGTTCTTCAATTCGGAGTGACCTCTCCTCGGTGTGGCCCAAACTAATGTTTGCTTGGTTCCAGGTAAATGAAGTAACTTCATTCGTCGGTGCGGTCTGAGGACATCCCGCCATCAGGATGGTCGTATGTAAGGCATTTTTTGGAATTGGTTGGCGCCGTGCTTCTTGGAGTTCAAAGTCGAGACCCAATACGAGCCAGATGCCTGACCCACCCGCTTCACCCCGTACCTCGCCTTTTTGTGTGTAGTTTTGTTTATGTTAACGCACCCCGTCGAGGGTGTAAAGGAGTCTAGCTTCAGTCTTTGTGTTATATGTCGATAAGAAAGCACGTCTCATTTATGCTGTATTTGTTTTCATCTTTTGATGGCATTATAATAAATATTACAACTGATATTTTAAATGAGTCTTACAGCATGAAGGCTTAGGATGTCATCGGTCTCGCTGGGCGCCTCTACACCCTGTAGGCTAGACGCAGAGGTCTGGGGCCCCAGATAGTGTTGTGGCGACGCTAAGCCGCTCGGGCTGTAGACATCGCAAGCATCAGCAGGTGACGGACCGTGCAGGTCTCGTATTTCGCTGTAAGAGTGTTGCCTTTGGCGACCGGTACTAATAGCGCGGGGCTTGCGTCCCGCCGCTGTTCGGCGGTGCCGAGAGTGACTGTGGCTACGATCCCGGGACGGTGTGAGAGAAGCCGAGGTCCTGGAGTACGAGTCCCTTTTGCGGGTGCGACGGTGACAAGACCCCGACCGGTCCCTACTTCGACTCCGGGGAACGTGACGGTCCAGTCGGTGTTCCAGTTCAGCGATACGCTGGAGGAGTTTTCGTTTTCCGCCCATTGCTAGAACGCTGTAAGTAAATAACGTAGGCCTTGATGGCCCGTTACTTGTACCTACCAGAGTGCGAACGATGTGACGTTGTGACGCAGTGAAGCACAAGAAACCGAATGAATAGCGGGATGCGGGACCCCAGGCGAGCGGGAGTGCACCAGGAGAGGAGAAGTGGGGGTTACGGTTTAGCTCTTTAAAACTTGTGACGTAGCAGCTCGGATACCGAACTACGTGGTAAACAGGTGATATCTGAAGGAATGGATGCCGTTATATAATTGGTCTTCTGACCGAATAATTTATGGTTGTTTGAGTTCATTAGCAAAAAAATTGCCGATATTAAAATTTTGCACGAGGGGTATACGGCTGATTATTTCCTGAATAGAATGAAAACAAACGCATTATTTCCAATCCTTTTTATTCAAAATAATTAAATTTAAAAAAAATCAGGTACCGGCATTTTTTATCAGATTATTGCACATGTGCATTTTAGAGAAATTTTATCGGGTTATTTTTTGTTTTCTCGTTTTGATTGGTCAATATTTGTCACGCAATTGGTTGCTAAACACATGAAGGAAATACTCATTGTAAAAAACAATAGCAACGGCCATTACCACAGGAAAAAAGATGATGCGATTTTCACAAAATACATAATATGATTTTTTATTTTTGCAATAAAATTATGATACAGAACAGACTTCTTGTATGAAATAATAGTATACTATTACTATTACATGAGCAAGTACAGAATAAGTAAAGGATAAAAATCGTTACTTGCGAGTACATAATATAATCCTATACTTTATCTATAGCAAATTTTTTTGACTAATAAACCGAGAATATTCAATTATTCACCGAAGGGACACAAGATGAAACCAACCTCTTCATTGTAATTTTACCTTAAAAATATTTTACCATAAGGGTCATTTTTGTCTCATTCATAATTCTTGACAAATCAGGTAGAAACTCCTAACTAATATTCATTCCCTCATCTGCAGGGAGTAAATGCAGATTTAATCGTAATACTTTGGGAAAATACAACTACACAATGCTGCACCCTGTATTTGGTGAATATTATAGTTTTATTAGTCGGACCTTCAAAGTCAGAAAAATGTCCTATACGATCAAATTGTAGGTATATTATGTACCTTCAAAAAAATACTAAAACAAATTCTTAGCTCAATATTTTTAATTTTTTAAAATTTAATGTTTCTTTTGTTAAAAAAAAATCGAGAGAATTACAAAGGAAAGTCGGAAAATTAGGGCAAACTTCAAAAATTATAATTTTTGTATGCCCTCTCGATCATAACTGACGACATATTTAATTGATTTTTTTTTTGTTCGGTTTGTTCCCGGGATGGAAATAACTCAATTGAAGAAATGTTTTTGGAAAATTTGGAGAAAAACCTGGAAAAACGCATTCCAGCCTAAATTAAAATTACATCCGTTTTTACTTTTCTGTTGTTTCGCGATCTGTCCAACAAATGTAATTATTTTATTTCTATACCAATTTATTTCGCTATCGGATTGTTCACTTGAACATCGATCTTGCAATCGAAATGTAAATAAAACACCTTGAGATTCATTGTTATTTCAAATTTAATGGAAGAAAATAAATCATCATCACAAACTAATTTACTGAAATTTGGATTGGACAAGACAACGCCTGTCGGGTCAGCTAATATAGTTAAGATATACCTAAGTGTAAAAAGTTATCCTTTATTGCACGAACGGGTTTAAAATACGACCGAGGTACGAGGGAGTATTTTAAAAGATGTGAGTGCAACAAAGGAATTTTTTACACGTATGTCTTACAACATTTTATCTACGATCGTGAGATCATCACACCGGTTTCAACATAAATTTGTATAAAATAATTCATTGCTCATTGGTTCAATATTTCATGAATAACCAAAGTCGTTTGAGAACCACGTCGTTTAGCAACCTAAACAATGTTTCCAACAAATTCGATTGTTGTATTCTGACAGTTCTGTGCCATAAAAGCGAGAAATCGTGCTCTAAAACTTTTAGAGAACGATTCCGTCAGTTTCTCTAAACGTCAACTTTGACAACGATTTTTAGTGCAAAAAGTGCCTACTTTTTACGCGATCGTAGATAAAATAATAAAATGGAACGAAACAACAGTTTGCAGTGCAGTCAATTGAGATTTGGCATTGTAGGACTTGTCTTTCCAACACAAAGTCTCATTTTATCTCCGTATTTAGGTACGGAACAGGACAGGATCGTAATCCTCTACCCCCTAGTGAGCGTCTGTGACTAATTCAAGGTACGGTTGGTGGACAAATAAAACTGGGACACTTAAAATTGAATTGTCAATATATTTGTCAGTGTCTATATAATATGTCATACCAAAGTTAACCTATTTGTGATAAAGCCGTAATTAAACGATGCAAATTTTTAAATTTTGACTTATGTGATTGTCCCAGTTTTATTTGTCCATCGACTGTACCTGCGTTTCTCGGTTTGTTTGACCCGTTGACCAAAATATAAATTTGTAAATAGAGTCATTAATAAATGACAGTTATTAAAAATCACTTTGAAGTTTTTCTTATGACATCAAAAAAGCAGGGAAATGGCATTATCGAGTCAAAAATTGGGTTATATTCAGTTCACACATATTTGTCAGTTAAATGTCAGTTGTGGCCAAGTAAAGATTCCGTGTCCGGAATAGTACTATGGCGGCCAAAAATTTTTGGCCGTCACATTCTTGACATTCAAGTAAAGTGTAAATAAACCTTTAGGAATCGTAACCCCACTTTCGATTCTTGTCATTTTGACAATCAATTTAAACTGTTTGAAGCTCAGATATTCCAAAAATCCGACATGAATAAACAAAATTAGAGCAATCGTACATAGATAACCTGAGGTAAACGTTCTGTGTAGTAGAAATGACAAAATAATTTTGAGTTTTGAAATTTACCACCCAAAAAATAACGTTCATAATCAAGACGGTAATCATGATGACAATAAAGTACGGATTACAATTTTTTTTTTTTGAATTGACAGACAATGACGGCCAAAATTTTTTGGCCGGCATAGTACGCCTCTGACGCCGCCTGGCCGGTAAGCCAGCGTTTCTCAACCTTTTAGTCTTTGCGACCCAATTTTCAATCACAATTTTGATCGCGCCCCTGTCGCTCCTAAAATGAAGATTATTTAAAGTCCATTCACGTTGGATTTTCCTAGTCAAGGTCAAATAATTCAATATTGTGGCGGTGTGATTTTTAGTTCAAAAATGCTTTAGCTGTGTATGTCACCAATACGGGCTGATAAAGTAACCAAGTCATTCGTAGACTGTAGAGGTTATGTTATTCGCTGTCAGCAAAGAAACAGTCATTTTTCAAATATTGTTATTAAACTTTTTAGAGGATAACAATAGGTAATAATACATCCATTTTCTTATCACTTGCACTAAAAATAGTGTCAGTTGTTAATCGGTATGATGATAGGATTAGGAACATACAATAGGTACCTAACTCCTACCTACTGGTGTTGTATTTTTCTGCTTGCGTTGTTGATTAAGTGAAACAACCCTTAATGACTACATTTACTTAACCTTCTGCGACTAACATCATGATTGATGAGTGATGAGGAACTAGAATAAGTTATAGAAAATGAACCCAATAGGAAATTGTGTGAAGTTTCTTTCATTGGAAGCGATGGAAGTAAGGAATGCATCTAAATGATGGAACAAATTTGGCAATAAAATTTCAGTTATTAAGAGACACTTATACGTTTTGATTGTGGTTGTGACGTTTCAAGAATGTATTGTTACAATTGCATACCACAAAAGAAAGGTGTGATTTTTAATGATTTTTTTCTAATTTAAGTTTTTTCGATGTACATATTACCTTTAAAATAACGTTGTATTGTTAAAACTGCTCAATAAAGGTCGTAAATAGATTATAATCACGTTAATACATACAATACATTAAATATTAAAGGATTCTAACTAATTAATTTTCGAACTGAAGCTACTTTTTCTTGAGTCCGTATTAGCTTGCGGGTTTCGTCACATTACGGCAGTTGTGGAAGGTTAACACAATTTTAAAATTAACCTTTTTTCTTTTCGCCATGGTAAAATCACCCAGGAATAGAATTTTATTAAAAAATCTGTGACTTTATTTCACACGTCAAACTAACATTCAAAATTAAAGACGTCAAATCGATCTCAATCGCTTTATCACGAAACACGATAATGTAAAAATTACTAGGAAAGGAGGCGCAGGCTTGCAACGTGACAACAATTTGGCAGGGAAAATCCAACGTGAATGGACTTTACTGCACTTTGTAAAGACATGGACAGTACATTCGGCGTCACTGTTTTATTGCATGGCAAGATGTTTACGTGTTTTCACGTGGGATATTTGTGCATTTAGAGATGAAATCGACATTTTTCTAGAAAAGGAAAACGGAACGAGCCGAAAGCCGAGAAGTTTCAAGATGATTTGTTTGTGATTATTTCCTTCATACATATAAAAAGCCGTAGTTGCTATGGTTTTTCTGGCTTTTATATCGGTTAAATTTGAAACGTCAAAATTTTATTGGGGTAAATATGTATGTGTCAAAATTTAATCGCTTTATAAAATCTATTTGTAACTCAGGAAATAACGTTTTGCTTAAATAAATATTTCTCGTAAATTTTCCATCCAAAATTTTGTTACGTGGAAAATTTACTCGACATATTTCTAAGCAAAACATTTTGACAAAACGTCAAAATTTAATCAATTATTTTCATGCACTTGGGATATTACTGTTGATGAAATTGAGCCACTTGATCGACATATTCGAGAAATTAAATATCTTGAAACTTGAACTTCCAGGAGCAAACACACATATGTTGGATACGAGCGATAAAGTTAATGCTTTTTGAAGAAAATTGGAATTGTGGAGCAGAAATTTAAAGCAAAAAAAAAACCTAGACATATTTGCAAATGTGGATGAATATGTTAAAAGGTTGAAGAACAACATGTGAAACATGTGAAACATGTTTTGTTAACCATTGAAAATCACTTAGCCATGCTGGCAAAGAATTTTAAGAAGTATTTTCTTGTTGATGACAACTTGGCAGCAAGTTACTCCCGAAGATCTCTCAACTGCCGAAGAAGAAATCTTCACAGACTCACGGCAAACGACGAAATCAAAAAACAATTTAGTAATAAATCGCCCTTTGAATTTTAGGCAGGGGCGGATGATGAGTTTTCTGTACTGAAAATAAGAGCATTTCGTATACTCGTAGATACTACCTACAGGTATTATTATTATTTTCAACATCCTACCTTTGCGAAATTGAATTTCCTATGGTGGCTGCTTTGAAGACAAAAAGAACTCAGTGTGTCAATTTCTAATATTAAACCTACTTTCGAAAAACTTTGCTCTGCAAGACAGGTCCAAGGGAATCATTAAACTTGTTTTTAATTTAGTATTGATATAGTTATTTTCTTTTTTTTTCGATATGCTGGCGCCCCCCCTTTAATGTTACTACGCCCCACAGGTTGAAAATCGCTGCGGTAAGCGGTTCTACCTTCCCATCCTAGAAATCGAAAAATTGACTCGACCAACGTAGTTGCGTCTGCCGCGCAACTTTATTAGTGTGTTCTTCTTAAAGTGTTGGCACTCTACAAGGTGAAATTTAAAAAAGCACCCGATATTATTTAGGACGTATAAAATGAATGTATTCAATAGTCAAAGAAGATAAAAATGAAACAAATCACTCATTTTTAGAAAGAAAATTTATTTCAGAAATCATTGACCTTTACATCTTATTACATTAAACCTTTAATGTCATTACAAGGCGTCACAAATGCATCATAAAATCTTGAAACTGCTTCTTTCGTTTTTGGGTTTTTACAGTTTCTTGTCAGTCGTGAATTAAAACAACTCCAAAAAGTGCCTAGGGAACTGTAAATTTATGTTAATGTTAATTTATCAACACTTTACCAAAGCACCGACCTGCAAGCTTCGCTTGGCGATGGGAGGTTTTTCCTATACTTGTGAATCATATCTTTTAAACGATCGTTACACTCCTCTAGTTCTTCTTCTGGCTCTTGCTCCTCTGCTGTAAATTCGTAGAACCAGATACACGGATTGACTAATTCTTCAAAACAACGAAGCGTAATTGGTGATAACAAGCAAAAAATATAACCTTACCTAGGATAACTTCTCCGCGTTCACTGCACAAGAAGTCGATTGCTGAAACTATACCTTTTACAGTCAGCATTGTTAAACCTTTAGTGTAATTTGTTAAACATTCATCTTCCAATTGTATGAAAGGCTGAGAGCAATGTAAGGCGTAAGTTCGAAGTGAATCACAAGTTGTCAAGGATGTGTCGAACTTTTTTCTACATTCCATTAAAGCTTCCTAAGATTTATTAATTTTTTTCTATTTTTCGGAATACATGTACTTACGTTTAGTTTAGCTTGGCTGCGAATAAAACATTGGTGTGCTGTACTGTTCTTGTCATAGAAAGACGAAGAATGTTTTAAGTTCTGCTCTTGAGCCGCCAGTTGAGTAATATCGCATTGTACCCAATCAATAACTGTAAATAAAATGAATATAAATACAAATTATTATTTTTTTAAACTATAACTCCAAGTAATGTGTGTGTAAATTAACTAAAATTTATTGGAACGTACCAAGGAAAAAAACCGCTACGAAAGCAAACTTATTCATTGCCAAAGCTACAGTTTTACAGACTTTACAAATAATTATTCGTTCACATTTGGGGGACTTTTCTTTTTATATGAATGTAAAGTAAATAATTTGTCAGTTAAAATATTGACAAATTTTAATAATGATTATCATTTCCTATTCAACTAATTTTAGTCTGAATTATTTTGTGTATTCTCTTCTTAATTCAATATTTATTTGTTTGAACAACAGAATAAATACGCAATTGTTATGGCTGTAGCAGATATGTAGTGATAATTACAATGGGCCGTATCACGACACCATTATTAAAGTTGCCGATAACTAAAGTTGTGATTAAAATAAACATAAAACGATATAGATTTATGCAATTATAACGTGCCAGAAAGAAATGAATGCGTCACCATCCTAATTAGAGTCATGATTAAATTTAATAAGGGTGTCGTGATACGGCCCTATGTATCGGGCCTTCAAATAAATATATATTTAGAGTAGGCGTAGGCGAAAAAATATTTTCTAACCTAATTTTTTTCGTTAAAATGTCAGACGTTTATTGTGTCATTTTCTACGCTGGAAAAATGTTGCAAACAATTGAATTTCCATAGGTTGCTCTAAATATAAATTTATTTGAAGGCCCGTTATATAAAATGTCTACATGGTTTTACATTCTTTTTAACCCTAAAAATAAAGTAGAAGATAAATGATTAAAGTGACGTACTAAATTACTATATGCCATTCACGATTGTTTTAAACACGCAGGAGGCCACGATATTTTTTTGTTAGATTGGCGTCAGGTCCTGTCATATGACGTTTCGTTATTAAATATTCGTCTTGTTGTCAATTCCCTAATTGATTAAGGCCCGGTTTACTCTCATGTCAAAAATAAATTACCCCCTAGAATTTGAACTTTTAGAGAAATAACGTTTTTCATGTTGTGTGTAACTAAAATTTTCAGAAGTAATTTTGAATACCTAAGGTTGGTTACTTTGAATTGAGAGATTAAATCCAAATAAATATGCCGCCAGTAACCAAAATTGATTGTGAAACGAAAAATCATCTATCACTTAGCGAGAAATTAGTCATTTGCAACTGTTACAATTAATTTGCTGCCTTACATTTTTGGGATATCTTTTGTTTGTCACCAGAAACCACATAGCCTCCAACCTAACCAAATTTATGGCAACCTAGTAACGAATATCCCTAAATCCTAGGGAGTAATTTATTTTTGACACGAGAGTATTCACCTTCAAGTAAATTTATCTAGCCAGTAGTTGCTATGATTTAGATTGCATTAACGCAACAAATGATTATTTTGTAAAAATTTTACTGGAAAAATTTAAAAATGTTCTTACGAACTTTCCGAACAAAATAAAAAGGAAATTTGGAAATACAATTATCTTCTCAGAAATAATACCAAAATCCGGTTGGGTACTTTGTTAGGTACAAACATTTTTAGTCATACATTGTTATTAAGTAATATACGAGTATGTTCTGTTTTCCAACAAAAATAAACAAAATAAGTTTAAAAGACGTTTATTTCATCAATGGTTGTAATTCCTTGTACAAATCGAAAATTTCCAAAGATATATTCTACACCTCATTGATATGACTACAAGGAGCAACCAAAGCATCGAAAACACCAAGAGCGACGTTCTTCGTTTTTTGGTTTTTGCAAGTGGTAGTGGCTCGTGTTTGAACACAAGTTCTGAGACTAGTGGCGGTGCTGCAAAATTCCCAATAACATATTTGAGAATTAAAACTTTTCGAAAAACTTACCTGCAAATTTCGGTTTTGGATGGGATGGTCTCTTTATGTTTTTTCGCAAAGTTTTTCACTTTCTCTTCGCATTCGTCCAGTTGTTCATTTGACTCTTCCAAGTCTTCCCACAAACATGGATTACCCAATTCTGTAAAGAATATTTATAATATCTGCAATTTTTGCAACAAGAGGCAGCTAAAACCTTACCGAAAATAGATTCTCCGGTTTGTTTGCACAAATAGTCGGCTACAGAAAGAATACTCTTCACACCCAAACTTGGTAAACCTTTGGCGCTGTCTGGCAAACAATCGTCAACTACTTTGAGGAGAGGCGCGGTGCAGTTCAAGGTGTAGACTTGGATTGCAGAGCAAAGGGTCAAAGAATCGTCGGCTTTATCGTCACATTCTTGGAAAGAAACTAAAGCACTCTGAAGATATCAGTGTAGTTATGCCTTTTATTTTCTATTCTACTCACTTTCAGCTTCTCGCTAACTCCTGGGCAGTGTTTCTCTAGTTTTTCCAAACCGGAGTCGACATCTTCGCGTCTATCTGTGAGATACTTTCTCAGATGCTTGGACTTGACTTTTTCCAAAACTTCATCACTGTCGCTGCATCGGACGATGCTGATAACTACAAAATAGAATGAAAGTTGAGATCTCTTCGGCTCATTTAATTATTGTAAATGGTCTGTTAAGTATTGGTGTCTTACCAGCGAATAAAGCGAAAGCTATGATGAGTAACTTGTTCATGGTGTCTTATTCTTCTTTCTCCACACAGACAATTATTGTTCTTACAGAGAAGCATTTTCGCTTTATATAACTTCAGACATAATAGTTATCAGTCAAAACATTTCCAATTTTTCGTGCTGAAGGTTATCACCAATATAATTATGTTAACTTTAAAAACATATTTGTTTTGTAAAATTTCTCATTATATAATGTTTAGTTATCTAACAGCGCTAGACAGTCTTGTAAAAATGTATTGATGATGAAAATTAGATCAACCGACAACTTTTAACTACAAACTGTGACTCTATAGGGTTTACGCACAAATCAAAAAATATATATAGTCCATTTTTAAATTATAGTCCGATGGATCAATTAATAAGCAGAGCCACTTTATATTGCTATCTCTTTTCAACATAATGTAAAACAAGCTATTGGATTTTTCACTTTAACATGTGCGATTAGAGCGAGACGCGAATTGTACGTTTTATTCCACTAGCGATGTCAAATTTTTAGGTTAGGTCGTAATTACTTTTGTGACAGTTTTTTTTAAATTTTGCTTGAAATTTTCGCCGTATGATGCCAAGGAAAAGCTACGCAACTCTTTATTGAACAGCACCCACTGGCAGAAGCGGACCATTATTATCTCGTTCCCGTGTAAAATACATAAACAAATTTTTTATTAGCATGTAAGGGCATTAACCTTACGTGACATTGCCGAAACAAAATCTAGGAAGAAAAAAAGACAGTCCAAACCTAGTTGTTTAGTGTCGTTTTCCACAACTTTTAATATATTTTACCTATTAGTTGATAAATAGTTATCAAATATTAGTAGCATCATGCGCTGCTGTCAAATGTCGAAAGCAGACGCAGGTCATGTAGACTTCATGATTCGGACTAAGCTCATCGGACTATGATAAAAAAAAAAGGACTATAGATAGGTATATTATACGACGATCATCTTTTATACGTGACAAATAAAACACATACTTAACGTATTTGTATAATAACTTTGTATAAGTATACAGTGTGTCGTATTTAAAATGAAAATAGCCTCATATTTTCATTATTTTTAATCGTTACGAGATGCATCTTCGGAGATATTTAGCTTAACTGTAAATCCAACCAACCCTGCCCTCGTGAATAAGGTTATTTCTCAATATTTTGTTTTAGGCTGTAGATGTCGAACTATTAGAAAAAGTTGTTCAAAATCTAATTTTAACCGTCAAACGAAAGTACATATCAAGTCGTCTTTATTTTAAAAGTGCCACATTGTATTTAACAAAATGTTAAAATGTATTTCAGCTGTGTACGAAGATCGTTCGTCAATTATTATTGTTCGATGAAATTTGCCTTTGAAAAAAAAGTAAACTCAAGATACACACAGTAGGTTTTATAAAACACCCCAAGAGAGCTAATCGCCGGAAAAAATTCATAAATTTTAAATTTGGCAGAAAATGTGATCACACACCAGTCGTTGAACATCCAAGAACTGTTATCATTTAATCACAATGAATTAGATTTAAAAAATGTGAGTGTCCGATGATATCGAATTTATTAACAGCATATCAGAAGTGCATTCAGTAGCTGAACTCTGAGGTAAATTTAGACATCATTAACCAAAATACAGTTAGATTTTGCAAAAAATTTGTTTCGATCAATGAAATTTAGGTTCGTCAGATTTAAAACCAAGTACAGTGTAAACAAAGAGGTCACATTTTCTCGAAAAATTTGTGCAATCATTACAGGAAGAAAAGTTGGACCAGTGTTTTTTGGGATTCAGATGGGGCGCTTTTGGTTAAGTATTTACGATGTGTGCAGTGTATAATAACAAAGGAATATTATGCTAAATTGACTGAGAAGAACTGCATTTCCATCGGTGCTACGCTGCTACGTGGGTTTCAAAATGTTAGCGACTAGCGTAACCTTTCAGTTCACTAGATCTCGCTTCCCGTTGATTACGATTTGGGAAGAAATTGAAGAATTATCTTCTAAGTGTCTAAACATCAGCACAGTTGCACCATATATGCAACTTACAATTAGGTAACTATGTTGAGTAGGTCTTTTTTTTTATTTTCTGGCTGTTGTACTTCTGCATTATGAACCACCCTTGTAGTGAAATATAAATATTCCATGAGTCAGCTTGAGCAAAGTCGATGTACTTACAATAATTGCTGCTGGTATTATTTGAGAATGTTTTTAGTATCAGATAAAGTATAAATTGCATATGGCAACTAATATATAGCTAATAAAGTAAATAAAGCCGAGACATGTGTAAAATAAACATGATATCACTTCTTCATATTCTTCCAATATTTGGATAAAAATATTAAACAAGTTTGATTAACAGATTTTATCTATCGTATAAAAAGTAGGCACATCTTGCATTGAAAATCGTTGTCAAAGTTGCCGTTTAATAAACTGACTGAACTGTGCAATAATAGTATATTATGATTCAAGTTTATAAGGAAGCCTTTAAAACACGCGCAAGTGCTTTAAAGGCCCTTATAAACGTGTATCATACGCTATTTTTATTATACCTGCACTACAATCTGAAAATTATAACAAAAAAAGTAAATTTCCGAAGTAATCTGTGTCATTAATCGTTGATATAGAAATGGTCAATTGTTGTTGTTTCGTTGCTATCATAAATCGTGTGTCAATGTCTATTTATCATTGTTCAAAATGTAGGTGAATTTGTTGTTACCTAAGCAACCCTTAAAGCTTTAGTGCCGATTTTGCACGCATTTTAGTGTCAAAAACTGAGATTATGATTCAGGTATAATAAAAAAAAATTATTGCACGTTTTTATTGCACAGAACTGTCAGAATAAAATAATGCAATTTGTTGGAAATGTCACAATTTAAAAAATCTCAAATGAAAGTAGATAAAATGTTGTAAGATATACGTGTAAAAAGTTCCTTTATTGCAGTCACATCCTTTAAAACCGTCGCTCGTATTTTAAACCCGTTCGTGCAATAAGGGATAACTTTTTACACTTATATCATAATAGTTATTTAAGATATAAGTGTAAAAAGTTATCCTTTATTGCACGAACGGGTTTAAAATACGACCGAGGTGCGAGGGAGCATTTTAAATGATGTGAGTGCAACAAAGGAACTTTTTACACGTATGTCTTACAACATTTTATCTACGATCATGAGATCATCACACCGGTTTCAACATAAATTTGTATAAAATAATTATCATTGGTTCAATATTTCATGAATCATAACCAAAGTCGTTTGAGAACCACGTCGTTTAGCAACCTACTTCTAAACAATGTTTCCAACAAATTCGATTGTTGTATTCTGACAGTTCTGTGCCATAAAAGCGAAAAATCGTGCTCTAAAACTTTTAGAGCACGATTCCGTCAGTTTCTCTAAACGTTAACTTTGACAACGATTTTTAGTGCAAAAAGTGCCTACTTTTTACGCGATCGTAGATAAATAACTATTGATAATCATAATTTGTATGTCAAGAATACGTAAAATATACTAATAGAAAAAACAATATGTATATTTCTTATATTGAAATAACAAAAGTATCGATACCCTACACCGTACGTACGTCATATTTACGTCATATTTCAAATAATAATAAAAAAAAGGTTATATATTATTTACTGCAGTTCAGACTCAACACATTTGTGCTATCAAATTTTGTTTTGAGTTTGTGATAATGAGAGACTTCACCTTAAAAAGTCTTACCCATTGACTTTTTAACCCTGGGATAAAGTGTGATTATGAGTGACCTCAGTGATCCCAAAAATACAAATATAGCATACGAAAAAGATTATGTTGTTGCTTTCCGTTGTTAATGTTCTGTTTTGTTTATATTTCCTGGAAAATGCAACAGTAAGTTCTAGAACTTCGTTAAATACGTTTACTTGATAAACTGGAATAGTAAATCTTAAAGCGACACTAATAAAAAAAGTAGATAAGAAAACGAAACGGAGTATGAAACAAAAGATAAAAACGATTTAAAAAGCAGTTTTACATATTGCACAAATGTTATTAATATGTTTATTCAAAGAAATTGAGATAAGATAATTTCAGACGAAAGTTTGAATTTGTTTACTTTCGTCGATATTTTTGATTTTTTTTAATTACTCGTATATCACGAAACTCGTGTAATAACTAATAACTCGTGACATTGATTTGTTGTTTATACAAACACAAATCTTCTTATCGAGGATAATATGTATGTTAATTATTATTGACGTGAACAGCAAACTTTCCTTCTTTTTTTTTTCTTTGGATCTTGTCTAAAGAATTTACTAAAACGTCAATAAAATATGAAAAAGTGAACAGAATACAAAGTTCTTCAAGATAACAAACATTGAAATCGTTCCTCACAAAAATGAAATTTAATTGATGATGTTTTAAGAACTGTTACAAAATGAGGTGTTGGATAAAACTCGTGCCTTAACAGCAAATAAGTCACTCAAGAAACATTAGCCAACTCGAGTAAGCTCTCGTGGCTAAACATTTTCTTTCCTGACTTATTTGCCTTATAAGACACTTGTATAATAAATAGCTATTATTTGTTCTGCATTTGTAAACATCAGTTTATCAAGTCACTGCATTCACCTTGAAAATGTCTCTTAACTGGCTAGCCAGTAAAATTTTACACCCGTGCTCATATGAGTGGCGTGCTTTCCAAAGCAAGACGTGTAAAGCTCATACGATTTTTTTTTCAAATATTGGAATTTTTAATATTTAATTTCTAGTTTGCATGACCATTTACAAGTGAGAAACAAATAAAATATTCAACAATACACGTAAGGTAATGGGTTTTACTGCCCCCCCCCCCCCCCTTTGCTACGCCCTTGCGTCAGATTATCGTAAAAAACGGGAGAAAAGGTATAACATTTATTTGCAAGCATAACCGTGCCCGTCGCAAAAGAATCAGTTTAGAGTTCGAAATCATTTCAGGAGTAATTGTGACCAAAGCTCCCTGAACACGACCCCTGAGTTATTCTTATGCAAAATTTCTCGAAATTGTCGACTGAAGTGTGGTGGTGCACCGTCGTGTTGAAACCAGCCGTTAGCACAAAAAAGAAGTGGAATGTCGTCAAACAAATTGGGAAGTTCTGCGTTCAAAAATTCTGCGTAAATATCTCCCGTTAATCGTGCAGGAAATTCAAAATGTCCTACCTAAAGACGGAAGTTAGCTGACATGTAAACTAATTTCAATTGAAGATATACTACATGATTCCCTAAAAGACCAGCCCACAAATTTATACAGGGTTATTAAGTAGGCGTAAAAACTGAATGTAAAAATTATGGTTGCCGCTCCGTCAAAACGATGTGAATAAGTGAGTACACACCGTTTACACACAGGAGTTAAATTGGGTCCAAAACAACTCAATATTTTTGGATTCAATTGTTAATTAAAAAAAAAAAAATGAAATTCTCATCACTTCACTTTTCACCTAAAAAATGTCAGTTCACATGAAAGCAGCAAAAATTTCATAACATGGGCATGGCCTGCTTCGACTACAATCATTTAGAATAACTCTGTATAAAATGGTTGCTATTAAAAATAGAGCATGTGGATTTTCTACATTTCCACATTCTCCGTAAATTATTATCAACATTTCCACATAATCCGCTGCAGAATACATGATGAAAGAGCACGGTTGACCACGACGGCAGTACTACAGCGATTTGAAGGGATTCGAATGAAATTTTGACACTGACGTTTCTCAAAAAGTTCATAGCCGGTCGGTTTATTGAAAACGTAATAAAATATGCAACATAGCAACAATTACGGGAAGTAGACCTGGATAGCTTAAAACGCTTTGATTGGTCGAATTAAAAATGTTTTTTTCTTGAATATTGTTCCAGATGGAAACATTTTTCTTTGGGGTTTTATGAAGATTTCTACTTTTTTCTCTGGGGAGCGAGTTCTGGGATATTCTGTATACAGGTTCGGGCATCGTATACGCGCACGCGAGAAATCACGACTTCTAATTAAATAAAATTGTCTCAAAAGAGGCTCAAAACGGCCGGCTACTAGTGAATGGTCCTTTTGTTGGTAAATTATACCATTTGGGCCATAAAGCACGCGTCTGGTTTTTCTTTAAATAAAAAAGCGAATTATTTAGCTAACCAAGTCAACTTTTGTAATTGTGCCACCAGGGTTTGATGCGCTATAGTCTATTCATTTTAAATCTTGGGTAAAGTTGTAAACTCAAAACGCCGTAGATTACGAAAGCGGCAAGTTTTCATTGTGTGGGTACTGTAAAGTAGTAATCCCTCTGTTCACATAAAATTGGTACCACGTCGTACTTTCACCATCTTATCGACGAGCAAAAGAAAGAGACCTTAAAGTATCCGCAAATAAAAAAAATAAAAACACATTTTGCGATCAGTGACCAAAAAAATGTTAAGAGATTGTTGATTTTGTATTGGGAAATTTTGTATTTGAGAAATAAGATTACTAAATAAAGAAATAAGAGTAATTAATAAAGTATCCATTACATGTATACTTTAAAGTAAATTAATAAATAAAATAATAAAATACTTACATAAACAAATAGAAAATTAATCGTCATCTGAATCAAATTCACTAGATGATTCATCAGTATTGACAACAAATATTCCAGCACATTAAGAATAATTTGTTCAGACTGATAAGTCAAATGACCCAAACCACCTGACATATTGAGTAAAATTAACGCACTGAATTCACTTTACACAACACAAGTTATTTCTTGAACGGTACAACTAAGACTGTAATTGTTTAGTGGCTTAGGGCCGGCCGGTCCTGTATTTTTAAAATTCTGGAAAACCCCATTATTATGTACTTTCTGTCTACGCTTGGGATGTCTTATTATTACCTGCACCCGTCGTATAGATAAGGTAAGCAGAACATATTTATAGTACCTAAAAACGGGATATGGTAAATTGCGCACACTGCTCAAATTTAACAGTCTGGAACCTGAAGGGCCCTTTAAAATACAGGTAAATTGCGCACAAGTGGTGAGTTGGTGACGACAAGCGTTCGGTCATAATAATTCTCGTTCAAGACTAGATAATGATCTTATTTTAACCACTTGGACTTTAACACTCCGAAATAAATATATCAGACTAATAGAAAAAAATATTTTTTGACATTAGGCGTTACATCTCAGGGTTCTGTAGGTAAATTGCGGTAACTTACAGTTTTTACATAATTGAATCTATGTACGAGTAATTCAGAAGTAGAATTATTCTTATATAAATTAATGCATTCCTCTAAGAACAACTGCTTCTTTATTATTTTGTTACTTAGTTTTTTTCTCAATATTGGCGTTTTCTAATTTTTGTTTAGACGTTAGTCTGGTATGTAATAAGAACATTTACAAAATTAAAGATATTTGGATGCGCCGAGTAAAAGTTTTTACTGAAGTGATAGAATGACATGATTCACGTGCGTTGGAAATGACAGCAACACTTGAACGATGCTAATCCCTTGGTTGCAGCTACCTGCAGCTAACCCCTGAACAATTTTGACCATGTGCGCAATTTACCTGCGTCCCTAAAAACAGGTGTTTTACCGACGAATGGTATGTTAAAGTTAAATAATGAGCCACCCAGAACACTCGATATTTGTCTCAAGAAAATCCGCAGATAAATTTAACTACAAGAATGCAATGCCCTCAGAAATTTAATGTTTGGGATGGTACGGTCGGTGGACAAATAAAACTGGGACACTTAAAATTTAATCTATGTAAATCAGACCATTGAATTGTCAATATATTTGTCAGTGTCTATATAATATGTCAAACCAAAGTTAACCTATTTGTGATAAAGCCGTAACTAAACGATGCAAATTTGTAAATTTTGACTTATGTGATTGTCATTTTTGTCCCAGTTTTATTTGTCTATCGACTGTACATATTTTTAATAATCAAATTATTGGGCGATTTTAGCAGTAAATTTAAACACAAACATATTTCGACATTTTGATAAATGTGAATAAAAATGTTTCTAATAACTTGACCATTTAACAAATGTTAAATTTAATCAATTTCTTAATGAAGTAGGTACATGAAATCACGCAAAAGGTTTGGTAGTTGACACTCGATATTGAACACAGTTTTAGATTCACTGAGTTTCGGACAAGTGTCAAAGCAGGCAAGTTTTATTACTAAACCCAAGATTTAAAATGAATTGACTATAGCAGGTATTAAGGCGGACAAAAAATTTTAGCCGTCACTATCTTGTCATTCACGTAAAGTATAAATAAACCTTTAGGAACCGTAACCTCACTTTCGATTCTTGTCATTTTGACATGTATATTGTTATTCTACCAATCAATTTAAACTGTTTAGAGCTCAGATATTCCAAAAAACCGACATCAGTCCATCAATAGGGAGTTCTACCTTGCAAAAGGTACAGAAAAGTTTATACTTGGCAAGTATCTTCTGTCAGGCATATTATTAATATTGTTGCGTTTGCGACCTTGGGGGGTTGCCGCTCGCCCTGCCATATTGGAGAATAGGGGTGCAAAATCACATTTTTGCGATTATTTCATTATCCGTGCGAGATACCTCTATCTAAGTTATTATAGAAAATGTAGAGCATGTAATTCTCAACATTTTTTGTTCTTTATGTTTTTTTGTCAGATCAATAATTTTGTAGTTACAGCGTGTAGAAATCGAGAATTTCTTTTATTTTTGTACTTTTTATTCTTTTCCACACCACCACAGAGGTAGAGCAATAGGGTGCGTTTTTTTTTTTGACGTGGTGTCCCCAGTGGGCATAGTCCACGATGCAGTAGAAGTTTACTGTTTTACTCTTTTTGATCTCTTTGTAACGTAGACGGATCCAAATGATCCTGATGATGATGATGATGACCCCGAGGAACAAGGGGAAAATTCTCAACAGGAATTCCCGAATTCATAAACTCTGATGAATTCAGCTTATCTATATCGATCGATCCAAATCATTTTGATCCGTCTACGTTACAAAAAGATCAAAAAGAGTAAAACAGTAAACTTCTACTGCATCGTGGACTATGCCCACCGGGGACACTACGTAGAAAAAACCGCACCCTATTGCTCTACCTCTGTGGTGGTGTGGAAAAGAATAAAAAGTACAAAAATAAATGAAATTCTCGATTTCTACACGCTGTAACTACGAAACTATTGATCTGACAAAAAAACAAAGAGAACAAAAAATGTAGAGAATTGTATGCTCTACATTTTCTATACTAACTTAGATAGACATATCTCGCACGGATAATGAAATAATCGCAGAAATGTGATTTTCCACCCCTATTCTCCAGTATGGCGGGGCGAGCGGCCACCCCCCAAGGTCGCAAACTCGGCAATATTAATAATATGCCTAATAGAAAATACCTGCCAAGTATAAACTTTTCTGTACCTTTTGCAAGGTGGAGCCATTTTTATGTCTCTATTGACTGGACTAATAGATAACCTGAGGTAAACGTTCTGTGTATAATGCATTCATTTTTGTAATGACGAACTAACTGGAACTTTTTTTTTCTTAAATTTTTTTACAAAATATAAAAAATTCGACAGTTGGCAATGATTTGAAATGGCAAAAATAATTTTTTATTATGTCATATTATTGTCACTGCCAAAATGAATGAATTTCCAAAACGGAGTAAAGCATCAATAAGCAAGCAGACGAAGCAACACATTTTAAAGGCTTTCAACAAAATTAAGAAAGAAATTACTCATGGAGACAATGGAAACGTAAATACGTAAAGTACAAAATTGTACAAGCAGTGGCGAATGTTTTTTCGGTAAATCCTAATCTAAAATAAAACTCTTCCTAAGTGCTGCACAGGCTTCAGTCCCAGAAGTATGTATAGAATTTTTTATTATACCTGAATCATAATCCCTGTTTTTGACACTAAAATGCGTGCGAAAAAGGGCCTTTAAAACACTAAAGCTTTAAGGGTTGCTTAGATAACAACAAATTCACCTACATTTTGAACAATGATAAATAGACATTTATATACAATTTATGATAGCAACGAAACAACAACAATTGACCATTTCTATATCAACGATTAATAACACAGATTACATCGGAAAAGGTATTTCAATTCACTTTTTTTGTTATAATTTTCAGATTGTAGTGCAGGTATAATAAAAATTAGCGTATGATACACGTTTATAAGGGCCTTTAAAGCAATTGCGACGTTAAAACCACTCCGCTACGCGTCTTACTCTAAAACTCGTCGCGCATGCTTTAAAGGCTTCCTTATAAACTTGTATCATAATATACTATTAAATGAAGGATAAGAACAAGGCTTATGGGAAACTTTAGCATCCATGACATATCCACAAATATTGTTAATTTGGTTGAAGATTCGGATTCGGACTTGGAAAACAGCGACGATGACGAGGATGAGTAGCAAAATGCAAAATTATTTCATTGTTACGTTCAACTGCCTTTTCGTATTTGTGTAGTGCAACTTTGCTTTTTTCTTCAAAATAATTAAACACATTTAGTTTCACTATACTTTGAATTGGACCAGTTTTGACAGAACAAATGACGTGACCCATAACCTAACTTTTTAAAAGCCCAAATTCGCGGTAAAAAGATGTGTTCACAAGAAAAAAGTTACTAAATAAACTCTATAATGTTTCAAAATCAAAAATCCACCAACACTGCATTCTACCTCGAAAATACAACCGACAACGTCGCCAACTTTTGTTTTTAGTGTGTCTGCAAATGTCAGAAAAAAGTGGGGTTATGAAAGAAAACTGTTGACAGCAAGGAGGTTAAAGTAAGAGGGGGGAAAGCGCCCTATGCTGGTAATGCATTGAAAGTGATGCCAATCGTTCCTTCTCCAGCAACCTTTTATGACGGCGAACGTCCTTGAACGGCCCACCGTGTATCGCATCGCTTTGGCGCCAGTGGCGTCCCTTTAACCCCCGCAACAAGGTGTTAAGCGTTTTTATGTTACAACAAATGCTCCAGTGCGCCCCGTCATGTACTTATAGTTTTTTCTGAATTATAAATTTACTTCTTTTATTTTTGTTAATTTTTTTCATGTACTTTATGTTACAAATTACAATAAATGCATCTGTGCGCCCCGTCTTTTATACGCCACTGGTACCATCCCCACCAACCACCCTTGTTTAGCAACCTTTTATGGCTCTGCACGATTTGGCGGGTGGCATCACTTTTTCAAACTGGCTTTCCCTCCTCTTACCTACTTTAACCTCCTTGGTTGACAGTCGTTTTGGTCGTAGTTCATCTGTTTTTTTCTTCTCATTTTATTATTTCACTCAAAAGGTATGATAAGGTAGCTACCACCTTTTGTAATAATTATTTTGTATTAGGTACGTAAGTAAACTCAACAGTTCTCAGTCAAATTTTGGCCGGAGGTTGGGCCAACCCAAAAAAATGAAACTTATTCTAGGGAGTTTTTTTCTGCCAACATAATTCAACAGGTAGTGGATTTTTGATTTTGAAACAGATTATAGTTCGTCATTACAAAAGTGAATTGATTATAGTAGAAAATGACAAAATAATTTTAAGTTTCGAAATTTACCACCCAAAAAATACCAATTATAATCAAGACGGTAATCATATGATAATAAAGTATGGATTACATTTTTTTTAAGTGACAGAAAATTACGGCTAAAATTTTTTGGCCGCCGTAGTACAGATTCATTTAATGTAAAAACTTTATAGGTAAATTAATAGTTAATTTCAGAAAACTAATAACACTGTTACGGCCTTATTTATTAACAAAATTTTTTTCTAAAATCCTCAAATACACCTTATCCATAATTAGTTAGGTATATAAAATTTCGACATTTTTTTAAAATTAGAAGTCGGCATTTCTCGCGTGCGCGTATACGATGCTCGACCTGTAGGTATGTAATATACATAGTAATGTTATAGCTATTAACATACCTAGCGATGTTATGACTATCATAACCACCGCAGATGTCGGTTTGAAATCCGAGCTCGTAGAGTGAGGATTTTAAGATATCTAAGGTTGTTATGATTCATAACATCCGTGGTTTGTTGAATAGTTTACCGGTTTCAAAATAAGCCGAAGAGAATTTAAAACAATTAAATCCAAAAACTCGTTTTGAATTAAATTGAGTTGATCGCGTTTGCATATGTCCAGATGTCATAGTTATATTTGGTTGTTTATACAGACTTCTGTGATACAGACATTTCGCAAAATGAGTTTGAATGATAGTGTTTTACCGGAAAACGTCTTAAATGAAGAAAAATCAAAAGGCAGGAGGTACTTATCTGAAATCATAGAGACGGCAGGAGATAAATAAGGTTACAATTATAATTACATTTACAACTGTAAATGAAAGTGATGTTGGCGTATTTTCATGAACTGGTAAGTCCTCATAGTGTAGTTTCGGAGCGTATTTATCTATTTGTTTATACAGTCGAAGAAGCCCCTCATCATTATGGGCGTACCACTCGATGCTACTAAGTGCAGTTCTATGGCATAGCTCCGTCTATTTAAGTAATTATTATTGTTTTTAGTTCCGTCTGTTTGAATTATTAATGAATAAAGTTAGATATTGTCCTTCATTTGTTGACATGTCACTATGGCAATATGTATTACCTTACAGTAGAACTGTACTAGTACAGTTATGATTCACCTACTATCCAACTTTTGTGAATGTAAGGCTTACATACTGAAACCGGTAAAATACTTTTTCCTACTACGTATCTAGAAAGTTTCATCTACTGTCCTAGCAACACACTTGTAATCGAAAGTGAAACCTATCTTGCGTGTGGTTGCTAGCTACGAAAGTAAAATACTTACGCGACTAGGAGATTCCTTACGGGACGAGGAGATTTTATTTTATTTTGTGACAATTTGGATTGAGGTACCCAAATCATCAAAAGGAAAACAGCAACATATTTTATAATAATATGTAGTTTAATTAGTCCAATTGAATACAACAAAGGAAAATTAATCTACTTATTCACATTTATTGCAATTTATGAATTGTTGGAAAGTTAGGTTATATCGCTCACCCGACTTGACAGGCAACAATGAGCCTAACGTAATTCCAGCGGCTCTTTCAATTCCGTCACATTCCATATTTTGCGGGAAGGCTTGTTGCATAAATACCAATAACCACAAACTATCAAACTAACATTATTACGGTTTACACGCACTTACACAATTCACGCCGTTTGAAGACGAAAAATAAAATGTTTGTAAAAGCTGTTGCTATGATTTTTGCTTCCAAGATCCAAGGACGGTCGCGATACGGCACGATTTTTGCTATTCTTTTAACAATATAAAATGTTCGTGCTTCGTAGTAGGAAAAATTTAATACAATACACGATGCGTAAAATTCTTCTTTAACCTCGGAGGTTTCACGGTCTTCGACTGCCGTCTCGGGTCTTGAACTACCTCCTTGCCAAAAAAAGTTCACTTACGCATCTGGTAATGTAGAAGAGACCTGTAAAAACTTTACAAGGCTCATCAAAAAAAAAATAATAATTAATCAAAACTAATGAAATGATTTTTGAAAAAGTTTATTATAAACACAAACAAATTTAACTGTCAATTGTTGCAATTACATACCTACCTACGTTAATAATGCATTTTGATCCGTTTCGAAAGTCATTTTCATATCGCTCCTGGAATCGAATCAGTAGAGAACCGCACTTGCAGCGTTGGCAATTCCTTGGCTATTTTCTTGCACTTCAAGAAAAACGCCTACAAAGTATTCATCGGGCATTAAAGCCATTCTTTCTTTTCTTTCTTTTTGCAACAAATTTCACAAAACTTCTGACAGTATTTTTGTTGTTTATTTCAACACCATGACGACGTAGGATCTAAGGGATCCTGCGAAACCTAGAGATTCTCTGAGACAATCCTGCTGGTCGCCCTGCGTGATAAATCTTCTGATTACGAGAGCCGCCATTTTGGCGTTTAGATGTCGTACTTACTTGCGTCGCGAATTACCGTAATTGATCCGTCACCGCCCACCGGGCCCGATCCCGCAGCGGATCGCGGTGGCGGTCCTTGCTTCCGCCGGTTCGATTTAACGGTCGATGGACCTTAGGACCTTCGACTCCGGGACGCTATTGCTATTACTCACAAACGCCCGGACTCTGGTTCGAATACGGCGAAAACAATACGATGAGGTATATATATAGTTCGGTCGACTCTTCACGGGGAAAAGAAATAGTATATAATACACCAAGCTGGAGAAGTTCATGATTATAGCCAGAGCGCCAAGATTAGATCCCGAGGCGTGCCGAGGGATGTAAGGCGCGAAGGCTATAAGGGACTTCTCCACCGTGGTTTATATATTTTTTTTCACTACTAGATACGTTAAAATTCTTTCTAATAATAATTATTATTAATTAAATTATTTTGTCCGATGCGACGATCCGAGTTCTAATTTTTCAACGGTTGCTATGAAAATTGAAAATCGTCTGTCTACGTTAACCAATGAAATCAACGAAAATCTTTCGTTGCTAGGTGACGGCTGTAATAATGAAAATGTATTAACCAGGAGGAGAGAAATTCTACTTCTGGGTTCAGTTCGAGAGCCAATAATGACGTGAAAAAAAAAATTTTTGTAGCTGATGTTATTATTTTTTAAACTTAGCAACTGACTTTATTTGGTTGAAATAACATCACACCTCGAGATACCCTTCTGGGATTAGTAGAATTACAAGTCTTGTACCTCAGTTATGTAAACAGTAGTAAATTGTTTTCTTCTATTTTTTTCTATTTCTATTTATTGTCGTTGGCAGGTGCCATTTTTCTCTGGGGCACGAGTTGTGAAAGGCCCTGTATGTATAATCGGGAAAGTTTATATGTATATTTAATTGTATACCACTTTCCTGGTTATGTACTCGTATCTCAGAAAACGAACATGAAATAGTTATTTGTGTATCAAGGCCCAAAAAGTGCACCTTTTTCGTCCGAATCTGGGTTTTCTACAGGCGAGGACAAAAGGCACTTTTTGGCCGAGGTTCGTTTAGGCAAACATTTTAAAAAACATGAATTAATTGGCAAATTCGTGAGAAAAAAAGTATGACTATCATAACTAGTTGTACAAATAACTACATATTTACATTTATATCTAGTTTTAGAATTGTAGTTACCATTTAAAAAAATTAAGTTGTGGGACGAGTGACGTAAGGAACGAGTCTCCATAAGCCAGTAAGCCCACTAAAGCTTAATTGCTAAGCGAGTTGCATACAAACTTTTATGTCCGATCGGGCGATTTTTGCCTACTTATGGACTAGTTTTTAGGGCGTAATTCAGTATATTATAGCCCCGGGCTGTAAAAGTTTTTGCCGCCCTTGTTTATGCCGTTACTACAGTAATAACAATAACTGGCTTATTCCACCTTCCTGATTTTTGTGTCGTTATTTTAAAATTGAATCTACATAAATTATTATAAAATTCAAAACTTCGATCGGACATAAAATTTTCTATGTACCACGGGCATAATTAGCGTTTGTGACCCTAGCCTTAGATCATATTCCGATCTTCTCCAGATCGGGTCAGGATCTTCCCCAGACGCAGTCGACGTCTTCACCATCAGCCCCGCCTCACCTCGTGGAGACACCACCGGGCACCGCGCCGGCCAGGGAGGAGGTGAGCCCCGACTCCAGAAGAGCTCCGCCAGGCTGTCACAACACTCGCCAAAACCTAGTACGGCCCTCCTCAGACCAGTCTCGGCCCCACTGGACCATCCAAACGAAGACCGCAAGTAGGTACTGAGCGAGGAGCGACCGATACACCACTGTACCGCACCCTGGTAGTAGAAGGTGTGCACTCACCACCCGAGTTCACGCCGCGGCAGGTGGTTTGCCGAGATCGTGAGTGTACACCCCGCCCAGACCTCCCCGTGGTGCCACCGGGTCTACGGTCGGTCGTAGCAGACTTTATGGGCAAATCGGGCTGTTCAGAAGGAGGTTTATCTGCACCGCTCATCGGATGATGTCCCCGAAAGGTGGACAGGGGTGGGTGGCCTTAGGTTACCCACTTTTGAACTAGGGGAGCAGACAGCTCCCCGAAGTAGTGACAAGGCAACGAAGAGGCGAACGAATTGGTATATAAGTGGTTTTAGCGATGACGTGTGGCAGGGGCCGAGAGTGGGGCCTTCGGGCCGACATGAGCCGTCCCCGGAAGGTGGACCCGCGGTCTTCGGGCCTCAGAGATTAGGGGAGCAGACAGCTCCCCGAAGTTGACGGACTTGACATGAATGGGCTTTCGAAAATGGTATACGAGCGGATGACGTGAGGGTCCCCTTCGGGGGACCGATGCGCGGAAAACACTGCAAGGGTCCCCGTTTCGGGGACCGATGCGCGGTGTAACAACTTTCTTGCCATCGGGCAAGAAGAGGATGGGGGAGACTGCGGTCTTTGCGCCCAGGAGTGGTACGGGTAAATGGCAGACCACAATCTGTTTACCCATAAAGCGTTCCGGCAGACTACCCAATCCCACCGCTCCGTGGGCAACGGGCGTCGCGGTTCGCAATTTATGTGTGGGACTAAGGGGGGAGGGAAGCCCATCGGCCTCGCCGGTGCCCTCCCACGGGAACGGACTCTTAGTGGCAACGTGTATACGCTAACCGGTAGGTAGCATTTTTCTAGGACTTTACGCCTTGAAGGCAGGCAAGTCGGGCCAAGGCCCAAGACACGCATTCATGTACCGCACCCTGCGAGGTGCCGAAATCTGGCAAGCCGCCCTGTACCAGGACAAATAAATGTTGTTTTGTCCCCGCGCTTTTGAGTCTCACTCTCCCGTCCCGCTCCCCGATCCGGACAATCGGAGTTTGTTTGTGGCCGGCCCCTTTGGGTCGTAATAGTACAGTTGGTTGCCAAAAAAACGGAAACTGCCAGAATAAAATTAACACATTTTTATAATTTTTCCATAGTGTGAAACCTTTCGAGAGAAAGGTTAGAATTAACGTCAAAATTCAATAACATTTTTTTAAATTATTTGATAGGTATTGTCAAGGAAACAATTAATTGACAAATGGACAAAATCAAATTTACATTAGGAAAATTTTTGTTTCCCGATTTTTTTGCAACCAGCTGTACCTAATTTGACATCTGTCAAAGTTAACCTCAAAATTTACAATTAATTGATGTTTTTTAAGACTTTGCCCAAACGAATACGAAAAACGTTATTCAATATTCGTGCGCTGTCAGTTTTCAGGTAGACTTCAGTCGCTTGGTGGTGGAGATGTGCAGCAACGCTATTTTGTTCGACCGTTCTGTGATTCGACCAGGTCCATTTATTAGTAAATAAGAGTGGTTGCTATTGGTTGGATATTTGGACCGCGCAAGTTTCCTCCACCAAATGTCCCTTCAGCCTGCAACGGTACGATCTGGCCAAAAGGGCATAATTTGGCTAGCTCGTTTGGTGATGGTTGGGGCGCCACCCGCGGTAGAGCTGGGTTCAATGAGGTACCTCCGCAGGTAGGGACTCAAGCTAGGCCAGACGATGTTAAATTACGGTAAAGTTAAAAGATAAACAACGTAGTTGGAGAGGGTGTCCTCGTACTTTGATTTATTAGTGAATTAGTTGTTAGTAAGCGTTAAATTACTGGTATGCACAATTAATGTTTATAGATTAAACGCGGAGGTTGATAGCTATCAAGGCTCTTACAGAATTATTAGCATAACGAAATGATAAGTCAGTAAAAAAAAGAAAGGCTACGGAAAGGTTGCTCTGAAGGAGCGGTTGGAAAAAAAGGGTAGTGACAAAGTTGAAATTATGGGAACTGTTTGATCGTTTGCTTGCCGTTCCTCCTAGTGCAGGTGAACTCAACTCCTCGGTTATAGCGATTGCTGCAGGTCGTGGCGAGATTCGTTAGTCGTCGAGATGATCGAGATATTCGACGGGATCGTGGGGATAGTCCGAGTTAGTTGAGGCACTCAATGTTTGGGTTCGGTTAATAAAGATAGTTGCGATTTGAGGTTCGATATTATTGAGTTGAGGTTGTTGAGCTGAGGTTGTTGGGCTGAGGTTGTTGGGATATTCTACAAAATAAGGAAATCTGCTGTAAAGAGGCGATACCTAACATCATGCGCATATACCTCTTGGCAGAGAAAATACCCAACGGGTAGTTATCGACGATAATGGGAAACCAGAATGTTCGCTCTGTTATGCCTGTTGTGCCCAAGACTGCTGGTGATGGTCAATGCCTAAAAGCGTATCGTGAGGGCACAGTGATTTTATGCGAGAGACACATACCTCTAATGCCTATATCCGTAAGATCCTCCAAATGGAGCTGCAGGGTACAAGGCGCGGTAATTCGAAACAGACGGTATACCTTGACCCTTGAAGACTATGGTACTTTGGAAATCCCAATTTAATGGTAAGGCTTGCCCAAAATAACCAATTCAGATACGGCACAGGTTAGCGTCTCTGTTTTCTGACAGGCAAGATTTTTTTTTAAAATAACAAATTAAAAAAAAAGAAACGTCCGTTGCTAACCATAGATTTCTTGATGTTGCAAAAATTAAAATGACGGAAAAAAATGGTGATAAGCCGCTAACAGAACTCTATTCGGCCTGTTTTGCATCACTTGGCTAACGCCTCGTGCTTCAAATTTCGGCCTCATACCTGAAAACTCATCTGACAGCGCTACTGATATGAAAATAACTAACTTCTACTTTGGTACCATAAGTGAGCCTTTGTGAAGCTGAAAGTAGTGTCACAAAGGAACTTTTTGTGAAACTGTTTGTTTTTTTTTAATACATATTACGTTGGTATTGCTATAATAGCATGCTGGCCCGCGTCCGGCATCTCTAGCGAGCTCCTGTTAACCATTAAAACAAACCAATTAAAACATTGAAATTTGACATACATTTGCCACCATAACTTATGCCACACAAAAGTTCCTAGATTATTTCATAATTAGATTTTTGAGTTTTTATCAAATTAATGCGACCAAAGTAGAAAATAGTATTTTTATATTTAGATATATTTAATGAGTTCGTGTGTATTTTTTTTTTTTTTGGCACGAGTGGGCAATTTTAAAATGTGAGTGAAACGAGCGTTTTAGTGCCCAAAAAAGCCCAATTTACACAAGAACGAGTTGAATACGTTTTTTTGTTCGACGAGCACCTTAAAGGTTCCAAATCGCTTAAAATCTTTAAAATTAGCTTGACTTGACAGTGTCGAACAAAAAAATTGTATATTACACTCATTTTATAAGACGCACTGTGACACTCGTTTTGTTGGAGCACTCCTCACTGCGTTCGTCGTGCCCCACCAACTCGTGTCACAATCAAGTGTCTTATAATAATAAGATACTATTACAATTAAAATTTCGGGCAGTATTGTCAGTGTCATGATATAAACTCGAAAACAACCTTTACGTTAATAACCTCATTTTTTACTCTTGTCATGTTTTTCTCTTTTTGGCATTTAAAAATTGTCATTTGTGGCATAATAACGGGTAGGCAACATATCAAAGCGATGATTACACTCAGTGCAACTAACTGAAATCTCAAAATTCAAAATTAATTGGGTGACTGACACAGAAAAGTTTAATTTTTGAATGTCAGTCATGATGACAGTAGAAGGTGCTTTACAGAGATTTTGTTGAAGTAACAGAAAAATACTGCCCGAAATTTTAATTCCGCAACTGTACCTACATTTTCGTATACAAAAATAAAACAACAGATCTTGACAATCCCTCATGTACTCCAACGTCATAAGACATATGTACAGTCGCAAATTTACAAATTTGCATCGTTTAATTACGGCTTTATCACAAATAGGTTAACTTTGGTATGACATATTATATAGATACTGACAAATACCTACATTGACAATTCAATAATCTGATTTACATAGATTAAATTTTAAGTGTCTCAGTTTTATTTGTCCATCGACCGTACTTACCTAGTTAAGGACCCGTCTTATTGTTCTTAAGTTTCCTGGACAGTTTGGCAGTAAATAAATAATATTACTTAAGTGAGAGCATAAGCGCGGTGGATGATCATTGATCAGGAGTCAAAGGAAACTGGGATTTGGGGATTGCCATTGTTTCGTCCATAATAACGAAGTTCCGTCTAGATGGGATGTATATTGTAATAATCATACTACATATTATATCAATATAGTTATTTATTTAACGAGTTCGTATGTAAATTGGGCTTCTTTTGGTATGAGTGCGCCAGACTAAAACGCGAGTGAAACGAGCGTTTCAAAGGCCCACGAGTGCCAAAAAAAGTCCAATTTACACAAGAACGAGTTGAATACAACGTTTTTTTGTTCGACGACCCCCTTAAAGGCTCCAAATCGCTTAAAATCTGTTTCCGTTGACCGCTTGTTAATTTCAATATTAATGAATTACTTTGTCTAAAATATAGTGTATTAATCGACCTCATTAATACACTATTTTTCATTGATCAACGATTTTTGCGATTTTGACGTTTTGATGATATTTTGATATATAAACAACCTCGAGCATGCATTGTTTGCACTTACCAACACTGCAGCAGGTTTTTCTATATTATATAGCTCCATAACTGCACAATTGCCAATTCACTTTTTCAAAATCCGACCTTTTTGGTTATAATTCGCATGTCATATTTTTCAAAGGTAACTAGGTTTTCTTAGCAACCGTGATTTTTACGTGATATTAAATGTGAATGGACGTGACGTCTTCTGACACTCTTTGTGGAAAAGTGAATAGAAAGTGTTGAAAAATTTTAAAATGGCCTACCCTGAAGACAAAAAAGGATGAAGGTATTTTATAAGGTCTCGTCTTCATCTAAAAAGATGAAATTGGTTTTGATTTGGCTTTAACTTGAAATTTTATCTCGTTTGCTAATGGGCGATTAATAATCTCAACTATTAAAGGCACTCACTCGCTACACTCGTTCGTGCTTTAAACAGAACTCGAATCTTAATTCGCCAAATAGATTAGGATAATTTATTTACAATTTAACTTAATTCACAAAACTTTTAAAAATATATCATTTTTATCAAAAAAATAAATCACAATTGCCTAGACATCATAACAACAATATCATTATTAAATCTGACTTATTCCAAGAGTTCAACCTCGTTGATGTCATTGCGCTCAAATCCATTGTCTTGCACAGTCTTGCAAGGTGAAGTCATCGCATCAAAGAGTCCCGTGAACGCTTCTCTTGTAATTCTGTTACCACATGAGCTTTGCAGGTGATTATAAAGACAAGGTTTGTACGAGTTGGCCATTTCACAAATGTCAGTCTTGGTAGGTGAATTCTTCTGGAATTGTTGCAGCTTACTTTTGATTCTGCGTTCGCATCTCATCATTCGGTAATCGGTTTTGAAGACGCACATGTTTGCCAATTCTATAAACAAAACTATCAGCAAAAATCTTTGAAAACATTAGCGATTACCAACCGAAAATATGTTCTCCATCTGTCTTGCATAGGTAGGAGATGCCAGAGTTGACGGCGTGGAAAACAAGTTTTGGAACTTCTTTTGATTTTTCAGGTACACAATTTTCGAGTAACTCAAGGAAAGGTTTAGAGCAACGTAAGAAGTGATTTTTGATGGCGGAGCAAGCTGTTTCCGTGTTTTGATCAACTTCATCTGCGCATTCTTTAAGTTGTGCTAATGCGTCCTACGAACCAAGTAGGTATGTAATAATTTGTTAGAACGAGTTTTTTAAATTTAAATTTACATCAAGTTCGTCGTCTTTTCCTGGACACAACTCCTCGAACTGAGAACGCAATCGTTCCATTTGACTTCTTTCCCTCAGATATTGCATATATCTGGAATTTGCGCTAATGCTGCTCGAAGAACCGCGTGTTAGAGTGCAAGTTGCCACATTAATCGCTGTAAATGAAATGTAAATATAGACCGGAGAACTACAATAGATAACCTTTATCATAAAAGGTTCAAATAAGCTTCCAAACTGCGCATTTTACAAAACCAAAATTTTAGTGCAATCTTTTTAAAATGATTCTTTGATGTTCACACTGTTCACAGTCTCGGGAAAAAAACATATTTAATTACGGAGACAATTAAGATTTCGCAAATGATAAATAGATTCATATTTCTTAATGATAAGGATAATTGTCAGGGATAGTTACCAGCTAACAGCGCAAGGGTGATTAATACAAACTTCATTGTGATAACTTTGTTTAGCCAGCACAAAACACAAACTGTCGCATAGAAGGATCAAAGATCTGTATTTATAACGTCCGATATGATTTGTTTATTTAACAAAATTACGATAATATTACGAAAACAAGATCACCTAATATCTTCATGTTATAGGGTCAATACATTTTACTTATGAATTATGAAGATAAGTTTTAGCAGTAAATGTTTATTAAAATAAGATGTGTTTCTTCACATAATTTATAGTTCTGGAAAACCCCTACTAAATCATTAAATACAATATAGTTATTTTTATATTAAGTGCGCGAAGAGAGTGTTTTTTGTGCATGAAAAGGTCTTTTACGCCGAGACGAAGGTCGAGGCAGTATAAGCCTTTGAATGCACAAAAACATCTTCGCGCACGAAATATAAACAATATTTTTTCTATAATTGATTCAAAAAATTGAAATTAAAAATTCAAATTTTTGAAGGAACTCTGAAGTTTCAATGCAGTGACCATGTTGCTAGGTAACTAATAAAAAACAGTGCGTGAAATGAAAAACAGAAATAGTCGTATGCGTGAAATTGCATTTCACACACTGTTTTGTATGGTTTCTATGGTTTCGATCTTACTAACAATGCAAAAAAAATACACGGCAGAAAATGACCCACTTCAGGCACAGATAACTATGCGTGAATTTCAATTTTTTGAATCAATTATAGAAAAATACATATTCTTTATGTACAAGGCATGCAACTTAAAGATAAACAAACTTAACATAATTTTCACCTTTTTTTTTGTTCGTGGTTTTACCATCGACATAATAGATATCGACTGCTAATGTACTATGGCGGCAAAAAAATTTTAGCCGTCACTATCTTGACATAAAGAATTTCGTGTTCGCTGAACCTGGATTTCTGATTCACTGAAATTCTCACAGTTTATGGGCCCAGTACAAACAGGTTCACGATTAACTGAAATTTGAAGACTGCTATCGCGCAAAACCTCGAAAAATTAATCTAACGCAATTTAGTGGAAATGAGTTTCACAAATTCAACAAGATTTGAAATCAATCTTAAATAAAAGCAATTATGATACATGGACGATCCAGGCAGAAGCTCTCCTTATCAAGAATGATACTTGGTCGTATGTATCCGGCGAAAAGCCTACACCCCAAGTTACCGGTGAAGGTGAAGCTCGTGCTGTCACAGAAGAGGAGCAAAAAAAATGGATCGCCGCCGATCGCAAGGCGAAATCAGACTTAATCCTAGCCATGAATGCATCGGAACTTAGGCAGATTCGCATTGTGAGACTTCGCGGGAGATATGGATGAAACTAGAATCCATATATGAATCCAAAGAACCGGCACGCAAGGCAACGTTATTAAACAATTGATACAACACAAGATGCGCGAAGACGACGACGTTCGTGAACACAGTCGATAAATTACAAAGAATGAACATCGAGATAAATGGTGATCTGTTTACCTAGTAGTTTTGAGAATTTTCGATGCGCTATCGAGTGGAGAGATAGCTTACCTAACGTGGAAAATCTAAAGGTGAAGATTGTCGAGGAGAATGACGCACGGAGTCAGAAACTTGCCGGAAGTTCAACCGGCGGTGTCATGTTCTTTAAACATTTCTTAAGGGATTCGAACTTATCAAAAGACAATTACAAGAAACAAGACGAAAAGTCTTCGATGCCAAAAATTACCTACAAGTGTAATTATTGTGGTAAACGTCGTCACAAAGCTGGTGATTGCTTCAAAAAGAAGAGAGAAGAAAACCAAAAGGCTGGACTTGTTCATGAAGCTTACTTTTCGGGTAAAACTAACGATAAATGGTGTTTGGACAGCGGATGTGGTACAACATCACACATTTGCAACGACAGGGAGTTGTTCATCGATTCACAAATAGCTCAATGCCAGCTGAAATTGGCAAGTAACGCAACAACTCTGGCAATTGCGAAAGAAAGCGTGAACATACTAATCTCCGTTGGAAATCAAGCAAAGAAGATCGAATTGAAAAATACTCTCTATGCTCCTAATTTCAGAACAAATTTGTTGTCAATTGCGAAGATCGTGGACAAGAATCGTGAAGTTCTTTTTACGAAGAATCGGGCATTCATCCAAGATCGTCGTGGACGTGTCAAGATGATAGCAGATCGAGATGGAGACCTATTCAATCTTCGAGAAAATCACCAGAAAACGTGTGCTACATCTGTCACTATGATATGTGACATTTTTAGCAATTGCAAGGCGGTCTTAAGTTACAGGCCTGGACACTGGCTGTGTTGCCACATTCCCTGGTAGGCCATTCCATGACCTACGGTGTTCCAAAAATTTTGAAACGAATTCGACGTTTAAAATAAATTTTGACAAGTCCTTGGTCAAATTCGTCAAACTGAATTAAAAATGTCATTTAAGTGTTGCGTACCAAATTGCAACTCAAATTATGCGTCTTCTTCTTCAAATTACGTAGGTAGGTAGCTAAATACTTTTATTTAAGTTTCCATCAAATGAGGAAACGAAGCCAATTTGGAAAGAGATTTTAAAAATCGAAGGTGAAGAATTCGCATAAGTAGCCATGCTTGTGCTAAAGATTTTAGCGGAACAGTTATTTATCAGTGGGGACAAAATGAAGCGACTTGTGCCAAACGCGGTTCCAATAACTTTTAATTACGAAGAAATTACACTTTGGGAAGAAATTATCAAAATTAGTAATGACGAAACAATCACTGGAGAAAATCTTTTCGTATTGAAATGAGACTGGGAAGCAAGTTACAAGAAATGGGATTGGATTTAGGCAAACAGTTTCAATAGTCCGGAACACAGCAGAGCATCTGAAATTTTATCAGGAATGAGCACCGTTATTTTTCTGTCCCTAAGGTGGTTTTAAACTACCTATATGTTACAATGCGATTACGCATTTTTGAACTGTCGTAAAATTAGATCACTCATATTTGACAAATATAATAGTATTTTACATTACAAGCCAGGTAAAATGGTTTTTACTGGCGAATGGAGGATATAACTGACGAGTCGAAGACGAGTCAGTTACCTCCTTGAGCCAGTAAAACCAGTTACCTGGCGTGTCTTATATAATATTTTATTTGTTACTAAATTGTAAACAACTAAATAAAATTAAAAATGATCAAATTCTGTTTTCTTCCAAATTATTGCTCAAAACTCAGAAACCTTAGAAGTACAATTACTATGACAACGCGCCGTTTGTTCAAATTGTTTATTTCCGTCAAGATTTTTTCTCAAATGAACGTGCCAGAAGAAATCAAAAAGGAAGCTATAAACGTGGCTTCCAGTTTACTGCCAGCGAAGTCTTTAGCAAGATATGAACGAGAATATGAAGAATTTAAAAATTGGCAGAAAAACAATAACGTAACTGGTGTAACGGAAGACGTTCTTTTGGTGTATCTTCACCAACTATCAGACAAATTTAGCCCCAATTCTTTGTGGTCGAAATGGTCCATGTTAAAAAGCTGCCTGGAAATTAAAGAAAATGCTGAAGTTCGCAGGTTTGTTTTCCTATTACAGACGTTGTCAAAAAAGTGATATTTTAACTTGACATTTGTAGATTTCATAAGGTAATTGCTTTTCTCAAGAGAAAAAATGAGCGTTACGTGCCAAAGAAGGCAAGGGTTTTAACAAAAGAGCAAGTGGAAAAATTTCTTGTTGAAGCTCCTGATGACTATTGGTTGTTATATAAAGTGATTACAATTTTTGGAATTTTTGGTGCTTGCCGGTGTGACGAGCTTCTCTCGTTGACGGTGAAGGACGTAGAAGATGTTGAGAAATATATTATCGTCACTTTACGGAATACAAAGAATTTAACAACAAGGAGATTTACGATCACAGATGAGGGCTGCAGTTTTCAACCTTTTGTTTTGTACAGAAAATATGCAGCTCTTCGTCCTCGTCAAGCAGACCAATTACGTTTCTTTTTAACCTACCGTAATGGCAAATGTATTTCCCTCAATGTTGGCCAGCACACTATTGGCGGTGTACCGAAAAAAATTGCAACATACTTAGGGCTACAAGAACCTGAATTATACACAGGTCACTCATTTCGCCGATCAGCAGCAACAATGGTTGTGGATGCAGGTGGAGATATTTTGACACTAAAACGTGTGGGAGGATGGAAAAGTAGTGGAATTGCGGAAGGTTATGTGGAGGATTCTATCAATAAAAAAATTGAAATTGCGAAAAAAATGTTTCCTGGACGAAACTCAACAGATGTGGCTTCCACTTCGACAAATGTGGCTTCCACTTCGGGAGGTTCTACAATTAATTGTCCAATGACGAGCGAATTCACTTCCGCTTCAGGAATGTTCGACATTAGCGGAAATTCTAATTGTACATTTAATTTTAATTTGTAAGAAACAAAGAAATAAAAATGTTCAAATGTTAAAAACGCTACTATCCTTTCCAAATTTCAAATTTCTCTACTAACTTGTTAAATTCATAACTGGTCTGCTGTCAATTTAACGCTACTAGCCGGTTAAAATGACTTTTCAACGTCAAGTGACAGTTCGAATAAATGACGTTTACAATTTAGTAACAAATAAATACAATGACAGGTTTAGTGGATTTCGAATTTTTTCACTAAATGTTGGTGAAGCAATGTTGTCAGACTGTGGTAGGCCATTCCATAGCACACTGTCTTTGGTCAGTGTCATGGCCTGGTAAATGTAGATCGCCTTGGCAATTGGCATCGACGTTTTGGTCATTTAAACTTCAAAGATTTGGAAATAATGATGAAGGAAAATCTTATTACTGGTGCGAAATTAAAAGGCTCTGTGAGCACCAATTATCTCTGGCAAGTTTGCTACCGCCCCGTTTCCAAGACGCCCTAATCGATCCTCAAACCTGCTGGACATCGTACATATTAGCAAGGCGGTCTCTATTTTAACAGGCCAGAACACTGGCTGTGTTGCCAAATTTCTTAGTGGGCCATTCCATAGCATCCTGAGTTTCAAAAATATTGGTACTTCCATAGGAAGGCGGTTCATTCAAAAATCATTTTGACAAGACAATTAATTTCAGTAAGTGAAAAATAAACATGCCACACAAATGTTGTGTTCTCGTAGATACCCAATTGCAAGTCAAATTATGCTTCAAGTAAGTCCTCCTACGTTAGCGTTTTCAAATTCCCATCGAAGAAGATTAGAATGCAAGAATGGATGCGGATTTTGGAACTAGAAAACTGGCGCGTGAGGTCTTTGTTGCTCGTTCCATTAGGTCTAAAATCCATTTTAAATTATAAACCTGTATTGATGGTAGGGTCCATACACCCGAGTGGGTAGCAGTTCTTATTTATTTTCAACAATTCATACTGCACCTTTATTGGTCTTTAATGGTCTCTGTGTACGACTTTAGAAAAAAAAATCTTGTCCTGAGCTGTACAGTGTACAGGTGGCATGTGTTGGAATTTGCACTCGAGCTAATGCAATCAAGGTGAACTAAAAGGTCTTCTATCTTCATTTTGGATAGGATACTTGTTCAGAATACAGGACTATGAAATTTTACTAACAATAGCTATCTTATAAAACAGGATACACATAATTACCTTGACTTGGTCACCTGATATACTTTAACTGAAGTAAAGTTGCAATACGAGAATTAGAAAAATCTTTCAGTGATGATTAACTGACAGCCAACAATGACAAAATAGTGAGTGACAGTGAGTGATCACAAAACTTCAAAACTAGAAACTTTTTTTAAAGGTTGACGAAGCAACGTTGTCAGACGTTAGTGGGCTATTCCACAGACCGCCTTGATATTAGGCATTCACGATGTTTTTGGGACCGAGTTGGCTATGATTTTTTCTTTGCATGTTGGACTAACTGATTCAATGATGCAATGGATGCCACTTTTTTTTCTGTCAGTGTCTGTTCGACATTTTGTTGCCACCGCATTGCCAGATTTATTATTTTAATATTCGTAAGAAAGTAAAATAGTTTATGTCCGGTCGGGCGATTTTTGTCCACTTATGGACTAGTTTTTAGGGTGTAATTCAGTATATTATAGCTCTAGGGCTGTAATAGTATATTACATACCGAGGAGGAAAGTGTTCCATTCCTGTCGAGACAACAATAGTTTACCGAGAGGCTTGCCCTCGAGGTGAACTAGTTCTCGAGACACAGGAATGGACTTTCGCCGAGGTTTGTATACTATTTTATGCACAATCAATCATTTAATAAAACAAGCAACATTATAATAATAAAAAATATGACGGAGTTCTTGAATTTTCTCTGGGGCTCGATGAGAAATCACTCACACACTTGATCGCAGAAATCGTATATTTACAATATGTATGTACAAATACAAAGATGTAACGTACAAAACACGTTGGAACGGAGCAGCAGGTTCTCTTTCCAGGTAGTCGTGCTCACAAGGGAGCAACTGAGCAGGAGCGGAAAAGATTGCTTCTCTGGGAAAAAAAGAAAGGATACATCTTTCATTCCCCCCCGAAGGGGGGCGGGCTGCTGAGGCTTTTCACAGCCTTTTCAGCCACACTGACGGGAAGATTCGGGATGGGTACGGTGAGGATGGGTGCGGAAGGAAGGTGGTAGGTACTGAGAGGTTGATACTCACCCAGCATTCGCCTTATCTGTGATATGGGACATACCACGATGTGATAGTGTCGGGAAACCTCTGAAAAAAAACCCACATGTGGTCAGGCAGCACCGGGTTAGAACCCGGGACTGCCCGGGACCTCCCGAATGCAAAGTGGGTTGTAACTCATGGTCTTATACTTTTCCCGTCGGGAGGTCTCGGTTCTTGTCAGCCGGTACTGCTTGTTCCGGCGGTAGTTAAAGAGGGGGTGATGCGTGGGCCGGTGAGGGTGGCGCGACTGGAGCGCTACTCTGGTGGACGCTCGAGGACTTATTTAAGCGCTCGGGTTATACTCCCCCTCAAAACCTGCAATCGACCCAACGCGTGGTTTTGAAGTTAGTGTTCTTCCGGGGACGTCCGCGTCTTCGGATGGGGACGATGGGGAACACCTGCGTGTCGTCGGTAGGTCCTTGGTACGGGCTGATGGCGGATACGTGGTAGATACCTAAAAGAGATAAGGGGTTTGTGGGGCTAGCGATTTCGTAGGAGCATGGCCCTTTGGCGGCGAGGATGACGTAGGGCCCATTTCTTTTTGGGGTGAACTTGCTAGTTCGGCCTTTGTTCGCGTTGCTCAAGGTGTGAGAGTTGACCCAAACTTTGTCTCCAGGTTTGTAAAGGGGGCTAGGTCGTCGTTTTGCGTCTGCTACCTCTTTACGCTTGTCTTGTTGCTTTTCATGTGCTTCTCGGGCTGTTGCCATGGTTTCGGTTATGAACAACAATTTTGGGGTCACCTCTGGTACGAAGTTTTCACTTTGAAGTATTTGTCTGAGATCGTGGGATACTTCAGACCGGTACCTTGGCAGATCGTGCTGTTGATGGCGAAACGGATGGCTGGGAGCTTCAAAGGCCATCGGGTATGGTCGTTGCCTAAGTATATGGCTAGCTACGTTTTCATGTCTCTGTTTTTTCTTTCGGCCGGATTAGCACTGGGGTGATAAACTGGCGTGAACTTTTGATCGATGTCAAGGCAGTAAGTGACATATTGCATAATTCCGCTGATGAACTGAGTGCCGTTGTCACTTATGAGTCTTCGGGGTAGTCCGTATCTCAGAAATATTTCGTCGATTAGCTTGTTGGCACATTCTTCGGCTGTGGCGGTGGTTAAAGGAAATATTTCTACCCATCGAGTTGCGTAGTCTTCAACAATTAAAATCCACTTCTCGTCGTTGGGCCCTGGGGGTAGGGGTCCAAAAAGGTCGATGGCCAAAACTTCATACCGTTATTGTACAGGGTTATTCTAAATCACGACCTTCTAAATAGTCGAGACGCTTGACGCTTGACTCTCTCCGGCCTGTTCATTTGCCAGTTTTCGGCGTTCGCCGTTTGGCGCTACTTTGCCGGCGCCGAAATTGGCGCGAAACGTTAAATGTCAAAAAGATGACATGTAAAATGCTATTTGGAGACGTGTAAGGAGTATAAAAAGACAAAAACATTTAATGAATTGGCTTCAGAAAGTTTAAATATTTGCCCAGGTAGGGATTTCAAAAATCTTTTAATCAGTAATAGACTTGCAATAATTTAAAATGTATTTTAAAAATATTCTTCACTAACATAATGTTGTAGGCAAGCCTTTCCAATAGTGCTGCTAATGTACCGATCCCGACTGAAACATTCTCTGTCACCGCAAACACTCCTTTGCCTGCTTAAATCTTCATATTCTTTTCCTTCATCTACTTCCAATGTTGTGGGTATTATAGCAAGTACTGAATTCCGTGAAATAATTAAATTCATACTCACATCTCCATAAATTTCGTTGTATTTAAGAATATGTATATTAGGAACGATTATCTATGCAATTAATATGCTTAACTAACCGAAAATTTCGATTGGTTGCCGCTCCACATAAAAAAACATCAAAATGATGTGAATAGTGAGTACACACCGTTCACACATGGGAGTCAAATTGGGTGCAAAACAACTCAACATATCTGGATTCAATCGTTAATTTAACAAAAATAAATAAAAATCTCATCACCGCACTTTTCACCTAAAAAATGACAGTGACAGCGACAAAACTGACAGTAGACATGAAAGCGGCAAAAATGTAATAACATGGGCATGGCCTACTTCGACTACAATCATTTAGAATAACCCTGTAGTACTGGGGTTTGTAATAATCCTGCGGGTTTGAGATTGGAGGCTTTATAGCGTTGGCAGGCTAGGCATTGCTTCACGTGTTGAGTGATGGATGCTCGCATGCCTGGCCAATAGAATTTTCTACGGATCTTCTGCAGGGTATGTTCGATGCCATAATGACCAGCGGTCGGGGCATCGTGATGTTCCTTCAGGATGGCTCTCCTCTCGCTCTCAGGAATAACTAGCCGGGCTTCTTCGGAGATATCGTCCTGTGAATATCTGTATAGGACCCCTTGGTTTATGAAGTACCCTCTTCCGGACCATTGACTGGATTCTTCCGGGGCTCCGGTTTCTAATCCTCGTATGATTTTCTGGAGTTCCGGGTCTTGAAGTTGGGTGGACCGTAGGTCAGCGGTACTCCTGGTGGGAAGATCGATTGACACACTCTGTAGAGGAATCGTCTCATCATTTCTGGGCGGACGAGACAGCATATCAGCTACAACATTGGCTTTGCCGAGGGAGTATTCTATAGATATGTTGTACGGTTGCAGTTGGAGATTTGAGAGACATTAACCACCGGAGTGGTTGGTGATCGGTGACGATAACCGTGGGGGAATCCTCTAGGTAGGGCCGGAACTTCTGTACGCTCCAAACGATAGCTAGGGCCTCTCTTTCCGTGGTTGAATAATTCTGCTCGGCGGCGTTTAACAATCGGCTAGCGTACTCGATGGGTCGTTCGTCGGTTCCCTCCCCCTGGAGTAGAGCCGCGCCAATTGCATAAGCGTTAGTGTCTGTGCGTAAGACGTACCTTAGACTGCTGTCGGCTTGTCTGAGGATTGGTGCTGTTGTGAGGGCCGTTTTTAGGTGTTGGTACGCTTTTTCCTGGGCTGGATTCCACTCGAACTGGGAGTTCTTCCGTGTTAGCTGGCTGAGCGGTCGAGCTACTTCGGAGAAGTTTGGTATAAACTTGCGATACTAACTGCACGTCTGAAGGAAGGTCAGAACGTTCTTGACGTTTCTTGGGGTGGACATGTCTTGTATGGCGCGTGTTTTCCCTGGATCGGGACGGATTCCTTCTTCAGAGACTATGTGTCCCGAGTATTGGACCTCGTTGCAAGCGAAACGGCATTTCGGTCGGTTCATTCGAAGGTTAAATGAGCGTAGTTGGTCGAATGTACGCTGGAGGTATTCGAGGTGTTTTTGAGCTGTAGGTGACAAGAGTATCAAATCGTCGAGATATGCCAGGAGAGTGATATCTGTTAATCCTATCTTTACCCGGTCAATTAAGCGCTGGAAGGTGGCAGGTGCATTTCGGAGAACAAACGGGAGCCTTTTGAAGCGATATACACCGAAGGGGGTTATAAAGGCCGTGGAAATTATAGCTATCATTGTAGAAGTCGATTACCAGGCCTGCGATCCTGGCGAAGTCGGTGCCTAGTAAGGTGACTGCGTCCGCACCTCCTTGAGCACATACAAAGGGTGTTTGGAAAGTCCGTCCTTTCAGCTTGACTGGGACCGTGACAGTTCTCACTGTTTGGACTTGAGAATTTCCAGTGGCTAACACCACACGTGCCGTACGTTCCTGGAGCGGTAGGTTCATTTTTACGAAGATATCTTGTAACCGGGGGCTGGCGAGGTTTGTCCTGTCACCACAATCTAGGAAGGCGGTTCCTGGAAAACCGTAGATCTCTATGTCCACAGCCGGCCGTTCTAGGATTTCAACGTTTATCGCGTTGAATGCCATGGTTGGGTTCGTAGCCGTCGTAAGAGATAGCCGTGCTGAGAAAAAGGCAACGCCGCAACGCTCGCCTCTAGTGGACCGGCACTCGACACTTCGCAGACGTACTTAGATAAATGTCGAAAACGTGTGAGGCTGTAATTATTGCATATCACTAAAATTAACAATTTATTTAACTCAAAAAATTCAAATAATACAATAAGGGAATTTGGGAAAAACCCCACTTTGTCAATAAACTATATTTTTAATACAAAAACCGCAAGTACATTTACTTGCTATACGAAACGATTTAGCAAGGAAATATATCTAGGTAGATATATCTTGTACGAAAAAAATAATTTATTGTCCAGCAAGAACCACGTGGAGGTGTAGGGCCATCTCCTGCCAGGAGAAAGGAGAAAGGAGAACGGAAAATGGATTCTTCATAACATAAATATATAAATAAAAGGTAATATAAAAGTAAAATAAAATCTTTCAAAAAATAAAAAAATAAACAAAAAATAAATTCTTCAAAATAAAAATATATACATAACAGGTAATATAAAAATAAAATAAAATAAAATTCTTTAAAAAATCAAAAAATAAAATGAATTCTTTGAAACAAAAATATATATGTACATAACGGAGAATATAAAAATAAAATAAAATTCTTTAATAAATCAAAAAATAAATAAAAACAAAATGAATTCTTCAAAACAAAAATATATACATAACTGGTAATATAAAAATGTATGATTAAAATTTTATTATTAATTTATTGGAATGTGTTTAGTTTTCTTGTTTTTGAACTTTTCATTGTCCCACTGCCGTCATTCTTTTTTTTCTGTGCGGCCAATTGATTGTTTTTGTTTTTTACATAATTATTTAAGCATATATTAGCAAATATGGAACACAGAGAATTTAAAATATTTTTATAGTTATTTCCACAATTACAAGTTTCTAGAAAATCTTGAAAATAGTAATCTGATTGAATGCTGAGTACAGTTAACTTACATAAGAGAATTTTTTGTTCAGAGCAATTTAAAAATTTTGGTAAGCAAGTTTCATCATTTAAAATATACTCCAAAATCGAACACATATGTACGAAAATAAACATTACAGAATCAGTTGCAACCGATAAACCATTCCTTTGTAGATTATCAAAATAAACATCACCTAACTGTTTTCCTTTTTCTGCTCTAATTACAGAAATACATTCACAACAACTTAATTTTTTTGATATAGAATGTGCGGCATACCCAGAAATATATATTTTTGCAGAGAAATCTATATCACAATCCTGCAGATAATTTGTCTCTAATATGAAAATAAAATCTTTAATATGTGGGAAATTATCATTATCATAATAATTAATTTTTTCATCGTCAATTATTGCTCCAAAATTTTCCTTCAGTTCTGTAAATGAGAAAGATCCATCAATTTTTTTAAATACCTTTTTAACTCTAATTTTCTTCTCAGCTCCCAGTATGTCATCATATGAAACGTTATAGTTACATCCCGACAGAGATCGATATAATCCGAAGCGTTTTTCTAAATTATCGGTACTAAATTTTCCAGCTAGTATGTACTTTAAAGTATCGTAAGTTTGAAAGCTGTATTCAATTAAAGATATTAAAACTAATGTGCTTTGTCGTAAAGCGTGATAAGTCTCATTTGATAATTTGCCATTAAAATCTTTTAAGCTATTCCACTGGTCTATCCACAAAACAAATTTTTTTAAAAACTGCAATTTGACATCGTCATCTATATGTTCCTTTTCAAAAGGGGTACACCATTCATTTCTCTTAATTTTGCCTTTAATATTGGAAGTATTATTTACAATATCCCACCATTTTCTAATAATTTCACAAAATTGTGCTGTGTCATTAATTGACTTTGATTTCAAGCAAGATACTGTGGAACTGTGAAAAATATTATCTGCCAAAATAACCTTCTGTCTATCCAAAACAGATGGATACAGTGACTTATAACAAAGTTTAAAGGCTTGTTTAGCAAGTGAATTTTGTTCTGCATGATAAATGTCTCGAAGATTTTGAAATTTTGCATACCGAATTGTCTCCAGATCTTCCCAATCACAGAATACAAAGGTGTGATCTAGATTTTTTAAATTTAGCCAATTTTTCCAAATATTTTTAAAGATGTGAACAAAGTCATAAGTAAGAAAAATTGTTTTTTCTGGGCTTTTCGGATTTTCAATTTTAAATGATTTTGAAAGTGTTTTAAACATAGCTCGATTTATGGAATGGTTATCGGTTATAACACAAAGCACTTCAAAACCACAGTCCTGAACAAAATTTATTATTTGTTTTGTTATTTCAGTAACCTCTGTTCCTTTTATTTTGTTCACGGGAACGAATTTAACAACTTCTTTTAAATTTCCAAATGCAGAGCTAATCATGTAAGTTAAAACTGTTTTGGCCACTTCATTAGATGGTGAATTTACAGCAGAACCAATTATACTTTTTGATCTATAGTCTAATCGAGCCGTTATATAAATTTCGTCTACTAATAGTACTACAACCCGCTCTAATGAAGTTAAAGGTTTAGAGACATTTACAAGATAATTTTTATTTGTTAACTCAGAATTAGGTGAAACTTGAAGAGAAGACGATATTGACTGCAAATATCGTTTATGGGGCAAAATTAAAAAACTGCGAATTAATTCGTAGCATGAAGCTGATTGGGAATATAAAATAAAAGCCATTATAACAGTACAAGATGAATATTTCGGTTTATCATTTACAATTTGTCGCAACTGATCTATAATTATTTCTAATTGTCTGATTTTATCAAAATTTTGTTCTCTTCCCTTTTCTTGGGCATTTATTAATAAATCTAAGCCCCGATTTAAAATATTTACTGTTGGTTCTGAATAATTATTATCAGTTGAATTTTTGTATCGTGCTAATAAATTTACTAACTGTGACAACCTAGAAAGTTTAAGATCGAAAGGCAAAATCCACTTTAATTCATTTGGAGTTAGTTCTTCTTTTTTGATGCATATTTTTACTTGCAAAATTTGACTTACATATATCGATGTGTCAATTGTTAAATTATTATTACTAAAATTTAATGTAAAAAAATAAACACCATTATCACTTATTTTAAATTCCCACCCAGACATATTAACCTCAGTTGAAATTTTGTTTTTTAAATCATTAAAATCGATAATAATGTCTGAATTTAAAAAATTGGTCACATTATCAATTTGTCTTTGACAAACGGCATTTCGTCTAGACTGAGGGTCATTTCTTTCTTTCGGTTTTGATTTGGTTAAATACGCGGGTAAATTGGGAAAGATACTGGGGATGGCATTATCTTTTAAGCGTGGTCTGTTTAAAAGAAGTTCTTTAGTGCTTCCATCAGGTTGCAAGTGTTTATCATACTTAACAATATCAGTAGAATGAAAGTGTAATTGACAGACCACACTTGAAGATGAGGGTGTAAAATCATCCCGCGGAATAGCTTTCAACCATGCTTGTTTACGTTCTTCATTTTTAGGAAATTTAAATATACTCATACCACGATTATTCTGTGTTGTCTTCAATGCTGAATCATAGTTGCTGTTACAACCAGGCACACAACAACGGCTAGGCATGTTTTTGAGGTTATACAGGAGACTCCCCACAAAAAACACAAATTACACCGATAAATGAAAACAAAAATGTGTTAAACTTTACATAACACGGTTGAACAACTCTTCCCACACACATCAAACCCTTTTATACATGAATATTTACCAAAAAACGGCAGTTATGAACAAGAAAATGAAAACTAGCACACACTCCACTATATCGCGCCATGTATATTGCTGACTTCGACGGTCCTCAAGCGATGTTGCCAATTCTACGTCAGCACGGCTATCTCTTACGACGGCTACGGTTGGGTTACTGGGTTGTGGTGATGAGCACTTCGTACAAATTCGTTTGATGACCCCAGGTTGACCGCATCCGTAGCATCGTAACTCATTCTTCGTAGCTTTCGTTTGCCCATTTTCCTGTTCGGCTCTTATTTTCTTCCTGCATGCCGAAACGTCGTGTCCGGGGTTTTTGCAAAATGTGCATTTTTCGTGGGGTTTCTTTTTCTCGGTTTCCTGTTGGTATGTCGTTTCGTTTTCTTTTTCGCGGAGGGTGGCTTCTATTCCTCGAGCAGCTGTGAATAGATTTGAGAATGAATCAGTGCTGCTGAATGTGATTTTCTCACGTATTTCCAGCCGTAGCAAGCCAAACACCATCTTCACCTGAGTCTCTTCATCGTGGGGGTTCTCGAGTAACGAAAAGAGAGCTCTTTTCTTGACTGTAAATGTGCTAGTCGGCGTGTTTCTGTCTTGTTTTTCTCCGAAGATGTCGAGATATACTTCCCTAATGAATTTTTTTGTATCCTCCCAGGTGGTTACCAGTGTTTTGATCCCAACCCACCATGTGTGAGCTTGACCTTCTAGTAGTAGCTGGAGACCAAGGAGTGCGTTTGCGTCGCTAATACCTTCAGAAGATTTGAAGAAGTCGACCGAAGCCATGAATTCTTCAACTACCTCCTGTTTCCTGGTACCGTTTATTTTGGCAAAATATTAAAACTTAGTAGGCGCGCACGATTGAGATTGTAATAAATTTTAGTTCACAAAAGTCAAACCAAATTGAGATTTGCTCACATTTTTTAACACACAAAATGTGCGATAGTGAAATAGAATGTACCTACCCTCCCCAGAATTGCAGGAATTCGCACACAAATTAATACTCAGTCTCTTACCTGAGAAAAGCAAATTACGATATCAGAAAAACGTACAGAGATTTTCGCGATTGGTGCTACAGTAGCGCCACCACAGGTCAGTTATGGGTTTCATTACTGACCGCTTACGACTCATTACTGACTCCTCTTTTCATCATTACTCACCGGTTGTTGTGTACACGAGTAAACGCTCACTTTCTAACCTTTAAGAGGTTAGAAAAGCTGTACGTTACTAACCGATTGTGAATAATAGTAGATTACATACCGAGGTGGGAAGTGTTTCATTCCTGTCGAGACCTAAGATAGTTTACCAAGGCGTAGCCGAGGTGAACTAATGCCCGAGACAGGAATGAAACACCTTCCCACCGAGGTTTGTATACTATTTTATTCGGAATCATTACATTTTTAGCAAATAAACAATTAATTTGATGCAATTTCATTTCTACCGTTTTTCGACAATTCGTGTACGCCACTGGAAAAACGTCATAACAGGGCGGAAAGTGGCCTACTACTGACCAAGAGAGGGAAGTAAATATAAAAAGGAATGGTTAACTTTCCGCCCTCGTATAAGGTTAGGAATGTGCATATTACAATACGATTCCGAATAATAGTATATTTCAAACCAAGGTAAGAAAGTGGTTTCTTGCAGACCGCAGGCAAAGATTATAAACCGAGTCGTAGACGAGGTTTGTAAGTGCCTAAGGTCTGCAAGGACACTTTCTTAACAAGGTTTGAATACAATTTTTTTCCCTACCGGCACAACTTTGTTGAAAAAAGTCAAAAAAGATGGTTATATTCGTGATTAAAACGAAAATTTTGAGAATTAATAGTAGGTTGTGTTATTTGTTTAATTAACTTGTCATCATCGCATTTGAAGATTTGAGGTTTGTTCGAAAATTTGATATAAACAGGGTAAAGTAATCTACCTACCTAGCTTATCTGTTTATTTTCCAGATTATATGATTGACCTACCAACTTACTTCATTGAATTGGCTTTCATTTATCAATAACTTATTTCACTTTTGACACTTTTGACATTTGTATTTTGGTACAGTTTTACCATAAACATTTCATGATTAACTTTCTTACCTTAGCGAGAAAGTTGAATTTTCTCACCTCAAATGAGGTATCCACAGCCTACATTTCTAACCGGTAGGGAGAAAAAGTTTTTACCGTCCGCTAGAAGCTCTCCACTGAGAAGCTGCTGAATATTTTTCTGATTTTTCCAAAAAATAGGCAAGGAGAACATCTTCGGAACACTTGCCTGTGATTTTCTTAGTTTGAGACCAGTCCATAAAGTTTCTGTATTCTTTTTCATACTTGTCTTGCGATTTGGACGGAAGAAGACTTTCGGTAGTTGGCTGCTTGAAATATTTCTTCTGAAACGACCACATCTTCGTCGTCAACAGAAAATACCTCTGTTATTTCCATTTTTCTAGAGTTTTTCCATTAAATATTTCACTACAAAAACTGAACACGCACTAAATTAACAATGGCTATCCTTACTTATAACGTTACTACGGTAATAACAATAACTGGCTTATTCCACCTTCTTGTTTTTTGTGTCGTTATTTTAAAATTGAATCTACCTAAATTATTATAAAATTCAAAACTTCGACCTTGGCGTGTTATGGCCTTCGACTGACGTCTCGGGCCACAAACGCCTTTATGTATCACAAGGCTATAAAATGCCATTTTGCAAGTGCAAGCACGGTTTGTGTTATATTAGTAGCTTTCCTTTTGCAAACGCAGTGAGCTGAGATGAACTGATCTGAGTCGCTCAGATCAGTTTGACTTTTGTGAGTGAAGCCGGTTAAAAGAAACGCGGGCGCGGAACGCTAAGCTCTAATGTCGAATGTCAGAATGTCACGTGGTCTAATTACAACGATCTGACCTAAAAAAACCCAAAATTTTTTCAAAATGACTTTGTCCAGAAAAGATTTTAATGTTTCTGCTTCCCCATTCTCACTAGAGAAAAATATCTGTGGATTATAAAACTATGGTATAAAATAAGTGATGATCCACCCATTTTTTGTTCTCTGCAGCTTGTATATCTTGCTATTTTTTTATAATTATATTTGTGCCAAACACTTTATACAAAACATAACTTAAAACTACGCGATGGTTCGCTTTACTTTTTCCCAATATTTTTCCCCCACCACCGATGTTACAAAGTGAGTTAAAGTTAATTCTCAGTTATCTGCATCTGCTGTCGGAGGTGGTGCAGCATCGGGAAGGGGGAAGTAAAAATCTCACTTTATTTGTCTGAGCCAAAAGCAAAAGGAACGCGTACATACAGTTGGCTTAAAAAAAAAACGGGAAACGAAATTTTACCTAATGTGAATTGGAAATTTAATTTGTCAATTTATGTCAATTTGTGTCTGTTTCACAGTAGTATTTCTGACACATAAGTACAGTTTTTTAACCTAAATTCTAAAAGGCCGTTTCAAACTATAAAAATTTAATAAAATTTGACAGAACTTTTTCTGACAGTTCCCGTTTTTTTTGAAGCCAACCGTAAGTGAACCAAACTGATCTGAGCAAAAATATCTGAGTTTTGGTGCAAAAGGAAAGCGCCTATTATAGCCGATAATAAAATCAAGTCAACGTCATGTGCAGAACCGCAAAGTGTAGTTTACCACCCGACCACTGGCAGCACATTCGCTGTTTCTGTTTCCGTCTGCTAACACGGAAGGTTCATTTCTAGGGATTTATTTTCTATGGTTTCAATCGATTCGTACAAAAGCGTAACATAAGTATGGCAACATTGTGACTTCAAAATTTTCAAAATTCCTAACCAAAGTTTTCTTCAGATATACAGGATGAAATCTGTCAGATTGTTATGGCCAGGCATCGTTTTTTTAAAGTTGGAATTCATTATACGTATTGAAACTAAAGGGTGTGTTTTTAAATCTGGCGTCGAAGTTAGCGTTGGAGAGTCGATTGAGAGCGCACCACCCATGTAAAAACGTAAGATTTAAACAGCTGATCCGTGATCCGTAACCCGTCTATACTTGGGCCAACCAACAGATATAGTAATAAAAAAAGGGGATGTGGCCTAGTTGCGTAGAACGATATACGCCGAAGCCTGTTTCACAATGAAACAGGTTCTTTCTAACAAATAGAGAACCAAAAGTCTTGAAAAAAAACTATTTTGTAATACAAATCGAAAAATGACAAAGAAAACAAACAAACATAAACACGTGGTCAAACTCCCGAAGCGAGGTTAAAACGAATGAGATGCCGGATGCCGTCAAGTTATTTTTGTGGATGTATATCAGGCTTTCGAAAATCTGCGCACGTTTTGAATGAGCCAATTGGAAGCTGCTATTTAAAATACGCGGGCATTAAGGGGCGGTTTTATTACTACATCTGTTGGTTGGCCCACGTATAGTGCATTCACAATCGTCTCTTGAACGCCAAATTTTAAAAAACACCCGTTACTCAAATAGTCGGAGAGCTGATGACGAATTTAGGGAAGGTATTTTAGGCAATCAGAAATATGTATACAAATTTGTACTATTTGAATATCCGTGAATCTGAAATCGAGAGTCGCTAAGGGCGTTTGCGGTTATTTTACTACTGCGCAGCACATGACATTTGCAAAAAATTAATCCCAAAAAACATACTTTAGGCAACTTGAAATTATATTAATTTTTTAGTTTAACATTAATAGATTACAGAAATAAGAAGGCCAGATTATTTGGACGGTTTTAAAGTACAGCCCGACTGACTCAAAGTTATTTTTTTAGTGTACGCAAAAAAAATACTTTAGGCAGTCTGAAATTTTTATGGCAGATTTATTAATTGATATTAAAAATATGTGCAACAAAGCCAGACGAATACGAGGGTTTTAAATAATTACCCTACGCGAATACTTTTTTTTTTTATTTTTAAATAAGTGCGACAAAAAAGACTTATGCGTATACATAGGTCCGAGAGAGATAGTTTATCGACGTCTGCCAGCAGCAGCTAAGGCGAAGACCCCGGCTCCCTTTTTAAAATAGATTATTAAATACATTTTTTCTTCAGCAACGCCTTTTCTTAATATAGAGCTTATATCTGATCTGATATTGATATTCTACAGGGTGTTTTCGAAGTTGAGGCGTTCCTTGTAACACGAGGTACTACACATTGGGCCGTATGATTTCCCATTCGTTAAGCCTTTCATTAGCTAAATAATTGATTAGACAAAGTGAGAGTATATGACAAGCACTATGTTAGACAGAGACAAAACAATTTAACGACGTTCTTTAACTTTAATGAAAGGGAAATCATACGACCCATTATTCTTAAGAATTTTAGCCTAAATCTTCTTAGTAAAATGTTTGTATTAACGGATAATTAATTGTATATTTTTATTGTTTTCTAAAATTTTGAGTCCGGTCCTGTCCATTTTTCCGCTGTACAGTTGCGGAATTAAAATTTCGGGCACTATTGTCAATGTCATGATATAAACTCTAAAACAACCTTTACGTTAATAAGGAACCTTATTTTTTACTCTTGTCATGTTTTTGTCTTTTTGACATTCAAAAAATGTCATTTGTGGCATAATAACGGGTAGGCAACATATATTCAAAATTGATTGGGTTGATTGGGTGACTGACACAGAAAAGTTTAATTTTTGAATGTCAGTCATGATGACAGTAGAAGGTGCTTTACAAAGATTTTGTTGAAGTGACAGAAAAATAGTGCCCGAAATTTTAATTCCGCAACTGTACTTGATTAATAACTAACCTGGCCCAGGATGGTGTCTTTCTGGAAATTGCTCTGCAGTACTCTCTGGACGCCGCAGCTGCATTCTGATAACGTGATAACATTACCCATACATTTGCAACATATCTGTGAGCTCATTATTTTCCTAATAATAAAGCTATTTCGACTAATTAGATGACAACTCTGACAGTATTTTTGATTGACGTCCATGCTCATTTGATTTTTTTTTGTCAATTCCAATTTCTAACAAATCAGCGCAAATTTGAGCAGGACCGGTTTCAAAAAAATTAATTAATTGTATCTTCATTGCGGTACACATTTTACTAAGATGATTTTGGCTAAAACTCCTTAGAACAACGCATACTATCGCGGCCAAAATACTTTGGTCATCACTTTTTGACACTTCAAATGTAAATCAAGTATTAATGTCAATATACATGACAATTTCACATTATTCTTGTCAAAAATATGGCACCTTCAGTTTTTGATAAATATAGAATCGTCTTACTTGCTTCTGAAGGTTGTCTAAACCGCGACCATGTTGATCTTTTGCTTTTGAACCCTGCCTCCACAGCTGGGATTTACCCCACCTGTATGACACTGATGGATTAAAATAATTTTGACAACAGTAAAAAATAAGGTTAAACATCCTAAAGCTTGCTTTACAATTGAATACCATTTATGTCACATTGACGACCAAAGTATTTTGGCCGCGATAGTACTACCACATGTTAAAAGGAACGCCTCAACTTCGAAAACACCTGTATATAATTGTATTGTCAATTATATAAAAAATTTGCTTCAACTGTGCGAATTAATATTGTCTGAATTAACATTACATATGAAAAAAAAAATCATTAGATTAATTTCAGATTAACAGAAACAGCTAGTACTATTTATATGCCGGCCAAAAAATTTTGGCCGTCATTATGTCAATTCAAAAAAAAAAAATTGTAATCCGTACTTTATTGTCATCATGATTACCGTCTTGATTATGAACGTTATTTTTTGGGTGGTAAATTTCAAAACTCTAAATTATTTTGTCATTTCTACTACACAGAACGTTTACCTCAGGTTATCTATGTATAGTCCATTTTTTAATTATAGTCCGATGTATCAATTAAAAAGCAGAACAACTGTCATATTGCTATCTCTTTTCAACATAATGTAAACAAACTATTGAATTCTTGTACGTATTGTATTAAGCGTGTCCCACTATGCATCTCGCTTTAGCATGTGCGATTAGAGCAAGACGCGAATTGTACGTTTCTTCCACTAGCGACGACGTCAAATTTTTAGGTTACGTTTTAATCACGTTATTTGTGATAATTTTGTTTAATTTTGCTTGAAATGTCCTCCGTATGATGCCAACGAAAAGCATGTGGACAGATCCTTTTGCAGAATTTGTAAATTGCAAAAATAATATTGGAATTGCGCGGAAACTTGCAAGACTGGAAGTTAACAGGTAAGGGGGTAAACTAATTCCTAGAGAGTTGTTTTGTGTTCATGGCGTTGCCGAAACAAAATCTAGGAAGAAAGAAAGACAGTCTAAACGTGATTGTTTAGTGCTGTTTTCAACAATTTTTAATATATCTGACCTATTATGTTGATATGTAAATAGTTAGGTATCAAAAGCGTTCTGAAGGGTTTTTTGAAAGATAAAATTAAAACGGATGAATGAATTTGCAGAAATACCAAGAAAGCACGAAAGAACACAATATCTGTCTCATGTTGCCTAAATAAAGTTTCAAATATTGGTAGAACCATGCACTCGCACTGCTGTCAAATGTCGAAAGCAGACGCAGGTCATGTCGACTTCTTGATTCGGACTAAGCTCATCGGACTATAATAAAAAAATGGACTATAGGATTGCTCTAATTTTGGTCATTCATGTCGGATTTTTGGAATATCTGAGCTTCAAACAGTTTAAATTGATTGTCAAAATGACAAGAATCGAAAGTGGGGTTACTATTCCTAAAGGTTTATTTACACTTTACTTGAATGTCAAGAAAGTGACGGCCAAAATACAAAGATCTATCAAAAAAAGAAGAAAAAAGTGGGGGTTGGGTAATCTTGCATTTTACGGTGGCAAATGTGCGCATGCGTAGAAATGTCTATTATATGGCGAAAATGTGTTGCTTCAGATCAAATTGTTGAATCCCAATTAATTTTAAACGCGGTAGTAGTTTCTTAATAAAAATTGGGCCCTGTCTAATTTATATTTTGAAAGTAAATTAGCAAATTATACCGTTGACAACAGGGGGTCAGTATATGAAGTTTGCACATGCGCACATTTGCCACCGTAAAATGCAAGATTACCTGGGGGTTGTCCTTTACAAAAAATATTGATGACGTCATAATTACGAGACAAAAAGCTGTCAACATAAGTAAAGTACTGAACAATATGCACTTTTTAAAAACAAAGTTGACCTCTTCGAGAAATTAATACTTATTACTTAATACTTATTATAATTGATTTCATATAAATGTTCATCAAGTGAGCTGTGCATGTGTAAAAGCACCTTTAATTTAGTTACATTACAAAAGTCACATTTTTAAAGGTCATGTCCAATAAATCGTTACTTGATAAAAATACAAAGACAAAAACAAATAAGAATTACTTTAATTTAATCAGTAAAAAGGCGTAACATTGCTTTTGAAAGCAGCAATGTTAAAATGGACAACAAAACTGAAAAATTAGTCAAATCGAGTTCGCGCAGAGCAAGCAACTTTGAAAGTCAAAATCACCAGCTTTAGCTTTAATACCAACAGAAAATCAGATTTTCATGGCTTGCTTAGATGCACATTTATATGAAATTGAGTATACAGTTTTATGGAATTTTTTCCGAACTTTACAAACGCACTGTATATTAAACTAATTTTAATATAAAAGCCATAAATTTATTAACGAAAATTCGAAAAATATTATTTCTAAACATAGCAATTTGTTCCTGTTAATCTGAAATTAGTTTAATGATTTTTTTTTTCATATGTAACTTTAATTCAGACAATATTAATTCGCATATTTGAAGCAAATTTTTAATATTAGGTATAGTTTATATCAGAAATATATGCAGTGACGTCACGCCTGGATCAAGAAGACGACATACCGTTTGTCCGTATTTGACAGCAAGGGATAATTTCTGCCAATTTAAATTTAAATTCATAGTTATTTATTTAACGAGTTCGTGTGTATAATTCTGGCTTTTTTTCTCGTTTCACTCGAGTTTTAAAGGTCCACGAGTGCCAAAAAAGGCCCAAATTACAGAAGAACGAGTTGAATACAACGTTTTTTTTGTTCGACGAGCCCCTTAAAGGCTTCAAATCGCTAAAAATCTTTAAAATTAGCTTGACGTTTCGTTTTGACAAGTTGTGACATTTATCAAAATCCGTTCACACAAGAGAAAATTCTCAAATTCTGACAGTGTCGAACAAAAAAGTATTTTATAGTGTTGGGCATAATTGATAAATGTGTTTCAATAATCGAATGAATCGAAATAATCGCTTTGAATAATCCAAATATCATTCACTTTTCCAATAATTATGGATGATGCGCATGAGCAGTTTTGCATTTATCTGACGCCGTCCCGAGTCCGACAGACGTCAATAGTTCTATGTTACTCAGATCGACGGTTTAGAGTGAGATGCATAGAGCGACCATCTTAATAGCGAACGTAGCAGAGGCAACGAACTTGTTTGACATGTGTTGAAAAGAGATAGCTACATACACGTAGTTCGTGTTATAAACTGATACAACTGCATATAGTTGGGAAACAAACTATTAGGTAATTGACATCACATGTATATAGATAGAATATCTAAGCAGATACATAGGCTCTATAGTAAGGAACGGCGTTGCTGAAGAAAAGATTTGTTTAACAATCTATTTTAAAAAACGAGCCGGGGCCTTCCTTAGCTACTGCTGGCAGACGTCGATAAACTATCTCTCTCGGACCTATGTATACGCATAAGACTTTTTTGTCTCACTTATTTAAATAGCTATTTATGCACCAAGGGCGTTACAACGATCATTACGCCCGGAGAACGATGAATCCAGCTCGAGGGCTGTAGCCCGAGAGATGGATATCGTTCGATGGGCGTAATCATTCGGTGACGCCGTGGTGCATACGTGTTCTTAAAAAAAAAAAGGCATCTTTGCAATTTTGAATTGATGAAGGCGTTATGAATTCATTACACCCGCTTATTCTTATTACGCCCTGTACTATTCCCCGGTTGTTATGGACATGTTTACGTATTTCGTATCCTAGGAGTTATCATGCAATTATACTAAAGTGAAAAATAAATGTTTTTTCACTACTAGTCTCAGAAGGCGTCATTATTGACTCTCGAACCGACCCCAGAAGTAGAATTTCTCTCCCAAGGTTAATAATAATTTTCATTATTAACCAAGGTCAATAATGAACAGCCGTCACCTAGCAACGAAAGATTTTCTTTGATTTTATTGGTTAACGTAGACAGACGATTTTCAATTTTCATAGCAACCGTTGAAAAATGAGAACTCGGATCGTCGCATCGGACAAACAAATTTAATTAATAATTATTATTAGAAAGGGTTTTAACGGATCTAGTAGTGAAAAAAATAGTATATGAACCACGCTAGAGAAGACAATTTTAAGCCTCGCTTCGCGGGGAATAAACTACCTCGGCTTAAAAAAATGTCTTCTCTACCTTGGCGTATAACATACTATTATTCGCGTCGGGGAATTATTTAAAACCCTCGTATTCGTCTGGCTTTTTTGCACATATTTTTAATATCAATTAATAAATCTGCCATAAAAATTTCAGACTGCCTAAAGTATATTTTTTGGGATTCATTTTTGCAAATGTCATATGCTGCGCAGTAGTAAAATAACCGCAAACGCCCTTAGCGACTCTCGATTCCAGATTCACTAACATTCAAATAGTACATTTTTTTAAATTTCCGATTGCCTAAAATACCTTCCCAAAATTCGTCATCAGCTCTCGGACTAAAATGTACACTTTCGTACTCAATACCAATACCATTTTCAAATCGTTTTTGGTTCCTCATGGAAACGTAGTCATTAATTTTTACTATAAATGCTTTTGAAAAGTTAGTTTTTTTTAGTACTTTTAAATCAGTATTACACTTAAATTTATGAAAAGAATAAATGCCATTTTATTTCCATAAAAGCAAATACAATCATTTGTTAGTGAACAATTGTAGACACATTTCATGAATATGTAAAATATAAAAACACGACTTTGTTTTGCTGATTTTTAGTTTAGAATATGAACTGTTAAAAAAAATATCGTCGTTAAGAGTTTCTTATATATGTACTTCAATGATCTACTTATATATTTACTAATATTAGCTATACACTTATTAACACAAATGTTTCAAATTTGATTTATTTTGTCAAACTCCCCACATGCTTAGACACTTTTTGGAACATGTCTGTCATTTGTTTAACCAAAAAAACATTAAAAATTCTCATGGCCAATAATGTTGAACCATACTGCAAAAAGCAAATTTCGGCACTTCATAATTTACATTTTAAAGAGCATAAACAGCTCTTGATAAAATTGAATATAGAAAAGACAATTTTATTAGAAAAAAACTATTTTAATGAGATTGTAGTATATACAAACAACTGAATTTCACAAATAAATACCTAAACAGGTTTCTTTCGTCTTACATACTTCACATAAAAGTTACTTATGGAATAAAAGAAATTGGACAATATGTCAAAAACATTTTAACATATAAATCACCTACAATAGTGGTCCTTTAAAAAAAATGAAGGTCACCAGAAAAAATCAAGTCCAATTCCAATGAGACATAAACAGCATTAATGATAAAATGAATGATTAAAAAAGAAAAACTTAAATTACTTCTTTGCTTTGCTGTTGCTCTTAACAGGAGTCTTCCCTTTTGAATTGTTAACCGTTTTGGCCTTTTTGCTTTTAGGTTCCTCATCATCTTCATCCTCTTCCTAAAAGGAAAACAATATTAAAAAATAGTGTTGTACTGAAATTCTGTAATCACACCTTATTATTAGATTTTCCATTTGAAACTTTTCGTTTGTTTGTTCTACTATTCTTCATTTCGTCCTACAAATACAACTCTTGCAATTACCAATAAATATTAAACACAGATATCTTCACTCAATGATGAATAGTAGAATTCACATAAAGTATGAAAAAAGACAAATGACTTACGGCTCCTTCTTCTCCTTCCTCATCCTCTATCATTTCTTCCTCCATCTCGTCCATTTCATCAAACTCTTCCATTGGACTACCGATGAGATGATGCCCTATTATATGTACAGGTCCATTACCTTGTACAAGACTGAATGTGACTGGAGGATCAGGGAATGATAAATCTAAAACTACTTGGTTATTTGCTCCACCAGCCTTCAATGAAGCAATTGGGATTTTAACAGAGTCCTTCCAAGTCATGGCTTCCACTTGAACTACATTTACTTCGCCTTCTGTGGCTTCAGGGCCTACCAAAGCTTGTTTGATGATGAGTTTGTGGCCACCTTGGTAGTCTTCAGCCCCTTTGGCTTCTGGATCCCACACCTCACTAGCCTTAGCCCCCTTCAGCGTCAAAGCTAAAAAACGGCCAAAATCTACATCAACGAAAACCAACGGCGCAAAACCCGTGTTGGGTACGAGGACAACGCAAAAAACCCATTACAAAGCGAATTACGCATCTTTCATGCTTTGCTACAAAAAAAATGAGCTTCCATCGCGAAATTTAAATGAAATCGTGCCGCATTGACGACCATAACGCGTTTTTCTCCCAGAACTTGAAAAAATGCGTGAGAATTGAAATAATGCTGATATATTTCCCACAATTTCGTTAGAATTTGCCGGGATAATGTAAACAATGGCCGTCAATAATGGCGCGCAAATAGCCGGCATCACAACAATTTTTGTATTACTTTTCTATCATTATTAACAACGATATCAAAAAATGTGTACCACGAATATGAAGCGACATGTTTCAGTTATTTTAACTTACCAAAGAAATATTCATCGGCCATCGTAATTCACAGATGTTTATAGATAATTAGAGCACTGCACGTGACTAGAAGCCGGCAAAGCAAACGGATCGAAGACGAAAAGAGAGTGCGTTTCCTAATGGCGATTGCCGTTAACAAATGGCAAGAGGAAGAGGGAGGGACTAAGAATTGTGTCTAAGGTTACGCATTAAAATTTATTATCTATTATGCAGTTTCACTGGCAAATTATACAACATTATGAATGAAAATTGCAATAAATCGCAATAGGGGAATTTTAGATAAAGTTTACATTAAACAAATTTTAAATTTTATGAGAATATTTCCAGACTTTGAAGATTGAAAATGCGACGTTTTAGACACAAAATGCGCAGATCGTCGACGGTCCGACGCTCAAATTCAAATCAAAATCTGAAATCATTTCCGAAAATTGATGAAGATTTTTAGGGGCACTAATAAAATGAATTATCGAAATAAAACAGGCACTGCTGGATTTTTCGTTGCATTCGTATTCAGTTTCAGAAATTTGCCTGACAATTTGTAATTAACGACGAAATAGTCAAAACAACATCCAACGTGGACCAATAAAATGGACACAAGTTCGATCTGTCACCTGTTTGTGACTCTAACCTATAAAGTAGCGCAGTTGCAAAAATGTTTTATTTTACATGTGAGCACTAACAAACAATAATGTTTAAAAAATCGAGTGTCTTCATATTATTTCTGTTTATAATTTTAATTCAGTGTAATGAAAATGAAGACAACGATGTTTTTGTTCCTACCAAAGAGTGGCAAACTGTTAAAAAAGGTAAGCCGTAGTATCTTAGGATTATATTTGTAATTATCACTTTGCTCCCATTTATAGTATTTGATAGTCTGCGGCACATATATTTTGCATGTTTTCACCAAACGTGTTTGTACAGTCAGTTTCACAAAGAACTAACGCTTTCGCACGACTCATGGGGCGGTTTGGATCTAAAGCACGCTTTTACACTGGTAGCTTTTGAAAAGATATCGTAGGCACTATTTCACGTAACAATATTGTAGTTGTAAGTAGTTGGATAGTTTGCTCAGCCACATAGAACAAGGTTTCAAGTAGAAAAGTTGAAAAGGAACAATGATTTTGTGCTTGGTTATAATTAATTAACACTAACAAAAAATCAAGCAAAATATTGCCTCACACATTGGGAGTACACCTGATCTTCATGAAAAATGCAGATGAACCAATCAGCAATTTTAAACAAAGTATCAAATGAATTGAAAAATTTGATGTATGCGAAAAATTTCGAAAAAATGTAACTCAGTTGACAAAACAATTATTTGATCATCACGATTATGAATTAAAATTATTTCAATTCTTTTATTTTTCGTTTACTTTTTTTAATTACGTGGCCCTGTAGATTTCATGAAGGTCGCAGTTCATTCCAGATTTTGGCAGTATTTTCCTGGACTCTTAGGAGTAACTCAGAGAGTAAACTAGCGAAACTGTTATTTTTTCACGACAGGTCAAAAGATCCCAAAAGGACTCCACGTTAGGATAAACCTAGAAACAGGACTAACCGAGGCGAAATTGCTAGACGACGATCAAAGTCCCGAGGACAAAACCAAGGCGCTAACTGCCGTACCGCAGGACAGTCAAGACGAGAAACTTTCCGAAAAGATCATCCCAAAATCCATTCTCGAAGAGGCCGTTAAAAACATTAAAGGCGACGACCTCTTCACTCCCGACGAAATAAAAAACATCCAGGAAAAATTTCGCAGTTATGATGACATAAAAAAGAGTCTAGGTGAACTGAATTTGACTCCGAAAATCGATGCTGAGGTAATTGCCGATTTGTTAAAAAAACACAAAGAGGTGACTACCGGAGGTAAAGTGGACAAAGCGGAAGTGTTGAAAATTCTCGAAGATTTAGACTTTTTGGCACACCAGTACGATAACGCGCGCGAATTTGTCAGACAAAATGGTTTCCAAGAAATCATCTACAAAAACCTAAACAGAAGTAATACGGAAATAAAAAAAGAGACGCTAAAACTGATGGGATCTCTGATGCAAAACAACGTCGGTCCAAAAATTCACGCCCTCGAAACTGGTGGTGTTGGAATTCTGTTGCGCCTAATTAATTTCGGTTCCGATTCGGGGATCAAGAGCAGAGCTTTAACCGCGTTGGGTGCTCTGTTGAGGTCGTTTCCGGTGGCTCAACAAAAATTTGTCGAAAGTGGGGGTTTGACGGTGTTGTCGAAATTTTTTGATACTGACAATATTAAAATCCAAATCAGAATTGTCACAATGATTTCTGATTTGATAGTAGAGCATAAGTGGGCGGCGTTTGATGAAAAGTTAAGCAAGTACTATACATCATTTAGCTTGACCAAATACATTTTGGAACACGATTGGTGCAAAAAACTCAACAGGTTATTGCTGGGTTTGCTTATAACCGACAAAGATGATCACGATTCGTTGGAAAAATGTTTGACTGCTATGCATTCTTTAAGGGAGTATTGTGGAAGAAAATATGAGAAGGATTTGTTAGAAAGTTTGAAGAAACGTTACCAACTATTAAGTTCTAACGAGTCTGATGATAACACTGGCGATTCCAGTGACACCACATTTTTCAGTAATTTGAAGGACCTTTGTGATGAAATTTTGCTTTATGTAAACCAGAGCAGTGTAAAGACTGAATTGTAAATAACGTTTGTTTAAAGTCTATATTTATTTATTTTTCTTAAATAATATTTTTAAAAAACTTGTTACTTCTGAATTTTATTACAAATTCCTTACATACTGAATTTAAAAATTCTAAAAAATACTGAGACGATGTTAGAGATAAAATAAAATTGGAAATGTTTGAACTTAAAATTGCATCAGTTTAAGGGCACTTTCTGTCAATTTGGGCTTTTCCAGCCTCTTGATACTCTTGCATTGACATCCACATTTGTTGGAATGTTCCAATTGATGCAAGAATTGAACCACCAACCCACGAACCAAATCGTCTTTCTACTGTACCATTAGCGGCAATCATTTTTAGTCTTAAGGAACCAGGAGTCCTAGATGACAAGTCCCGACTTAACCTATCACTAAATCCTTGAACCAAAGAATTACCACCAGTTAAAACTACGGAACTGTACAAAGCTGGCCTTATATCCACATCACACATCCCAGCACTTGTTGCAGCTGCCAAAAGACTCCATTGTTAAATCCAGTAATATTAAATTAAACTCGTTACCTATGTGCCCTGCCCCCAACATTGCATGGTCAAAAAGGACCTCAGCTAATTTAAATCGTTCTGAACCAAAATCTTGACGATATCCTGTGGGGAATTCATGTTGAACAGCTGGAAATCCTGCAGCAATTCTTTCATCAAATGGCGACTCGGACACTTGTATAACATTTTGTTGAAAATCTTGTACTGTTTTTTTCATCATGTATGCCAGCCAACTGTTACTTGGCTGAAAAGATAACTTCTTTTTCATATATTTTGGTTTATCCTTGTCTCGGACAACTTCTTTGTTTGCTATTAATGCGGATGGTGTCAAGTCAATTCCCATGTGTTCAAGCATTTCTCTTGCTTTCAAGATGAGGTAGTCACCACCTAATGGTGATTTTACAACAGCATTGGTCATTACATAACCATCTAGAACAGGTACGGCTGATGTGTGTGTGGCTCCACTGTCGATAACTAACGCTGTGGCACGACCATTAGCAAATGCTGCTAATGCTGCATTTTTTACAAGAAAGAAAGCAGGTACTTTGTACTTTTCAAACATGATTTCTGTGAGTTTTTCGCGTTTTTGACGCAGATTCCAAGGACACTCAGAAAAAAGGACAGGATGATACTGAGACTCTGACTGGATAATCTATAAAAGCATTGTTATATGTTAGGTATCAGAGATGAATATATACTTCACCTTATCGTATGAATAATCGATAATTTTCTCAAACAAATCCCAATTTTCAATCATACCGTCTTTCATGTAACTGTGCAGTTCCATGTTGGCCCTCGGTGTGTGAAGAAACGTAGTGTCAATGTAGTACTTCCAAGCTATAAGATTTCAATTACATATTTTCAAATCTTACAGCTTGGCCTTAAAAAAATTTATACCCGGTGCGGTTGAAGACACATTGCTCTCATCTGGTTTACTTTCTGGTTCTATTTTGAGTGTATCGTCCGGTGCAACGCCGACAACAGCCGGAATCTCGGCTTTTGGAGTGTCCTCTTGTGCATAACCTACACGTAGGGAGTGATGGCCGGGGTCGAATACTAAAGCCCCGATTTCGTCACCACCATATAACATTCCAGACATTTTCAAAGAAAAATATTTATTAATGAAAAAAACCAAAAAATACACGATTAATTAGGTTATGTCCCTGTTTGACATCTGCGGCATTTGACAGACTGACAAGCGTCGCTTCGACAACCAACTATTTCACACTAAAATTACTAGTTTTTACACTATCATGAATTATGATTTACTGGTGTATATTAGGTTGCCTATATTCAAGGCGAAACATTAGTGTTATTTTATTACCCGTTTTCTCGAAACTGTCAATTTGAAAATATGTAATTTAATTTATGAAGTTCTATATACAGGATATTTCACGAGTGATAATGAGCCCGGCGGAATTGAAAATGCAATCATCCATAATACATTTCCATGCTTAACGTTGACTATTTTAAATATCGAATATCGTATTGTTTTAAAATGAAATTACATATGTCACAACTGACATTTAGGGTTAAAATACGACGATTTAAATGTATTTTTTAGAATTTGCGTCTCTAATAGGTCTATTATTGTATTCAATTTGGGAGTCGTTTATGGCTATCTTAAAGCACTCGTAGTTTAATAAATCTCTAAGAAAATTTTTATCAATATTTCAGTGTATTATCAGAGTATTATTATTGTCAATTACACCAAAAAACTTCCAATGTTGATGTTCAAACTCTACTTTTTAACGTCTGTTGCAGATGTAGTTGCATCCGTTATCTTGAATTACCAATTAATACAAAATTCCCTAGAATTTGAAAATTTAATTTTTTTATTTAAAAATTAAAACTAGGGTGCAAATTCTAAAAAATAACATAAAAAACTCGTTTTATAAGGGCATTGGCGGACTCGTCCCATAGAAAACTCCCTACGGGTCATTTTCTACACCTGGGACTCGTGGCGCCAAATCAACCCTTATAAAACTCGTTCTTTAATATACGGGGTGATCAAGAAGGACTGTTTAAGTTGGTAACACTGGATCGTATTTTAAATCGTATAACAGGAGTAACTTCCGGTTGTTGGTGGCTTGTCGTTGTTAATGCTGTACCTATATCAGATATTTGTCAAATAAACCAACAAAACATATCCAGTTGCAGTGTTATAAATAACCGAATTAAAAAAAATTTCTTAATTGTACTACCAACTTAAACAATCCTTCTTGATCACCCGGTACTATGAACGATGAAAAAATAGACATAACGCAAATGTATTAAAAATGCTTCTGCCGTTGCAGAACCAAGCGAATGATGTTTAATATGTCAAGATTTACGAAAGCTCCCGGTTAACTATGTTTTATGTTTTTTAAATCAAAAAACAAATGTCCACGTTAACTTTGAAAATGTATTGTGGGTTGTACGGTGCGATCAATTAAAAAATAAATCCCGTCGGCGTGTTACCTATGGTAACCCATGCTATAGCATAGGCTCCAAAGCAAACTCGATTTATTTTTTAAATGATCGCTCGGTATTTTCAATTCCGTCCGTCCGTTGTCACTCGTGAAATACTTGTGCAGATATAGACTGATTCACATAACTTTCCGACCCTAACGAATTTTAAATGCAGCCAGTACCTAATACGTTATGCAGTTATAACTTGATACATTTATTTACAAATAAATCTGGACACTTCGGGCATTATTGGCAATCGCTTGACAATTCTTTTTTTTTACAATAAGTACTGAAATATTTTTTGTTAATTCGATATGATATTGATATATGAGGAGTCAATTTCTTAAATGAAAAAAATATTGTCCAATACTGCCATTTTTAAATTTTTATAATTGAGACTTTCATGAAGGATGTCCAAACCATATAAAAGTTTTAAATTATTCATGTTTTTGGATCAAGTTATGAATGAAAAACGTATTACTGGCTGCATTTAAATTTCGTCAATTTCCGAAAGTTATGTGTATCAGCCTGTATATGTTTTTAACTTTTAATACATTAATTTATATGTATCGGGTCTTTTTTTTTTATTTCACGTCAAATTAGGCGTTGAAGAGTCGACTGTGAACGCACCACTCGCGCTCCTTTAAAAACGTACGATTTAAACAGCTGATCCGTAATCCGTATTGTGCGTTCACAATTAACTCTTCAACGCCACTATAGCGGGTTACACACGGACGTGGATGTCTTGACACATGACACATGCACGTGGATACATCAGCGCACGAACATTACCGCGGTGTTCTTTGTTCTTCTGATTGTGCATTCAGCAACGTGGCTTTATTTTGCGTCCACACTGACGACGTTGTTTACGCACATGCATGTCTCAAGGCATCCACGTCCGTGTGTAGAGGCCTTTACACACGGACGTGGATGTCTTGATACATGCACGTAGATACATCAGCGTACGAGCAAAATTTCTGGCGAAGACAGAACAGAAACATCATCGCGGTGTTCTGTGTACTGTGTTCTTCTGATTGTGCATTCAACAACGTAGCTTTATTAAGCGTCCATATTGACGACGTTGTTTACTCGTTCACAAATGCACATGTGTGTCTCAAGGCTCCACGTCCGTGTGCAGGGGCCTTTACGCGTTCACGTATGCACATGCATGTCTCAAGGCATCCATGTACCACGTCCGTGTGTAGGAGCATTTGAGGTGAAGTTAAAAAAAAACACCCGATAGTAACATATGGTAATTAACTTTTTATTAAGCCTTCAAGATACCGGTGATTTATTAAAAAAATAATTAAAAGCAACATGAGGGAAAATGAAAAAAATATTTACGTTGTTTTTACTTTGTTTATTTGTAAGAAAAAGTAAGTACAAAATTGTGCTTTAAACAATAAAACATCATCGAATAAATTCTAATTTTGAAAATATTATTTAAAAATTATATGTAATTTATTCGATGTTTAAAAAAAGAAATTTTAAAAACATCATCGAATAAATTCTAATTTTTAAATAATATTATCAAAATTGTACGATGGGAATCAATGAACTCTTATAATAAAGTCTCTACTTTCATTTAAAATTTTCGCTCATCTCCGTCAAAATAGGATGTACGTATTTACCATTGCAAAGCTTCATAAAATAATTGGAATGAAATGAAACCGGATTTTCTAAATGAAAACATTTTGCCAATGATTCAAAATATTTTACACAACGTTTGACATTTGAGCAAAGCTTAATAATCGAAAATCGATTAGAATATTTATGTATTAGGATTTGTTGTTGAAATAAAATTGCAGCACTTTTTTTGTTGATCAACTAAAAATAAATATTTGAGGGCGAAGCGTTTGTGATCCAGCGCGGTTTGGCAAATCAATAGAGTAATTTACATGGCTGCACGGCTATTAACGTAATGTTTTAATGCATAGCCGATTACCAAAGATTACTAAATGATAGGGTTGTCCCCCATTCTAATAGACTAATGCGACGCGGGGTTGACAAAAGCCTTAAACTAGGGTGTAAAGCTGCATTTACACCAACCATGATGTTGAATATCTTAATGAACCATACACCTAATCGACTCGTGATAAATTAATGACGCTTTAGCGGACAATTCCCATAAGATGTCGTCTTTTCAGTCGATCATCAATTTCTAAAATATTACACAAAAACTAAATTATCCAAATACGGCGTACCAGAAAGCCGTTCGCAATCCTTGTCGATTATCCATAAACATAACCGAGTTGGATGCTGTCTAACAAAATTAAGGAAAGTGGCGCAAACCAACCCTTAGTTTTGGGAGACCGTCAAAGCGTATCAATGGCGTCCCGGTGGGGCGTTAATGACATGTTACGCCTGTCAAGGGAAACAGTCAGTGCACTAATCACGTTAGAGTTGCAAGTTGGAAACTCCGTTCGGTTTCTTGCTTTGCTCTACTCAAACCGATTTCTCGTAACTGCCATTGCGAATATTAATTAATTAATGAGTCGCAAATTGCAACCTTCAGGTTTTAAGTCGAACCGAATCGATTTTCGATCTCATTGATTTCAGCAGTTTAAACTGTTTTCGCGTTGTAATATTTGACAATTTTAGTTAATCGGTCTTGTATGCGGTATCATGGCAACGGGACGTCGTCAAATCGGAAGAAATGAACGTCCAGTTTCTGTGTGCAAACCAACAATGAAAGAATGAAGTGTTCTTGTAATCTTGCAGCACGTACCTAAGCTGTTTACACACTTAACTTTCTTTTAAATTATATAATTATCCTAATCTCTTGAAAGATGAAAACAACGCTACGTGTGTCTGGTGAGTTTTGCGGAAGATATAGTATTGCTGTCACTACATGATCAAACAAATAAAGAAATAACAGTCAAAAATTGTCATTGCAAATTTTATAAAATAAAAATATCAGACGTAAAAATACAAACAAGATTTTTACTTTATATACAGGGTGACTTTGAAAGTTGTGTAGACATTTTAACCTGTGATAGAACTCCACAAAAGGTAACGATTGAGCTAATAATGCCTTATACAAATGTTGATATTTTTCGAGAAAAAGGGGCTAAAGTTTTTCAAAAAAAGTTTGGGAGCCACTGAATTTTATGAAAAAATCGGTCAAAAAAACCTAGTATACCTTTTTTGTTGTTATTTAATTCAAAATAAGTCACTTTGTCAAGAACATCAATCTTAACCTCAATTAAAATCACAAATGTCTTTCTTTCACCAACCGTCAGAACTAGCACGGCAAATCTAGGGTGAAAGGTTGCCTCAAAGGATTTTGAAGAAGATCGCATTTTAGGTGTAGAAAAAGACATTTCTCACGAAATTTAAGAGTGTCACTTCTAGCGGTCATTTTAATTAACGTGTGGGTTGAGATTGTTGAATGTAGATGGTCATCCTCAATTTTTAAACGAAGTTTTGCCAGAATTAGTCGAGGAAATTCCTAGCTAACAATTCGACGAAAAATATGGTACCTTCACGATGGTGCGTTGAAAATGCCGCTCAGTAAATTCGTGAAAACTGAGGCATTCTGAATCGACTTCAGATTTCTTAGGCAAGTCGCCGTTGTGCTGAAACTTGCATTGCAAACCATGGCAGGTATTTCGAGCAACTTCTTTAATGTTTCATTTTATGCTTTTACTCACAATTACAGTATACATAATCGTAAAAATGTTGGAAGAGAATTGTAATAAAAGTGATGTTTCAGTTTCGTGCAGGTACTCCTCCAGAGTTATAAAGTACGTATGTGTTATTATAAATTCGGCGGTTTCTAATTGCATACCCAAACGCTTGTCTTACATAGAAACTAATTTGTATCATATATTAAAATGACATTTTCGTTAAAAGCATTGGCTTTCACGGACTGTTTTCGGTACGCGAAGTGCTCGTTTCGCGTACGGTTGCACACAAAAATATTTAATTCCAATTTATTTTGTATAACCTCTGTCGTTTCAAAAATGTGCGTTGTAGACGTTGCTGATATTGAAATATATGAACATTCAGCCATGTGAATATTACGCGTACATAGGAGTAATTTTTATGGAAATGGTATAAAATTCAAAATTCAGATTTTTACTTGATTTCATAAATACAGGCTGTCTCAAAATCACCGGAGGAGCTCTTAGTGGTGGATTCTTTCCAATAATCTGAGACAAAAATGTTAATGCAATTATGTCGAGATTCCAATCGATTTCAACCTGAACACTGTTAAAGTTTCGCAAAACTCCATTGTTCGAGGTTAGTTGTGATTTATTAAATTTATAGTTGGGCACAAATAAATACAAGTAAACAATGAACAAAAATTTATAGAATTCTTACCTAATTAACTACAAAAACTATTAAAATATTAATTTCTATCCCAAAAACAGTTTTCTTTTGTTATTCCAATTATGAAGATAAACGTAAAAAACTGTTGGTAAAAGCAAATTTTCTTTAATTTTCAATGTCAAAGACTAATTACAATTTTTTTTGTTTAAAATATGCAGCTTATAATGAAGAACTAAAATGTTTCAACTTGATATTTTGAACAGTGGTCTAGCATGGAGGAGGGGACAGGGGGGGCACATGAAAACGGGCGGCGAGCGCCGTAATTTTTTAAATATAAAATTAGAAAATCCTTTTTCAAATCACGGACGCCCGCTCTGACGCGAGTCTGATAAGGAGCGCGCAGCGCCCGCCAAGCCGAGCCTTTCCGAACGAAAAACGAACGAAGGATTCTAATTAATTATATTATAATTCAGAATAAGTGGCATCGCGGTAGGCATTGGAAATTCAAATTTACGTTGGCTTACCAAACATTGTCATAATGTTGAGAATATTCTTAACAGCTGCCATTAGTAATGCCAGTTGCGAGAGAAGCTTCTCTAAACTAAAGTTAATTAAAAATTATCTAAGATCGACTATGTCCACTTGAGACTATTCAATTTAGCTAGGTATATTGGCAATCGAACATGACGTACATATTGACATTGACAATTGTATAAAAGATTTTGCTTTGAAAAAAACACGAAGAGTACATTATTTTTAATTAATTAAAAAATTTAAAGATCCTTTATTTGACGTTTTACTAATTTTCTTGACTAATGATGAAAACAGAGAAGGCGGCGAATTTCCGGTCGGCCCCGGGCGGCGAAAGCCCACGCTACGCCACTGAATTTTTGAACTCTTCTTCCAAGTTTTTATTATAAGCAGTTTTAAGCGAAAATACCACAGAAGATTTTTGTTTTATTTATAACCCCCAGAAATTTTATTTTCTTAAACAATTTTATCTGAAAATTTGTTTTCTCAGAGTTTAATAACGTACAGCGTGTTTATAAATGTCTGTTATCACGTTGCGTTTGAAAAAGCTAATTCTCTACAAAATCGTGAACTTGACTAGCAATGCACGTCAAAATAATTATACGTCAAGTAGACCGATTGTGAAAGATGGAATTCGAACAAAATAAATTCATTTATTTTTCACTTTAGTATAATAATTGCATGATAACTCCTAGGATACGAAATACGTAAACATGTCCATAACAACCGGGGCATAATACACGGCATAATAAGAATAAGCGGGCGTAATGAATTCATAACGCCCTCATCAATTCATAATTGCAAAGATGCCAATTTTTTTTTTAAGAACACGTACTGAAAAATAAAATCTTGTATGCACCACGGCCTCACCGAATGATTACGCCCATCAAACGATATCCATCTCTCGGGCTAAAGCCCTCGAGTTGGATTCATCGTTCTCTGGGCGTAATTATCGTTGTAACGCCCTTGGTGCATAAATAGCTATTTTTTCACTACTAGTCTCAGAAGGCGTCATCATTGACCCTCGACCCGACCCCAGAAGTAGAATTTCTCTCCCTGGGTTAATAATAGTATATAAACCACAGTGGAGAAGTCCCTTATAGCCTTCCCGCCTTACAACCCTCGGTGCGCCTCGGGCTCTAATCTTGGCGCTCTGGCTATAATCATGAACTTCTCCACCTTGGTATATAATATACTATTAGAGGCTTCTTTTATGAACGGTATAGATAACGATAGTGTCTGGGCATACTCTGTCGAGCCTTGTCTCGATCAATTCCGCATCAGATTTCCGGATTACCATTATGACGATCATTGTCTACGTCAGAAAATCAGACGACCTTTAGAACGCTTTCAGGAAACTGGAAGCGTCGTAAAAAGCAAGTCTTCAGGTAGGCCACCAGTTACTCAAGACATTGTGGAAGATATCCGCGAAAGAATTGAAGATAATCCAAACATTTCTTTGCGGAGATTGGCACTTCAGTCTAACGTTTCTCTCAGCACTTGCCATAAAGATGTTAAAAAGAATTTTAAAATGCATGCTTATAAAATTAACGTTTATCAGGAATTGAAACCTCAAGATTTTGATGAAGCCTGGTTTATGTTATCAGGTTATGTAAATTCTCAAAATTTTCGTATATGGAGCACCGATAATCCTCATGCATATTTGGAAGCTCCACTACATCCCCAAAAAATAGGTATTTGGTGGATAGCGGTTTCCAGAAGAAGGTTAATTGGACCAATATTTTTTAATAATACCATTAATGAACAAAGGTATAGAGAACAAATTCTACAAAATTTCATTCAGCAACTCGATGAAAATGAAAGGAATTATGGTTCTTTATTCTTTTTTTAGCAGGCGTGTCCCTTTCTCATTCCAAACATCTACCCTTCTTCAATAATTGTTTTAACTACTTTGGCCACTCCACCTTTTACTTTTGTGTTTGTCTATACCGCTATACACAAAACCATAAATTTTCGCTGTACGCGTTCGTTCCTTTTTGCTTGTTCTCACTCAGAACGGCTAAATCTATTGGATATCTTCTTTTGAGTTCGACTGAACAGGGCCTCCCATGTACTTCACTCATTTCGTTCTTGGAAAACTTGTCTCTTGCTTGATCGGTATTCCATGAACATTCCAATTCCAACAACTAAAATTCATAAACCATTTATCGTTCAGGCCCTGTTTTCGTTTTGATGCGTCCTGGTTTTGAGGATTATTGAATTTTAGCTATTGATATTTTTCAGTGTCCTGATGGCTCAACCCCTAGCCTGAAGAGCGAAATTATTTTTTTAGGGGTTTCTTCCCTTAGTTTGGTTGTCTTTCTAGAACTTTAGAGTCCCGCCTACCCTTGTATGTTCTAGTAACCCTAAGCCCTTCTAGGGTGCAATCATCCGGACCAGATGAATCCTGTTTTTTTTTTTTTAGAGATGGTTCCTCCTCTAACCTTCATTCTTTTTCAACCTGGCTTAAGACAGACTTGACTGAAATCAAATCTGCCTGAAATGGATAAGTCTATTTCACGTTTACCTACCACTTATACTACGGCCATCACTTTATTGGTAAAAGGGTAAAACATTGATGGCATTAACATTTTGCACTGGCATCTGTTGTCAGATTACACTTAACCTCAAAATTATTATAAAGGGTCTTCAAATAAATTTATATTTAGAGCAACCTATGGAAATTCAATTGTTTGCAACATTTTTCCAGCGTAGAAAATGACACAAGAAACGTCTGACATTTTAACGAAATAAAATTAGGTTAGAAAATATTTTTAATTTTTGTACTGCATTCTCCCTATTCCCCCTCCACGGAATATGACAATATGAAATTGGGAAAAAGTTTACTATGTAACCTGTGTCACTCCTGAGAATAATTGGTTACCTACAAAAATTACTTTACACTGTTAACAGAATTAGAATGTCGCCTACGCCTACTCTAAATATACATACATATGTTTATTTGAACGCCCGATAGTACTGGTTACCATTTGTATGAATCTAATTTCATGGCAAACCGCGATCACAGACATTTATAAACACCCTGTATATTCAAAAAAAAATTAATATCAATAAAAATGCAACGAACTAGAAAATGTTTTATTTAAGTCAATTGATTTTTTAAGAAAAAAAAAATTAAACAAATAAAATAAATGCACTTTATTTGTCTCTAATAAAAATTTATGTTCCCCTTGGTTCCGGTATTGCGGTTTTATTTTTCCTGCTTGCAAATCACGATCTCTCTTCGACTCTACGACTCACTAAACCATTTTTCGTCGACACAATTTCAACACAAAGCGAATTAACTTGTTTATTTTGATCACGTCACAAGTTTATTTTAAACAAAATAAAACAAAAATGTCTTTAAAATAATTTTAGATTTTGCCAAACCACTTACATTTAAGAACTTATTCTCTCGGAATAAGACAATAATTTTTATCGCAAAGGTATTTAAACCGCAGTTGAGTCAAACTCCTTTTAAAGATTAGTACTGCCTATCCTCACTTTCCCTAAATTAGTCGCTTTGCTTTCATTTTAAGAATTGTTGATTTACCTTTATATAAACGTTTTAACAATTGACTTTTCAGGTTTCCGCAAAACAATTTAAAGAAAGTAGGTACGATTGAAAATTTGTGCTCGGAAGGGACACATTAGTATACCTACGAGCACAACAAGAAAGATTGAAACCAACTGAACTGATTTCTTGGTTGTGTTGTGTTAAACACAGTCACATACATGTTTTTAAAGCTCGAGTAGAATCTCTTTGATGTTGACACGAGTCTTCCTCATTGTTCCTTTATGTATAAAATAGTAATCTCACAAGAGAACACATCAAAGTAAATTATGTTGAAGAAAATTTAAAGCTCTTGCATTAAGTACAAGATGTTATCCGCAAGGAAGTTGTCGAAACTAAAACAAAAATAGGTGGGTACTTTGTTAGTAAAATTGTCGCAAATTGCGTCACTAATTCTTATGCAATCAAGACCGAACAACCTTTAATTGAAGTTCTTCAATTAAGTGCTCCTACTTGTTGTTGAAGAAAGTTTGTGTGAATACCAACAGCGAGCTGGGCAAAACAATAATAAAAATTACACCATTCCTGAGAAAGGAAATTAGAAACGTCACCTAAAAAACGAAATCTCCCATTACAACTAGGTGATAATTAAAACGCAAATTTCTTGTGAAGGCGTTAAGAGTTCATAAGGACTCAAACGAAGGCCCGTTTTTTAATTTAGCTCAATAGTCCTTAGGGGAGGACGGCAGGTAAACGAGACTATCATTGAAAACTGACCCACTAACATTCTAACCGTTCAATGATCTTCGTCATTCGTGCCGGCTTCATTTTTTTCCTTATCGATGCATTTGAGGCTGCAGAACTGCACAGGTGATTTGAACAAATCGATTTTATTGACCGATTCATTTTTACTGTTAAGCGGTCGTGTGCAGTTCTTTAGCCTCTTTCGTGACCACACCTAGAAACGAGATTGTTCGTTTTAACGATTTTTATTGATAATGACGATAAAAAATAACAGAAATTTTGAATATCGATTATCTACATTATGCATTTTAAGTGTTCAAAGTCCTGTTATGATAAGTATGTTATTGGAGTGCAAAATGGTGGTTATTTGTTTTTTTTTTATAACCATGCGGAGCACTAAAACGTGATTACTTTTTATATTTCTTATCAAAAAATGTTCAATTTTTTGTTAATCATTAATTACAAAATTGCGAACGCAAAGTTACATATTTATTATCCACAGAATCTGCCAGATGATAAGTTAATTTTATATATCTTAAGAAATAACAAGCTGGTGTTTAAAAGGGGAAAATACTTGTATCTTCAAGCGGTCGAAAATCGCCTTTGTGTATCTCTGTAGAAACGGTTGAAGTCGCTTCTTTTTTGTAACCACCGGACTTGAAAATTGCAGCGATGGTCGAAGGTTTTCAAATCCTAAATACCAAATTGCAGCGCGTGGTTAGTTTGACCCTTAATAACCTGATGTAAATTGCAGCGTTTACGAGTATAATCTCAATAAGGGGGTTGGCTTATCATTTAGAAATTTTCAGGTAGCACTGTACTTCTCAGTATCTGTGGTTACAGATACTTGAACTATTAAGGGTTAAGTGGAGGGTGGAATGGAGGCAAAAAAGAATTTCCTTATTTTGTTGCTAAATTGTGACGTTAACATGTCTAGCGAAATTAGAAGTGAACGCAGCAACATTTTGCTGCAGAGATAAGATCACAACGTAAAAAAAAAGTTTTCCGCATGGCAGCTATGCGTGTTTGTCTGTCTTTTGTTCACGATAACTTGTACCGATTTGATTTTTTGTCAAATTCCATTGAAATTTTTCATATTAAAAATTATTTTCAAAAATGATTTGGAACGTGGACGTCAAGTACGATTTCCCACATCAATATTTTGTAACGAGTGTTCAAAATATTTTGTATGAAGTACGTGGTTTTCTCTCTATTTTCCAAACTCATTTCGGCTTTTTTATTGGTATGCTTTGACAAGTCCATAATATAGCACTAAGAAAACCACGGAAACTCTCATTGGTTAGTTATATCGCGCGTTTAAATGAAATCCTAGTCTGAGTAGGCATTGGAAAAATTAAACCATTTAGAACAATGTAAAGTTTAAATTTGCCGCCGTTTGACACGAATGACATTTGTTTATGTTTAACAGAGACATAATTGAACATGTTTGTTTTCAGCAATTGGTGCCCTTAGATATTTGCTTCGAGAAGAGGAACCGTTAAGTTATTCTATTTTTAATGTAAAACATTGCAAAGAAAGAAAAAAAAGAAAAAAATGTTGGCTATAAATTTTAGGTTAGCTGTCAACATGCTTTAATTAATCTACGCTTTAAAAAAGCACAACAACGCCTTCCCAGCCCAGGATTTCATTTGAACGCGCGATAGTTTTCCAAAGGAAATAATTCACACCACTGCTTATTCGTGAAAAAAAAAAATAACGTCTAACATCTAGGATTTGACCACTGATAAAATGATAAAACTATGCTATATGTACGGTCGGTGGACAAATAAAACTGGGACACTTAAGATTTAATCTATGTAAATCAGACCATTGAATTGTCAATATATTTGTCAGTGTCTGTATAATATGTCATACCAAAGTTGATAAAGCCGTAATTATACGATGCAAATTTGTAAATTTTGACTTATGTGATTGTCATTTTTGTCCCAGTTTTATTTGTCCATCGACTGTACCTATGTTAACGGAAACAAATCAAGCACCAAGGGACCAAGGCATTTGATTACAAATTTTTTGAACACGCTGTATTTGTATTGACTAGTCAAAATGACGTTTTATCAGCTATGTTGCTTAACTGACATGTCGACTTCTGATAATTGTGTTATATGCAAATATTTGTGTAAACTTGATAAATTGTCAGTGTCAATTTTCTGTTTAAAATGCGGAAAATCACTCTTTGTAAGATATTAAATATGTATCTATCAATTCGACGTATCTAAGCCAACAATAACCAATTTTTTATTTTCGGGATCAAAATATCCAACAAGATGGAAAAAAAAATAAAAAGCTTTCGGTGCTTAGCACAGTTCCTGTTAAGAAAAAATTAATTAAAAGAAGAAAACAAAACGTCTTTAAGTAAAAATTAAAGATAAATAAAAGCAAGTATAGTTTTTTATGTTTATTAATTTTTATTAATAATGGAATGTTTTTTTAGGAAAATTTACTTGTGGTGACTGTAGAAACAGCAAATAACATTAATATCGGCCAACACATATGAGGAAGTAAATTATGTACTTCTAGAAAGTTGGGCTCTATTTAAAAGAGAATATTTTTATGTTAGATAACTGCAATATCTGTAGCAGTATTATATTTCTCTAACAGTAAAAATAAAGCATAAAAGGAAAGAAATACTAATACATGGCAAAAGGGGAAACGTTAGGTTCAGCACGGTCCAAAATGCCTTCTATAATGTTGAAAAAGATTTAATAAATCGCAAGAACTTACATAAATACATTTATCAAAGCCATAAAATTCAGTATTGATCCTGGCTATACCAACCACTTGTCAAATGTTGCATCGGCAAACAAGACATGGATCTCTACTGCAGCATTCTGCTTGCAAACCGGAACGGCCCCTTATGTGCCCGGAATAAGTAATTAGAAAAGGACGCGTAACTCCGGTCCTGGCTAAAAATCCCGCCGGGGAATTTCAACCGAGGTGATGTAAACTCAGCTCAGAAATCAGCACGAGATGAGGTAAATAAGGTGAAAAAAAGCGTTAATTTCTGATGATTTTTCCGAGGCCCCCGGAATCGTCCGGAGTTTTGATCGGCGTGCGGCGCTCCTGCTGCTGTTCCTTCCTGTTTGCAACTGTAGCAGGGATGTGGGCGTAAGTTGCAGACGGAACGCCTACGGTATTTCCCGCCCCGTTCCCGGTGAAAGCCGCCGCCGCCGCCAGCTCAAAGGACAGTCCGTTTCCCGCGTTACAAACGCTAGCCTGGCCGCAGGTACCTCCGGTACTGACATGTAATGTTTTAAGTGATTCTTTCAATTATTATTGTTTGTTTTTTGTTCGTTTGTATAGTGCGTTTGTGAATGTAGAGTTTGTGAAGTTTGTGACCGCCGCGCCGATCTCACTCCACCGGATTTTCAATAATAGTAATATTAACAGTCATGATGCTTCAACCTTTGTTAGTTATTCTTCTCTTCGTCTGTGCAGGTAAAAACGCAATTTGTAAAAAATGTTCAATAAAACCAACCAAGAAGCCCTTCTTATACTTCCCCGATTTGGTACCTATAGCTTATAGCTAACGAATGAATACAATATTAGGTATTGAAGTTTTACACAAACCTACCAACCAATATTAAATACATTTTTATTATTATAGCAAAGTGGTCGATCAACTCATTAAGATAAATTGTTAATTATTTTATTATTATAAAAATAAAGAAATGTGTCAAAATTAAAACTCTATTAGAATAAAAATATGTTTAAAAAGTAGGTCCATAGTAAAAATAAAAAATACTGCTTTCAAAAGAATCATCGTTACTTGATAGAAACATCGGTAATGATAATAAATAACGCTGGTCTCAATGTCCCGCATTTTAAAATAATGTCTGATTGTAACTACATACATATATTTTTTTGAATTACCTCTAACCATGTTACCAAAAAATGTTTTAACCTTTTAACACATCTTGCAATTACATATTAATAAAATTCAGATTTTTTGTAAATATTTTATTTTTGTCTGGATCAGATAACTTTTGCAAATTTGCAAATATAGAAAGTATTTACTCATAAACAAAAACATTATTGGTAAGATACTGGGTGAGATATAAAAATTTAAGATACATATCTCATATTAAATTTGCTTTTTTTCCAATTTACAATAAACTCGGGCATAAATGTTATTAGCTCATTTAGAAAACAAATATGAAAACTATTAAATATGTACAATTTGCTGGAGTATGATAAATTTGGATATTTAAAAAAATCTTTCTGGTAAGTAAAACTCTATCTTTTTAAGTTACATTAAGTTCTTTGCTAACTCAGCTAAGAAACGTCAAACAACTGTCATTATGGATCAAATTTTAACGTAAGAATGGTTTTTACTTCAGAACATAAAAGATTAATCTTACTTTCGTAATGGTGTTTTCAATAACGTAGCTGTTAGGCCGAGTTTCGGCAAAAAATTCCAAATCTAAATTGAAACGGGTATGTGCAACCAGAAATACTTCCATCCCTGTCGACCTACGGCCAAGATTACAACGCCTTCTTTGATCTAAATAATTGTTGATCGCACGGTATAACCGTTACATGGCCGTTGATGTGTAAAGGCAACAGAAATATATGTCGTAAGTTTAATTAAAACAATTGATGTCACATTTTTAATAATTAGCCGACAAACGAACTGGTTTATTTACTTAGCATTGGACTACAAGAAATACAGTTTTAACACTTAACGACCGCAGGATAACAGTTATAATAAACGGTAACCCTCCCGTTCCCCTCGTCTTCACAATTGTCATTGTCGTCTGCTTTTTCTTCAGCCGTTCCAAATTTCTTTCCCAAATGTTTACCATTGCTAAACTCGCTGGGCCCACAGATGGGTTCCGGTTTAGTTAGGCACTCCGGTGAACCATGACAGCCCGTCCTTCTGCAGTCATCTTGAAGACCGTTCCGTTTCTCACAATCACACCCTATGTACAGTATACTAGCCCTTAATTCCCGTGATTTGGCACGTGTTGTTCTCCTCGGCCTATTGTTTCTCTTGGCGGGCCTGCCGTTCTTTCGTTTTTCAATTTTTTCCATCTTATAACAAACCATCACGTCGGGGGGTTGCGGGGGCGCCGGAGGCTCTTCTGGGCACAGTTCCTGGAGGGGAAGACAAGGCGGTGCACAACGCGGACAACACACCAACGAACAAGGGATCATCATTTTCTCTTCGATGGCTTCGACGAGTTGCTTAAGATCGCCCAATTTCTGCGTACGCTTTTTCGCCTCTTTTTCGGTAGTACATACGAACATTGTTCGATTTTACTCTTAATTTGAATACACTGAGAATTTTGATAAATATACTGAAATTTTGAAGGGATATTCTAGATGTCACGCTGTCACATAGTTGTTTATTATTTTTATGTTTGACGAGATCGAGCAGGCGTCTAAACGGCGTTGTATGATGTGGGGGTGGAAAGGACGATATCAAGTTCCAAGTTGAAAGTCAACATATAACCACAACGTTCGCAAACACTAATATAGACTTCACTCCAAGCCAAATCAAACTTCAAAACTTGTTGAAAAGGGATGGATTCCATGTCTTTAGGCTATATGAAAGTAAGAGAACTAATAAAACGTAACGAGCCTCAATTTCGAGTATGTAACTCTCGACATTCTGAACTAGTAGGGGATTTTTTGTACTTCCCTTTATTCCAACGGCCCAAAAGTAATCACTGCGTGTTTGTTTTTTGTCTTTGACAAGAAGATTGAATGGTAAATGTGGAAACCGCTCAGAATATAAAAATTTTTCTTTCTCACATTTTTACCGGATAGATTACTTTTACGACATTGTTTTTCAACACAATTAAAATTCTAACTGGATAAAAACATTCCCACACGATCGCCACAGTACCGGAACAGTTTGTATGAATAAGTTTGAATAAGTGCCGGGTTAAATAGAAGATGACATGTTTTTCTTTCTTTGCTGCTCCCTCAATGTCGTTTTTAACCTAATTTTGTTAATCGATACAGATTTCAATCCAGATCTGAACAAGTCTTTGACCCAGAAATTTGAAAAGAATACAATGTCAAGGTGAGACGTGAAAGTGGAACGTGCATTCATTTGCATTTCTTGTGAGGTCAATTCCTAGTCTGTATCTGTAAATTGTGTTTGCAGTCATTTATCTTCTCGTTTAATTTTTAAAACCTTCATCAAAGCAATTTACAAATCCAACTAATACCAATTCACTTGAAATTTAATATTACACATCAACTGTAAATATTTTTCTTTTTTTAATTTTTGATTTTCTTTTTAAACGATTTTACTTCCTAATATTGTACTGAAATTTTATTTAATTCAATAAAAATTCGTGGACTTCATAGTTGATCAATTTCAACTGCGTTCGTGTTTCTGAAAACGAAACAGTTCAGTTTTAATGCTTATTTCACTTTTGTCGTCGAGGTGACGACCAATCAGCAGCGTCTTCACTTGTCACATCTTGTTTAGATTTATTCTGTCATCGCCTTCCACTGCCACTGCGTGATTACTGATTACTGAAGATATTGTATGGAAGTTATGCCAACATGTGGCAATTTCAATTCAAATCCGTGACATCAATTCACCCATCGATTTTCGTGCTTAAAATGACTGATGAAAAAACGATTACATATGATAGTACAATAAAATCTTCCGAGGAAGCCCTACTATAGAACAAGCCGGTTTTAATCCCAGCAAAATGTTTTATTTTAATCAGTTAATGGAAGCAGAAGGGGCTAAAAGCCAAACCTGCTCGTACATCGAGGAAATTTAGGGCCAGTTCCCCTTGTACTGCACTGGAACCATTGCTAGTCTAATAAATAACCACTTTGTGCATTACTTGAATTAAATATATTGGGAACATGAATAATTGCAGAATTCGTCGAACGATTCTTGTAATATTTTTAACTCACATAATGTAGCTGTCAATGATCGATCGTGAGTCTTCCCACTATCGCCGCTTAAGATAAATTCGTCAAAACAAGGTTATAATCCCACAATTGGCTGGAATTATTTATTTCCTGTTTCGGTATAATATGTCGAATATTTACGAGTATTACGAAATTCAGGTGAGTAACCTCGGAATCATATAGAACGGTAAGGACAGTGCCCTGCCCGCTGTGAAAGTTACATTGAGGTCGTGAGAAATTTTTACGATTACAAATATATGTTATCTCCCTTTGTAATTTAATAGTAAAAAGAAAAACAATTCTAAAAGTTGTTAAAAATATGTCCGCAAAATTTCTTGACAACAGCAAAGGTTTGTAAATGACGATTTAAAAATCTTCTAGATTTTCTTAAACGTAGCAGAAGATTTTTGCTAAGTTTGTAAATATACAGTCATTACCAAACGTCTCTCGGAAGAAGGCCGTTTGCAGAACTGTAGTCACATTAGTTTTTTGATTACCATTTTTCTTTTAATACTGTTTATCTACTTTGCGTTACAAATGGGCTCATTATTATATCGAAAACAGTTTAATAATAATGAATCATATTATTAAACTGTTTTTGGTAATTTTTAGCTTTTGTTATATTGGCAGCATCAGCTTTCATTTTTGTGAAAAAGTCAGTTACCAACCCACGCGAAAGTCCCTAGTCTAGTATGAAAACTTGAGCAGCTGAAATATCAGGAATTAGTAAAGCAAAGTAGATAAAATAGTATATTACACTCGTTTAATAAGACGTATTATCACATCGTTCCATTAAAGCACTTCTCGCTACGCTTGTCGTGGTTTAACATTAGTGGTGCAAATCGCACACATTTGGCATTAACTTTCATATGAATTGTCATAGTAACAGGTCAGTCATTTGCACCACAGCTGTTCTTCCTAACGTAAACAGGTTAGTCATTAATATTACGTCGTTTATATGGAATAGTAGTATTGTTGTGGATTATTATAAATGTTATAAGAGGATTAGTCATAAGTATGTTATAATTGTTTTCAAATGTCAAAAGTCGTTAGTCTGTGTTCTTTTTTTTTATTAAACAACATAAGTGAATTTTGATAATAAAAGTGACGAAATTTGTACGTCGTAGAAAAAGTATCGTATTCGACTCACCTGTAAGGGCTATTATTACCCACTGTGATTATTTCAGTTTATAATCTTCATCCTCGTGAGTAATCGTCATCATTACACCTTTGTTAAATAATTTCTTTAATTTTATTATTTAATGGATTATAGTTATATCACATTACATTACCTACAGGTGCCCACGAAAATGGTGGCAACCTTTAAGCTGCGTACTAATAGGTACCACTATTCAAGATACGAATCAAATAAGTGTTGCAACGTTGCTTACTATTTATTACTTTTTCATAGGATACAAGCATATCAATCTTTTTTTTTTGACATTCTCAGATGTAATTTTTTTCCAAGCTGTTTCCCTATGGATTTAAGATTTAAGCAGCTTGGAACAAAGAATAGCTATTGTTAAATGGTTTTACATGATATGCTCAGCATAGTGGTGGCCAATTTGAACATTTTAAATATATTTTGGATGTTGCCATAGATCAAAAATATTTTATGTTAATAGTTCCACCTGATGGAACTAATTGGAAAACTTGCCACCACTTTCCTGAGTATACTGTATACAAGGTGTTTCACGTAACTTTCCGAGATCTACGCCGAATTTATGCAACTCAATATTCAGTTGTCACATAATGCTAGATACCAAAATATAATGCGTGTTTTTTGTTAATTTGGCCTCGAAGTTGGCGTTGAAGAGCCGATTGTGAATGCACTATGCGGATAACAGATCACGGATCAGCTGTTTGCTTTTACGCTTTTACACGAATGGTGCGTTCTCAATCGACTCTCTAACGCCTACTTCGACGCCGAATTAAAGAAAACACCCTTTACAATTTAATTATCATTACTTATTAATTAATTATCGTTAATGAAAGTTAGAGTTATAAATGAAAGAAGTATTACTGGTTGTATTTAAAGTTTGTCAGAGTCGGAAAGATACGTGAAACACCTGGTATAGGAAAAATCCTTATCTGAAGACTTCAGATAGTATCGATTTTATTAATTAAAAAACTGAAAAACAAACTTCACCAAAAAGATTAAAACTCAATCAAGATTTTGGTAGAAATCTCTAAAAAGTTTCTAAAGCTCATAATGTTCTACCACGAAAAATTATGTTTAATCAGGAAAAATGGGGAATGGTGGAATTAGAAAAATTCATGACCTAAAGTAATCTCAAAATCAGATTTTATTTTTTAATATAATTGTCCTCAGGATTTGATCCAGTGATGTTACAATTTTCCTCTACCCACTGAATATGACATTTTTTGAAAGTCTATAAAAATTATATTGTAAATCATGGAAAGATTTCTCATTTTAAGAAGTAACAAAAAAAAAGCAGCAGGCGTTGTAATAAGAAGTATTGCTAATATAATTGCTAGCTGTCTTGGTGAAGGTTTATCAAGGGAATTGTTGATATCTATTAGGGTCTATTATCGTGATGAATTAATAATTTCTTTTTGATTACTCCAAGCCTTTTCGTGAAAAGTTTCCACGCTTTGTAACTATTCTTTTTAAAAAAAATTATTACACGCCTCTTCAGATTTCAAGAAATTGTAATAAATTAACATTTTTGCAAACCACCAGTAATAATTTAACTTCCTCTGGCTTTCTGAGCATCACATTTGGAAATAGGCTCATCCTTATCGAACATGGTTTTTCTGTTGTAAAAAATCCATTTTTCGTCATAAGAAAAATTAGTTTCAGAAAAGTTTTTATTTTACAATTTATGGGAACCCGTTTGTTAAGCTTTATTTTTGTTGGATACTGTCAGAATTTGAGAATTTTCTCCTGTGTAAACGGATTTTGATAAATGTCACAATTTGTCAAAACGAAACGTCAAGCTAATTTAAAGATTTTTAAACGATTTGGAGCCCTTAAGGGGCTCGTCGAACCAAAAAACGTTGTGTTCAACTCGTTCGTAACGAGCGTTTTAAAGGCCCACGAGTGCCATAAAGAGCCCAATTTACACACGAACTCGTTAAATAAACTACTGTTATTTTGTATATCCGAAACGTCAAGTTCTTCTAAATTTTATTAGTTCTTTTTTCTACTGGTGATTTTTGGTGACTTTTCTGTCATGTTCCAACGAGAAAACCATTTTATTAATAAAATATTACAAAAACCAAGACGTTTAAATTTGAAATGTATGCCAGCTGTCAATAACTTCAATAAAACAAACGGAAATAGGTACAATTCATAGTCTTGCCAATTTCATGTAAATTTTTTTATTGCCAACTGAAACAGTTATTGTTACTCACCCGGTAGAAAACAACCTTCAAGGATATCATCTATGTTTATTTTAAATCATGGTTTACAACAGATGAGAAATCAGGGTGTTGCTTAGATAATATGTGTATATTATGAAGATTTTAGACCGCTGGGATGCGACATTTTGAGTTTCTAATTCTGTATCATTAAATTCATAAACACTGTTGTCTAATGATCAGAATATGGAAATTGGGTGATTTCACCCAAAGACTATCAGTTGTGAATTCGGAGTAATTGTATACAGATTGGTTTCTCCAACGACTGACCAATTATTCTATTAAAAGAACTTGATATAATTTTTTACAAGTTATCAAGAGCCTCAACCTATCCTCCGATAACATTATGATGATGTCATATAAAAATTTGATAATAACACAAATATTATCGTTTCGGCGTGATTGTTAACCAACATCACAACCGCTGCAACCATTTTCATCGATAACGTCAGGATGAAGTCAGAATTTGGGAATTTGATAACCACAGAAACTGTCGTGGATTTGGGGTAATTGCGTATCAAAAGAGCACGTGATCACGGAGAGTCGACGACACTAGTAGCAGAATGGGGGCCGCAATGAGGCAGAAGACAAATGAATACGTCATTGGATCGATGCGTCATCTATTGTGCGGAATCCCCCGCGGCATATTCGTCCATCGTTTGTTGCGTTCGGCGGCGGAGGCGGCGGCGACCATCCACCGTCGCGCTAGTCAGTCACAGTGAAGACTTCGCATAAAAATCACCAACCCCTTAAAAGCAAAAGGGTGACTTTCACTCGCAATGAAACACTGAACACGGAGACCGCAGCGAAACGTAAAGTAATTAGAAATTGGAATTTTTCTTCCACGATAAAGGAATAATTGTTTGTGAAAAGGCCTCCCTTCGAAATTGCACTGCGCTGGTAGCACCCTGTCCATTGTCGATCTCAATCGAGATATCAAGACTCGATTATGTCGTTTATTGTGACTCTTGACACTTCGAATCCTGTCGGGGTACTCTGAAATTGCGGAAATGCCTCGAAATGCTCCTCCACCAATCAATACTGATCATTTCGATATTATGATTTATCTTCGTCCGTACGCGTGGACGTTTCCGGTCATTTTAGCTTGTTTTTCTTGAGACTGGGGATCGTCTTCAGATAATTATTATTGCTGCATTTCGAGAAGAACGAGATTTTTATTTCGTCCTGGGACTTAACGGGGATCACTCCAATGACGTTCTACATCCATAAAACACTTAAAAGATATAAAACAGTTCCTTATTTCGTTTTGTGCTTTTCGTTTTACGTATCTGAGATTTGGAAGGGATATAAGCGAGCTTGTTTGCACTTCAAAGCTATCTGTCAATCTTTTCATGCAGATTACATTGAAAGAAGACCGGGGGAACAGCTTGCCACTCTGAGTAAATGATAGAGCTGTGTTATTTTATGACGGAAAGTTGTGTACTAAGCAAACATGTCGGCCAAATAAAACATTTTAAAGTGGCTTCAACCCACTAATTAAAATTGCTTCCAGATTTAGTTTTGTGAGAATTTCGGCTTCTTAGTTTTTATACACATTTTTTTTAAATTTTACTAAACTATCAAGTTATCGAAATAACAAGATAAATAATTCTCGTTTTAATGGAAACATGCGATAGGAGTATTATGCAGTGAAACAAAATTGGTGTATTGACAAAACTAATGAAAAATTGAACGCTTGCGTGATGATTGTCATAATTAATTTTATATTTCCTAGTTAATGTAATTTTAGAATTCATTCGAATTTTAAATCAGTGAAAAATAGTTAAATTAATAGCAAAATGTATAATTTGGCAACTATTCAATAATACATAGTTATAGTAAATCGTTTAGTAATTTTTCTCATTAAAAAAATGCATCGTACTAGTATTTACTAGTATTTATACAAAATTTATATTTAAGCAGTTATTATTTTGCAATAGAAATGTGTTTCATTAAATAGTCATTATCAAGTGGGAGTGTTTATTTAATATTTATTATTAATTGAACACGAAAAAGAAATATTTTAATGGAACAAAGAAACAAATATTACTATAAGAAGACAAAGGAATAAAGAAAATCAACAAGTATACATTGGAGTGAAAAATTGTGAAAATTTAAAAAAGAATGAAGTAGGAGTACATTGGAAAGGTACAGTTGCGGACAAAAAAGTAGGGCGAGTCTCTTAAGAAATTTACCTAAAATTGAGTTGGTAAACCGGGCTTATTATGATAAATAAATAAATATTTTAATAGTAACCATAGAACGAGTAAACGACTTACATTAGCAAAAAAACATTGTCCTACTTTTTTCTGACCGCAACTGTATGTATTTAGAAAACTGGAAGAAATTCTAAAAAAGTTATAAGCTAAGTAAACCTAAATATAATAATGATTTTTTTTATTTGAGAAATGATAAAATAGACACATAAATAAATAGTAATTTGTCGTTAACGGTCTAAAACATTAAACATTTTATTAATGAATACCAAACACAGTCACAGAATCGATAAAACAATATCAAAGATAATCTCTAATTATTATGAAACAGATATGACATTTACTAAAAGCAGAAAGAGTGAAAGCGTCATTTACAAAGTAAATATACGAAATGGATAGTACGATGTTGTTTTTAGAATAGTAGGTAGGAAGAAGTGAAGGTATGAAAGAAAGAAAACCGAATTCTGTAGAAAATTAAATCTAATTGTCATAAAAAAAGAATAAAAAAATAGCGTAGGAAAAAAAAAGTGCCAAAGAAAACAAAGCATAACAGCACAATGTTGATAAAAAAATTTACAACAATTATCAAGAAGTCAGTAAAAGAATAAGAAAATAAAACATTTATCTCTTAGATTTTAATATGCAAGGGAAAAGTATAAGTTGTGGTGGAGAGTAAAGTTACTAAAGTTACTGAAACACTTTAAAAGAAGGAAAAGAATAAAATTATGAAACAGAATAACAAGAGAGTGAAACAAATATTGAGTATAAAAAATAGCATGAGGATGTTGACAAAGTAGAAATGAAAAATTTGTGATGAAAGTAAAAGTGTAAAAAAATCCGAAAGAAAAATTTGCATTTACGCCTTTACAAGCACTTTACAGTATATAATCTCCACAATGTAATTGGGATGACATTGCATCCAATTAAAACTGGTGTTTGGGTTGCAATATCCCGAAGGCAAATCATTGGCCCAATTTTATTTAATGAAACTATTAACGCTCAGACTTGGTTTTGAACCATTTGTAAATCAACTACATGATGTGGAACGAACAAACAACTTTTTCTTACAAGATTCAGCTACTGCTCACACAACACGAACAACAATTAATTACTTAGATCGATAAGTGTGGGATTGTGGTTAAGCCGATCACGAGAATTGATTCCTCTTGATTTATTTTTGTTTCTGCATTTAAAAGGGTAGTGTTTAGAAATTCGATTCACAGTTTACAAGAACTTGAAGATATCATAGCAAATGTCATCAAAATAACCAACATTTGCGTTTCCAATATACTGGGTGTTGGGAAATGGTCTCCCAAGAATTTCAGGGTATGTTAATCAGGGAAAATGTGGTCGAACACCGTTATACCGTTTTTGGAAAAATTGAACCATTTTCTGGAAATAAAATTGTTCGCTGTTGTTTTGGGACTCCTGAAATATTGCTGTCTACACGAAATGATTTTTTGTGTTCCAGGTTTAATTTTACCCCCCTAAAAGTAAAAGACGGGTACTTGATACGGTGACCTTCCTCTTTAAATTATTCCACAATAAAGTGGACTGCTCCAGTCTTTTGACTGGTCTGTGCATCAGTGTTCCTCAGATTTTATCAAGATCGCATAGATATTTCCATGTTCCTAAAGCTAATACAAATGTTCTTAATCATTCTCCTTCGTTCAGAATGTGTTCCATGTTTAACTGTTTTAATGAAATTTGTGATCTTCATGCTATGCTACTTCCGAGTATACCTACTGGTTGTTATATCGTGTACTCGTAATTTGGATCGATTGTTATATCGCGTAATTTGAATCTATTGCAACGGCTTACTTGACATGGTTTTTATTCAGTGTTACTTCCGACATTGGACAGGAGTAATAATTGTAGGTGACTGTTGCTGAATTCTGTTCATATTTTTCCTGGTTTAGTCAACTTTTATTTGGACAGTAGTCTGTCAGTTGACTTATTCAATAATAATAATAATAATAATAAAATAGATATTTATGCATTAAGGGAGATATGAACATGATTTTTCCCTGAGGTTGACGTGGTTATAAACTGAGGGGAAAAACATGAATATCTCCCGTGGTGCATACAATATTTTATTTTTTAGTGCCTGTACTTTAAAAGTTAAAATTTTCTTAAAAATATTTTGCAGGGAAGATTGCGTGAATATATGGTTGCTATATTTTGGTTCTAATGAGTTTGTTGTAAACAATGTGGAGGGCGAAATAATTTGAAATATCCCAAGGGAGTTATGAGTTGTTTTTCACAATCTGTATCTATGACGAAAAGAAACAATATCGTGTTACTAAAAAATAAAATCTTATTTGTTTCGATTTAAAAATGATTGCTTGGTAACGATTCGAAATTTAGTACTGTCAAAGTCTACACTTGATCTATCTTTTATCCGTCGCCTGCAGTGTCAGAATATTCTATCGAGGAGTACACAGATATGCAATTTGTGTAGCGGAAATGCCAATGCTGCGGTCCGAAGGTATGCTAATGCTTATATTACCGCAAACAGAGGATATTTTGAACTATCTCTCCGCCACCCGGCGGCACGGCAATTTTGCCGGAGTACTATCGCGGCCAAAATACTTTGGTCGTCACTTTTTGACACTTCAAATGTAAATCAAGTATTAATGTCAATATACATGACAATTTCAAATTATTCTTGTCAAAAATATGGCACCTTCAGTTTTTGATAAATATAGAATCGTCTTACTTGCTTCTGAAGGTTGTCTAAACCGCGACCATGTTGATCTTTTGCTTTTGAACCCTGCCTCCGCAGCTGGGATTTACCCCACCCGTATGACACTGATAGATTAAAATAATTTTGACAGTAGTAAAAAATAAGGTTAAACATCCTAAAGTTTGCTTTACAATTGAATGTCATTTATGTCACATTGACGACCAAAGTATTTTGGCCGCGATAGTACTATTGCGGGCAAAAAAAGTGGGACATCAACGTCATTGTCTTGACTTTTAATGTGAAATAACCCTTACCTGATTCTAACCCTACTTTGAATTGATTGACGTTGTCATTAAGTATTGTAGGTTGTAGGGAATGATTGTAAGTAAGCACGTAGTGAATATTTATTTAATGCAAAGTTCCAATCAAACTCTACCTTTATCAAAAGAAGAAGGCATTTCGAAAAGGAAAATAGGAGTATAAAATAAATTTTTAAACTGTCAGCTGGAATAGTGTCAAAAAAATGACAATAAAGCTTGAACTACATCGAATTTTTCAAAACTGACAGAAATTTGATGTCCCACTTTTTTTGCCCGCAATAGTACATACATTATTACGGATATTACTATCAAGTAATAGTGCAGTGCTTATCAACATAATTACCGGCGTCTCGCCTCCGCATTTTGACTTTGTTGTGTATTATGTTTTTATTATGTTGAATTTCAATTACCAATGTCAAAGTGTTCCCTAAATCCAGAATTTTTAAATTTTTAAAAAGAGATTGCGGTACTATTCCCGTTGCTGAAATTATAAGTGGTAAAATAGAATTTTTTTCTAAACTCCAAAGATTTCTCATAGCAACGGAGAGCTCTAAATATTTATTAATTTTTGTGTTATATGTCTGTGTTATATTATGGGAATTTGGAACAGCTATATGTAAAAGATTTGCTTGCTTTTGTTGTTTATTTAAAATAATAATGTCTGGTCTGTTATGCTGAATGTGAATGTCAGTTAAAACTGTGCGATCAAAATATAATTTGTAATTGTCATTTTCCAAACAACTTTCTGGTTTATAAATGTAACCATTCATGTTAGGAAAAAGTGGTATTCAGATTTTCGACCACATTTTTCCTCACAAACTCACCCTGAAATTCTTGGGAGACCATTTCCTAACACCCTGTATAAAAAAGACACAACCTTTGATAGTCACTTGAATGTGGTCGTCCTTTTTAGAAAACAATTTGTAGTGGTCATTTCTAAGTTGTCGATGGCGGATGCGCCGGGTGGAAGTTCCACTAGCCTGTTGCTGGTGTGGCAATAAATTGTTGTATGGTAGTGCGGCTAAATGCGGGATTAGAGAGCAATTTGCGAGGGTGATTGTTTGAGACTGAGGAGTCCAGGGTGGACTAGAGCACATATTACGAGATTAACAGAGAGCATAGTCCTGAAATCGTCACTATCGATCCCTAACCGAATCCTTATCGCATTCGCACATGAACTACTTGATTACTGCCCGTTCGATTCGAGTGCAGACTATAATATACGTCCTGATAACTTTACTATATTTCTCTTTTCATATTTTTGGTGTGTCGAAACATCGATAATCTCTTTTATTGGAATGACACGATGCACCTTGCAAATTCAACATCGTGTCGAATAGAAAATTATATTTTTGTTGGTGTTTAGGCGAATTCGGTTTGACTTCTTATGCTTCTTCGCACGTCTCTTTGCCTCGTTTTTGGCTGAAATGTATTCTGGTACATGACGTATAGCGGTATCGCCGTCGATTGAGGGAATAATAGACAGGCGAGTAGACACCCGGTCAAATAAAAGCAGACATGAAGGCTTTTAACGTTTTTACAGGGGAAATCCGCTTGATATTCATACGTCCCCATCTACAATGCATTCAGGGTTCTCTGGATTTTCACGATATTGCTGTTCCTCAAAGACGGAGTATTTACGGAAGCTATAAAGTCAGCCAGTGTGCGTTGCTATCACTCCCCCAATCGTCAATTATCAACGCCAAAAAATAACCCAAGCCACAACATTTAAGTGACAACGAAAGTCACAATTATTTTCGATTCGGTCTTGGTGATAAAATCGGTGGTCAGCAATAACGCCTGGAAATGTGACAACGGGAACCTATAAACTCAACCCCTGTTCGAGCGCCCAAGGGGAAACCAGCAGTCTGCGAGCTCTCTAACTCAATATATTATATAGATTTTTATTGGGTGTACCGAGGGTGTCGGCAATAATGATCATTGTAACCGGCAAATTGATTCAGTTACGCCGGTTACGGAAGCGAAACAAGTCGAAGGAGGAAAATGTAACGGGATTTTTTTTCAGGATTATACGGAAGACATCCGGAACCGTATTACGGCCGTCTCATAGGACAGTTGCAGGAGTTCGCCCACGGAATAAAAGGAACTGTTTATGCTGTGGACGAGAGCACGATTTTCATCAAGGGATTCTCATATGATGGAACAGGACCTGATGCCTTCTTCTGGATTGGAAAGTCGCCAAGACCCAGTCCCGAAGGCATTATTATTCCCTACCCTGAGGATTACGTAGGCAGGTGAGGACCTCCATATTTATCCTTGTCAACGTGATTCAATGAAAATTATTAATCATTATAGTCTGGCCAACAATTAAAATGTAAAATGTGTCATTGACAACCAGTAATTCTGTTAAACTTATTTATTAAAGAAAAATTCACATGGTTGTTTGAAGCTGATAAAACATTTACAATACCCACATCCCTCATCATTATTTAAATTCTAGATTAAGGTGTCAAGGATTGTTAACACCCACTGGTCTAAAGAATAGAGACCAGTTTTAATATTACATTGTATGACGTAATGACAATTTGTCTAAAAATAAAGGACAGTATTCTCTGGTACTTTCTTTACTTTACTTACTTTACTTTATTTATAAAGAAATATCAAAATAAACAATATTTGTTTTATCAGAGCTGATAACTGCATTGCGGAAACTTGAAGTTCATTCTCATATCAAAATTTTAAAAGTTACACAAATAAAATTCCAAAAATGAGAATTGTAAGTTTCATTTTGTCTTGCTCTACTTTTTTATTTTCATCTATAATAAAGTTACGGTTAACAATAAAAAAGTTTTCTAACAATTGTTTGTAGTGATATCGAAATTCATTGAAATACTTATAATAAAGATGTACGCGAAACGAACACTTTGCGTACCTAAAACAGGGTGCGAAATCCAATTTCGCGGGCGGTGCTTTTAACGACGGCCGTTAAAGTAAACGTCATTTTAATGTTTGATACAAACAGAGTTTTCATGTAGAACGGGCGTTTAGATTTTTTGGGTATGAAATTAGAAACCGAACAATTTATAATACGTAATTTTTAACTCTGGAGGAGTACCCACACGAATCATCAAAACTTCACCTTCACTAGAATGCCCTGCCAATATTTTTACGATTATGTATTTACACAATGAATTGTTTTATTTATGTCATTTCCATAGCGACATGTAAGCCGAATTTATATTCATATATTTATTGACAGTGAAGTAAATTTTGCTTGTTCGTTTTATAATAATTACAAATTTTCAGTTGCACAAAAAATATTGTGTACACCTTGGCCGCGAAATCCTTTAACGTCCCCCAGATTGTCTTGTCACGGCCGAAAGTGGCCTCGGCGACAATTTTTCTCTCGCTACGTTAAAGAATGATTTCGCGGCCTTGATACAAATAACTATTTTGGGGAACGTGCCTGTTGCGCTGTTTATGATCTTCAACAGAGATAGAGACAAGAGTAGTTAGGGCGCAGATTAATTTTACAAAATTACACATTGGCTGTCCAAACGGTATAAAATTTTATTTAGAAAGTCAATAGCCGAACCAGAAATTAATTAAAATGAAACATTAATTTTACTTTAATAAAAATAGTGTGGGTATAATAACATCATTTGATTGATGTATGAATTTAGTTGACGTGTTACTTTCGCTTCAATGTCACATTTTACATAGGTATAATATAAAATAATTAAATTTGATTTTAATTAAATCTATTTCATTAACGAGGTAAGCAGAGTACAGGAAATTGAAAAGATTTTTAATGAAAAATATTTCTCTGATTACGAAAGTGTTTTTAATAGTGATTGTCTTTTATTGTTGTGTTCAATTATACGCCAAATTAATACGCAATTAAAGAGAAACATCCCTAGGACGTGGGTTTTGTAGCATCATCAAAGCTTATTCATGTTCGACTTAGAAGATTTGATGACACCTACATGAATCTGCCGTCAGAGAAAATTTACACTTTATTAAATTCCATCGGCGTTTTTCCAATATGGGAGAGAGAGATAAGTTTTCTCGGCAACAGTCCAAACATTTGCTTCAGACGTCCAATTATAGATAGAAGTGCAGTTATAACGGATGGATATGTGGTGGTTTGTAAAGTTTTTTATCGTCAGAGATGTGTGGAAAATAGTGAATAAATTCCGGAGACAGCGAGGTATACTCGTATAGTCCACCCACACGTATCCGATCCTTTGTAACGTCGTATACTCACTTAGCAGTTAATAAAGATGTTGAGCTGACTTCATCACAATTACAGCCGCTCCTGATACATGTTCCCTCCTTTTTCGGCAGCAAACTCCCGAACGGTACACCCTTCTCTGTTTATCCCCGTGACTGCGGGGCATTTTCCCCCTTTGAAAGCTCAATATTCCCAAGTTGCCATGTCATCAGTTACCAGTCTGTTGTGGGATGATTGTATGGGATGTTTCAAACTTTCAATATCATTTATTACGCCATGAGTTTAATCTTAGTTAATGACATTCATCCTCTCTCAACAAGTTTGCGTCATTGCTACAAAATCAAAATCAAATATAAATCAACAGATGACAATTACTTTTACCCACCTATTTGATGTTCCACTGAAACTTCTGAAATCTACTGTTAAAAACACCAAGAATTAATTATCGGGTGCATTTCAACTTCAAATAAGCAATAGTTATACAAAATTTTCAAATATATAATTTCTTTTTGTACAAGACACATAGTTTTACATATACTCATATGTCTGACCAGAAACAAATAGAAACTGAACTACTCAGAAAAATAAATTCAGCTGAAATGATTCATCCTAGTTTATTTTGTAGGGTGATGCTTTGTCCCATCTTATTGATATAAGCTACCACGCAGGATCATATGACACAAAACTTTTTAAAACTTTATTTGCGACGTAAAGCTTCTAATCCTCAGTGAAAGACCAGTATATTAAAATGGGCATTTTACAACGCATGTCGCTTTACACGTAGGTGGTATTAAAATTATTTTGGTTTTGTTTGTTGTTTACCGTTACTCTTCTTTCTGTACATGCATTCTTTACAAATACTTTGTTAATTTAACTTTCTTTTACCATAAGTAAAACAAAGAAGAAATGATACTTGATTCCATTAACATTATTTACGTAAACATTACGAAATGTTATTAATTGTTAAGTGTTAAACGTCACGGAATATCAGAATTGTCAAAATATTCAACCAAGCCGGTTGTAGAATAGTTATTTGTGTATCAAGGCCACGAAATCATTCTTTAACGTACCGAGAGAAAAATGACACATTATTGTCCCTTGGTGCATGAGTACCTACTTATTATTTTTACGTTTCTTCCAATATATGTAGGTACTTCCAATTTTATTTCCTTCGACTTCTAATTGTTTTTATTGATATTGAATAATAAATAAATTAGCAATGTTTGCATTAAAAAACCAACCATGTCATCAACTTTATCAACATTATAAATAATGATTCAATTGCCATTGCGTAAATATATCATAATTAAAATTTGCAAAATGTCTGTATGAGCGATAAAATATAGGTCACTCAGGTTCCTGGATTTTAATTTTAGCACCAAATAAATTATGATCCGATGTATTACTCATTTTGATAATAAAACTACAATATCTACAGTTACTGATTATAATTATAGATAAGTATCCAAATTATATTTTAATTAAGATGTTTGAATAATTTGATGACATTTGTGTTCATAAGTTTTTTACATTTAGACAGATTATGTGGATGAAAAATAGTTATTTTTCTACAACCGTCAAAAAAATGTGACATTTATGCATCGTTATCAAGTTGCAAAGTTTCTCTTTTTAGCTCATGTGAAAAATGGATTTTTTTTCCACATGTGAAAAAATGTAGTCTTTTTTTGCGCGTTTCCTAGATTACAATGACTTGTCACAATGCTTGATACTTTGATTTGGCGCATTCGAATGAGTTTTTGGTCTCGACCTGATGGTCTCGACTAAAAACCCATTCTCATCCATCAACAAAAAACACACATTTTGCGGACTTAATACAAAAATAACTAATTTAATTTTATAAAACATAGTCAACGTGCCCGGCATTACATTTATCACATTGTCAAATTGTTCAAATAATCAATAAAAACACAAAACTAAAAAACTATGGGGTACAAGTATTGTTGGTTACATCACAAATTTTGTTAGGCTCATTATTACTTGTGAATCACTTGTATATAACAGACCTTCAAATAAATTTATATTTAGAGCGACCTATGTAAATTCAATTGTTTGCAACATTTTTCCAGCGTAGAAAATGACACAAGAAACGTCTGACATCTTAACAAAAATAAAATAAGGTTAGAAAATATTTATAATTTTTGTAGTGCATTCTCCCTATTCCCCTCCACGGAATATGACAATATGAAATTGGGAAAAAGCTTACTATGTAACCTGTGTAAGTCCGGAGAATAATTGGTTACCTACAAAAATTACTTTACACTGTTAACAGAATTAGAATTTGAAGGCCCGATATAACGGGTGACTATTAAAATTTTCACTTAGGGTTGGCTATGGATCACTCTTTGTTTTCCGTTGCACCTTAGACACTGACAAGTTTGCCATTTCAATAAATGTTTTTTCTCTTAATTTGGTTATGTTTCAATTGTACTGACTGACATTTGTCGTTCGTTCTTGCGTGTGTCTAAAGTAACAGAAAAAATAAAAACTCGTTCAAAGCCAACTCCAAGTGAAAATTTTAATAGTCACCCGTTATTTGATATAACAGCTGGGCTAAAAGTAGTAGGGAAATCTTCAAAAACTGATAATGTAGAAACTAACAATTAGCTTGTTGTATAACAACATTTCTTTAACACATTTTAACTTAGTTCTAACCATAATACTCATCAATCATTGTATTTTGAACAACAATCATGTCAATTTCTTTAATTTTTGTTAATGCGAATTCGTAATTCTTTCTCAGTTTTTGCTAAATACCAATCCATTACTGTGAACCAACCTGGACAAATCTTCAGTCGGTCGAGCTTTATATTTGTGGATTACACTGTTTGACACGAAATTGTTGTTTTTGCTTTGTAGTCGTTTTAAATTTTTTGGGCAAAGCTAAATCGGACCAAAATACGTAATGATTATCGGAATGAAATTTTCTAATAATACATATTGTGTATCTACAATGGGAAGACATTCTTTTCAACAAGTATCTGCATTAACCGCTGGTCCTCGAGAACACCTGAATGCCGCGCTTGGCAAGCTTTTTTCAGAAATAACAACCCAGACTAGAATTTTTTTCTCGAATTTCTGTCGAAAAGTATACAAGGTGATTTTGAAAGTTGAAGAGATATTTTAACCTGTGATGAAACCCCACAAAAGGTAAAGACTGAGCCAATAATGCCTTATACAAATGTTGATATTCTTCAAGAAAAAGGGGCTAAAAGTATTTCACAAAATGTTTGGAAGTCACTAAATTTTATGAAAAAATGGGTAAAAAAGTCACTTTGACAAGAACCTCAATCTCAATCTCAGGGCTTAGCACAAAAAGACTCACTTTTACTCTTAATGATATAATCTACTATTATTTCATACTGGAAGTCTGTTCTGCATCATAATTTTATTTCAAAAATTAAAAAATCACATTAGGTATATTCTGCAAATTGCATCACCATTTTTCCTGTGACAACGGCCGTTGCTATTGTGTTTTACATTGAATATTTTTTGACTTTTTCACTTTTCAATGTCAGATTTGATTTATAAAAATAAAACAGTCCGGTAGGTGTTGCTTAGCGACACTTCCCGGCTCTGATGCTGTTATAACTCACCTACCGGACTCAAATTGATAATGTAATTGAACATCTACCGGACAGTATGAAATAAAACACATTACCGAGTAAAGAAATTTTAAAATCACCTATTGTTAATTATCAAAATTGTTTTGATTCTGATTTGTAGTGGAATTGTGAATTTAAGCAGAAACAAGTGCTATTGATACGTAGTAAAGCTATAAAAATCATTTAGAGACAAAATGGCACACTAACATTTTAAGATTGTCTAGAGGTGGTCCAGAACTTACACGTCAATTTGCTCTGTATTTGACAAGATATTATTTAAGATCTTATACATAGTTTAATATTAATTAACAAATAATTTCAACATTTATTTGGTCCATTGTACAAAGCCCATTGTACTAATGTCACACACACACACACAAATAAATCAGTGCATTTGGAGGTTTTCGTTAATAAGAAATATTCACTTCTGAGGACTGTGTGTATTCAAGTTGGTGGTGCTCGATTCGAACACTTTCTTAAAAAAGGTATTGTTTGATTCATGTTTTTTTTTCGTTTGTCCTTATTAAATGTTAAAGTGACAATTGTTCAAACATTTCATCTCATTTTTTTAGCAACACCACCTAAAGGAAAAATACATTTAGTAAAGTTACCTTTAAGAAAATATGTATTGCATGTAATTGGTTAATTTAAACTTTGGACATTTTTTAATGGCGAATCCGTTTCGAAATAATATGTATTAGAATTTGCTGTTAACGACTGACGCGCGAATTCTGGGACAGCCCCTATAAATAAATATTTAGGATACGAGAGACTGTTGTCGCTAAATTTCGGGATCATGTGCCATTATCCCAATAATAATAATCGTATCCGCTTGATAATTTTAATGGTGGGTGTAGTCGGCTCGATGGGGTGCCTTTTGGGCCAAGGGACGCCCGACTGCGCTTACACTATATTTAATCAAAGCGAAAGGGGAAGATGAATGACTATGATAGTCCTCATTTACATTTAAATGGACACAATGGTTTACCGGCGATGTAGACTTCTGTTTGGAATCTGATTTCCTCAATTGAGACGCGTACATTACACGCGAGCCCTGTTTATTCCCGACACATCCGATTTAATAACCGGACAGTTAATTAAACCCCAGTTTTGACGACCCTCCTCCATAAAATCTCAATTACCGACAAAAAACCGCCACTAATAAACACAATTCCGCAAATTCTAATTCCAAATCTGCAAATGCGATTTGTGCGCCAGAGAAGAGAAAGGGAAAAATGAAATAAGACACGGAAATCTGGTCTGATACAGCACGTTATTCGCGGGTAAATAAAATAAACATCGCAACGTTTAGGGAGGATTTGCAAACCGTATAAAAATCTATTCCCTCGGCGAAGTTCTTTACAATAAGCCCTTTGGAGTTATCATAGCAACGGGGCTTTCGTGCTCTTCTTCATGTCCCTTTTTCATGCATAAGGCCGTCCTGCTCTCATTAAACAGCTTACCGCTATCATCGCTAACGTTCTAAGCCGATTATGATGTAGCTATGACAACGCATATAACCGTACCCAGGATGTACAGTCCTTTTTACAACTATACAGAGAATCGACTCCTTTTTTGTATTTAAAAAACAATCTTATTTTCGAATGTATAATACGCTTCGTCCTTTACGCGTCTAATATTTTTGTTAATTTATTTGTTAACAACTGCTTCAATTTCTTGGAGGGGTTGGTAGAAGAGTCGCGTAGAACTGGAAATTTTACGTTTTCTCTCCACCACCCTCCAGGAATATTTTTTAAACAAGAATGTAATTTTCAGGAGATGGATTTCCTTTATCAGATTTGTTTTTTGTGTATACTTCATGTCCGCTTCTTTGTTTCAGGGATCCTCCGGTATTACGGGCTCACAACAACACGAACATAATCCTCAGACTGCCGATGGGCAAGAGAATTAGAGATATCCGATGGCTCTCCGTGTGGTGCAGGCGGTTTACGGTCAGTTAATTTCAACAATATTTTTACTTTATTTCCTTGGCACATAAAATACATTTCCTTTGTGAGACTGCTCCAAACCCCGTCCAAATTAAAAATATTGAAAGACGACGAATTTTCTCCGGTGCCTTAATCCAGTTTTCTTTTTTTCTTGTCGTTAAAGCGCCGTTGCCACGGCTGTGGAGTCCCTACTTCCTGATTAATCCATGCGGCCCATTGCCCCCGTTGTGTCCGTCATGCTAAACTGGTTCCATTTACGGCGCGTCACTAAATCACTGGAGGGACGCGTCGCGACGCCTCCGAAGCTATTTATTGCATATTAGATAAAATGCTAATTCTGTACTTGACAAAGGTACTCGTTTGTTCGGTCCATTGTTACTCACTTATCTCTCTCACGCTTCTTACTCTTATTATGCCACAAAATTATATAGAAAAGGAAAAAATAGAACATTGCAAGCATTCCGCGATACCCGCCACAACACCTTCGGCGCACAATGCTGATAACGTGAACTTATGCAACGACAATGGTTTCACATGCAAACGGGAAAATTGCATGTAATAATAACACCTAAAAGCTGAGTAGATTTGTGCTTTTAATTAAAGATTATATTCACTACAAACAACATAACTGTATACCAAGAGGAGCTGTTTATTTTTATTTTTTTAAATCTGAACACCTACAATTTTAAGGCTTTTATTCCTTTTATAGCACTTCGTGTTATTGCCGTACAATACAAATATGTACATAATACGGTTAACATTTTAAATGAGATATTTTTATAAAACTATTTCGATTTCAATAGACGAATTTTCTTTATGGCTTTTTAAACTTTTTGAAAAATAGAAAATTACAAATTACACACTCCTCACACACTTCATTTAACCTCTGAAATTTACCATCAATATCATCTTATATCTTATAAAAGATTTTTTTTACATTTCATATCTGCGTAATCAGATGGTATTTAAATTTGTATTTAAACATACGTGAAATTTCGGAGGGTATAGTAGGACTTAATCTTATTATGAGTTAGGTTTACAAGACAAGAGGTGACTGCTCATTGGGTACTCAAAAAATTAAAACAAGATCAAAAGCGCGTATAACATGTCCACCATAATTAGCAAATTTGTTAAGTTTAGCTACGTAACCATTGTATTTTCTTTGGTTTAAAAATTGTATTGTTCTAATATTAGATATGACAAAAGCTATTTTTAATAAAAAACGAAAATACAAATCTTAAACGTCTTGACAACAGTAACAATAATAGTTAGAGTTCATAAGCTTGAAGATACAACAGGGCACATATTTATCACATAATTCGATCATAACAAAAAGTAAAAATATTTTAAAAAGAGATGTAGGTATACAGGGTGTATCTAAAATGCGTGTGTTAATTTTAACACGTAGCAGTTAGCAAAGCTTATTAAATGAAACGTTTTTTCTATTTGAATTTTTTATGAAAACAACATGTATTTCAGATACCCTGTATAATCACAACCACTGAAAAGAAACTATTTCTACATACTATAAACATTTTCATTGTATTGTTCCATTATTAGATTTTTTTTAAATTCTTGAAAAAATAAGCTTCATCTTTTAATCAAACACAAAAAATGTTAAACTGGTACTGGAACGGGTTGTATTTTTTTCTGTGGAATATATCACAAAAATTTTAATGATTTATAAAAATATAGTAAATGATGGTCGGGCCAACACGAAGTAAAATAACGATAAATCTAGTTGAAAAAAAAGAAAAACGATTCTAAATGAGTAAATCTATGAAATAACGCTTTAGACTTGAGAACAAAATTTGAGAACAAAATTTTAGGCCGTCAAAATTAATATCATCATAATTGGTACCTAAGAATCTTCTTAAAGAAAATGAACTAACTATTTCGTTAATGTAATGTAAATCAAATTTAAACAACCGTTTAAGTCTGTTACATACAGGGTGTAGAATGGATTTTGATACATAGGCACTTTACGTGCAATAGTGAAAATCCTCTGATATTGGCTCCCCTAATTATTTTCCAACAAAACCAAACGCAAAAGTTGTAGAGTAAAAAAAATTGTACCTAATTTCTTTTCTCATTATTTTCTAACACCTTCTGCTTCTGTTAGACAAGAAAAATTAAATATTAAAAATCTAGCGATAAAATGGTACTGGCCATGACTCCCGACAACAACGAAGTTCATTTTTTGACAAACGTTACGAGTTTGCTGATTCCTCAAAGAATGAACTCTTTTAACAAAGAAGAAAAAGTTAACTTCGTAAAATGATATTACTCCGGATTGTCTTTTAGAGACATGCAAGCAACATTTCCTGTATTCTATCCGAAGTGACCAATTTCAAGTTTAACATGTCAAATATCATCTATTGTCATCTTTGGTTGTCACCTCGGTTACACTTCCCAGCTATTGCTATTTTGACAAATCCTTTAATTCTTTTTTCCATTATTGTGTACTTCCGGAAGATGTTAACAAACAAAACAAATAAGAATTAGGAATCATTTTTAAAACTCTACAACTTTTGTATTAGAGGGTTTGTTCTAAAATAATTAGGGGAGCCAATATCCGAGGATTTTTACTTTTACACGTAAAGTACCTATGTACTAAAATCCATTCTACACCCGGTATATATGAACAAATAAAAAATATTGCTATACAAAACTAACTCAAACATACAGACTGGTCCCGATATAACCTGCCAGAAGAAATCCAGTAATAGGTGACGATGAGTAGAACTCATACTTACACAAAAGATGTTTCTAATAAAAGTCTTTTCGTTTTCGAGATAAAAATAATTGAAAATTAGGTCAAAATTTGCTGTACGCTAATGAGTTAATCGGTTTTAAAAAGGTAATTCTGGTTACTTGGCTGCAATTTCTTTAGCAACGGTATCTGTAACACCTATGACATTTGTCAAGTTTAATTTTAAATTTGCGAATCCTTCAAAAAGTTATGAAATTCACAAAACAAGAATACGCCGATTTGCATTTACTCTATGGCGAAACACGCGGTAATTCAAGACCGGCAAGGCGACCATAGCGCGAGCGTTTTCCTGAAGGAGTCCTTCCGTCCCGTTGTACTTTTGTGGAGCTACATCTGCATTTATGTGAGGTTGGTTCTGACTGATTCCAATACGATGTCGTCCCTGATCCTCCATTTAACCCCTTTGGATTTTAATTTTTGGGGCCACACGAAAGACTTGGTATACGAAGTTAAAATAAATACAAAAGACCAACTCCAGAAACGCGTAAAAGACGCCGCGAACCAGATTCGTAAAAACCCAGAAATGCTGAATTCTGTTTATGAAAATTGGTACCAGCGTACTCAAATGTGCTTAAATGCCAACGGAAGGCACACAGAACATTTATTATAAAATAATTTTTCTAGTCTAGGTTAGGTACCTTTCATAGTTAGTAGATATTCTCAGTTAGAGTTGAAAGTACGAATATGTAAAGTGTAAATAAATTTTTTCAATACATTATTTTGGCTATTTAACCACAATTAAGACAATACTCTTATTACACAGTTCTTCCACAATTTTGCACACACTACCTCTACATTTATTTACACATTGAGGAACACCACTTTATTTATTACTCATTCATCTCAGTGTACAAAATCAGCTTTTGTATCTAAATAAGCTGGTGAATTAACGCACGCAGTGTACCTACAGCGTTTTCAATAAATGTCATTAATTTGATTTAGTTTGTCAGATTTGAGATTTGTCATAAACGATTCAGGTACCTATGTTGCTTAGATACTGTCATCCTTACAAACACCAACAATTAATTCCTGAGTAGATACGTATTTTTGTGGTCAGCAGCGTCGAATGGGTGTGGATAGGGGTTAGTTTATCCCGAATTATTATTAATTAGATCCTTCTAATGACCCAGAATTTTTTTGGCAGGTTATATCGGGACCATCCTGTATACTGGGTGCCCCAAAATTCGCGGAACAACTCAATGGGGCAATGTCAATTCAAGTTAGAAAATAACGAGAAAAATAATTAAAAAATTCTGTACCTCTTAGATTTGAAGAAATGGGGGCCCAAAAGGTGCAGCTTTGATCTCATTTATTTTAAATAATAAAAAAGATTTTGACTATTTGTGTTTTACTAACCAGTGGCCTAATAATTTTGAACGATTGTGATCAGGTTTGCAATTATTTTCTTCATTATTTCCAGCATTTCCAAGTAGTAATTTTATGTTCCGTTTTACCTCAAATAGCGTACGGCAACACGGCTTTGATTTTTCCCTCTCATTTCCAAGGATACAACAAATATGAAATACAGGGTTATTATAAATGATTGTAGTCGAAGCAGGCCATGCCCATGTTATTACATTTTTGCCGCTTTGATGTGAACTGTCAATTTTTGTCGCTGTCTGTCATTTTTTAGGTGAAAAGTGCGGTGCGGTTTTTTAATTAACGATTGAATCCAAAAATTTTAAGTTGTTTTGCAACCAATCCTAAAAATATTGAGTTGTTTTGCACCCAATTTAATTCCAGTGTGTGAACACACCGTTAAATGTGTACACACCGTACTCACTTATTCACATCATTTTGATGTTTTCTATGTGGAGCGGCAACCATAAATTTTACATTCAGTTTTTACGCCTACTTCGACTACAAACATTTATAATAACCCTGTATTTGCAGACTATTGGGATGCATAGAATGTTTTTAAATGTTGCCACATTTAGTGTAACGAATAGGTCCATATCTTCTACAAAAAAGAAAATTGATTTTTTTAAACATTTTTACCTGACCTCTTATTGGTTACTTAACAACGTACTACTACGTTGTTCCGCGAATTTTGGGACACCCAGTATACAGGGTTATTCTAAATAATTGTAGTCGAAGTAGGCCATGCCCATGTTTTTGCGGCTTTCATGTGAACTGTCAGTTTTGTCGCTGTCACTGTCATTTTTTAGGTGAAAAGTGCGGTGATGAGATTTTTATTTATTTTTGTTAAATTAACGATTGAATCCAGAAATATTGAATTGTTTTGCAATCAATTTTAAAAATATTGAGTGTTTTGCACCCAATTTAACTCCCGTTTGTGAACTCATTTATTCACATCATTTTGATGTTTTTTTTTTATGTGGAGCGGCAACCATAAATTTTACATTCAGTTTTCACGCGTACTTCAACTACAATAATTTAGAATAACCCTGTATTTTACAAAAACCACCCTGCGATTTTAAAAGTCAGTACAGCTTGACCAGAATAGCTTGGCGTCTGAGATGCGCACAAGAGGAAACGAGCGAGTTTCTGTAAGACAAGGATATGGCTATGGTTGTAGGTACGGTACACTCAATGAAGCAAATCTGCTCAAAACAGCCCGGACATTCTGTTCACTTGAAGCTTGAAGCGCTTATTTTCGCCCGTTTGTACACGATCTAAACACGTCCAGACCCAATAGACAAGTGCGCTCCGCTAGTGGGAGGGATTTCAGTCCACTGCGTCACTCGCCAAGCGGTCGACCTGTAGTTTCGTATAGGTACTATTCCGGACATCTTGGCGACAACTGACATTTAACTGACAAATATGTGTGAACTGGCCTTTATTGAATATAACCCAACTTCAAAGTGATTTTTAATAATTGTCATTTATTAATGACACTAATGATTGGTTTACATCATTTTTTTTAGAAACGTCATAAAATGTTGGCCAAGATTCCGTGTCCGGAATAGTACATTATTTCTAATTTGAGTTTTTTGGTATACCTGATAGATTAAAAGGATGTTATACTAGTCATTCTTAGTTTTTTGTTATGATATGACTATGTTTCCAAACAATACTTGTTTTTGTAATTATTGTAAAAAATTTTACCATGATTAATAATTTTCATCTTCATATGATGTTTCAAAAGATTTATGGTCAAGAGCGGCTGTGAAAAAGAAAAGATTTGAAAACTTATGGCTTAATTTAGAGATGAGATGATGTGCATGTGTTTCAACAGTTTCAGCAAAATAAAAAAAAATATTTTGAGAATGGTTCCTGTATGATTGAGTTACCGTGGGTATGGTCCAATCAGCACATTTCAAAGGTTTACTAAATTTTTATTTGTTGTTATGTGTATTAATGTAAATGTACAGATTTTAAATTTTTTAAACATTAATAAGTATCAGCTTGAAACTTAGAATATAGTGAAGAGTACTGAAGACATTGACAGAACATGAATTTCTAAAATTTCTTATACATATTTTGATTTTATTACAAGCAATTACCTAGTTGTAGTATGTTTTAGAAAAAATAGCATTTGTGCAATGTTCTACACTACATTTTCATTTTTTCGTTCAACAGCTTTAAAAACATACTGTGCCAATTCAAATTTAGAGTAAATGTTAGGTACATTATTTTCTTTTTAAACACCTTTGCTTTTTTAAATGTGATTCTTGTTTTTAGGAATTAATTTTAGAACAATCGTGATTCACTGTCGTTAATTATGGGTGCCGCTTAAAATTTTACAAAGAAATTTCAAAAAAAGTTTTCTAAACCCCCACAAAACCACACCGAGTTTGCGGCGCAACTGATACCATGAAACTTATGCAACAACAATATAGTTTCAGAATAAATTTAAACCGAGAAACTGCATGTAATGGTCTAAAGTTGGGTAATGTAATAATAATCACTGAAAGCTCTACTGAAATTCATGAATTATAAAAGCTTTTCAGCGGAGGTATCAGAGTGGAACATAAGCGTTGCCCCTCCATTTTGCGAACAAGTTCTGTTCAGAGAGCGCCCCCTTGGAGTATTATTTCCCATCACCAACAGCCGTGACATACACTGACACTTGTATTGTGAACGTTTCCGGTGGTCTTTTGTTTTTGGACGTGACTCTAATTTGTTCCAAGTGTTTCTCACATTTGCATATAAACGTCTTCTTCATTGTGACACACAATTAACAATCCAATTCGGTTATTAGGATACCGAACCTAATGAATTTTATTGGACGCATAACTTCGCGGAGGTTTGGCCTCTTTTCCGCATAGCACACGTCTCTGCGTTCCTCCAATTCAAATTTCTTTAGCGTACAAAGAAAATTTATGATGAAAGGAAACATTTGCGAGCAAACAACTCGCCATCTAAATTATTAAAGTTGTGACAACGCTCACCTCTAATAAACTTATTAAGTCGTTTAAGGAATGATTTACTAATCGCCATCTTTTTTACAACTCTAGATTAAAAAAATTAATTACTATTCTCTTGAATCTATCTAGTACAACCGATTAAGGATTAAACAAATAATCATTAAGTATTTTATTTATGCAGAGTAGCGAGTGTCTAGAAAGCATAGATGGCATTCCTCCCTTATGGCAGGATCAGCAAAAGGAAATACATAAAAGAACCTTATCTCTGTAGATACTTTTGAGAGTTAAATTTGTGAATATTTAGGGTCGGAAGGTGTCAAAGAGCGTTTTTATTTGTCGGTTTATTTAATTTTTGGTTTGGTAAGATGAAGGAGTTTTACCGGCTGCAGCGTTCCGGGTAATTTTTATGTGGATTGTAAAGTTCGGACGCCACCCCTTCGTTCCGATCATAAATCATGTCACATTATCCTCGAACGTAAAAAAAGCTTTTTGTTCATTGAACCTTTCAGGTCAAATTAATTCCCCCATCTTGCTAAAATAATTAACAAACAGTGTCGGCATTATTTCGAAACGGCCGGAGCATAAATTTCGTCAGTTGGAAATTCGACGATTTCACACAATCACGTATAAAATGTAAAAGCCGATGCGTCGAATGGGCCGTTTGCATGTGGATGTTAGGGTTGATTTTCCCTCTTCGGTGGGTAGTCCAGAAGGTGGTGCTAGACCCTGGAGTTACAGTATCATATTATCGACCTGCGCCAAGAGTAGACGCATTTAGTCTCCAACTAGACTGATACGTTTAGAATTGAGATACATTTACCAAAATGGCTACCTGCCCCCCCGCCCCCCGAAAGTAAATTTATTACCATTTCAACTACTTATTTAACGTCTTAGTTCCCTTCAGGCCAGTTCTCAATCAGCGCCCCCAACTTTATCGGAGTAATTTACCTCCAGCTTTTTCGCAATGACTAAAAGTAAATTATCATCCTTTTTGATCGTGCCCGAGAGAAATTAAAAATTGATTTAAAACTCCAAATCTACTTACATTCCTTTTTGTAAATCTCGTTCCAGGTCGATTTCGGCGAAGTTTTCATCCCTCCAAACTTAGAAGTACCTAAACCTAGAGTTCTTCCTGAATTCAAACGACTGGCTCACGGCCTTCGCTCAGACAACATAAGCATTTTAGATGCCAAAACTTTTTACATTCCCAATTTACATTACGACGGAGCCGGACCTGACGCCTACTTCTGGGTAGGCAACGGCAGCGAACCCTCAGCGTTTGGGATCAAGGTACCCAACGAGATGGGATCTCTGGACCCTCTGAGAGGCTACCAAGGTGAAGACATCGAAATACAACTTCCAGGCTCTCTCACGGTCTACGATATTGAATGGTTGGCCGTCTGGTGCGTCCAATACAGACACAACTTCGGACACGTCCTCATACCCAAAGACCTCGACGTTCCACCTGCTCTCGGACAAACCAAAATCTCTGTAAGTCACTCTTCTCCAGAAACATTTTTTTAATATCGTAATCAATACATTTTCTACTTCATAGCCTCCATGGTGGTACAACCCTGTAAGTACATCACCTAGGCCACGTTTGTTATTTTGCTTTGTACCTCATTGTTTTTATCGCAAATATTCACCAAACAGTATAATTTAGAGTGATCAGAACAAGACAAAGTTGTTGCTGTTCTAAAACTATGCGATGCTTTGTTTGGTGAATACAATTGTTTTAATTATTACCATGTTAATCATTCTTTTTTGACTGCCTATGAAGACGAGCACCTCTAAACCTTCGAGCCCGGCCACGAATTGTCGAGAGTTCTTAGACAAACGTTTGCAAGTGCGATGGGAATTGAAAGGAGATCACGTAGAAATCACACTGGCAGCCAAAATCCGTGAAGATCAATACGTAGCGTTTGGATTATCTGGTGCCCCAAATAAGTCACAAATGGTAATTAAATTTATGACTGATGACTTTCCATGCAGACTGTGTAAATGTGTAGATTTTTCATTTTCTCAAAATAATTAACCCTCTTCAAATGAAAAGGTCAAATATTTTGATTTCGCATCCTGGACATGACGATAGTTTGTTAATAATTAATTTAGCCTAGATGAATCGGAAATGTATACATTTCTAATTATAGAAAAACTAATTCGGTTTTTGGTACCAAATTTCAAAAAAAAAATTTTGAACACTTTCTTGAAGTTTTAGTGGAAAATATTGTCTTAAAAACTCGATAAAATTGTTAAATAAGCAAAATAAAATATTTTCCCAATGTAACTAATGGTTCCCTAAGAAAGATGGCATTTATTATATTGTCATAATAAAAAACCTCCACTAGATCCAAACATTGTTAAAAAATGTATGTTTCAAGTAAACAACTCGACATTTAACACATCTCTAATTTAATAAATAATTTATTATCAAATTGTTTGGATTATTAACGGACCTTTGTTGTAACTATAGTTGACACAAGTTGCAAAAAACCACTTGTCATTTGCAACAGCATTTTTTCAATATTTTTAAACCAAATAAAGGCGCAAAAAGGCCAGAAAATCATAGTTTGTATTGAATATTTTCCGTATAAGTACAGTTTTAAAGTAATTTCAAATGACTAATGGCATAAAAGTGCTGTTGAAAATGCAAAATGGTTTTTTGCAACTTGAGTCAATTTTAGATATGGATGTAAATAGGTACAGTTACGATCACGGAATTTCGTCAGTTATTTTACTGTCAACTCGAAAAAAATTGTGTAGCCTAAGCTTTATTGTCATTATTTTAAAATTTTTGTTACAGAAATTCTGTCACGCACAATAAAAATGATTGACAAATTGACATCCATGTCAAAAATTCCAAAGTGGGGTTAGAAATATATAAAACCTGTTTTACAGCTAATGTCAGTTAAATGACAATGACTGACGAAATTCCGTGATCGTGACTACTATGGCGGCAAAAAAAATTAGCCGTCAATTTCTGTCACTCCAAAAAAAAATTTGTAAGCCATACTTTATTGTCACTATGATTACCGTCTTGATTATGATTGGTAATTTTTGGGTGGTACCAGGTGGTACTATGGCGGCCAAAAAATTTTGGCCGTCACTTTCTTGACATTCAAGTAAAGTGTAAATAAACCTTTAGGAATCGTAACCCCACTTTCGATTCTTGTCATTTTGCCAATCAATTTAAACTGTTTGAAGCTCAGATATTCCAAAAATCCGACATGAATAAACAAAATTAGTGCAATCGTACATAGATAACCTGAGGTAAACATTCTGTGTAGTAGAAATGACAAAATAATTTTGAGTTTTGAAATTTACCACCCAAAAAATAACGTTCATAATCAAGACGCTAATCATGATGACAATTAAGTACGGATTACACATTTTTTTTTTATTGACAGGCAAAGACGGCCAAAATTTTTTGGCCGGCATAGTACGTAAATTTCAAAACTCGAAATTATTTTGTCATTTTTTACTACACAGACGTTTACCTCAGGTTATTTATGTACGACTACTCTAATTTTGTTCATTCATGTCGGGTTTTTGGAATATGCATGTCAATATGACAAGAATCGAAAGTGGGGTTACGGTTCCTAAAGGTTTATTTACACTTTATATGAATGTCAAGATAGTGACGGCTAATTTTTTTTTGGCCGCCATAGTACTATGGTGGACAATAAATTTAGGCCGGCCTGCCAATGACATACAGCTTGACCAGAATAGCTTGGCGTCTGAGATGCGCACAAGAGGAAACGAGCGAGTGTCTGTAAGACAAGGATATGGCTATGGTTGTAGGTACGGTACACTCAATGAAGCAAATCTGCTCAAAACAGCCCGGACATGCTGTTCACTTGAAGCTTGAAGCGCTTATTTTCGCCCGTTTGTACACGATCTAAACACTTCCAGACCCAACAGACAAGTGCGCTCCGCTAGTGGGAGGGATTTCAGTCCACTGCGTCACTGGCCAAGCTGTTCTGGTCGACCTGTAAAAATGTGAAGCTGGCATTATGTTCAACTAACCCCATTTTCGAATTTTGTCATTCTTGTCATCGTGACAGCGATAATCAAAATTAAAATTGGGAAAAGAAACGTGCACCAAAGTGAAATGCGTACTACAAATCAGTTATGGTACTGTGTCATGATCTGTGAGTTACGAAAAGGCGAAGATTCGAAGAAAACGCCAAACAGCTTGAAAACCTTCAGTTTGACAAACTAACACATCAGTCATAATGACAATAAATGGTCGCTTGCATTGACCCTTTTTGAAATGTCAGAAATTTGCCGACCTAAATTTATTGTCCGCCGTAGTACCTAAAAAAGTTCAGTGAATTTTATCAAAATGATTGCTTTGTTATTGATCAACAAAGTGATATTGTTTTACCCTCTATGTCCGGTAATGACAAATTAAACATTGAAAAGAACGTTTTTGGATTTTTTTTTTATATTCTTGTTTGTAATGAAAATAACAAAAATGTATTTGTTCTAGAGCTATTGACAAATTGTAGATAAATTTGACAACAATTTCATCATTCATGTGTGACAATTTCAATAAAGCATGATTAAGGCCCGGTTTCTGGAAACAATTTTATCGGACCAGTTAGTTAACTCTCCGACAAATACAAAAATCATATAATGTGATTGGTTACTTTCTAGCGTTTCTATAGCAACGCTTAATTTAACCGGCTAGTTAGTTATTGCGCTGTTTCAGAAACCGGGCATTAGAGTAATTTTTTTATATGACAGAAAAATGATGTCCAAAATTTAATGATCGCAATAGTTTACTATGGTGGCTAAAAAAATTTTAGCCGTCACTATCTTGACATTCATGTAAAGTGTAAATAAACCTTTAGGAACCGTAACCCCACTTTCGATTCTTGTCATTTTGACATGCATATTGTTATTCTGACAATCAATTTAAACTGTTTAAAGCTCAGATATTCCAAAAATCCGACATGAATGAACAAAATTAGAGCATAGATAACCTGAGGTAAACGTTTGTGTAGCAGAAAATGACAAAATAATTTCGAATTTTGAAATTTACCATCCAAAAAATACCAATCATAATCAAGACGGTAATCATAATGACAATAAAGTATGGTTTACAAAATTTTGTTTTGAAGTGACAGAAATTGACGGCTAAAATTTTTTAACCGCCTAAGGCCCATATTCACCAACACCAGTTAAAGTTAACTGTAGGTTAAAATATACGAAAATATTGTTGTAACAATAGGTAACTAAGGTAACGAAACATTTTAACCTGCAGTTAACTTTAACTGGCGTTGGTGAATACGGGCCTTTGGTTAAAATGCTTCGTTACTTAGATACCTATTGTTGTAACAATGCTTTCGTATAATTTAACCTACAGTTAACTTTAACTGGCGTTGGTGAATACGGCCGATAGTACTTTTGTTCCAATATAATTATATTACATAGATACTGTCGCGAGCAATAAATTTTGGTCGTCAATGTCATTTTGGTTAGATTGTCACAAATTTAAAAAATTTCCCTGCCTGATTATGCCCATGTCAACAAAATGTCAAAAAAAAATGAGAAAAAAATGACAATTAATGTCATACAACGTGATGATAGGTTATGATATTTACGACTGTTTTACAATGGAGCATTTTCGATTGCGTCAAAGAATGACCTTGATGACCAAAATTTATTGCTCGCGACTGTACATCTCATTTCACATTTCATCAATTAAATCTGACAATAAGAACATAACGACAATTAATGTCATACAAGATGTTATTATAGGTTAGGTGTTAGGTCCGTTTCACACTAGTGCACTTTCCACTGTATCAAAGAGTGACGGCCAAAAATTTAATGTTCGCCACTGTACCTAATGACTAATGAGTAAACAGTTAAATTCAATTGGAGTATCTAATAAAAATTCTTGTTCACACAATTACTCGGATGCACTAAATCATTTGTTCTTTGGCAATTAAAAACAAACTATCTAATTGTCCTGATTCTTGGAGCGTGTTCGAGTCCGCACGACGTGCGTTAACCAGGTCTTCCACTTGTAGATTGGTGGGGACGTCACCGTGGCTTTCTACGACACGAACTCTCGAACTTTCAAAGCCGTCGATTACTACATGTCGCACACAGCTCAATGTGACGGCAAATCGGGAGTTTGTCCAGACGAAAGGATCGGCGGTCGAAACGATGTCACATTAATATCAGGTGATCGCAAGAACGGAGTCACCACCGTCACTTACTCGAAACCGCTCCAAACGAACGAGGCCGTCAACGACAGACCCATACCAAGCCAAGGCGAAGTCAGCGTAATCGCTGCTTTTGGGCCGCTCAATTCCAGAAAGGAAGCGAATGCCCATTCGATTCGAGATAAGACAGTGGATGATGATAAGATCGATTTCAGCGATTTCGACGATAACAGATGTACAGGAAATTTATACGAATTAGTTGACGAAGACGGACCGAAACCGTGGCCGCCGGCGAAAATTATAGGTAAGGTGGCGGCGGCCGAGTTACTGAAACTCAAACCATCTTAAGAAAAAATATATCACGTTATGTGGCCGCCACTCTTTCAGATGATCCAGTTTTCTTACCTAGTTTCGCCAGCCTTACCTTGACTCGGTAAAGAAAACGAATAAGTTCACGAGTTGTCACCAAGTTATAATTTTTCTTAATATGGCTTTACGTGACGGCTGTGAAAGTCGCAATGATCACACTTTTATTTGTTTAGGGGAAAACACCTTTACTGCATTAATTGGACCGACGGGCGGGAAACGAGGTTACACACCTATCACTGGTCAACCTTCTTGGGGGATTGCTTGGTACATTAATAACCTTTTGATTCCTGAAGTTACAGTGGAACGGGGTCAGACTTACACCTTCAAAGTGGAAGGAGGTAGCGACAGTAGCAATCCCGCAAGGTATCATCCTTTTTATATCACCGACTCTAAAGAAGGAGGTTTTGGACAGAAGAATGAAGCAGAACAAAAAACGCAAAAGGTTTATGCTGGAGTTGATTACGACCGTGAAGGTTATCCTTACCCGACGGCGACTGGACGCTACTGCGAGTTAGCCCACAAGAGTGTAGACAAATCGGCCGAATCAGACACCTTCGAGGAGTATCTTGAAACTTTGAGGTTGGAGTGCGACCAAGGCGAGCCAGGTTATTTAAACTGGACCGTGCCAATGGATGCACCAGATTTACTCTACTATCAGGTAACAATCAAAATCAATTTCTAATGCTTCCATTATATCTTCACTTCTCGAAGAAAAAGTTGATTCATTTCTAATTATTTGTTCTAGTGCTATACACATAACAATTTGGGTTGGAAGATCCACGTGGTCAATCCAGGCGCGCTGCAAAGCAACGGAGAAGCACCTTCTAGAAGCGTGTCCATCATTGCAGTTGCTGCTATCTGTCTTCTGACAGTTTCAGCCATCACAATACACTCCCGTGGGCGTATTTTCTAACGTTTTAATGAATGTCCTAAGCATAATTTTATATGATATTGACTGATGATTTCTGTGACGAGACAATAACTTTATCTTTCTAAAGCGTCCATATCAGTTAAATAATAACGCTCTATCGTGGTGCAATTTTTCATATCGGTCAATGTGTCGCGTGGTTTTTAGAAACATCACTAGTCAGCTTACCGTAATTCGAATTTATTTATTATAAAAAAGAATGCAGTTTTGAGAAAACAATGTTTTCTACAAAATGATTAAATAATAGGCACAACGAGAACATATCGGTAAAATATACAAGACGCGAAAGAGTTTTCCATATACTTTAAAACAATTTAAAGGCAGTAGACACCCACAACAAAAGAGGAACCAAGAAAATTATCGTATAAACATATCAAAGACTTTGTAGATTTTTTTTAATTTCTGAAGTAGATTTATTGATGATTTGAAAAGTATTTAGAGTCAATGGCGTACGCATTCGATAAGAAGTCGTAAGGTGTTGCCTACAAATACATTTTTTTAAGTGATGTAGGGTGAGGTAATTTTTTATTCGATAGTCTAGAAAAATAGTGAAAGAAAGTCTTAACCAAATTCGTTCGGCCTGAGCACCATCTAAGGCTGGCACTACAAGATAATCTTGCGTCTATTTGCCAATCCTCGCCAAAAACTTGCTATATTATTTCTTGGTGAAGTTGCTAGTGGTGTTTACGGAACTCTTGCTCTGTGTTTAATAGACTTTAATTTTTCACTGGTTAAAGTCAATATAGTACTGTACCTATAATATACAAAATAAGCGACAATAATTATCGTAACTGTAATCTATAAGAATATGTGCACAAATTTGACAATAATTTCTGAATATTTGTAAAATATATATAGTGAGCTAATTCTAAGGCTGTTTTCGCTGACAATAACAGTTATTTTGTAACATTTATTACTTACATTTTAAATTGATGGTGTTCAACATAGGTATCACACATATCCATTCGATTTACGACAATAATAGTGCATATCTGTATTTTATTCAATGTTCACACGATCAAAGAATCTTTTCAAAGGGAACCGAGACAATAAAAGTTACCACGGAACGTGACCAAAACTTACAGATTTTGGGAATTGAATTAACAGCGTCAATTACATTAAAATAACATTGCAACTACGAAACGAAATTTGATGCTAACGGAGAAAGTCATTGTGTTTTATTTATTTGTCGCAAATTGGCTTGATATATTGCATGATGTTGGAGTGAATTGACAATAATAATGTTATTAAACTGTAAATATGTAATCGTATTTTCGATTTCAAATTTGACCGTGTGATCTGTACTTATACAAAAGTAATATTTAGGATACACTGTATCAGAAATGTTGATTTTATTATTTTATCTCATATAATAGTTGTTATAAATTTTTATATTTTAAACAGAATGTAGTGTTAATGTAGATTAGCGAAACGTTTATATACTGCGCATTTAGGTGTTTTAAATGGTACTTTCAGTGTTTTATATTAAATTATTCTCATTACAACGTAGTTTGACTTTTTTAAATGCATCTCATTATACTTGTGAGACTGCTCTCATCGTGGTTGGTGTCAGCAGTCGTTAGTCCTTAAGTGATTTACGCAATTTAATGAAATTATTAATTTATTGGAGTGCCTTTTGTAATATATATTTTTCACTTTGTAAACAATAGTTTATTTAAACTACGGTACTTAAATTTCTCATTAACTCCATTCTTAGGTCGTCCCATGAATGTATGCTACTTATCAAATTTTATTTAAATAAATTTACTGTGAAAACTTCCAATATTTTTCTGTTCTTGACCTATCCCTATTCTTAGAAAACTTATAAAAACCAATTTCACACATGTATAATCATACATACCTACTATGTATTCTTTATTAAGAGAATAGTGAAGTTTGAAAAACTCACCAATTTCTACAAAATGGTAAATTTTATTATAATTATTTACCAAAAGTTATTTCTCTGAATCTTGAATTCATTAATAACTGTCTCACAGTAAGATACGTAGATAAATTTAAAAAAAATGTTTTGAATTTGGATTATTTACAAAATAATAATGAGAAAATAAATACCTATAAATAAATCTTGACCCAGTTTATACAGTGCCTTTTTTAACGCTGGCCATAAGGATTTACATGACAAAAACTTTGGATCGTGTTAATAAGCTTTTTAGCAGGAATTTTTAAGTGAAATTTGGCAGAATATTAGATTAGTATTTTCTATTTTATAAATCAATTTCAGTTTATTTGATTAAAATATGTAGTTATTTTTATATTAAGTGCGCGAAGAGAGTGTTTTTTGTGCATGAAAAGGTCTTTTACGCCGAGACGAAGGTCGAGGCAGTATAAGCCTTTGAATGCACAAAAACATCTTCGCGCACGAAATATAAACAAAAAACAGTGCGTGAAATGAAAAACAGAAATAGTCGTATGCGTGAAATTGCATTTCACACACTGTTTTGTATGGTTTCTATGGTTTCGATCTTACTAACAGTGCAAAAAAAAATACACGTCAGAAAATGACCCACTTCAGGCACAGATAACTATGCGTGAATTTCAATTTTTTGAATCAATTATAGAAAAAAATAATTACCGAATTAATTTTAAAAAAGTACCTACTTTTAATTTATTACATTATTTTTTGCCCAGAAGGTTTTATAATCGTTAGACAGTTACAAAATGTTCGATAAAATTTTTATGATCGTCTTGATTAGTCTTGCACCCTGTGGACGATAGTTTGAACAATTTATGAAATGAAAATTCGAAAATAATTAAAATAGTTTAATATTGTTGAAGCAGAATTTTATTTATTTTGATGTAATTATGATTTCCTATGTTTTATGTTTATGAAATAAAACCACATTTTTCAAAGTCTATCCCATTCAATAATTTCTTTTTTCCATTGAAAATTATTACTGTTTGACATTTGTTGGTTGTTGGATCAAGTTGGATTCACATTACGTCAGCCTACTTGGCAAGCCACGTGGTAAATTTAATCAACCTATTTTTGCTCTAATTTTTTTTTATATTTTGTTTTGTACGATGGGCCGAACTGAAATTGATTTATAAAATACTAAATAATCTAATATCCTACCAAATTTCACTTAAAAATTCCTACTAACAAGCTCATTAACAGACCCTAAATTTTTAGCATGTAAATCCCTATGGCCAGCGAAAAAAAAAGGGCACTGTATATGAATCCTTTTAAATTACCCGCCACAACAAACGGTTGATCAATGAACAATGATCTCCCTCCACGATGATCTGTCATCTGTCAATGTCTTCGTTTCCGGCTACCATTTTGCAGGTGCGTTGTGGAAATTTTTGACGTTTCCACACAATCTGCCTTATTTCTTTTATTAAATATTTAAATGTGAAATAAGTGAATACAAAAAGTGATTCAAAATGGCACGTTACGGTCAAAGACCTGAAAATGCTTTAAAGCGAGCCAACGGTAAGAAAATTAACCGGCACATATGTTGGTCACCTCACGTGTTTATTTATATAACAAACTAATCATGCCGTTTTAATAGAATTCATCGAAGTTGGAAAACCAGCAAGAGCTTTGGATACGCTGCAAGAAGTCTTCCGCAATAAAAAATGGGCGTACAATTGGTCGGAATCGGTCCTGGAACCCATCATGTTCAAATATCTAGATCTGTGTGTCGAGCTGAAGAAATCTCACATCGCCAAGGAGGGTCTCTTCCAGTACAGGAACATGTTTCAGTCCGTGAACGTGGGATCTCTGGAAAACGTCATACGAGGTTATCTTCGTATGGCTGAAGAGAAGACGGAGAATGCACGTGAACAGTCAGCACAAGCTGTCATCGACATCGACGATCTCGACAATTTAGCAACTCCAGAAAGCATCTTACTAAGGTAGCTAACCCACAAAGTGAAGCATTCACATAAAAAATATATTCTAGTGCTGTTTCTGGGGAAGATGCCCAAGATCGTTCTGATCGCACTATTCTTACCCCTTGGGTCAAGTTTTTGTGGGAGTCTTACTGCCAATGTTTGGAGTTGTTGAGAACTAATGCCCATGTTGAGAATCTATACCATGACATTGCAAGAATGGCTTTTCAATTCTGTCTCAAGTACAACAGGAAAACTGAGTTTAGGAAATTGTGTGACAAGCTGAGGAAACATCTAGAAGATATTTGTAAGCTTCCAGCCCAAGTTGCCAATGTTTCTATGTCAAAACCTGAAACTCAACAGCTAAATCTGGAAACTAGGCTGCACCAGTTAGATTTTGCCATACAAATGGAATTGTGGCAGGTAGGTTATAAAACAGGTTAATAGTTAATGATTTACTTCATGGACAACAGCCACATAAGCCTGCATTGCCTCAGGTAGATAAAAATTTAGAAAATGCAACATTACTGTATCAAAAAAAAAAAATTAAATATGGTATTTTTGAAAGTGAATGTGTTAATAGATACAGTTGTCTATTGCAAAAGAATTAAATGGATTAGATGTAAGAAACTCTAGTCACTATTATGGTGCATAATTTTAAATAGGTGTCTTGTTAGGAAATATAAAATGTCAAATAAACAGTAATATTTGAAATATTTATTTAATGTATAGAAATTGTTTTAAACTGTTACTGTGCTTCATTTGAAATGTGTTCGGCTCGAATGTTGATGTCACTGTTAAAAATACTTATATTTTTTGAAAAAAAAAAACAAAAACCCATACAATATTTAATCTGAGCAAATAAAGTTTCAAATATGAGTAAAAAAAGTTTATTCAAATTCACAGGAAGCTTACAAAGCAATTGAAGACATACACAACTTGATGAACATGTCAAAGAAAATGCCTGTTCCCAAGACAATGGCAAACTACTATCAAAAGCTCGCCATGGTTTTCTGGAAGGCCGGAAATTACCTCTTCCATGCTGCCGCTTTGTTTAAACTTTTCCAGTTATCTAAAGAAATGAAGAAAAATATCACTCAGGAAGAACTGCAAAGGTACACTTAATTTTTGCTGTTGATTCAACATTCTAATATAAATTTGAACAGAATGGCTTGTCGCGTACTGATCGCTACTTTATCGATTCCTCTGCCATCCGCCCATCCAGAATTCGACCGTTTCATAGAGACTGACAAGTCACCGTTGGAAAAAGCTCAACGTTTGGCAGTTCTGTTGGGACTTTTCCAGCCTCCAACCCGAGCTAGTTTACTAAAAGATTTGGTTCGCGTTAACGTGGTAAGCTTGGCTTCGCCTCAACTGCAGGACCTGTACAACTGGTTAGAAGTTGATTTTCATCCATTGTTGCTGTGCTCGAGAGTCCACTCAGTCATACAGTCTTTACAAGCAGAAGAGAATATGCTGCAGCAATACATACCCGCTCTACAAGATGTAACTTTGGTCCGCTTGGTACGACAGATCGCTCAAGTGTACCAAACGATCGAATTTTCAAGGTTGATACAGTTAGCCAAATTCACTGATGCTTTCCACCTAGAGCGGCTTCTAGTTGACTGTGTGCGCCACAACGACATGCAAATCAGAATCGATCACGGCAAACACTGCGTTCATTTTGGCATGGACTTGAGTGAAAGTCAAAGAGAGGACAAACCAGAAGGTCCTACTTTGCAAGTAATGCCAAGTGAACAAGTCAGAAATCAACTTGTTAACATGGCGACTGTTCTTAATCAAGCAATTAGTGTGATCAATCCTAACAAGAAGAGGGCTGAAAGAGAGAAGTTGAGGAGTATTATGGTGAAGAACTACCACGACACTAAAGCTCAAGAACACGAAAAGATACTGCAACGTCATAAAATTATTGAGGACAGGAAGGAATACATTGAACGTCTGAATACTGTACGTGAAGAAGAAGAGCAGAGAAGATTGGAAGAATTGGCCAGACAAGCAGCATTAGCCGAACAAAAACGGTTAGAACATGAACGTGAAGAAAGAGAGAAGAAGAGAGCACAGAACGAGATCCAGCAGATCAAGGACAGACATCTCAAGGAAAAATTGCAACAGATCAGTCAAACTGGACACGGGCAGAAAATCCTCAAGAAACTGGATGAAGACGTAAGTTGATCACTTTTGCGTAATTCCAATTACAAAGTTTGAAGTGAATTCGTAGCTTGAATTTTTATTTTTAAAGCTTGAAATTCCAAACTAATCGTAATCTAGTGAAAATATTTTTTTAGGATATTAAGAAATTGGATGCCGATCAAATCGCAGCTAAAGAAGCGGAAGAACTGCAGAAGGAACGTCGTGAGCTCCAGGCCAAACTAAAGTCGCAAGAAAAGAAAGTGGATTATTTCGAACGAGCGAAACGTCTAGAAGAAATTCCTCTTCTTCAGGCCAACATGAAAGAGCGTCAGTTGCAAGATCAAGCTTTCTGGGAGCAACAGGAGAAAGAACGCATCGCCGCCGCCATCGAAGAACGAAAACTTGCCGTGGCCACCAGAGACCGTTTGGCCAGGATGAAACCAGAGAAGGACGCCTTTTTGGAAAAACTAAAGAAAGAACGCAACATAGTCTACGAGGACAAGCTGAAAGAATTTGAGAAGAACATGCATGAAGAGCGCCAGAAACGACTTCTCGATCGCAAAATCAAGCGTAAGGAAGAACGTCGGGCACGTTACCTCAAAGACAAGGAAGAAGAAGAGGAACGAAAATTGGCCGAACAAAAGAGAAAAGAGGAAGAAGAGAAGACTCGATTGGAGGAGATGGCTAAAAAAGAGCGTGAAGAAAAAGAACGAACCGAGCGTGAAGAAAGGGAGAAGAAGCTCAAAGAGCAACAAGAGATGTTGGATAGAACTGGTGCCAAGCAGAGACAACGTCTGGAAGAAATTGAAAAGAGACTGGCCGAGGAGAGTGAGAAAACACGGGACAAGCCGAAGGATTCGTCTTGGCGAAACAAGGCTCTCCTCGAAAAAGAGGCGGCACCAAAACGAGCCGAGGGTGGAGATTCTTCTTGGAGGCGTTTGGACAAGTCCGAAGAGCCGAAGAAAGTCGAAGCTTGGAGGCCTCGTGAGTACTATTTTTCGTACCGTTTAAAAATCTCATTAAACTGTCACTATCGTTGTTAATATTGTTTTGTGTAGGAAATTTGCGTGCAACTCCGGAGGAGCCGAAAACCAACGATGCTTGGAGGAACCGCGATCAAGATGAGGTACGCGAGGAGCGCGACCGATCTGAGGGCGATCGCGATCGACGTGAGGACAGAGACAAGGACCGCAGAGAAATAGGGCGAAGTTTCGACAGAGGCGATCGCGACAGATTCAACAGGGAGGACCGCGATCGCAGAGGAGACGACAGAGAACGGAGAACTGGCGATAGAGACGAGAGAGAAGCCAGACGTGGAGGAGACAGAGAAGATAGAGATCGTCGTGGAGACAGAGACGATCGTAGGGGCGAGAGGGACGACAGGGATCGGCGCGGAGGCGATAGAGAAGAACGCAGGGGCGGCGACAGGGAAGACAGAGACAGACGCGGAGATAGGGACGACAGGGATCGCAGGGGAGGCGATCGTGACATGGGATCTTGGAGGAACATGCGTAGAAACGACGACGAAGGGCCGAGACGTAACCCTCCGTCTAGAGGCGGACGAGAAGGTGGAGCGTCAGATTGGAGGTCTTTCACCAGAAGGGAAGAACCGCCGAGGAAAGCAGCAGAAGAGAGAAGAGGACCGCCACCACAAAAGGAAAAGCGTAAGTGCTGATTCTTAATACCGGGTGATTTTAAATGATTGTGACTTTTTTTCTTAAGTTGGGAACATTTTTCATAAATTATTTTGGCAAACTTGATACTCTCGTTCAAAAATAAACTAGAGTTAAGCCGGCCTGAGATATGTCATTTAGTGGGGGAAATCCAGGCGGACAAATCATTTAAATTACTCAAAAAAACAGCTAAATAGAAACTTTTACTCGTTCACCGGTCACTGAAAAAAATCAGCTGATTTTTAATCTGTTGAACACCCCTATTTTACGAAAGATGGACTCGTCCAACTGTTTTCCGTCTGCGCGCACCCCTACCAAATGACATATCTCAGGCCGGTTTAACTCTACTCCCTAGGATTTAGGGATATTCGTTACTAGGTTGCCATAAATTTGGTCAGGTTGGAGGCTCTGTGGTTTCTGGTGACAAACAAAAGATATCCCAAAAATGTAAGTTAATTGTAACAGTTGCAAATGACTAATTTCTCTCTAAGTGATAGATGATTTTTCGTTTCACAATCAAAATCAATTTTGGTTACTGGCGGCATATTTATTTGGATTTAATCTTTCAGTTCAAAGTAACCAACCTTAAGTATTCAAAATTACTTTTGAAAATTCTAGTTACACACAACATGAAAAACATTATTTCCCTAAAAGTTCGAATTCTAGGGAGTAATTTATTTTTGACACGAGAGTACCTTCATCAACACATTGGCGTACGTACGTCATTTTGACATTTTATGTATTAATCAATTGTGTCAAATAGGCGAGGACGCCCACAGACAATTAAACTATAGTAAGACTGTCAAGTGGGATTACATTTTCGGGGACGCGCTCAAGTGGCGCTGCCCGAGCGTTAGGCCAAACTAATGTATAACAAGTTGCATATCTGACTAGTTTCTGTATACCTAGTTGCCTATATTTTTTTTTCAATTTAATTTAAATTGATACTTATTTAAAAAAAATAAAAACGACTAATTAAGTATTGGACATTTTAATACAAATTCTAACATATATAACAAATTAGTAGTTCATTAAACGAGTTTGTGTGTAAATTGGGATTTTTTGGGCATGAGTGGGCTAGTTTAAAAGGCGAGTGAAACTGAATTGAAGGGTAGATCTAGTTCATTAATTTGATTTTGCGTTAATTTTTAAAAATTCTGGAGATAATTTTAGAATCGTGCAAAAGATTTTTTAATTTTGAAATTGTTTTTCGCTGATATCGGTCCATATAATAAATGTTTCTACCTTTTGATAAAGACTACTAACTTTCTTGCATTCAAGTAGTTGCAACACACTAGAAGATTTTGTTACGGGTCTATTTTGGGCCTTGGGCATAACAGGAAGGATTAGATTCTCTACAGTGGGATTTTCAGTAATCGTAGAATTTTCAATTTGTTCAGCTGGTCAACATTATTTATTGAAGTTTGTTTATCTTCACGAAGAAAAATCGACGGCAGGGCGTATTTATGGAGTTTTGTTTTTTGAGTAAAGAAATTGTTGCTAAAATGTTTCGCGCAAATAAAGGCATTATCTGTTTTGAAGGGTGGTGCAACATTTACCTAAAGCTTCTATCCCTCGTTTCCTTTGTTCTTCTAATTTTGGAAATTTAAAATCGCCGATCCTGTTGTTTACAAAGCATTTATGTTTAATTTTTCCCATATCCAAATAAATAAAATAAAAATTGCGATCTGAAAAAACATATTTCGTACTTTTTCAAAAAGAAAAAGATAACTTACCAAATAAAAAGATGACAAAAAATTATCTCAAAATACTGGTTTGGAGTTAGAACAATTCATAAAATTTATTTTATTTTATTAGAAAATTCAAAATTACTGATGACATTATTAATTAATATTCAAATCAACCTTTCTTTAAACGGAAATTCCCGATCGGATTAACGAGTAAATTCGGTAATTTAGTTTGGCCTAACGCTAGAGCAGCGCTAGTGTTGTCAGTGTCTCCCATGTTTTATACGAGTTTTGAAAGTCTTAATTCTGTTGATGGTCTGTGAGGACGCCTATGTTTATTTCAACTATCACATTAAAAAGCAGAATAACCAACAAAGATATTACCAACCTATGAAAAAAAAGTCCCATTCGTTTAAAATCACCCGGTACTTTTTAATTATGAAAAACAAAACTGCATAATATACTCGTACTAGCAAACAATAACTTCTAACCTCCGACTTTTACAAGAATTTCTAAAAGACAGTTTCACACGATGTAGACACTTGTATAGGAAATTACTGTTGCGAGCAAAAAATTCTGGTCGTCAAATGTCATTTCAAAATTTGGTTAGACTTTCACAAAATGAAAAAATTTCCCTGATTATGCCCATGTCAACAAAGTGTCAAAATATAAAAAAGAGTGCGCTTAAGACCGCACGACGTAAACTCCATCCATTTACAATATACATTACTGTTAGGGAATTTTCTTTTTTTGTATTGCAATGAAAGTGTTTTATTTTTTCTAATATTGAACATTCAAAGCAGACGTTTTGAATTTGTCAAAAAATCAGATTATAATTATTGAAAAAAATACGATTAAGTAGCGATATGTAGGCCACAGGTAGAGTTATAAAGAGAAAATGCCTCACTTCGAGACAAAACAAAGTGTTCACCGGTGTTTTAAAAACATTTGGGAAGTAAATGGTCCAAATTTGGGGAGAATCGCAGTTTACCGAATGGTTGGGGAGATTTTTTCCGTAAGTCGATAAATCCACTTTTAATTTAAATTGATCTATTTAAAATGTTAGCTTCAATCTCCTACACATATCTTAAGGAAAAGTACGGAGTAATTTCTGGGTCGGGGGCGCAGGCACAGAATGGAAACGACGCACGATGGAACAGTGAAGAAATATTTGCGCCGTTGTGCGCTTTTTTTAATTACAAGACCGCCGGGCTCCAGACTTGACTTGACACTGTTTGTTCCTGAGCACTATTCATTTCTAATGTATCGTGCTTTCACTCTGTGTCCTGCTCTGAAATATTTTCGTTAAAATCTGTTTACGTTACGTACACCTACTTGCTGGTTTCAATGCCGGTATTTAATATTAACCTGTAGATACCATATTTTAAGTAAAATATTCAAAGATAGTCTACTTTGCTTGATTACGGGACCCGATTAGAGATTTGTCAAAAATGACAATAATCGTACATTATAACCTTTTCAAAATACACATAACCTGAATTATTATTTGTGACATTGCATTTACAATAGAAAAAAGTTGTATCCTATTACACCACAAAAGTTACTAAAATCACTAGATTTAGTTGCGTATATTGAAAATGGATGGAGTTTAAGTGAAAACTTCTATGACGCCCGTTATTGATTGCGTATTGCGAACGATATTCTTAGCGTGTCGCATGAAACTAATTCACTGCCCGGGAATAAAATGTATGTGGTGAGCCTAAAGAAGTTTTCACTTCAAAAATGAGAAAAAAATGATAAGTCCTGTCATACAACATGATGATAGGTTATGATATTTACGACCGTTTTACAATGGAGCATTTTCCATTGCGTCAAAGCATGAATTTGACGACCAGTTTTTTTTGCTCGCGACAGTAGAAAATTCAAAAACACAGAAAAGTTTAATTTTTGAATGTCAGTCATGATGACAGTAAAAGATGGTTTACAGAGATTTTGTTGAAGTGACAGAAAAATGCTGCCCGAAATTCCGTTTCCGAAAATGTATTTCTTACATGTTTGTAAAAAATTCTTGAAAGCAAAAACTGCACTTTTCTCTTTTGCTAGATCGATTGATTCTTTTTTTTACAGCACCCCGCGAGCAAACCCAGTCGGAGGAAGATGATGGATGGGCTGAAGTGAAACGTCGTTGAAGCGTCTTAAATACAGTTTACATATTTTATAATTATTCATATGTAGAAAATCGTAAATTAATTTTTTGGTATGTTGTCTGTATTTATTATCTCTGCAGACTTCATCGTGTCACTTTTAGTAAATACTTTATGAGCTAGTTGTGGGACGCTTTATATTATTTTTTAATCGAATCAATAAATTTTAAATGAGCAATTCAATGTTTTTTTCCACAGTTTAATATTAAAACGAATTATAAAACTTACTCTAATTCATAAATATTTTTACAGAACTAATCGTATGAAAGCAGTTATTCACAGCTTGTTTAAATTTAACTTTGTGTTTAATACAACATGATGGCTCCGTTCGTTTTTTCTTCTAGAACTGGTACTACAGTGTCGACTTCCTTTTCACTATTTGCTATAAAAATTATGATAATATTTACAAATGAAGCGACGGCCGCACCAACCACGAACCTGGAAAAAGTCGCGTGAAATTGTGCACCAAAATAAAAAGCGAAGTAAAACTTACCAAAAAGAATAGCCTAATTCAGCCATGTCCTTCGAGGTCCAATCGTTGTCCCTGTCCTCCCTTGACAGTACGTTATATTGCACTCTTAAATAAAATTGGGCTATCCAAAATCCGATGGCAACGACGTCGGCAACCACTGAAATTAATTAGTTTCTAAAATGTCAAACTGAGTTTGTCTCGTGCTTACGGCCTAAGACATTCCATAGGTAGAGGCCCAACGATGAGGTCAAGCATCTTGACGTGGAAGTGGCAGTGTTTATAGCTGCGAACACCGCACCCAGTGCGGAAAATAAAAGGCCTCCGCACACGCCAATCACTGTACCCAGCCAAAACCAATAAATTAAGAACTCCGGTTCGTACTTCAGCAGGTGAATCACTGTGAACAGGAACAGGATGTTACGGAATGGCAACAAATTTGTGAAGCCAAATAAAGAAATGAACACGGAGGTGTGGTTAATTATTGTCGATAATGCAATGTGGGACAGTTACGAAATTGTAACACTTCACTTATTTTTTTAGATGTAGGTTAAAGAAACAAAACGAGCAATTACAAGAACTTCAACAATGCCTCCGTTATTATTTGCTAAGAAAACATTTCATCCTTGAAACGTGCAACCTAATTGTGTGCACCACGCGAAAGCCAGTACCTATTCTTCAAAAATTAGCAAATCTCAGTTAATCAATCGGCGATTCGTTCAAACATCACGAGAAAAAATAAAACCGACGTAGGTAACTTTCGGTTTTCGTGGTTTTTTGCCTCCAAACAAGTTAATCGTTTTTTCACGTCAGTCCTACTTTTTTACAACTTATAATTAAGTGTACAAGTTTGGTAATGGTGTAGCCAATAATAAATTATGTACAGGTTTCTTCCACTTAACCGTCCCACTTACACATTGACCTTCTGTGATTTGTTAACATGGGAACTTCATACGTTAAAGAAAATCTTCAGCTCGAGCTTGGTCAGCTTTCATTATCATTTATGCAGGAAACAGATTTGATAGTAAATTAATTGGTAATTGTTCACTTTAACTACTTCTGGAATTTTCGCGTTTTTTCTGGCTAGACAGCGTCAGGACGTCCTCCTACATCGTTTCCCTACAGTCAAACCTTGTGCAAATTAAAATTTTCCTTACCCTTTAGTTATACTAAGCCTTGGCGCGACCTTGAAACACAACAAGAGAGAAAAAAAGGCATTTGCACAAGGTTTGAATGATGGGACACTGTCTAGGAGGACGCCCTGAGGCTGTCTAGCCAGAAAAAACGCGAAAATTCCAGAAGTAGTTAAAGTGAACAATTACCAATTAATTAATTGTGGTCCCACTTCTGCTTCATTTAATGTGAAATAAAGAGAATAACTTGCCAACAAACTATTTTTAATTTACTACTTCTAAATAGTCAAATTTTTTTACAGATTGTTACAACTTTTACAAGCTTCGAGTAGGTGGTGCTTGATATTTATCCCAGGCTGTGGTCAAAAACATGACTCAACGTGTTAGTTAAGAGAATTTCTGGTTTTATTGCAATCGTTTGTCAATGTGGTCAGGTTTTTATAGATGGCTTCATTTGTTTGTTAATCAACAAATGCGGCATGCTTTCTCAATGAATTTAAAAATGATACTTCAAGCTGTTAAATGGACGTAAAATATTGGTTCAGCGACAGCATCGGTGTTTATCATATGTACATATGATAAAATGTATTTTGTGAAGGTAGCAAAATGCACATGTTTACCAACATTTTTTTCTTTGCTGTTTAAGTTATATAACATTTAACGAAGATTCGTTGTGCAGATTTATTAAAAAAACATTCGTTAATCTCCTTAAAACCGCTGACTAAAAACCATGAAATTCACATTTTTGCTTCTTGCATTGCATAATAAAATAAAAAGAACCGACTTGGTAGGTATTTCCTTTTTACAGTTACTTAGTCGATTGCTTGCAAAGTTTTTTTAACTAAGCAATACAAAAGAAGATAATAAAGAGAGTGAAAAAGCTGCAGTAACAAGTTAGTCATTTTACAAAATTATTTGGATTAAAATCAAAAATTCAAGTGACATTTCAATTATCCCAGGTGAATTTCTAAAATGATTTTATTCTATGGAGTTGGATGGCATATTGTTATTTTTGTTAGAACAGTATTTATCATTTTTTTCAAAATGTCATGCGAGAGGCTAAAACCTTCGTCCAGAACTAGTGATCAGTGTTAACACAAAAGAGGAAAGTGACATTTTCAATAACTGGCAAGCATTTGTGGAAAGCAAATTCCCTGTATTTGTGACGGATCAGCATCGAACTGCGCCAGCAATACCTACAGATAAATCCGCATTCCGCAAGTGCCTGAAGAGCGCACTGTAACATGTAGTGCGTTGTATGCACCGTACCGACGGCCTAGAGGGTTTTACGAGTCTGAAGCTACATTTTATTACTGTAACTTGTGTACTGCAATAATTTAGCTACAGAATTTATACGTGACCTCCGTGTTCTTTTGCAGACGGTAAATCCCTCAGTCGTAATAATTATGATTACAGAGTGAACGTCTTATTTTCTGACTGCTATAAATACCTAAATGTTGAACAATCGATATCTTGTCAGTGGGCAGCCGTATTTTTCTTTGAAATATTCAAATCGAACGATTTCCATAAGCGAATACCCTGGTAAAAGTTTTGTTAATGTGATTATGCCTGCGATATTTGCACAATGAGAAACATGCGATTTTCCTCAAGAGTGATTACGCATAATAGGTACGTCATTGTACCTGACTTCTTTGTATTTTCGTCACATGCACAGATTGAAGGTGGTCGGAATAAACGTGACGTAATCCGTCCATGTCTTTATGCCTTTGGAATTTTAACAAAGACACGAAGACGAGTACTTTCGTTTTTATAACAAGACTAATTCGAATCTAATTGCCATATAATGGGAACCCAGCCTCGACAAGCTTACCATCGATTTCGTAAGTCCTCCAACCGTAAGCCACATTGAGTTCCTTTTTACCGTCGAACAGTCCAAAACTGATCTTGCCGTCGCTTTCGTGGGGATTTTTCACCCGTTTGGCCTTAGCATTCACCCACTGCTTCGTACCCAAACTTGCCACCAGCAAGGCCATCGCTATGCAGGATCCGAAAAATGTCACGAATATCATGCCACGCTTGAACAGGTTCATTTTGTCATTTTACGAATGTTGACACAATTTAATGTGTTCGCCGATGATGGACATTAAAAATAACTTTCTACAAGGCGGAGTGCGTATCCGAAGACTTCTTACTGTGGTCAATTCGACGGATAAACGGAACTCGGATTAAATCGCTCAGCCGTGGATCCTGTTTGACTTATCGTTGAAGTTTCCACTGGAACGCCACACGACACTTGCAAAACATTTTCTTTAATGTCTTTTCGCTTTGTTATTCAATCATCACTGCTGATGACAAATTCTTCGCATATTTGTCCCACTTGTCGAGATGACCACATCGCACTAACTGTACAAACACTGATAATTCACCTCAAATGCACACAAAACCGTTTTGTCTTTTCTCGAACACATCAAAAAATTTACATGGGATTACCGATTAGTCAGTTGTGCTTCACACAAAATATGACAACCGTCATTCACCAACTGGATGAAGTATCTCTTCTACACAGTAGATTGTATTCTACCCACAAACTATTCTACCTGAAGAACAAACGTATATGGTGAGAACCGCGGAATGAGAACTACAAACTAATTCGTGCGCTTTCGGAAACTCTCGGTTAGCAAATTTTTACCGCCATAACAGTGTTAATTTTCGAAGAAAATTGGTAGGTAGTTTGTAGTTTTAGATATATAGTTAATGATATTGATGATGATTGCACTATTAGATACAGAGTGTCCCCAAAAAAAAAGACGAGTCCATAACTCCCTTATTTATCGGAGGATTTTAATTATATATACACCAAATAAATGGTTTTTAATAGGCTACAAAACGGCTTAATAAATTGACGTATAGTTCCAAGGGCTTCAAGACTAAACTGTCAAAATATTTTTTTTCAAATGGGATTACATACTTTTTTTTAGTAATTCTGATAGAGATTTTACTTCTAAAAACAACAATGTATCACAAGTATAACTTGACATAAAAAAATAACACTAACTTTTGAAACAAATGACGAGCACCAAGCGAAAAGCTATCAAAATGCATTGCGTTACAATGTAATAACCAAATTAAGGTAGCTAGAAAAACAAATGACAAATAATAATATGTGGGATTGCGCAGATATGCTCCCAATGTTTAGCGCAAAATGGAACATAGATGATAGTAGCGTTTTTTTACATTTTTTTTGTGAATTTTTGGTATTTAAGTGTATACTTGTGATACACTGTTATTTTCAGAATAAAAATCTCTATCAGAATTACTAAAAAAAAATATGTAATCCCATTTGAAAAATTTTTTTTTGACAGTTTACCCTTGAAGTCCATGGGGCTATACTTGAATTTATTAGGCCATTTTGTAGCCTATTAACAATCATTTAATTTGGTGTACAGATAATTAAAATCTTCCGATAAATAACGGAGTTATGGACTCGTCTTCTTTTTTGGGGACACCCTGTATATGACAATCGAACTTCTGGCAACGGGAAGATGATACAAACATTGGAGTTTACCTAATTAGGTATACCAAATTAATTAACAGTTTCTGTACCTACACACAAAAACTTCCAACTTTTCCAGTTTTCATACTGTCAAATTTTATTATTCTTAACATATTCAGAATTTCAGTGGTTTGTGTGTACGACTGTACTGTATTTTTACCTCTGGTAATTAATCATTACGTTATCAATTTTTATAATCATTAAATAGGTATGACGCATACTTCTCGTACATGGTCTTTTCTCGGTAAGTCAATCTTGATTTAACGAATTGTGGATCACGAAGAAAATCAAACTCTTCGTTTAAGTAGGCTTAAATCAATCAAAACTGATTTAAGAGCCCTGGAGATAATCAATAGCAAAAAAAGTACCGGGTTGTTATAAATATTTCTAACATCGTAGGTGGCTATGCGTTTTACTTAGGTGTGCCGCTACGTCAACTAGATGTTAGAAACATTCATACTTAATAACCCTATAAATATATGTATTTACCATGGTTGTTACAGCCGATGGGGCCTTAGCGGGGTGTGGAAGCTCCCATCCCAAGAATATAAAGTGTAAGACAACCTCGACTAAAGAAGACTTCCTTTTTTGTCCTCTCTCTGTCATTTGTAATAAATTACATAAGTGTTGAGTTAATAAACAAAAACGAAAAATTCGGGGTAATTAATTGGTCATCCATTATGACACTCAACCAGTATACAAACCATTAGTCCTTCGAGCACACAGATCATTCATTGTGATCAACATTCATCAAAAACAACGGTTGAGAAGACTATTATAGCCTTCGGGATTCAATCTTGACTCTCAACCATGGTTAATAAATACACAGTGTCCCAAAAATGGCGTACTAACGGTGCACTACGGTGTAGAAGAAATTACCGTAAACGTCAGAAAAATGATAAAAAAAATTGTATTGGACTTATTTGCTGATTTGGCGGTCTTTGAAAGTGGCACTAAACAGGTCAATAATTTTGAAATACACTCACCGGCACAAAAAACGACTCATTATGATTTCTTCAATAAATAATCTTGAAATTATATGTATGCTTATTTTTCTTTATTACAGTTAATTTGGAATATTGTCAATCATCGGGAGTGCTATGGTACCATGGCAACCGAATTGTTTTGTTTAAATAAATTATTAGAAAATTTGCGTTAGGTACTTCCACGTTGTGTTTTTGTCGGTTGATTTACGTGTTAAAAGATTTAATGTGACAATACGAGATACTAATTCAAAATGCTGTTCAAATTTTGGCAATTTTTCATAACACAAATTTTTTTCTGAAAAATTACTTTTTTTTTCATTAAAATTTAATTTGCTGTGTTTAATGTTTTGTTTGTCGGATATTCTTTGGCAAAGAATAACTTAAATAACACTTATCAATACAACATGATATCAAAAAATGTTTCTAAGACAATGAATTACTTAATTATACCGGGTGATCAAGAAGGACTGTTTAAGTTGGCAGTACAATTAAGAAAATTTTTTAATTCGGTTATTTATAACACTACAACCGGATATGTTTTGTTGGTTTATTTGACAAATATCTGATGTAGGTAGCATTAACAACGACAAGCCATCAACAACCGAAAGTTACTCCTGTTATACGATTTAAAATACAATTCAGTGTTACCAACTTAAACAGTCCTTCTTGATCACCCCGTACTAATAAAATTCAAAGTGAGTCGTTTTTTGTGCCGGTCAGAAAAATCAGATTGCGAATGAAATCCATTTCTCATTGTGAATATTCCATTGAAATCGAGCTAAATATACAGGTGTCCCAAAAATGGCGTACTAACGGTGCACTACGGTGTAGAAGAGATTACCGTAAACGTCAGAAAAATGTTAAAAAAATTGTATTGGACTTACTTGCTGATTTGGCGGTCTTTGAAAGTGGCACTTAACAGATTAATTATTTTGAAAGTCCTTCTTGATCACCCCGTATGTAGGTATGAAATTGTCATGACAGCTACGTCTAATCGTACATATTATCACAAAGTATAAGATCACTCACTACCAATATCTAATCCTGCATAATACGGTAACATTTCAAGGTAATGATGTATGAATATATCTTTGTTTACATTGTATTATCGTTAATAATAATAATAAAAATAATTGTTTTTTTTGTCGGAAACATTTTTTCCATATTTTTTTCATGTACAGTTAAACATCCTCGATAAGTAGTAAGTAGTTTGTACGCCATTTTTGGGACACCTGTATAATATACGGTGTGATCAAGAATGATTGAATCTGTTTTGTAATAACATAAACATAACCGAAACATTTTTTAATGTCGTCTCAAGTAAAAAAAATCCGGTCAGTCCCAATTACGAGACAAAAAACACCAACACATACTTTTCAATTGTTTCATTGTCAGTGCTTTAACAGACACAGTCGTTGTTGAACACGCTCTCCTATTTGTTTACATCTTTTTATTTGTTTCTAATATACAGGGTTATTCACGAGAGACTTCCGATGAAAATTTCGTTATATGCAACCCAAAATACAAGAAATCCCTAGAACGTGATATTTTGTTTAACTCGAAATAAGTTAGCAATCCAAGTATAAAAAATAGCTTGGCGAATAAGATTAATCATGACACTTTTTCTTTATTGAGGTTATGAGCAAAAGTTAATATAAATGTGAAAACTGACATGACAAGACAATAAGGGCCAGCAATCGTTGATTTATAATTGAAATTTTTTAATAAACAATTGTCAAAACATAGAAAGTAACTGATTTTTATTTCACACGAAAGAAATTATTCCTATGCCAAAACTTTTTACAGGTTAGAAAGAGCGCGAAATTCTCTTTTACCAAAAGAAGTTCGGAAATTAATTTTTTTTTTTGTTTAGAAATGATTTCGGTTTGTCTGAGCTACAATCATCGATTCACACATACATAGGTACTCTTTGTTTTGTGGCGTAAAACATGAAAAAATTAACTTAGGTCAACGTCTTTCACATCAAGTCCTGCAAAATGACTGTGGCTAACGGATCTACATAAAAACAAAGCAGCGACAAATTTAAATTAAAAAATAATAAACTGATTCTTTTTGCCCACATGGTTCTTCTTGCCCGAGTTTCCCCTACCTATCTAGTTCTTAGATGTTTAGCATCAACACAAAATCAGGAATGTCTTCATAATAGATGAAACCAAATTTAGTCCTATTTACGTCAAGACAGAACGACCCAACAGGTTGCATTTTGGTACGCAAATATCAAAAAATTTAAAGTACAGATCAATCCACAATACTAATAAATTATAACATTTTATTAAACTTAAAATTAAAAGTTTAAAATAAAAAAACTTTACAAAATAAAACTGAAGAAGGCAATATTTGATCATTACTCCATTTTGTTGTACAACCAAGAGCAATCTATTCCTCATGGACAGGCACAGATTTTGGTGATAGTTCGGGGGTAATGCTATCCATGCTTCGGTAATCGCAGTCAAAAGTTTTAATTTTTTTACTAATAATCCCCACATATTCTCTATTAGATTTAGATCCGGACTGCGACTTGGCCACTCAAGGACGTTTATATTATGATCTTGAACCCATGCTGCTACCCTATGTGCTGTGTGGATTGAGCAATTGTCATGTTGAAAAATAAAATTATTATTGGGAAAATGTGGTTCCACAGAAGGCAGCAGCACGTTTTCAAGAATCCTAATACGAGTATAAACGGCACTGGTTGTTAACCTCTCCTCCACATGTAAGATTACCCCCGGACTCTCCACCGAAATCCAGGCCCACATATTTACCGAAAAACGGCCAGTACGATCGGTAGCATCAACATAACGTTCTTCGTACCTCGTATTTCTGGGTCGATATACTCTTATTCAGCCATTGGGGCAAGTGTTGTGGAGCAAAACCAACTCGTGACTTCCTTGTAGCGAGGTGTTGATGTAATTTTTCTTGCTGCCACGTGATTCTTTATCCCACTTGCCTTCATTCGTCGTCAAGCAGTTCTCACCGACCCCGGGAAATGAGTTATTGCCACTGCTTCCTCAGCGTTAGAGAAAGGCCTATTCTGCAGGATGATGATGACTGCCTCGTCCTGTTCCACGGAAAACACCCGCCTTCTTCCAGAACCTGGACGCCGAACCACCCTCCCAGTGTGTTCCCACTTCCGCATAATGGCATGGATAGTGCCCTTCGATAACCCTAAATTCGTCGAAATTTGTCCATACGACACACCCCTCTGGTGAAGGGTTACTATTTTGGCTTTAGTAAATTCAGATACGGCTGGCATTGTATCACTAAATTATTATTATAAACTTGATAGACGTTTACTTCAAACGGTCAATTTTTCGATTTAATTTATAAACGTCATAATAACAGTAAACGGCAGCTTACAATGACATTTTTCGATATGCCAAAATTTGATCGTTCAAAATTTTTTGGCCGCTATAATACACCGCGTCAAAAATTCACTTTTTACCAGTGTTTGTAGAAAAAAATTATTGTTGAACATAATTGTAAATATATCTCACTACAAAAGTTGTTGAAATATTAAGAATTGGTAAACAATAACAATTTTAGATACCGATTTTGTAGCCTCCATATCTTTAAAGAATCACGAGATAGAATTTTTTTAACATTTTTTCCATGCTCAGATGGTGTCCCTGAATAGTGCACAATGGCCTTGTTTCGCCATTTTTAAGCACCCTGTATACTTGTTTTAATTATCAAGGTATCGAAAATGAGAATTGTCTCAGCACAAACTTGTTCGAGAATAGACTAAAAAATAATTTTTCCTGATCTTAACTTATCTTCTACACTTTTAAGAATCAAAAGCTCATTTTTATAAATATATCTTTAATGATCCTAAACGACAAATGGTCACAATAAATAATTAAACATCTACAATGTTAATAAAGATAAATCACTGGTTCAACATCGTCTTCTATGTGCACACTTTTCAGCTCTGGTTCTTTTGATATTAAATAATTTCTGATGTATAGCAAGCATATGCTGACCATATAAAAGCATATAGATATCAAATTTATCCTGAAACAATTTGTTATAGAAAATATAAACCTGAAAATATTATTTACCAGTAAGAATAACCCAACGAAGCCCGTCCATTTGTATTAAATTTTTCCAGATATGTTTTATAACTCGGTATCATGCGACTAAGATCTTTGGCGAACATCGCACCCCACAGTATAACTGATGACAATATACTGAAAAACGCTATGGCGTTGTATACGTACAATCCAAAAATACTCAAATAAGGTTGATAAGGGTTAGTTGCTGTATTCCATATAGCTAAACCAGCAGAAAGCAGACCCATTACTGCAGATATTATTAAAAAGAAAATCGTGCACACCCAAACTCCTGCATTTATAAAAACCATATCGTCTAAAACAAAAAAAACAAAATTTTTTTTTAGATATTTTAAAAAGTTGACTATCGTAAGCTACTGAAAATAACGCCAAAAAAATTTATTTTATGGCTGCTTCGTCGCGCATGAAAAACCATATCTTCGGTTTTTTTGTTCATTGAAATCGGATAATAAATAAAAAAGTTATGGGTTGAGGCGTTTTTTATCAAACAGCCTGTATATTATGTTTTTAAGTTGTAACAGGCCTTCAAATAAATTTATATTTAGAGCAACGTATGGAAATTCAATTGTTTGCAACATTTTTCCAGCGTAGAAAATGACACAAGAAACGTCTGACATTTTAACGAAATAAAATTAGGTTAGAAAATATTTTTAATTTTTGTAGTGCATTCCTCCCTATTCCCCCTCCACGGAATATGACAATATGAAATTGGGAAAAAGCTTACTATGTAACCTGTGTAACTCCGGAGAATAATTGGTTATCTACAAAAATTACTTTACACTGTTAACAGAATTAGAATGTCGCCTACGCCTACTCTAAATATATATTTATTTGAAGGCCCGATACTTTCTTACCTATTTCATTATAAGCACGTACGAGTAACGTTGTCTCAAAAACTGGTGCCTCCATGGAAACAGCACTAGCTGAACACAGGTCGCTATTGTTAAAGGGTATGTTATTATATAGATCTTCAAGATTGTTTTCCATGTTGTTGCCACATAACAGGGCACATACATTGTGACCAAATGCACAGACCGCTGCAAAAACATTTTTGATAACGTCATAAACCTGATATGTGAATTTTTTCTTACTCGTTAACTCATAGACTGCCTTTGTGATTGACAGTTGCTTAAATATACCACCAAACAAACCAAATTTAAAAGTATTTTCATTATCGTCTACCTCACTAATAGCTATCGCTGTAACCCATTCTTGAGTACCCAACGATATGAAAGAAATAATGGCGGCGGCGCCGGACAAAAAACATGTTGCCAATATATATTCTCGTTTTGTTTTAGCCATTATCCACAATTTGTTTATGTATATACACGATGCACTGTACTTACACACCTTACTACAACATACGGTTACACCTTTAATAATATTTGTTTAAAAATGAACTTTATCTTGAATGCCTAATTCAGCAGATAACGTATCTCGCATTAGTTTCTCTTATCAACGGGGAAATAATCGTAAAAATGTTTTCAGTCATCTTGTGATTGACAACAAGTACCTACAGCTTTACGGGTATCTAATTTTACAAATGATCGTCATCCTTTTTCGCTATTAAGATAATACGATTCCTTCATATCTGAAGTAATAATCACAAAGAGAAAAAATTCTTAGAATATTTGATTTAACTAGATTAGACAGATAAATAATTTTTCATGGTTCATCAAATTTGGTTTTATATAATTTTGTTAAACTGAGATATTTGGCTTAAAAATATTTAGAAAATTAAGTGAAAAAGAACTGGAAAAAGATATTAAAAATCCTATGTGTTAAAAAGCAAAAGTATTTTTAAAGTAAAGCTTCTTTATTTCGGTTTCAAGTTACTTACAATATGAACCAAACCAAATATACAATAAATTACATATTTTAAATAATACTTACTCTCGTGTCAAAAATGGATTACTTCCTGGGATTTAGGGATATTCGTTACTAGGTTGCCATAAATTTGGTTAGGTTGGAGGCTATGTGGTTTCTGGTGACAAACAAAAGATATCTCAAAAATGTAAGACAGCAAATTAATTGTAACAGTTGCAAATGACTAATTTCTCGCTAAGTGATAGATGATTTTTCGTTTCACAATCAATTTTGGTTACTGGCGGCATATTTATTTGGATTTAATCTCTCAATTCAAAGTAACCAACCTTAGGCATTCAAAATAACTTTTGAAAATTCTAGTTACACACAACATGAAAAACGTTATTTCCCTAAAAGTTCCAATTCTAGGGAGTAATCCATTTTTGACACGATAGTAATAACTATTTTTGATTCTTTAATTTGTAAAAGAATAAATCCAAAATAAGTTCATTTTATTTTATATTACATATATACAAAAATATAAATAAAAGTCTAATGGTAATGAAATGAAAGCTTCGCTTCACTGCCTATACCTAATAATCTGTTTCAAAATCAAAAATCCACCAACACTGCATTCTACCTACAAAATACAACCGACAACGTCGCCAACTTTTGCTTTTAGTGTGTCTGCATGTGTCAGAAAAAAGTGGGGTTATGAAAGAAAATTGTTGACAGTCGTTTTGGTCGTAGTTCATCCTGTTTTTTTATTCTCATTTTATTATTTTATTCAAAAGGTATGATATGGTAGCTACCACCTTTTTGCACATAATAATTATTTTGTGTTAGGTAAATAAACTCAACAGTTCAATGTCAAATTTTGGCGGGAGGTTGGGCCAACTCAAAAAAATGAAACTTATTCTAGCGATTTCTTTTTTTCTGCCAACATAATTCAATAGGTGGTGGATTTCTGATTTTGAAACAGATTATAATAATTTTTTAATTTAACTTATTGATATTTACTACAAAACAAATTTTATCTACTTTGAGTTACTAATGGACTCATTATTATACCGAAAACAGTTTAATAATGAAGCATATTATTAAACTGTTTTTGGTAACTTTTAGCTTTTGTTATATTGGCAACATCAGTCGTTTGACGTCAGGCGTCAAGGTAACGAGCGTGGAGGGAATATAAACTGGAGAATGGAGATGGCACTAATTCAAATACGTTTACCTGCCCGCGAAAACTACAGAGCCATAAAAGGTTTCTGAATACAGACGCTACGCCAATGGCTTCCTTTGCCTTCCTTCCACGCGCAGTGTGGATTTGTGGACTGGGTCATAAAAGGTTGTTGCACGTGCTTTTAGAGGGTTCGGATTTTTAACATGGGAAGCATAGGAAATGCCATCTCCAGTCTATACTCCCTCCACGGTAACGAGTGAAGCTACGAAGCAGCGAAGTAAATTTAGTAAATGTAACCTTACATTTTTGTCAAAACGTATGTTACCAACCTACGCGAGCGTCCCTAGTCTAATATGATAGCTTGAGCAGCCGAAATTTCAGGAATTAGTAAAGCAAAGTAAATAAAATAGTATATTACACTCGTTTAATAAGACGTATTATCACATTCATTCAATTAAAGCACTTCTCGCTCCGCTCGTCGTGCTTTAAACACACTCAGGTGATAATAAAGCGTCTTATTAAACTCGTATAATAATATACTAGTTATTATATCCAACGAAATTTGTAAATGCTCTACGTATATAAACTTCACTCGTCTTACGCACACAAAGGTTCATTTTTGTAACAGCATAAACATAGTCGGCATAACCAAAAATGTTTTTAATGTCGTCTCAAGTTAAAAAATCCGGTCAGTGCCAATTACGAGACAAAAAACACCAGTACTTTTCAATTGTTTCATTGCCAACAGACTCAGTCATTGTTGATCACGCTGTATCTGTTCACGTTGGAATGAACATCGGTGGTGCAAATGAGTGACCTGTTACTATACTATGACAACTCATATGAAAGTTAATGCCAAATGTGTGCGATTTGCACCACTGATGTTTATTCCAACGTGAACAAATATTACCAACTAAAACTTAATCCTAGCTTAATACAGGGATATTCACGAGTAATAATGAGCCTTACAAACATTGAAACGCAACCAGTTATGCATTTTCATCGCCTTCGTGGATTTTTTAACTTACCCAACCAAAGGTGGATGTTATTGTGATCGGTCCAAAATTTAGAATTGCTAATTTCATCAGATCTTTACGTTTTGAGGTCCCCTGAACACGTTTATGAAGTTTTTAGAATGATGTCTGTCTGTGAGTCTGTCTGTGCGTCTGTCTGTCCCACTTTTCGTTCTCCCACGATTACTCAAAAACGCTTTGACCGATTGCTTTCAAATTTGAACATTGATTTGGTGGTTCTCTCAATTTGAAACCTGCTAACATCAAATTCATTAATTCAATTATTCCCTGATTTTAACTGGACTCCACAAATTGTCGAACGAGTAAATTTTGCAATGTTTCTTTTCCCATGAAAACTGTTATCTTTGTGTTGTGTTTGGACCGGGCGCGTACCTGCATTTTCAAAGAAAGGTTGGCAGATTTCACTTGAGGAATATGGTATAGTGTTCCCATTTCTAATTTGGTTTTACTACCAGCCCTGTTGTCAGGGAGTTAAATACCCCGACAATAGGCAACTACCGCCATAAATCCTAGGACTGTAAAAGAAGGTCTGTTGTCTGACCAGGTTATAATATCTTCACTATTGCCAAAACCACAACCCCAGCCCCTAATAATTACAATTGCACTGCCATAAAACCAAATTATAAATGGGAAAACTATACCACTCTTGCCGACAACGGCACCAATAAAATTTACAACTGACCAGCATTTCCGTCGCAAATGAAAGGTATTTAAAATATTTCGTTGAAATTATTTTAAAATTAAAATTCTTAATTTCTCGAACCCATTCGGACCGTTACAGTACATATACAGAGTCATTATAAATGATTGTCCCATCGCAGTTGGCTTTGAAAACCCACACAAATTTGGGATGTGCCGCTACGAGTACCTTCGCAACGTTAGACAAAGTAGTAGACAAATTTACACTACCGCTAGCAGCGCTACCTATCGGCGATGCTAGTCTCACTCATGTTATAAAACTTGCGGCACATTCAACTACGTCACCAACGCCTACTGCGATGAGACAATCATTTATAATGACCCCGTATAAAGATAGTGGAAAATGACAAAGAACTGATCGGTCTTATCGCGGGACAAGGCCTCGCCGTGATAAGACCGAGGAAAAAAAATGGCTGTTTAACTGCTGGCGAGTGCTGTCCTTCTGGAGCCGGCGGGGACGACTGGATGGGGTCTGCACCATAGTACCTACCACTCCTTGAATCCGTGACTCTCCTCGCACAGGTTCCGCTCCGACGAAGGGGAGGATGTGGACCAGCAAAAGAACCTTGTGCTAGATAATCTGGCGATTTTTGGGGACCTGGAGGAGATCCGTCGTGGGGGTGGAGCTGCCACCGTTCGCTCTCCGTCGACCTATTCGCGTACACGTGTGTTTTAATTTGAGGTACCGCTTGCACCCCAGAGAGAATATAATAGTCTCGGAGAAAAAAATTACCTGGGGTAGAACTCAAAATATTTGTCGGAGACGGTCTAGTGATTGACAGGCACAATATGACAATAAATTTCTTTAAGTAGAGTCTTTGTTCGGTTTATTTAGGGCTTAAGTCAGAATTCCTTACGAAGATACAAGGACTATACCATCGTAGGTGGCTGCGCGCTATGCTATGCTTTACGAGTAAATAAAATATGCTAAAAATGTAGGTTTACCTGTTTTTTCGTGATCCAATCCAGTTTATCTACGACTGTTAAATTATACGTTCATTTATTATTATTACGTATCCGTAGATACATAATCTAGTTCATATTACACTAGTAGAATAATATGAACTCACCTCACATTCCACGACTCTTAGGTATTAATTGGCTTTTTAATTCATTTTTGATCAAAAACAATTGGGTTCCTTGACAACCACGACAGCTCACTTCCACAAAGGGCTTTTAAGGTAGCCATACATGAGCGGGACTTCCTCAAGGAAAAAGCCTTCGGGATTTCCTTGGCGATTTCCTTTACCGAACCCTCGCCCACACACGGAGAGGATTTGCCTCAAGGAAACCCTCAAGGCCGACTATCGCCCACACAGTACACGCAGCAAGAGACAAAAAATTCGGCCTCAAGGTTCAAAAAGAATTGATTTTTGTTCGGGATTTTTATGTCTCTCCGACCCATCGTGGCCTCAAGGACGCCGCCACACACGTGGCTTGAACTGTTCAGGCCGAACCTTGAGGAAAAATCCCGCTCGTGTATGGCTACCTATAGATGAAAATTCATAAGCATAATAAAACTTAAGTCAACAGTCGTAAATAAAGTATAGTAGGTATTTAATTCGTGTATAATGAGCCACATTAAAATTTCATTATACTATTAGGTATATGTATGTTTTTGTTACTTATTAAGGTATTGGAAATGAGAATTGGCTCACGACAAACTTGTTCCAGAATAGATATGCTAAAATGGAATTGATTAACTCAAGAAAGTGTATTTACTAAAAAACGGATTCTTGATCAATTATGGCAATCTTTCAAATACGACTTGCATATAAAATTTCTTAACTCACCTGATATACATTTCTAAGAGTCATAAGCTCACTTTTATAAATATATCTTTAATTACTCTACACGATAAGTAATAACAATAAATAATAAAATATCTACAGTGTTAATAAAGATAAATTACTGGATCAGCATTGTCTTCTATGTGAACATTCACCTCTGGTATTTTTGATATTACATAATTTCGGATGTATAGCAAGCATATGCTGAGCATATAAAAGAATACAGATATCAAATTTATCCTGAAACAAGTTGATATAGAAAATATAAACCTGAAAATATTACTTACCAATAGGAATAACCTAACGAGGCTTGACCATTAGTATCAAATCTTTCCAGATATGTTTTGTAACTCGGTATCATACGAGTCAGATCTTTGGCGAACATTGCACCCCACAATATAACTGATAACAAAATACTGAAAAGCGCTATGGCATTGTATATGTACAATCCAAAAATACTCAAATAAGGTTGATAAGGGTTAGTCGCCGTATTCCATATAGCTAAACCTGCAGAAAGCAGACCCATTACTGCAGATATTATTAAAAAGAAAATCGTGCACACCCAAACACCTGCATTTATAAATACCCTGTCTTCTGAAATAAAAAATAAAGATTTCAGTTATTTTAAAGATCATATAGTAATAATTCTGATTTATATCACTATAAAGATGATTTTGAAATTGTCTGAATTTTATGCTTTTAAGTTGTAATTTGTTACCTATTTCATTAGAATCACGTACGAGTAACCTTGTCTCAAAACCTCGTGCCTCAACACTATCTGTACAAAAATTGGTATTATTAAAGGTATTATTATATAGATCTTCAAGATTCTTTTCCGTTGCGCTGTCACATAACAGGGCACATATGTTGTAACCAAATGCACAGACCGCTGCAAAAAATTGTTGATGACGTCATTAACTTGATATGTATATTTCTTCTTACTCGTTAACTCAAACTCAACTATTTGTATTGTCCTTTGTTTAAATATACCACCAAACAAACCAAATTTATAAGTATTATCTTCAGAGTCACCGTCCAAAGTAGCTATCGCCGTGACCCATTCATCTGTTCCCAACGATATAAAAGAAATAATGGCGGCGGCGCCGGACAAAAAACATGTTGCTAATATATATTCTCGTTTTGTTTTAGCCATCATTCACAATTTGTTTATGTATTTACACTGTACACTTTATTTACACACCTTACTACAACATACGGTTACACCTTTAGTAATATTTGTTTAAAAATGAACTTTATCATGAATACTTAATTCATCAGATAACATATCTCGCATTCGATTTTGTTATCAACGGTGACATAATGGTAAAAGTATTTTGTGTCATCTTGTGATTGACGACAATTACAGCTATATTAGGTGTTCTGTGGCTGTATGGGTGTCTAATTTTACAAATAACAGTCATCCTTTTTCGTTACTCTCAGATAATACATACAATTCCTTCATGTCTTCCTAATAGTCACAAAGAGAAAAATTCTTAGACAATTTGATGTAACTGGATTAAAAGATAGATAGTTTTTTATGCTTGAAAATAAAAAAAGTAGCAGTCGAAAATTTTATTATCACTGAAAAAGTTCATCGTATTTGTTGATTTGACAAGTTACAATAGTGGTAAACTAGTCTTAAAATTTAACTGGAGTTCTCTGTAATTATTATTATTAAACATGAACTGTATTTTGGGTTGCATAAACATCTGACGTCGCGTGGGTATTTCATGATGTCTATGTTGGCAATAGAATGGCCTAAAAATTTTGAATGTCAGATAAATGTCAAACGTATCATGTGAGAGAAAACAATAACACAATTATCTAATTGTCGTTATAATGGAGGTTGTGGCTAATAATTATTTGCCAGGTGAACAGCATTTAATTGATAAAATAGTGTACGAATTGAAAGCCCAAGGAATATTCGATCAGTTTCGCAAAGAATGTTTTGCTGATGTTGACACGAAGCCAGCTTATCAAAACCTTCGTCAACGAGTAGAAGGAAGTGTTACAGGCTTCCTCAAGGAACAATCTTGGAGACCTGACATGAATAAAAATCAAGTCCGAGAGATGTTGCGAAAAACTATTACAGAGTAAAGTTAAGAATTTAAATGTGTACAAATCATAACCTGTCTTTATTTCAGATCGGGTTACCTTGAAACTGGGGTTGAACGCATTGTGGATCAAGTCGTAAACCCAAAAATTAACACGGTTTTTTTACCAAAAGTTGAAGAAGTAGTGTACAGTTATTTAGGTATTAAAAAACCTAATCGCAATGAAGGCATTAAAAGTGAACAGTGTGACTTATTGCCTACCGATTTGGAAGCAGTATCTCCAGAATCTGAACCTGTTGATAAGAAAGATGATAAAAGCACTGAGAACTTTCAAGATATGGATGAAAGTAAAACTGAAGAAGATGAGTCTCCTCCATTTGAACCATTAGATGAGCAGTCAATGTATGTACCTCAAGAGGAAAATTCTGTTGATTCACATTTGTCAGGATTTTCAGGTATTTATGTAGCTTTTTTTGTATAATTGTCTCAATTTTGTGGTTAAGGTTTAGTCAGCCATGAATCAAATCAAAGTAATGAAAATAAAGTTTCACACATGGAACAAGACTCACAGATGTCTCGCAACAGTTCAGACAGTCGCTTGTCAATAGTAACTTCAGATGAAAATTCGAAAATGAATATTTGTGAAGATTCACAATCAAAGTCGATAAAATCGGGCGATTCGAATCATAAACATGATACAAGTGATAAAACTAAGCACAAAACGTCTGATAAACACAAGTCACGAAGTGAAAGCAAATCAGATCGTGATAGAAAGAGCAGTAGAGATTCAAAGTCTCGACACAGCTATTCTTCTAAAGATAAAGATAAAAGTCACGACAAGAAAGATTTGAAAAGTACAAACAGTAGTAAGAGTGATAAAGAGAAAGATAAGCTGAAAGATAAAAGTGATAAAGATCGCGGGAAAGGGGCCAGCAATAGCAGTAGCAAGTACAGCAATCATAGTAGCAGCAGTAGTGGCAGTAGCAAAGATAAAAACGTGAAAAAAGATCCGTCAAGATCTGAGAAAGATAAGTCTGATAGAGACAAAATTCGGTCAAGCTATAAAGACTCGAAGCCACGGGATAAATCAAGCGATTCCAAGTCTAGAGACAAGTCTTTCTCATCAGACAAACACAAACACTCGTCAACGTCGTCGCACAGCGATCGCCACAAGAAAGATAAAGACAAAAAGAAAGACACAAAATCTAAAGACGATCATTATAGTTCAAAAGATAAGAAAAACGACAGACGTTCGACGGATCGCGATTCAAATGATGGTCAGTCCAGTAAACAAAGCTATCCAACTACAGCGTCTGATAGTCAGACGACACAAAGTCAGAAAACTGCCCAGGATTCGAGCCACGGCGGAGGCGATTCAGGCAATTCAGAGCAAACAGAGAATACAACGAAAGCTCCGATCATAATAACGGGAGCGGTGGAAAATTCCGAAGTAACAATTTCATCACCAGAGATGCAAAGAGTAAAAGTGTTCAAACCAAAATGTGCGTCAAATATTCAAGAGGCGCTCAGGTTGATGAAGATCAGAAAGCAGTTGGCCAAATTAGAAAAACAAAACCAATTGAGTTTGGCAACCGTCGACGTTAATACGCCGATACTACTTTCGTCGAGTATCAATTTAGATGATTTGAAACAAAATTGTTTTGAAGATGAAAAATCCAAACAAGAAACTTTGAACAGCAAAATCATGTCAGAACTAGAAGTTGTACCGTCACCGTTACAAAATACTGTAATTAGTCAAGATAACTGGGATGCCATGGAAGCGAAATTGAGAGAAGAAGTGTATTCAGAGTTTAAGGATTTCAAAGATGATAGTCTCGACGACAGCGTAGAAGATAGAGGACAAACATTCGAGGCAGAAGGTACAGAAAGTCAGCAAGAAATGGAAGAAAGCAAAACCGAAGAGGAATGTAAATATTTTGAAAGTGTCGACATCAAACAAATTGATTTTCTGCGATTTGTTGACCAATTCATCGGCAGATGTGAGAAAGGTGGTTGTGTACGCGATGGAAACGTCCACAAGAGAAAGATCGAAGATAACGATGTGAGAAATAATAACAAACAATTCGTGATAATTCCCGAGAAAAAAACGAGGATTGCAAAGAAAAATAAAGACAGAACTTACAACAATGCAGGTAAAAATGGTGGTTTATGTTACGTGTTTTGTAATTGGTATTTTTCTGTTTAGAAATTTCTCCAAGTGAGAAATTTCCGTTGCCGTTGAGCCCGGCAGACAGTGACAAATCGGTCGGCAGAAGGGACGAAACTGTCATAGTTCCCTTGAAACCGAAACGCAACTGTATAAGTAAGGGTAAGTGTCTGATCTGATTCAGACTCTCTTAAACTTACGGTTACTCTTGTGTTTTTCCAATAGCAAGCAATCAGAGATATTCAAGTGACGATCTTTACAAGCCCAGACCAACTTTCACTAGTTCTAGACGTAGAGGTGCCAAAAATTTGGAAAACTGACTAAGGTTTTACAATTTTTACCATAGAATAGTAATGGTTGTAAATAATTGAATATTTTTATATTAACCCATGTTTGATATTAAAGTAAAACAGCTTTATTGCAACATCTTTTCATAAAAAAAAAAAAAACATTAAATACCGACATTTTAAATTAAATCTAAACATTACTTCATTATCTTTTACTTTGAATTAAAATCGTGTTGACAGTTCCCAAGATTATTATCCAAATTATTTCAATTCCAACTCCGTTCCAAACTTCAAAATCATTCAAAAGCCAGCCCTTCTTCATTACATTTCTAAATGAATCTAATGCAATTGTGAAGGGTAGGCATCTAGACACCCACTGGAGGAATACCGGCATGCCTTGAATGGGCCACAATAAACCTGCAACAAATATAGAGTTATGTCGTTTAAACATTTGAAAAACGTGCTTCACGTAATAAAAAATGTAAAGTACTTGTTCATACCCGACAATAGTATCATGATGTAAAAACTCCCAGTGGTCAGAATATTTGCCATTGTAACATTATAAGAAATTACCGAAATCCAAAAACCTAAAAGAATTTGCTTTAATCATCTAGTTCGGTTTTTGATTTTTTACATTACCGTAACCCACTCCTGCCACTCCTTGAAGAAACGTTAGAAGCGCGATAGTCCACAAACTACCGGTAACTTTCAATTGAAAAATTGCGAAAGTTATAACTAAAGCTTGTGCGGTGTAAATAGCAACGATCCCTACTTGAAAAACGAAATGAGTCAAACTTATTTCAAGGGATGAAACTCCGGCTATTACAGAACGATCCCAAAGTCCTTCGGAGCGATCGGTAACTATTATCTGGGATGTCATCAAAGTCATTAAAAAGAACATCATCCTGAAAATAATAAAACAATGTTGGTCGAATGCCTATTAAATAAAATACGCTGGTGACAATCGAAAGTTTCTGCTATCGAATAAAACATCTCATTTTGCAAAAAACAATTTTATTTTTGTATACTTCGTCCAGTGAGAGATTGGGAGATTTTAAATTGTATGTAGGCTTGTAACCCAACACTACAAAATGCACTAGAATATATCTGTGGCGGTCGTGAAAAAGTAGGTAAGTCAAATAATTTCAAAAATGAGTTAACGATGTTTACACCTTAATAATAAATCATGGAATTAAATAATTCAGATTTTCACAGTTTAAAATTTAGTTATATTGAAAGCAAGTACAGGTAGAAAGAAGTTTCTATTTAATTACAGGATTTTAGGAATGATGTGGAATTTTGAATCGTTGCCTTGAAAAATTAACATTTTCGACTTACCTACTTTTTCACGACCGCCACAGATATTACTTAAGCTAGTGTGACACGATACTAAATTTCACATAAAATCCTGCAAAAATGACAAAGACAGACTATGATCCTGATCGTTCATTGGTGCTGTTCGAGGGTCTCTCTCATTTTCTAACAAATTTTCTACAAAATTTAGCATCGTGTCAAACTAGCTTTAGAGCATATTCCAGAACTAATTTTATCATTTTGATTACTGGTTTATTTGTAATTTTTTTAAATTTTTAAAATACAGTCTTTGCTGTTTATAAATTCTGAAGCTATTGATAATAATTAAAAAATTATTCGTCTAAGATGAAATTTACATTAGAATTTTTTGTTTTCTATTCAACGTAGATTCACGTGACATAAATACTATACACCATTTCTAGTGTATAATAAAAATGGTATTCGTTTTTGTGCTGAATAAATTTTATAATAATTTAAATAAGATACTCACGTAAGTACTAGCCCTGGTGCCATATAATCAGTAAAGGTGTCTTCAGTAGTACCATAAAATGTTGTCAGATTCATATAATCCGTCATTCTAGGGTCTAAATTACAGTCCCTGAGAAGATCCTTTTGAAAATCTATATACAGTGACAAAAGCTTGTACTTAATGGTGGCTCCAATCTGTCGATCTGGAAGACTATCTCGTTAAATATTTTCCCATAAAATGAACTTGTTTATTTTTACTTGACATATCCATCCACACTTTGATTTCGCTGAAATTGAGAACGTCGACGTCTACATCTTTGCCTAGTTCTAATCGTTCTTCGTACGACTCGGTGAAATTTTCCCTCAGGTACATAATTCCAACAACTTTTCCGTGTTTTATTCCATTCATAGCTTCGTTCAGCGAATCATATTTCACTTTTTTAATCATTGGATCTTCGATGTACGTTAAAAATCGACAACTGATATTACTCAAGTGGCAACTGGAATAGTCGTAGGGAATAGCAGTATTTAACGCGGTAAAATTTGGGCATGAAGTCAACATGCTTTCCTCATTCACAATAGCCAGCTGGATACCTCTGACGTCCGGACCAACAGCAAAGAGAAAAGCCACGTTTTGCGCAACGGGAAACAGAAGTATGAAAATCATACCGCTAAAAATGATTTTAATTGGAGGGCTTTCATTTTTTAAAAGTTAAATCTACCTAATGTTTCTGTAAAATTGCTTCCAATTTTTATCTAAGAGAGCTTTCATTCTTTTGGCGTTCAAGTGGTAGCCACCCACATTTTTACGTTTTTTCTTTTTTTCATTTGGAGTAAGTACCTGAAACAACTTTTTAGCGACCTCATAGAAAAAAAAAACATTGAATCGTTACATCTGTTGAACTGCGAGTGGTATCGAATGATGCCATGCTGATGTCGGTGTTTGAACTTTGAACTAAAGGACCGTGAACTGCTATTGCATCGTCTGATCTCCCATCGTTTTGTCTTTGGCTCAGGATTAAAAACACTTCTTCCAATATCTCGGTTTGAAACATCCTTAGAAGTTTTGAAGGCGATTCTTCTGCTAAAAGGCGACCATCACGCATCAGACCGACCTGGAACATTATTATTGCTTTATGCCCTACAGTCATCATAAAATCAGGTGTATGCGTTTTAATCAATTGCAGTTAGATAAATCCAAAAACTGAGAAAACTAGATTACAGAAGGAGTCTAGTGGGATTAGAACTTTGTATGTTTCTATTTTTACTAGAAATTTGTAATTTGCGTTCTTAATTTGTACTGAGGGCTTTTACTTTTTAAGATGTTTCAAACAGAGTCGCGCCAAGACTGGTGGCCGCCTTTGTGCAAAAAATAGTTTAGCTGTTCTGCTGCCTTTCTAACAAAGTGGAAAGTCCGTTTTTTTTTTTGTTAAATAAGTGGACATGTTCAAATTATTTTAACCAAGTGTTAATTAATAATTAATACATAAATTAAAATAATTGACGCTGTTTGATTCCTGAATGTTTGCCACATCTGTTAAGTGTTTACTCAATAACGTGCTTAGTCGCATATCGTCGTCTACACTAGCAAAGCACGTAACTCCAAAATGCAAAATTTTACAGGAGCAACAATAAACTGTACCAGAAACAAAATTGCATTCTGCTAACCGGCGAGTTCACCTGGATACAAGAAACCAAATGTAACCGAATTGTATCCAGGTGAACTCGCCGGTTAGCAGAATGCAATTTTGTTTCTGGTACAGTTTATTGTTGCTCCTGTAAAATTTTGCATTTTGGAGTTACGTGCTTTGCTAGTGTAGTGTAGTGTAGTGTATGCCTACTGCGATTTTTTAAATATAACAAACTAAAAATGTTAAAAACTCATTTTTTTCAAATGGCACCCCGTATTTATTATTACACTGGTCGAAAGCTTTTTTGACAAGCTTTCCAACGGTATAGTGTTTGTACAGTCGAATGTGAAAATCTAGGGTGCTATCTTAAAGTCACAAAAAATCACTAAAATAATTAAATGTTTAATTGTTAAACACTGTTTTGTTGGTTGATTCATCTTTATGGAGTGACCATATTCTGTGATTATCTTTTGTTAGGCCTACTAGATTTTTGTATTGTCTTTTTAACGGAAAAATTACACCAAATTTAACGATTTTAGGATAGCACCCTAGATTTTCAGATTCGACTATACAAACCTAATATTGTTCAAAACCTTGTCAAAAAAACTTTCGACCAGTGCAATAATAAATACGGGGTGCCATTTGAAAAAAATGAGTTTTTGACATTTTTAGTTTGTTATATTTAAAAAATCGCAGTAGGCATATGCGACTGAGCAGGTTGTCGAGTAAACACTCAGCAGAGGCGGCAAATATTCAGAAATCAAACAGCATCAATAATTTTAATTTATGTGCAACAATTTGGAAGGTACGAATTTTCGAAGGGACCCCTGCAATTCGAAATTCTGTTAAAAAAAGCGCCACTGATCAAAAACGATGACAGATAAGTAAAAACGATCTGTATAAATTTGATTCATAATTTAGCATAGAATCCAAAAATTAAATCAAACTAGGTAGGTTCCATTTAAAAAAAACATAACTTTAGTGTTTTTATAATATTGAGACACACTGTATATATACCCCAATATTTTCCGAATGTGCAGTAGAAGCGCAGCTATTATCTAGAAAAAAGTAAAAGTTGATATCTTTAATAACAAACAAGTTATGGAGCTTTTTCGCAACTCTGGGACATCCTGTATGTACAAATAACAGAGATATAAGACTTAAAAGTCTTAGGTGGGACACTTGTGTTATTACTAAAGATAATTTAAAATACAGTTTTCGTCAAAGTTTGGAGTATATAATGGAAATATTTTGTTTTCAGGGGCCCAATTCTTGAAATCACTGGAAAATATTCGTTTGAGAATATTTTCCCATAAATGAATTCCCATTGGAATTTAAAATGTCTCATATCTGTATTCTTGAACTGTTTGGAAAATGATTTCACATGAGAATTTAAAAATGCAATATGTTGACAATTTGGATCAAACGGGTCTAATTTCGGACAAAGTCTTTGTGCTTGGGCAACCATTATTTGGATTGCAATGAATTCTTCCATTTTTTTCTTTCACAAACACAGTTATGTATTAACAAAAATGTCACATTTGACAGTCGAATTTCTCGCAAGAAAATTATTTTCCCATGATAAACACTAGGTGAAATAATTCTCCGGATTACTGCTGGAACAATCCGTCTGACGTAAGTCCAGAATACACTTTTGCATTTCTCATGAGAAAATTTGCCTATTTTTCCAATGAGAATTAATTCCATCGATTCAAGAATTGGGCACCAGTTGAGCTTCTCGAGAGGAGCTGAGACAGGTTAAGTTTCCTTTTTTAAAAGAAACGCTTTTCAATAATTTTAATTTGTCCGCTCATTTCTGTTTCCGCTTGATGTTATTTCCATTTCATTAAATAATGAATACCAAAATTTGTACTTTTGTACTTTTGGATTGATGGTTTCCAGGATATCGATTTGAAAGGCGAAACAGACTCGTAAAATTCTAATTTTGTACCGAAATTACCACAAAAAATTCTTCAGTAAGAAAATATACCCACATGGCTGAATTTAAATATTATCATATCAACAAAGTAATTCTCATATCAACAAATTAAAAAACAAATAAAAAAAGACGTCGTTTTGCACGTCTTTGAAACTAAAAAAATTTCATCTAATAATTGTATGTATGTATATTTGATACCTATACAGGTTTTCAAAGTAATCCGTTTTTTATACATTTCCACTAACTTAATATAATATATAATAACTAAAAAACTAATCTAAGTAAATAACTAAAACAAAATCAATATCCAATTAACAAATTAACAATTAGCATTCCCCACATATTGTCCTTCTTCTCCACTCAACATTCTTCATCCATTCGATCCCTCTTCCATTCTCATTCAACATTTCTTCTCTACTTTCATCTCTCTCTCTCAATTCTACGCATTCATTCAACAAATGTTCTATCGTCTCCTTTTTTTCTCCACACATCCTGCACACTCTAATCCTATCCTCATTCAATATTTATTCTCTCTCTCCTCATTTCCACACCTAAATCTTGCTATTATCACTCTCTCCTTTCTACTCTCTCTTCCTAGGTACTTTGGTAGTTCTTCCGTTATTATTTTTTCATACTTCCCATTGTACCTAGATTCCCTAATTGATGATGATGACCCCGAGGAACAAGAGGAAAATTCTCAAGAGGAATCCCCGAATTCATAAACTCTGATGAATTCAGCTCATCTATACCGATCGATCCAGATCATTTGGATCCGTCTACGTTACAAAGAGATCAAAAAGAGTAAAACAGTAAACTTCTACTGCATCGTGGACTATGCCCACCGGGGACACTACCTAAAAAAAAAACGCACCTATTGCTCTACCTCTGTGGTGTGGAAAAGAATAAAAAGTACAAAAATAAAAGAAATTCTCGATTTCTACACGCTGTAACTACGAAACTATTGATCTGACAAAAAAACATAAACAACAAAAAATGTAGAGAATTATACGCTCTACATTTTCTATAATAACTTAGATAGACATATCTCGCACGGATAATGAAATAATCGCAGAAATGTGATTTTCCACCCCTATTCTCCAGTATGGCGGGGCGAGCGGCAACCCCCCAAGGTCGCAAACTCGGCAATATTAATAATATGCCTAATAGAAGATACCTGCCAAGTATAAACTTTTCTGTACCTTTTCCAAGGTGGAACCATTTTTATGTCTCTATTGACTGGACTACAGGACCTAAGTATATATTAAAATTTAGTGTTCATCATGTTTCTAAAAGCAAATGTTTTCATGTAATAAACTGCAAATTAAAAATTATAAAACGAATAAAAGTGTAATCACTAATCGGTGCATTGCGAAAGCAAAAAATAAAATACGTATGTTAGCAGGATTTGTGATTGGGCGGTAAATTAATGAAACAAATGGCCACAAAACAAGGAGTTTTAATTCCGGATCGATTCGATACAAGTCTGTACCCTTTGCTGGTAGATTCGTAGAAGGTAAAGTCAAAACGAAACATGACATCACGTGGTTTGCGCAGAAGACGAATGTAGATCAGTTACTTTGACAGTGGCGGAGTCAAAAAATTTCCTTTGTTTACGCTATACAGAATATGTTAAGAGAATGTTATGTAGATGACCTCGGTGTAGAATTTCTTTTATCAGATGGAGAAAATTGCGTTTTGGTTAAGTTTTTGCCCCTAAACTGACGACTGTATGATACGCCCCTGTCAGCGGTAAATTGGAGACCGCGCATCCTAAGCTCCGCCCTGTCATGTTTCGCTTTGACTTTAGCTTCTATCTCCCTGTGCTTCCCGCACGGTACTTCGTCCTGCTCCCGTCGTGGACCGTCGGTTCCCGCCGAGTACCACCGAGATTTCCCACGCGGTGCTGACGTGGCGTTCGTGGAGTCCCACGGTTAACACGTATGTAATTTGTATATTTAATACGCATAAAAAAATAATTAATTGTATCAATTATATGGTGAAATTGTGATGACGGTGATAGTAACCTTGTATTTGATTTTTCTAAATAAATAAAAAAAGCAAACATGTATGTAGAGGTATTTTCATATTTGGTGGCGGAAACAAAAGACTGAGAAATGTCACAAATTTGTATTGTCAGTGTCAAATTTGTCAAAGACGTTCGTGATTTCGACAGAAATGCAGCAAATTGGCAATAAGAAAGTTATTCATCGTCGAACTAGAGAAATAATTTGTAATACGTTTGATTCTATGAGAATAACTTTTCCTTATGAAGCACTGACAAAAATTGGTTTCCTTAGAATTTGTTTTTTCAATTTATTTAACGAAAATTTATATTTACCTAGACATTCCTTTTTACGGCGTTTATGAGAAATTTGACACTGACAATACATTTTTGTGACATTTCTCAGTTTTTTGTTTCCGCCACCAAATATGAAAATACCTCTATGTATGTATATCCACTGATGTATTAAACTTACATACTCGGTTAACTTACATTTTTAGAATTTGTAGTGACCCAGTTTAAAATTCAAATTTAAATTTCCGGTACCGCCACAACAGCACGCCAAATGTGAAGGTACCAGCGGCTAGACTAGGAACTGCGAGCGGAAATATAGCGGGGGGTGAAACGGGCTCACGCGGGTGGTTGATGGGGGTAGGTCACTTTTTTTTAGTTTTTCGAAACGAACAGACCTTGCGAAGAGCGCTCCAATATTCCAAAAATCTGTAAGTTACATCTGAACCGATTACACTACCGCTCCAAGTAGATATTTTGTGTCCCGTGAAGAATCCGGCGTTTTTTTTAATTCACCTGGGTAATTTATCCCACTTTCGTTGCTTTTTTTTGTGTTTGTTTTTGGGGCCAGGACCACGTGGTAAGGGTATGTTGTAGATTTCATTTTGTTGCATGCTGTTTCTTTAAGAAGCTCCCATTTCTTAATTTTAAGCGTTATCACTAATCTTCTCCCGGGAGGTTCATTTTTTTTGTAATCTTGTAATTTCGGAAATTCGGAGCCGTCGTCCGTACCGCGAGCGTCCATTTTGTTTCTTTCACTAACATTTTATTTTAACGGCACTCGACCCGCCATCTTTTTGTTTAACATTACCAGCGATTATTGTATTCGTGATTTATGTTGTTTACTGATATTTGAGCCATTTAAAGTGGTTCTATTTTATCGTTATTTAACTTCACGTTTTGTTCTCTTTTATTTCCTCATTGTTTAATGTTGTGGTTTGTTGTTTTTGCTTATGTTATCCTTGTTTAATGTTGCGTTTTGTTTTGTTTATTTGATCATTGTTTAATGTTGCGCTTTTTTTGTGTTGAATGTTCGCATCGTTTAATGTTACGCGTTGTTCGATTGAATTAAACTCGGGTTTTCTTTATGTTGTTGTTAAGCACCGCTAGGTTTCGGAAGAGTTAAAGTAAAAATGTTGTAAGTGCGCCACAATGGGAGTTAGGTTTCAATCAGGAAGTCGTGGGGTTGTCTAGTAAATTCCTGGGGAGGCCACGGTTAAGTTACGGCCGTTAGCGGAGGCGGACCTAAGTCCTGCTCGATGCGGCTCTGGGATGCTGACGTGAAACCTCCGTCGCGGTTCTAGAGATCTTAGGTTTTTGTCGGTAAACGGTTGGTTGGGGAAGGTGGAGCAAGCTCTGCTCGAAGCGGCTTGGGAAGCTCATCGTACAACCCCGAGGCGCTTTGTCACTATTTCTTGGTCGGTGAAATAACCCGACGTTCATTACTAACCTGAGTATCTAGAAACGTCGCTGGTCTCAAGCCGATTCAGATTATTCTTCTGAGTCCCCTCGCGGCCGAAAGTTTGTTACCTCCAGCTCTAAGTTCCCGTTGGCGTACCTTGACCGCGTAGTTCCGAGTTAAACATTGTTTTTGTAATTAATCGAATTGTAAAATATGAGTAATACCTGGGATACGGTTTTTGAAGAGGGTTTTTCATCCGTCCCTGTCTGTAATAACTGCCTTATAATTTGTTTACTTGTTTTGCAAGCTTTAACCTGTCATTTTGTCTGTTATGTACCCGTTTTCTGTTATTTTAAGTATTGTTGCATTCATCTTGTCGTTTATCTTTGTGATGTACTCAACTAGTTAATTTCTTGTACTTCGTTAACTGAAGTTCTGTCCTTTGTATTCGTTTCAATTTCTTTTTCATCAAAGTTATTACAGACATTTTTAATAAAAGGTATTTTGTGTCCCTCACATGTGTGTTTTATTTGCGGCACTCTTCCAACTGGAACCCTCACCGTTTGCATTCCGAACCTTTTCCGCCAAAAGAAAATCACAACGTAGGGCTCCTCCGATTCGATGACGATCACGACCACATTTGTTACCGTTTTGCGCAGGTTCAAATATTTGGCGGAGAAAGTAATGTATTCAAATCATTACAAATTCTTGTCTGTCTGGTTCTCTTTTTAAATCCACTTAACTTACAAACTAATAGAGTCATTTCTTTTTGTTGTTGTTTTGTTTTCTTCGAACAATAGCTGCTTTCCAGGTATCTACGCGAGTAGTTCCGAACTACTCCAGGAGTACAATAAGTGTTCCATGTAATTTGTGGAACTACTCCAGAACTACTCCGTTATACCCTTCCCCTGCCCCCTGAAGTACCTACCTAAATTTTGGTACTCGGAGTTTTTTTGTGGTGGGGATGTTAAGAAATGTCAAATATACGGCGGGAATCGGACTCAGATGACACTAATGACAGTGTACAGTGCAGGAGTAAATTCAGCGTTCCAAGCGGCACAAACCAATGAACAGTTCGGCGTAGAACTGTTCGGAGTAAATTACTCCCACTTGGAAAGCAGCTAGTATTTTTTATAAAAAAGATAAAATTGCGTTCTGCACTTTGTTTCATCACTATCTATCGTCTCTATCCAATTTCGTCGAATTGAATCTAAGCCCCGTGGCACGAATTATAAAACGTCATATGTTTTTTATACTTATTGCAATCTTAAATGTCAAAAGCAATTTTTAATAAAATTTCTTAGGAAGGGGGACGTGATCTCCTCAAAGAGGATGCACAAATGTTTGAAGAAATATTATGAGCTTTTACAGTTGAAACGAAAGTAGGAAGCTTTAGGATTATGTTTAGATGTCACCTTTCGCCTTTCGCTTAGGCGCTCCTGGGTTACAGCTCCGGTAATTTATAAAAGATGAAGACGACTCTAATTTATTTAAAAAAGAAACCAGTGTCATAGGTACTACATATTAAACATGGGCCGCACGAAAATAATATCAGGGAAAGGGGTCCAATCCTGACAAAGGTTGTGAAAGGGTGGTCAGGTAAGATTATTTGCCTGATTTCTTCTATTTCTTTAATTTTAATAATATGCTTTGTAAAATGTACACTTCTATTCACGGAAAAAGCATACAAGTCTTGGGAGAGATTTTTGCAATTTTTTTGGCTGTGTAAATTTACTTGATATTTGTTTCCATGTTTACCCATATTAAGTTATCATGTATAGTTTTCCCATTTATAATTTGGTTTTATGGCAGTGCAATTGCAATTATTAGGGGCTGGGGTTGTGGTTTTGGCAATAGTGAATATATTGTAACCTGGTCAGACAACAGACCTTCTTTTACAGTCCTAGGATTTATGGCGGTAGTTGCCTATTGTCGGGGTATTTAACTCCCTGACAACAGGGCTGGTAGTAAAACCAAATTATAAATGGGAAAACTATAAGAATTTACAAACGAATTGTGATTATACCTGACTTAAAGAACCCACAATAAACCTTGAAAATAAAGAATAATACATACTTCACTGAGGGGGCCTTAAGAACACTTTTATTTCGACTGAAATCGAATTATTTCAATTATCTGCCACTGACAATGACAGTGACATCAGGTAAGTACTATTGGGGACAAATTACTTTGGTCGTCAAAGTCAGTTGACTGACATAAAGTTGTAAAGCAAGCATTAGGACGGTTAACCTTATTTTTTACTACTGTCAACCACTGTCACTGTCAAACTCATCATTGCAAAATGTTAAATACCGAAAAATGGACAACTGAAGGAGATATTCGTAGGAGGAAAAATTGAAAAGGTTTCCACAAGGTAATTTGGCCCATGGACAATCCCTCAGAAACAAGGGAGATGATTCTAAATTTTTGAATGGTAGAAAGTGCCATATTTTTGACAAGAGAAAAGTCAATAATTTGAAATTGTCATCACTATTGACTTGACGTTAAGGCTTGGTTTACATTAATTTGTTTTGAAGTGACAGAAAAATGACGACCAAAGTGTTTTGTCCCCAATAGTACCTAGGTACTCGCAAATCTGATTTACACAAGCAAAATGTAAGTGTATGCTTTTTCAGTGAACAGAAGTGTATTTTGGGTTGTATTTTCACCTAGTCATCTTACGTCAATAACCCTGTACTTGTGTATCGACTGTATTAAGAAAACATTTTATTTAAAATTAAATATAGAGTTATTCACGAGTAGTAAAAGGCCTTACAAACATTGAAACTCAACGAGTTAGATCGGGTGTTTTTTTTAAATTTCACCTCTTCAACGCCTACTGTGAGGTGAAATTATAAAAAACATCCGATACATTTTCATCGCCTTCATGGATCATTTATATTTATTAAAAAAATTAAAACATATAATAGTTTGTAGTGACCCAGTTTAAAATTTAAAAATTTATAATTCCCGGTACCGCCACGAGAGCGCGCCAAATGGGAAGGTACTAGCGGCTAGACTAGGAACTAAGGGATGGGGTTGGTAATCTTGGCGAGTTGGCGACGCTGTTGAAAAGCCGAAATATAGCGGGGATGAAACGGGCTCGCGCGGGCGGTTGAAGGGGGTAGGTCACTTTTGTTTAGTTTTTCGAAACGAACACACCTTGCGAAGAGCGATCCAAGTTTCTGAAATTTGTAAGTTAAATCTGAACAATTACACTACCGTCCCGAGTAGATATTTTGTGTCCCCGTGAGGAATTCAACGTTTTAATTCACCTGGGTAATTTATCCCACTTTCGTTGTTTTTTTTTTGTGTTTTGTTTTTGGGACCAGGACCACGTGGTAAGGGTATGTTGTAGATTTCATTTTGTTGCATGCTGTTTCTTTAAGAAGCGCCCATTTGTTAATTTTAAGTGTTATCTTTCTCCCGGGAGGTTCTTTTTTTAGCAATCTGGTAATTTCGAAAATACGGAGCCGTCGTCCGAACCGCGTGTGTCCATTTTGTTTTTGTTCTTCACTAACATTTTCTAACGGCACTCGACCCGCCATTTTCTTTTGTTTAACATTACCAGCGATTATTGTATTCGTGATTTATGTTGTTTACTGACATTTGTGCCATTTAAAGTGGTTCTATTTTATCGTTATTTAACTTCACGTTTTGTTCTCTTTTATTTCCTCATTGTTTAATGTTGCGGTTTGTTTTTGCTTATGTTATCCTTGTTTAATGTTGCGTTTTGTTTTGTGTATTTGATCATTGTTTAATGTTGCGTTTTGTTGTGTTGAATTTTCGCATCGTTTAATGTTACGCGTTGTTCGATAGAATTTGAACGATTAATCACTGTTGGGTGGTGATATTAGCCGTTCAAATGATATAGTCGTCTTTGTATAACTACTTAAAAACTTTATTGTATGACAAAATGTTGATGTACAAGTGTTAAGTACCAAGGATAGTGGTAGACTCTGGTTTTTACCGCTATATCTCGACTTAAATAAGGGTGGGTGATTTCACCCCTCTCACAAAGAAAGTAGGCAGGACTACCTGCTACAGTACCTGTTTCTAACAATAACGTTCAAAATTACATTATTTTGTACAGAATTAAACCCGGTTTTTTTCCTTCGTGTTGTTGCTAGATTTCGGAAGTTAAAGTAAAATGTTGTAAGTGCGCCACTGTGGGAGCTAGGTGACAATCAGGAAGTCGTGGGGTTGTTTAGTAAATTTCTGTGGAAGCTACGGTTATTTAGAGCCGTTAGCGGGGACGGACCTTAGTCTTTGCGGGAGCGGCGTCGGGATGTTTTCGTGAAGCTTCCGTCGACGGTTATAGGGACTTCGGGGTTTTGTCCGGAAACGGTTGGTTGGGGACGGCGGACCTAGGTCTTTGCGGCTGCGGTCTAGGAATGCTACTCGTACGACCCCGAAACGCTCTGTCACTCTTGCTTGGTCGGTGAAATAGTCTGACGTTCATTAATACCCCGAATATCTATAAACGTCGCTTGATTTCAAGATGATTCAGATTATTCTCCTGAGTCCCCTCGCGGCCGAAAGTTTGTTACCTCCAGCTCTAAGCTCCCGGCGGCGTACCTTGACCGCGTAGTTTCAAATTAAACATTGTTGTTGACATTAATCGAATTGTAAAACATGAGTAATACCTGGGATACGGTTTTTGAAGAGGGTTTTTCATCCGTCCCTGTCTGTAATAACTGCCTTATAATTTGTTTACTTGTTTTGCAAGCTTTAAACTGTCATTTTGTCTGTCATGTGCCCGTTTTTCTGTTATTTTAAATATTGTTGCATTCATCTTGTCGTTTATCTTTGTGATGTACTCAACTAGTTAATTTCTTGTACTTCGTTAAACTTAATTTCTGTCCTTTGTATTCGTTTCAATTTCTTTTTCATCAAAGTTATTACAGACATTTTTAATAAAAGGTATTTTGCGTCCCTCACATGTGTGTTTTATTTGCGGCACTCTTCCAACTGGAACCCTCACCGTTTGCATTCCGAACCTTTTCCGCCAAAAGAAAATCACAACGTAGGGTTCCTCCGATTCGATGACGATCACGACCACATTTGTTACCGTTTTGCGCAAGTTCAAATATTTGGCGGAAAAAGTAATGTATTCAAATCATTACAAGTTGGTTTTAGTTTTTTTTTTTTAATTTGACATGAAGTTGACATCTAAATTAATGTACATTTATCGTATCATTAACGATTATGATCACTTTATGTTACACATTTATTGATAATTATGAAGTCCATAATATTCGAATAACTCAGCTTCCTTAGTTACTTATAATACGTTAGTTAGTCATAATAATACCTTAGTTACGCGCTCATAATACGTTAGATACAATGATACGATAAAGCTTGAAACATAACTCGAATATATAATAGTTAATTTTTTAATGCTGTAGAAAAAGTCAGGCAGCCCAATATACAGTTATCAAAGCTGCCTAGATACCTTAGATTCATTTATAATTGATAATAAATTTTAATTGAAATGTTTAATCTAGAATTAATGAATAAAAAACAGTAAGTAAGTAAATAGAAACAATTAACGATAACTCAGGCATATCATGGATTTAAAAAATCAACTCTTATCTTTGAATTCTTCCGGTTAATCCGACTCGTCATCAGACTCTCCAAGGTGTATAATAATCAGTGGTTCCACAGTCACTTCAATACGCACATCCAATTCCCACATCTCCTCTTCTTTAGCTTAACCGTATCCGCATGTTCATCACAGACATGTTTGTAAATGTTCAAAATCATGTTTTTTTCGAATACGGATAAGGACGATTTAGTTTTTCGTTGAACATAATTTGTTCTGTGCATTCCATCGATAATCAAGTATAAAAACCCTTGACCAAACTACCTTTAAAATAATACCTAATTGACAGTGACACGAATTAAAATAAAAAAAAATTTGTTACACAGTCTAGGACTGGTTTTACAAATCTATGAGGGGCATGATGACCAACTCAATAGACCGGGACCAATGGCTTAACGTGACTTCCGAATCACGAGACAGAATATAGGCTTTTTTTTTTTCATTTTTTAATTTCGCCCTGGGATGGAATTGAACCCGCGACCCTCGCGTCCCTGAGCCGAAACGGACTCCCTTAGGCTACATGCATTTATTGTGACATATGGCATCATGGATGGGATCAGTAATTTACAAAACTGAAATAGAATCTAATGAACTATTGAAAGTGTATGTTGGGCTGCCTGGCTTTTTCTACAGCATTAAAAAATGAACTATACAGGGTTATTCACGAGAGACTTCCGACGAAAATTTCGTTGTATGCAACCCAAAATACAAGAAACCCCTAGAACTTGATATTTTGTTTAATTCGAAATAAGTTAGCAATCCAAGTAGCTTGGCGAATAAAATTAATCATGACACTCTCTTTATTGAGGTTGTGAGCAAAGGTTAATATAAATGTGAAAACTGACATGACAGACACTATGGGCCAGCAATCGTTGATTTAAGTATTACATTTTATAAATTTAAGAAGCTAGAATCCATTAGAAGTTGTAGTTTCGGTTGCATATAACGAAATTTTCATCGGAAGTCTCTCGTGACAAACCCTGTAGTATTGGATTTAAACAACGCTCGGACGTGTGCAGGTGACGTCCTCGCATATTATAAATCCCATAATATTTTCGTTATACAGGGTCATTATAAATTATTGTACCTTCGTAGTAGGCGTTGGTGGCTTAGTTGAATGTGCCGCAAGCTTCATAACATGAGTGAGACTAGTATCGTCGAAGGTAGCGCTGCTGGCGGTAATGGAAATCTGTCTGCTAGTTTGTCTAACGTTGCGAAGCTGGCAGCACATCCAAAATTTGTGTGGGTTTTTTTTCAACGCCAACTACGATGGTACAATCATTTATAATGACCTGTATTAATAGGTTATTTTTATTTAAACACAAATACATTTTAGGTTTGATAGATGTCACGTAACGATAACTGAAAATTGTCTTAGGGCCGGTTGCACCAACGCCAGTTAACTGTAGGTTAAAATGCTTCGTTACTTTAGTTACCCATTGTTATAACAATGTTTTCGTATACATATTTTAATTTGTTGTTAAATTTAACTCACGTTGGTGCAACCGGCGCTTAATAAAAGCAGTCTTGGATTCATTAAAAAATAAAAAGATCAATTGGTATCTACTCGATTGAGAAATATGTATACAGGGTGATTCTGAAATAAGTTTGGAAAAAAAAGTGGAGTATCCTTGACACAACATAATTCTGCGTAAATGACTTTTGGGGGTGAAATCAAAAGGATGGAAATTACCCTATATCCTTGTATTTTCGACGCCTATAAACCCTTCAATAAAGCTAGATGGCTCCTGTTTGAGTGGCAATACCTACCAAATTTGCTTGTCGAGCCTCTTCTATGTAATGAGTTGTGATGATCACAGCCATGCTCGCTTTAGATGTAACCTCCACCAGATGGTCCCATATTCTGAAAAACACCCATATTTACAAAAAGTTTTCTCCTAGAGATAAACCTGCCTCTCTCTCAGAATGGGATCTACACCAACCGTAGGTTCATCTAAAATTAGAAGCTCAGGCATGTGCACCATGGAAGCCGCAAATGAAATTCTGCGCTGCTGACCTCCGCTACAGTTCCGGATGAATCTTAAACACAATTTAGTCAGTCTACAGTTTAGGCAAATGGAAAAAAATGTACCTGTCTTCTGGCGGTAGGTCCAATAAGTTAGACAATTCGACAAATCTAGCTTCGATTGTTTTTTCGGACATGTCGAAAATCCGACCGAAGTAGTATATAGCGTCTTTGACGGTAAACTCGCCAACCAAACATATCTCCTGTAATTGGGAGTCAGTTAAAAATTAAATGTGAAGGGTAGCGCTCACCTGTGGCATATATCCGACTTTTGGTCCTGGTACGCCACTGCCTTCGGTACCAGGTTCGCCACCCAACACCCATATCCCTCCAGAATTTAATTTGCGCCTCCCTACAATACAACTAAGAAGAGTGGTCTTACCACAACCACTTGCACCAAGGAGGCCGTAACTAAAATAATTGAAATTGTCGAGGCAAAAAAGGAAATGACAGTAGACTTACATACTCCCTTTCGGTACTAACATGCGAAGATCTTTCAGTATCTGTTTTTTACCGTATGATTTACAAGCATTTTCCACATAAACGGCTGATGTCGTCGCCATCTTAGCGTCACTGTAAATAATTATAAGAAGTTAATTATAGAGTATGGTAGGTAATTCATCTAGCATGAAATAAATGGTATTACTATATGTAGTAATACCATTTAAAATAATAATAATAACAAAACATATTATTATTAATAATTATATTAATTTAGTTGTTTTACAAAGTTTATCTCACAAAAATGTACCAAATGGCATCGAGTGTATTGTAAATAAATGGTATTACTATATGTAGTAATACCATTTAAAATAATAATAATAATAATAATCAAAAAATTTATTATTATACTATCCCTCCGCCACCCGGCGGCATGGCAATTTTGCCGGAGTACATACACTATTACGGATATTACTATCAAGTAATGGTGCAGTGCTTATCAACATAATTACCGGCGTCTCGCCTCCGCATTTTGACTTTGTTGTGTATTATGTTCTGTGTCAATGTTAAGGAATTTCCTCACGATATGACATGGGAGTACAATAATATACCTTTTTGAATTTCAACTACCAATGTGTTCTCTAAATCCAGAATTTTTAAATTTTTAAAAAGAGATTGCGGTACTATTCCCTTGCTGAAATTATAAGTGGTAAAATAGAAATTTTTTCTAAACTCCAAAGATTTCTCATAGCAACGGAGAGCTCTAAATATTTATTAATTTTTGTGTTATATGTCTGTGTTATATTATGGGAATTTGGAACAGCTATATCTAAAAGATATGCTTGCTTTTGTTGTTTATTTAAAATAATGATGTCTGGTCTGTTACGCTGAATGTGAATGTCAGTTAAAACTGTGCGATCAAAATATAATTTGTAATTGTCATTTTCCAAACAACTTTCTGGTTTATAAATGTAATGTGGTTATGTATCCTTTAATAAATTGAATTTAACAGCTAAATTCATGTGTATAATTTTAGCAAATATATCATGACGTTTCGTATATTCGCTTTGAGCCAAAACGGTGCAAGAAGAAATGATGTGTTCAATTGTTTCCCCTTCAGTTCCGCAAATCCTACATTTATCGATGATCGATTGTAAACCGCGTATGTGTATTTTATAATTTCTTGTATTGATAACACGATCTTGTATTGCAAATATAAAACCCTCAGTCTCAGGGTGCATATTTGATTTCTTAAGCCATGCATGAGAAGCCTGAATATTAATTTCTGGTTGTTCCAGTTCTTTAAAATATCTCGCATTGTAAAGACTTCTGTTTTATATTTGCTATAGTGTCAGGTATGTATATTTGGCTCAACAATATCTGAAATTATATTATCACTTAAATTTAAAGGTGTATAACCTTTATCCGATGAAACCAAAGCATTAAAAAAAGTGTTATCACGAGCTCTATTATTAATTATTAATTATGTATATTAATTTAGTTGTTTTACAAAGTTTATCTCACAAAAATGTATCAAATGGCATCGAGTGTATTGTTATTAATGTAAAACTGAAACGTGAATCTTCAAAGATGATGCTGAGGGCCCTGTCGACTTGGAAATTTGGAATAGTACGGAAAGTCATATGATACATCATTTGAAAGATCTTTCAATGCTCTATCCAAAAGTGGCATGATTTTTCAATTATTCTACTATTAATTCGTTCGGGAGTTATGATCGTTTAAATGTGGTTTTGTAGGTAGACTGCATTTAATAATTATTTTTTAAATAAGACGATAATAGTATATTAAAACATGAAGCATGAGTTTTATAAAACTTATACTAAGACACAAGTCAGATTTGCAACACGACTGCCGCAGGCAGGAGTGCCTGTAAAAGACGAGTGCTCTTATGTTTTATAAAACGAGTTTTTTTATGCTATTTTTTCTAATTTGCATATTAAATACATGTTTTTTACAAATAAAATCAATTTTGATAATTTAGGGAATTTTGTAACAGTTGGTGACACGTTTATTTAATGGTTAATATTTAAAGTAAAATTCTAAATTTGAATCTAGGCTAAACATAATTGTCATTTTTTGCAAGTGAAATTGCAATTAAAGATGAATTATCCAGAAATGCGGCAAATAGCAGAGAATACCAATAATATCAATTTGCTGCCGGTAATGTGTGTTACCAACTGAAAAAAGTTCCTAGATTTCGGATGTGTTAATAGCTTATTAACGCATTCAAAACGAATGCGTTAACAGCTTTGTTAAAACAGCAAATTAGAAAAAATTATACAGGGTGGTCCCGATATAACCTGCCAGAAGAAATCCAGTAATAGGTCATGATGAGTAGAACTCATACACAAAAAATGTTTCTAATAAAAGTCTTTTCGTTTTCGAGATAAAAATAATTGAAAATTTGGTCAAAATTTGCTGTACGCTAATGAGTTAATCGGGTTTAAAAAGGTAATTCTGGTTGCTTGGCTGCAATTGCTTTAGCAACGGTACCTGTAACACCTATGACATTTGTCAAGTTTAATTTTAAATTTGCGAATCCTTCAAAAAGTTATGAAATTCTATGAAATTCACAAAACAAGAATACGCCGATTTACATTTACTCTATGGCGACACACGTGGTAATTCAAGACCGGCAAGGCGACCATACGGCGAGCGTTTTCCTGAAGGAGTCCTTCCGTCCCGTTGTACTTTTGTGGAGCTACATCTGCATTTATGTGAGGTTGGTTCTGACTGATTCCAATACGATGGCGTCCCCGATCCTCCATTTAACCCCTCTGGATTTTAATTTTTGGGGCCACACGAAAGATTTGGTGTAGGAAGTTGAAATAAATACAGAAGACCAACTTCGGGAACGCATAGGAGACCCTGCGAACCAGATTCGTAAAAACCCAGAAATGCTGAATTCTGTTTATGAAAATTGGTACCGGCATACTCAAATGTTCTTAAATGCCAACGGAAGGAACACAGAACATTTATTATAAAAATAATAATTATTTATTAAAATTTAACATAAAATAACATTTTTAATTTACAATGCGAAAATTTCCGATAATAATGCGGAATCTGGAAAAGTGCCCCGAATGCTTGCAGCGTTTCCACGTTGAATGGCAAGGGAAATCTTCTCAAAAAGGAATTTCTTAGATTTTGAATCCCCTGATTCCGCGATAAGTCGGTCTCCGATGACATTAATGAAATCTATTGTTTCTTTGCACCAAGGGCCTAAGGTTTCAAAGGCTAAACCTTTAAATATGTAGTTTGACGAAATAATTGAACGATATTTGTTATGTTTGCGTTTGCAAGCCATTTCAGCGGCAAAACCTGAGACTTCAGATGTTTTCAATACGTAACTGTCTGCAAGTGTATCTACGACAGTAACATCCCAAACCAAAGGTTGACCTTTATTCCACGGTACTAAAGTCATCCCATCAGGGCGTTTTCCGTCATCACGAGATAGTCCGTTTGGTTCTAAAGTTGAATTAACATGAATAGAAGTCAAAGACCGGTTGATAATAGAATTAATTTCAGTGTGTCTTGAAAATCTACCACTGCTTTTGGAACAGCTTAGACCGTGAATACCAATTTCATCAACTTTCGCATTGCATTTGCAAATATGAGGTGTACAAAGATTACAACCCAATCTTAAACCAATACAAACTTGGAAGGAAGTGTTATCTAAAAGAGTACCAATATTAGGAGAAGGTATTGCATGTAACCAAGATCCTGATTCTTTGCATTGCAAAGCCTTAAAACGAGCCAAGTCCCTAGATGAATTAAAGATTAAGTAATTGTCAATTATTCTTTTGATATTGATATTATCCCAATTCTTCTGAAATTGTGGAATTGTTGGTCTTTCGTTCTCATTTTCTACATCCCAGACTGCTAAAGCTTCATCATAATGGTGAATAATAAGCTCATTATCCTTTGAATTTAGTAATTGAGAAACAAGCTTTTTAACACCATGAACTGAAGATAGGAAAGCAGGGAGGCAAATATCGGAAATGCGGCGAATTCCCAGTCCACCAAATCTAATCGGTAAAGTGGACTGACACCATTGTAAATCAGTTAAACGTAAATTAAGTATTTTTTCTAAAGAAGACTTTAAAGAAGAATCAATGGAATTAACGTAATTAGAAAATTTCCAAAAAGGAGTTGTTCTTAATAAAAAATTAAATTTTGGTATGAAAAGACAGTTCTTGATTAAGGTATAAGCCACGTGTCTGCTAAGAAATTCAGCTTTATTTAAAAGATTTTCAACTGTAATAATAGTTTTTTCGACAGTGTTTTTGAAGCCTTGGTCAAAGATTGGAGAGCCTAAAAGAGATAAACTTCCTCGGTCACAAATTTTAATACCTGGTGCTAAATTTTGAAATTCCTTTATGACTTTTAAATCTGTGTCTCCAGAACAGCTAAAGATCTCGCATTTGTTAAAGTTTAATTCAAGACCAATTTTTCTGGATAAATTGATAACTTTCTTAAAGTCGGACAAAACTACTTCTGGGTAATCAGCTAGGGTTCCATCATCTAAATACCAAATATTCAGTTCAGAATTCAAAGATAAAATAATTGGTTGAATGGCAAGACTAAAAATCATAGGACCACAAGGATCTCCTTGTTGAGCTCCAACAGAAGAAGAAATTAAATGATCACCAAAAAATAAAGTTGAAGGATTCCTATAGCATTGATAAAGATAAGGGTAAAGAAGTGGGGTATGACATTGGACTTCTTTTAGAATACAATCTCGTTCGACTGAGTTAAATGCGTTTTTGAAATCTAATTTAAGAACAACTTTGCTACGGTTTAGGTCGTTATTCACAAAGGTACGTGTAGTATGAATTGCTGCTTCGCATCCTAGCTTAGTTGCCACTCCAAGTTGGTGTGGAGATAAATACGAATTTACAATATTACGACTTTGAAAACAAGCAAGCTTTGAAGTCAATCTTCGTAAACAGTTTCCTATAGCGATCGGTCTAATTCCTCCATCTTTCTTATGAAGGGCGCATAAAGACGCACCATATAATAAATGACAAATTTCTGAAGGAAGTTGGCCAGACAATAAAAAATTGCACAGTTTTGTTAAAGCTCTTAGTGCCCGCTGACCTGCTTCGCCCGCTGATAAAGATATAATATCTTTTAAATATTGTGGTCTCATGCCATCTAAACCTGGTGAAGAACCGGCAGGAAAGGAATTGATAGCTTCTCGAACGTTTTGCTCATTAACTATTAAAGAAAAGTCTCCCGTTTTGAAAGCGTCTGGAAAAAAAAGTTCGCGAGATGGTGAAGGATGCTTTTTTTTTAATTCTTCAGCAACATCTTCATTGAATGAAGCTAATGAGTCATCCGAGGACAATAATTTAACAGCTCCTTTGATATCAAAATCGGCTACTTTTGCTTCCACTTTCTTAGCTAGTGATAAAATCATCCTGATCTTTGGAATCCTATTTCAACAGGTATGTCAAGAACCTCAGATATTAATAATTTATTAAACAATATTCAAAGTATCTTAACTTCAAATCAAGATTTAGATATATACGGTTGTACGTTTAATGCTGAAGTAGTTAATATGCCTAGAGGTGCTACTAATGCGAAAAGATTGCTAAATATAGCAGAAGACTCACGAACAAAGAAAAGCATAACATCGATAAAAAACAAAGATAATTTATGTTGCCCAAGAGCTGTTATTGTTGGATTAACTTATCATACAAATATTATACTTGGTAGAGAATATGATCATAATGATATAAGATACATAAGAATGGGAAGAAATTTACAAACTACTTTAGCTCAAGAACTATGTAATCAACTTGGGGAATATAATAGAAATTATTTTACTTTAGATGATATTGCGAATATAGAAAGATTATTAAATATTCAAATAAAAATCGTAGCAGCCGAATGTTTTAATTCTATTATATATTCAGGACCTGAAAAAGATGTGAAAGTTTATTTATATAAAAATGGAAATCATTTCGATACAATCAATAGTATGACAGGTTTCTACGGTCAGTCTTATTATTGTAAAAAATGTGATAAACCATATCAAATCAAAGACGACCATAAATGCAAAAAAGAAAAGAAAATGTGCCTAATGTGTTTTAACCCCAAACACGAAGAAGACTCTAGAATATATTGTGAAAAATGCAATAGATACTGTTTTAATCAAGAATGTTTTGAAAATCATTCAGAAGTTTGTGAAAGATTTCATAAATGCTTAAAGTGTAATAAAATACTCAAAAGAGGTGATAAAATGGTTGACGAAGGTAAAAAAATGATTGAAGAAGGAAATAAAATGATTGAAGAAGGAAATAACAAGAAGGGTAATCAAATCATTAAAAAAGGTAACAAAATGATAGAAGAGGGTTGTAAAGAACACAGATGTGGATGGGAAAAATGTCGAAATTGTTGTAAAGAAGTTGAAATATTAAAACATAAATGTTATATGCAATGGAAACGACAAAAAGGTGGAATCTGCCAAACAAAAATAAAAGAAAATGACAAGGAATACACAGTAAAAGGTTGTAAAAATTGTAACGAAAAAGGTTGTACTATAATATACTCTAAGGAAAAAATTGAGAACAAAAACTACTGGGTTTATCAATGCTGTGGTTGCAAAAATTGCAATAAAAAACCACTGAATGATACGAAACCGTTTAAATGTGTTAACTGTGGTTCTACAAGGCATACAAATCATTGTACCTATACAAAAAAATATTTATTCTTTGATTATGAAGCGATGCAAGAAACAGGCAAACACATCGCTAATTTAGTTATATCTCACAATTTTAGCGGAAATGTTAATTCTTTTAAGAGTAACGAAGATTTCTGTAAATGGTTAATTTCTAGAGATCATCGAGGGCACACAGCTATTGCACATTATTCTAAAGGTTATGATTCTTACTTTATTCTAAAATATTGCGTTGAAAACGGTATTAAACCTTTCTGCGTATATAATGGATCTAAAATAATGTTAATGGAAATAAAATCAATTAATTTAAGAATTATTGATAGTAGTAATTTTGTTCAAGGACCCTAAAACATTCGGTCTAAAAGAACTTAAAAAAGGATATTTTCCACATTTCTTCAATACTACAGAAAATCAGAACTATATTGGAAAAATACCTGATACAAAATACTATGGTGTTAATTCTATGAAACCAAAAGAAAGGGAAGAGTTTTTAGAATGGCATAAACAAAAAAGGAAAAAAAATTATTTGTTTGATTTTAAAAAAGAACTTTATGATTATTGCAATTCTGATGTTGATATATTAAGAAGAGGATGTATGTCTTGAATTAAGAAATCAGTTTTTAGAAATTGCGAATATAGATCCTTTTAGATATATTACTATTGCAGGTGTTTGCTTGGCTATATATAGATCAAAATATATTAAGAAAGATACAATAGCTGTTGTTGATAATCCGAAAAAAGATCAATATTCTCAACAATCAATTTCATGGTTAAATAGTTTTCATAATCCAAATATAAAACACGCATTGAACAATGGTGAAGTGAAAATATGTGGATCAAAAGTTGACGGGTTTGATGAAAAATCCAATACTGTTTACCAATATCACGGTTGTTTTTGGCACGGTTGTACAAAATGTTATAGTTCAGATTTTATTAATAATAAGAATAAAACAACTATGGAAGATCTTTATGAGAAAACAATAGAAAGAAGTGAGCAAATAAAAAAAGCTGGTTATAACTTAATAGAAATGTGGGAATGTGAGTGGACAAAGTCAAAAGAATATAAGAAAGAAATGAAACAAATTGAAGAAGAAATTAAGGAATTGGAAGAACTTAATCCTAGAAACGCATTCTTTGGTGGAAGAACGAATGCAACAAAATTGCGCGTTAAAGGAAAGAAATTGAAATATATAGATATTTGCAGTTTATATCCAACAGTACAATGTTACGATGATTATCCAATTGGACATCCTACTAAAATATTCAAACCTCGTACGTACAATTCAGATTGGTATGGTTTAATAAAATGTGCAATTTTACCACCAAAAGGTTTGTATCACCCCGTTTTACCTGTTAAGAATAAAACCAAATCTGGTGATGAAAAACTAACATTTCCATTATGTCAATTGTGTGCAAAATTAAATAATCAAAAAGATAAATGTTCTCATACAGAATCTCAAAGAATTATCAGAGGAACCTGGTGTACCAACGAAGTAAAAAAAGCAATTGAAAAGGGGTACAAAATAATAACTATTGATGAGGTTTGGCATTTTTACGAAAAATCATCAAATTTATTTAAAGGATATGTGAAAGCGTTTATGAAAATTAAATTAGAAACAAGCCCTTGGCAGGATGATTTTGAATCGGAAGAAGAATATAGAAAAGCTGTAAAAGAAAATTTAGGTATTGAATTGGGTAAAATAGAAAATAATCCTGGAAAGAGAGCTGTTGCGAAAATATGCTTAAATTCCTTATGGGGTAAATTTGGGCAAAGACAAAATATGGGTGCAACAGAATATGTTACAGATGTTAAAAGGTTTTATGAAATTTTATTAGACGACAAACTTGATAACATACGCATAAACGATATAAATGAAAATATGTTACAAATTGATTATAAGTTAAAAGATTGCTATATAGAAAATGATTTCAATACCAATATATTTATAGCTGCTTTTACAACTGCAAATGCTAGACTAAGATTGTACGAAATGTTAGATAAATTAGGAAAAAGCGTAGCATATTATGATACAGATAGTATTGTATATATAGATGATGGAAAAAACACTGTTAAAACAGGCTGTCTATTGGGAGATTGGACAGACGAATTAGGTAAAGGCGTATGGATAATAGACTGGATATCAACAGGCCCAAAAAGTTATTGCTACAAAACTAATACAGGTAAAGTTGTTTGTAAAATAAAAGGATTTACATTAAACTATGAAACGTCCGAACAGATTAATTCCGATAGTATAAATAATATTTTAGAATATAAAGACAAAAAAATTAGTACACAATATAATCGAATTACCAGAGATACCAAAACTAAAGAACTTTTAAATAAAATAGAAACTAAGGAATTTGGTTTTGTTTATGACAAGAGAGTTATTCTAGAAAACTTTGATACAATACCGTTTGGATATTAATCCTTTATTTACAGTGAATTAACTTGTTATAGTTTTTGAGACACATTAAATAAAAAAATAATAATTTTTAAGAAGTTATTTATCTATCGTTTTTATTCCATCATAAGTATTACTTATCATACTAATTGGAAATTTAATGTACAAATAATAATTGAAGACTTGTTAAGGTCTAATCTATTTATGGGAAGTTATAAATCTTTTGAATTTTGAAAAATAAATAAATTGCATGCAGCAATAATAGTGTTAAATTGTTTGTCTATCTCGGAAAATTAATTAATTGTCCTTATTTTTAATTTTAAACCACTTTGGATATACAAGTTATGGTAAGACGATGTAGGGAATTTTTTATTGAAAAAGTAATTTTCATGGTTCACAACACGGGGTGAAGGTAATATATGTGACCTCGAAACATAAAAGCGCGGTAAATTTAAATTGCCTGGCAAGCTTGAGGGGGTTAGAGGTTCCCCGCGGGAATTTTTAAATTGACATTTAAACTGTCATATTACTTTTGGCCAATAATAAGTAGCCATTTAGCCATCTTGCCGTCTTGTGTTGTTTATTCTTTTAGATTAACCGGCACTGGTACGCGTTTTGACTGTTTTGTGCTGTGTGTAGAAATACTTAGTAGGAAAAGAAGAGCGACGAATTGGCTGATTCACATAAAACGCAGTTTTAATAGTGCAAGAGGTTTGCAATTATGTACATATTTATCAATCTGTTTTTATAGTAAGACTATTTTTTGATAGGTAAAGTAGGTAACAAAGACCCACACAATCTTTGATATAAAGTAGCTGCACTCAGACTCTTACTAGGTAAAAGAAAAACATATTCATTTATTCATAGGATTCATAGCAATTGGTGATAACTGATACAACAAAAAACAAGGTATGTTCTTTTCTTGTTAATGTTTTTAGGAAATTTATTTTGTGTTTCGAATAGATGGTTAGATTAAAACGAGCATTCAATATGATGCAAGGCGTTACAATCAGAACTAAAAAGGATCGCGAAGTGGATGTGTGGGTTGGAGTTTTTAAAAAAGCAGTTGCGCTGGATTCCGTTAACCCAAAGTATGATGGATATTTTTACAAAGAAGATTTAACTATTGAGGATATATCAATTGATGAAATAAGGCTGGATGTAAGGGGGGAGACCAGGCAGTTCATATTAAGATTTCCGTCGCAACAAATGAAACAAGAATTTTGCAATAATGCTGTGTAAGTAAATTTTCTCTATTATATAATTTATAACAGCTTTAGGTGTTTAACAAAACACAAGAAAAAATAATTTATTAAATAAAACAGATGTGAATTTAAAGTATATTATTTTATTACAGTATTAAAAACAACATCTTGTGTTTGTTATCATCCATTATATATATCTAATACAAACTGTAACTTTTTTTTGTAGGTGCAAAGAAGGAGTTAGGGCACCATGCCCTTCGCCATCTTCCCCGTCGCCGTCACCGTCACCGTCACCACCCTCAACAACACCGTCGCCACCGAAATCATCTTCATCATCATTGATGTCAGAAAAATTATAAATAATAATTTGAAATAAACGATTAAATAAAGTTTGTTGGAATTTCATTATTTATAGAGAAACCACAATGAGGACTTTACCTGAATTTGTTTGGATGAAGCTGTATTCAATTTTGTGCTGAAGGAGCCCACTGCTTTTCAGTTTACCCTTGAAAAAATTGGGTTATTTTTTTATCAGGCAAAGCACTAGTCCACGGAGTGGATGTCTACCTGGAAAATCAGGGGTTTTGTTTGAATTTTTGATGTTTTTTTAAACTACCTGGAAATCGGGGGGTATTTTTATGATTATTTGATGTTTTTTTAAACTACCTGGAAAATCCGGGTGTTTTACCTTAAAAAGTGCTGTGTGATGAAGGGGCCCACATACTACTTGAATATGCTGAGCTTTTCTTATTTTCTTTTTGAAACTTTCACATCATAAGAATTTATATCATCAACTTCATTACTACATAAAACAGGAGTTACACAATTATAGTGTCTTCAGTATAAACGTCGTAGATCAGTAGATCGGATGAAAATTCTATAAAAAGTAGTTTTCAGTTAAAATATAATTATCAATATTTTTTTACAATTACTGGAAGTAAATCTGGACTGGAAAAGGAGGGAAGTTGTATCGAGGGTACGGCCACATTCGTTCGTGCCGAAGTCTTTGCTGGTAAAATGAAGTCCACACACAGTGTAGCTGTTATACCAACACTTTCATAGGCTCCAAAGATGATAACTGCTTGTTACCAGTCTTTTTAATACATTCCATAAAACGCCCAGGATATTTAATTGGATTTGGAAATCTATGGCGAGTTCCACATGGTTTATAATACCTTTGCACGGTGCAAAGTCTCACAATAGTAAACTTATTACTTATGACCCTTATGACTTGATATGTCAAAATATAATTTTTTTAAATTTTGGCATAAGTTTCCGCGATTTTTATTTTTATAAAACCGCAGCGTCCCCTGGCGGCTTGTGGTGGGTGCGTTTCCAAAAAAACAGGGAAAATGCATAGGAGTTTGCGTTCTATAGGTTTACTGTGTTGTCTATGGTAAGTACTCCTATTACATACAGGATGTTTCTGAAATAAGTACATTAATTTTAACTGGTAATAGAACTCATCAAAAGGAACAACTTTTCTCTTTGCCATTTTGGCGAAAAACGTTGCGTAGTGTCTTAAAAAAATAGGAAAGATTTTCCTAAAACCGTTCATATCTCCAAAACTAAGCTACCTAAAAACGTGAAACAACCAGATTCTTACGAAGTGGATTTTTTGCTATACGGGTAGATTTATTTGAATTTCGATTTCGGCGTTAAAACACGTTTTCTGGATGAAAATGGATGTTTTTTTCATATTAGCGCTGATCTCAATTAGCCATTGCAGTATTTAGTGGCGTAGGGTTATTTTAGTGAAAAATCTCTCCAATTTTTTTTTTGGAATTAAACATCGTTTTTCGGCAAAATGGTAGATAGAAAAGTTGTTCCTTTTGACGAGATCTATTACCAGTTAAAATTAATATACTTATTTCTGTTACACGTTGTATTTACAAATTTTTAATATTCCCAATTAGATGTTTCAATGAGGAAAGAAATAATCGATTGCAACATTTTCTACTGCCATAGGTTTGGTTTTCTTCTAATTTTTGACGGATTTGCAAATTTATGTGTTTCCATTTTATTTTAATTATGTTTTAATTTTTTTCTAAGATTCTATCGAACAAATCACCAAACTTATTATATCATTTAATTTAAAAAAAAGCTTCTTAGTAATGCCCCATTTAACCCATGTTCACATCTAAAAAAAAAAAAACGAGTTGGCTTTGTATTTTGAAAACTTTTGGATAAAAAAAAAAAACAATTGGTAAGTAGCTTTTAATAAGTCCTAAGTCTGTTTAAAATTTCAGGGTTCTAGCTTAAACAATTTTAGCAGGACGGAGACGGTTCCGTACATAATCGCAACCCTGTATACTCCTAATCACATAGTCCGTTTTTCTTTATTAATTTATTCGTGGCCAAACGCTGAAATAATATCGGATGTTCAATAAATTTGCAGCAAGCAGACCGTGGTTTTCCCTCTCTTTTCCAAACGTAGGTCGACTTTTTAGTTGACAAATTCTTCAGATGCATAACATCAATTTGATAATATCTTCATTTAATGTATGTAATACATTAACATTACCAATTTAAAATAAAGTCCATTCGTTTTAATAAACAATTGTCAAAATGTTGTCAAGGTGGTAGACTTGCCAAAATGTCAACCCTAGTTATTTCATAAATCAATCTTGGCATCTCTGAGTGTCAGCCAAATTTCGTCCTTTTGACATGCGCAAGACTTGTTTAATATAAAATTCAAAATTGGCGAAGAATTTAAAGTTGAAGAATGGCTTCACGTAAAAGGGGTACAGGTCAGTCGCTTCTTCAACGTGAAAAGATGGCAGTAGTTCGATACTGCAAAGAATTGGAGACGGAAAAACCATGAATGTCGATGAAAGAAATTTGCGAGAAAGCTGCTCATATTTTTGAAGTAACCTATTTCCTAGTTTTTTCATTTTTCTAATATTAAAATAGTTTTTGTCTTTTATCTTTCAATCCACATTTTATTTAACCGTTCACATTTCCCGATTTATTGGATTTCAAGTAAATATTCCGTACAAACCTTCATTTCTTCTTGCTAAGTTTGAAGACGCAACTCATTTTTAAGAATCATTAAACATAATAACATTGCTTTTGATGTGCAAGGTCTTAACAGATATCATTTTTCTGTAGGTACTTGCGTACGAGTCGCTGGATATGACATTATTATTGTGATTTGTGTAATTGCGATAGAAAAACGTCAAAGTGCAACATATACATAACCTCAATAAATGTCTAGTGTAAAAACCAATATACATCCGGTCCATAAATACGACATTCTGGGAAGTCTGGGGTGGTACAGTCCGGTTTTATAAGAATTTTTGACATTGACAATTGTTTATTAAAACGAATGGACTTTACGTGTTGACGGTCATTCACTTCCACTTATTCATTCTACATTTCCTGTTTCACGAAATATTTGACAGTCGATGAAATTGCCTCACACGTTAACGAAAACAACAAAAGGTGTTGACCATAATGTCTTGAACACAAGTTATATTGACTTGCACCCATGTGAAAATTGCTTTTCTCGTATATATTTAGATATGTTTCTCATCCAGCAAAATCCACGTACATCAAACCGAGCCAACAGCTTTCTTTATTAAAGTACAAAATTTCTTTATATCTGCCCAGCAAGTAGGTTTAGGTATCTCGGATTCTCGGATGAATAATTAATTTTACATAGATATTGATAAGGTTTTGAAAGATATTTTTAGTTAAATCTAAAACTTTCTTCTGCTTCAGTGAAATTTCTATAAAATGTATTGTAGAGTTGTAGGTTTTCAGTAAGTTGCGTAAAAAATGCATAAGAATTAGGCTTAAAAGAGATGGCCACCAGACAAAAAGCACATTAGATAACTGACCTCCAAGCTCAAAGGCAAATTTAACGGTTAGTAAACAAGTTCCGGACAGATTTACTGCGAATCGTAAAGTTTGGCTTCAGGATTTCTATTCAGAGTGAAAATGCTCACGTAGGAAGTGCAGAAACAAGGATTTGCCACCTCGAATGTTTGGTGTTTCGGCTGGAAAAGTCGCAGCAATAGTTTTTTCGAGTTCTGATGTAGCGTTTTCAATTATTTTTCGGGCTGGAAAGTACAAGTGATCAAGAAGGACTGTTTAAGTTGGTAATACTGAATTTTATTTTCAAATGGTACAACTGGAACAACTTTCGGTTGTTGACGGCTTGACACTAACAGCCGCATCATTGACATTGTTCTTTATTTCAAGTTTGATTTCTTTTAACCCTTAATTTTTACTCTTACAACTTGCCATTTTGTCGTTGTTAATGTTACGTCGGATATCTGTCAAATAAATCAACAAAACATGTACGGGGTGATCAAGAAGGACTGTTTAAGTTGGTAATGCTGAATTTTACTTTTAAATGGTACAACTGGAGTAACTTCCGGTTGTTGACGGCTTCAGTGACAAGTCAAATTTGACATTTCAAATTAAATTAAAATGCTGGTGAATCATTCGAGAAAAGAGTTAATTTATGTTTAGAGCAAAATGGGGAGCACTTCGAGAATTTCCTTTAGTTAATTTTTACATTATTATTCCGAATTCCCACTTTGATTTCTTTTTGCCGTTAAGTTTTACTCTCATAACCTACCATTTTGTCGTTATTAATGCTACGTCAGATATCTGTCAAATAAATCCACACAACATATCCGGTTGCAGTGTTGTAAATAGCCGAATAAAAAAATGTTCTTAATTGTATTGCAAATTCAAACAGTCCTTCTTGGTCATCTCGTAAAAACATGAAACTTACATTAACTCACCCTTTTAGGCTCTCGAACAGATTCAGCAGCATGTTCAATTTAATCCAGTTGTCCATTTAAAAATAAAATTCAGAATTACCAACATAAACAATCCTTCTTGATCACCTTGTATTAGGTTAAATTAATTTTAGAAGTGGACGATGCTATCATGGAAAAAAGGACAAGGTGTGCTGTTGCATCAGGACAATGCCGCTTCGGAACAACCTCCACATTCACCAGATCTAGCTTCTGGTTGTTACTGTGCTTACTCCCAATATTAAATAACCACCTTCATGGTACTTATTTTCCGGATAATGAATCGATAACGCACGTACATGAATGGCTCAATTTTTTTAAGGGTATAAAAAAACTTTGTCTTTTGTCACATCAAATTAATGTACTATTGCGGGCAAAAAAAGTGGGACATCAAATTTCTGTCAGTTTTGAAAAATTCGATGTAGTTCAAGCTTTATTGTCATTTTTTTGACACTATTCCAGCTGACAGTTTAAGAATTTATTTTATACTCCTATTTTCCTTTTCCAAATGCCCTCTTCTTTTGATAAAGGTAGATTTTGATTGGAACTTTACATTAAATAAATATTCACTACGTGCTTACTTACAATCATTCCCTACAACCTACAATACTTAATGACAACGTCAATCAATTCAAAGTAGGGTTAGAATCAGGTAAAGGTTATTTCACATTAAAAGTCAAGACAATGACGTTGATGTCCCACTTTTTTTGCCCGCAATAGTACTGATGTTCTTAGGTAAGTTTCGTGTTTCTTGATAAAACAAGTTTCTTGATAAAACAAACATTTTGGGATGATTATAAGCCACGTTTGCGGGCGTTCAGCTCGCTTGGTTGACACACACAGTACACAGTACATTGTACATAATACGTTTTAGTAAAAAATAAAATTTACCTGTCCGAGTTCTTTTCGAAAAGCTCACTAAGAAAATGTTGTTTTTTAATTTAAGCTTTTAGTTGTTCACTGTATAAAAATAAACATAAATACATAGATAATAATTAACACTCAAAACATGAATTATTCCAATGGTAAAACAACTTATGAGGCATTTGTGGGTACAATGTGACTAAGTACTTATTAATTCTGAACTTTTACCCAGAACAAATGGTTCATCAATAAAATACATATCGTTATTGATTCGCAACATTATTTATTAATTCTAGGTCATCAAGTTCGATATCCTTCAGGTCAGCAAGTTCGATATCCTTCAAATCACTGGATTAATTAAATTTAACCTCTACCATCTTAGATTTTACAATATTTTTTATGTAAGCCTACGTCATTCTTCTCATTGATTCTTCCGCACTTATCTTTTGATGGTAGTTATACACTATTTTACGCTTCTAATTTTACTGATCAGAAAATTTGCATAAAAGGTGTTTGCTTTTGCAGAACTTTATGTCATTAAAATAATATTTCTTATTATTAAAAATCAATTTCAGAATTCTTTTAAATCAAAATTGAAATACCAATTAAAAATGTTTTTGTTTAATTGCTCCAACAGAAAAATAAATATAAATTACAATTGTATTGACATAAATAAATGATGGAAGATATCATTGCCAGTGGTTTGCATAAAGATATAAACAAACACATAAAATACTGAACGCGAAGGCCTTCCAATTTTATTCTTACAAGAACTGGGACTCGTAAACTGCATTAGTACTACACGGTAATTTAAATATTAGCAACAATTAATTTCATTCTTGTGGTTAATTGAAATGATACTTATTTACAGTGCACTTGTAATTGATTTATTTAATGCAATTACATATAAAGAAAAATGTTCACAATAACCTTTTGTTAACCAGTTTATTATTTTTTTGTTCGACTCTGTCAGAATTTGAGAATTTTTTCCTATGTGAACGGATTTTGATAAATGTCACAACTTGTCAAAACGAAACGTCAAGCTAATTTTAAAGGTTTTAAGCGATTTGGAGCCTTTAAGGGGCTCGTCGAACAAAAAAACGTTGTATTCAACTCGTTCGTGTGTAAATTGGGGTTTTTTGGCACTCGTGGGCCTTTAAAACGCTCGTTTCACTCGCGTTTTAAAATGGTCCACGCGTGCCAAAAAAGGCCCAATTTACACACAAACTCGTCAAATAAACTACTAATAGGCCACAACAAACGGGTCATCACTATTAAAAAAAAAAGTATGAGCAAAACAAAATTACTATAATTTTAAATTAAATTTGGGAGCAGATGTATACGTAATAGTAGGTATATTATATGACAAGGGACTAAAGTGCACCTTTTCATTTTTCATGTAATTATTGCCCTTACTACGTTCGTGTAATAAACGGACGTAGACGAGTTCCTCCCAGCGGTTAGTTTACACCACAGGTGTTCGGTACTTAGCTGTTCTCTGTAGACGAGTTGCTCCCGCTTATTGTCGAAGGATTAAGGAAGGCGGCAGGTATATTTTTACATTTTTGAGTGCAAGATAAACGAATATTTGCTAAATATTAAAATAAAATGTTTACTCCCAGGAGTATTATTACAACATAGGTTTATTATGATAAGAGATTATTTGTACAAAATTTATTCTAGGGAGTATTCCATTTTCATAATTTTCTATTAATTTTTGTAATGTCTCCTTTTTGTTTCTTACGTCGTTTCTCAACTTTTTCATTCCTCTGTTTGCAGATTGAATTTTGCTATACGGATATGTTTGAAAACTAATAAGTGCATCTAAAAAAGTAAAAATGGAAGGATGACTAGATTAAAAATTATTTTTTAAATGTGCAGATAATAATTACCACCCCTGCAATGCAGTCTAATCCCCAACCCTTCGCTACCTGCATCCAAGATTAGGATATTTTGGGTACCGGGAGGAACTCGTCTCCGCCGTAATAAACAAGTAAATTTGCATAATATGTAATTATTTTAACAACGTGACATTGTTCAGTACAAAGATTGTAACATATAATACCTATGTAAATATTAATATGAAATAAGTACCTACAAATATTCAGTTTTGTTCATTTGAACATTTTGTATTGTGTTTTACAAGGGTAAATTTAATTTTCTTATTCATATACAGGGTGACTGACGAAAAACATCAGCTTCTTTTTTTTCAAATAGCACTGTACATTTTTTATTCAGTATTGTAGAGATTTGTCTTCTGAATATAAAAATGCAAACTATGCCCACTCATTAAACAAAAGTCAAGAAATTAAAGAGTAAATGTACAAAATTTAAAAATCAAGTGACCAAAATAAACAAGAGAGAAATTTGTTCTAAATGCTCGAAATGACTAAGTAAGCTTTGAATATTCATTTGTCAAAACAGTTTGATAATAATAAATAATCATGTTTCTGAGGACGAAAATTTCCAAAGACGATTTAGTGTTAACGTGTGGTGTGGCATTTTTGGAGATAGAATGGACTAGTGGGTCCCTTTTTTACTCGTATTGATAGCAGTCTCAATCAAACAAAATATCATATTATTTATTATCAAACGAAATAAGCAACTTTCTGGATAAGATATCATTAACAGTGTTGAATAGAGTCGTGTTTCATCAGGACTGCGCCATACCACATAATGCACGCATGAATTTTGTATTTTTAAATCATTTAAATCATTTTGGTAAACGATGAATGGGTGCTCATGTAGCTATTCGATGGCCCGCTACATCCCCAGATTTGAATTCATTGGATTTTTTTATATTCATTCCAAACATTCGAGACAATGTTTATTTGACCCCACCAGGTACCCCAAAAAAGTTAAGAAAATGGATAGTGCGAGTATGTCAGGAAAAACCCCGAAATTTTTTACTGAATGCAAAGATGGGAATTTCTAGAAGGTATCGACAGTGTCTGCAACAGCATTGAGGAAATTTTGAACAACTAGAATAGATTTTGTATTGTTTACAAATTTGATTACCTACTTGATTTTTAATTTTCAATTTTTTTCAATTAAAATAAATTTTTTGTTTTTTCTTTTAATGTACAAATATTCAGAAGAAGATTCTTTATAAGAACGAATAAAAAAATATATAGAGTGTAATTTGAAAAAAAAAAGTTGGCTATCGTCTGTCAAAAAATAGATGTCGAAAAAAATATCGAATAGGATAATAATGAAGTGCTTTTCGAACTATTTCATTTGATGTGTCATTTATTCAAATCGGATAAAGAATAAGTAAGATACAGCGTCAAAGGTTTTTCGTCAGTCACCCTGTGTACATTATCGTGCGTTCATTTAAATTTATTCTCAAAATTGGCGTTGGAGAGTCGATTGAGAACGCACCACTCGTGTAAAAGCGTAAGATTTAAACAGCTGATTCGTGATTCGTTATCCGCATAGTGCGTTCACAATCGAGTCTTCAACCCCAACTTTGAGGATAAATTTAAGGCTAGGGCCACACTACAGACTTTTGATCGGCCGACAATTTAGTTGGTTCTTAATAAGTATGAGGACTTATGTGTGTGCGCACACTAAAGCGATTGTAGTCGGCCGACAGATTGATCGAAAAATAGTTGGAATTCCCATTCAACAAGAAAGTTGGCCAACTATTGATAGAGCATGGTGTACAATACGAGTGCACACATTCACCGACTATTCAGTCGGTGATCCACACATATTAGGCGTACAGTGGCTCTCTGCAGTGCAAACATTTCGATTTTTAATTTATGATTATGAAAGGTATTCAATATGTTGAACTAAAGGATATTTTAAACCTATGTCAAATCTCATATGTATTTAATTAATATCGCGTAAGATTTATTAAGATACCAACAAAAGTAGGAAATATTCCAGCAAAAAATGAGACTTGCTTTATTATTTAAATATCTATAATTCAGAATTAAACTAGATTCCTTTACACATATTTTTATGCGTTAATACTAAGGTAAAGACGCAGTCGGAACGCGCTACTATGAACTACGACAATAACCGTTAATAATAATTATTCGTAATTTTTGTTCATTACCAAAAGTGAAAAAAGACCATAAATTCGAATGAACTTTCAAATTCTATTAGGACCCCTCATAAAGTTTAAATTTTTGTTTTTTTTTTACTTTTTCCTTTATTGCTCCGACACGTTTTTTTAAACCACCTTTGCAATCTCTTTTTTATTGCTGTCTTCTCCGCCTTCGCATTACCCTTATTCCTTAATTAATGACTCGTTATTAGAATTGAAGAAATTGAAAAAAGACCAGCTTTATGTAGTAAATCAGCAGCGAGTCCTGGCACAGTGCAAAAATTTTGATTTTTAATTTATGATTATGAAAGGTATTCAATATGTTGAACTAAAGGATATCTTTATCCTATGTCAGATGTCATATTTAATTAAAATCGCATTGATTTTATCAACTGTGCATAAGCAGTCGGCCGATTAATAGTCGGCTGTCTGCGCACCAACGCCACCAACAGCCAACCAAACAGTTTAGTTTGCCTGGTGTGCGCGGAAGCTACCCAATCGGACTAAATTATCGGCCAATTATTTAGTCTGTAGTGTGGCCCTAGCCTTAATGAACGCACTTTGACATATTACATAGGTCCATTCGATTAGCAATAAATTAACTTAGTCGGCTGTGCTTTCACTCCCAAGGGACTGACTAAAAGTATGTATTGTCGGCATCATTAAACTCTAAAAGAGTTAAGGCCATCCCAATACCAAAGAATATCGTGACGAAGTTCAAATAATTGTTGATTTTCGACAAGTAAGAAATAAATAGGCAATTCTTCAAAACTAGGTACATACCTACTCTTCCAGTGTACAAGCGAAAATGATGAAGAGTAAATTGTTTTAAGCCCTTGATCCACCGTGTGGTAGGTAATTAAACCAATTAGCATATTCTGATAAATACAGGATTGTTCTAAATGATTGTAGTCGAAGTAAGCCATGCCCATGTTATTACATTTTTGCCGCTTTCATGTTAACTGTTAGTTTTGTCGCTATGAAAAGTGCGGTGATGAGATTTTTATTTATTTTTATTAAATTAACGATTGAATCCAGAAATATTGAGTTGTTTTGCAATCAATTTTAAAAATATTGAGTTGTTTTGCACCCAATTTAACTCCCGTGTGTGAATAGTGTGTACTCACTTATTCACATCATTTTGATGTTTTTTATATGGAGCGGCAACCATAAATTTTACATTCAGTTTTTACGCCTACTTGAACTACATTCATTTATAATAACATTAGTTGATTAAATGTGCAAAATGTAAACCTCCATTCAATAATAAAGTTTTTGCTCAAATGCATTTTGCAGTAGGTAGTTCGAGTTATGACAACGCAAGTAATAGAAAACTATGAAAACCATAACGCAAATCACTTTCGTTTTCAACAAGATGGAGCTCCTTCACACTACATTCAAGTGGCCCGCAAGATCATCCGATTTAAATCCTTTATATTATTTCTTATGGGGACACTTGTACGTATTGTACGTATTTAATCAATAAGTCATCTATCAAACATCTTACTTAAACTTGGTAATTGTTTGATCTTATGCATTTTAATTACAGGCACTTCTTCATTAATGTTTAATTACTCAATTTCTCAATTTACAGAAATATTTTTATTGGTAGTGAAATTTAGAACCTTAAATAAACTAAAGTTGTTACCGTCGTGTGATGTGTTCATACTTTACCCTCCAACACGTTTTAGAAAACTTTCATATAAGTCAAGTTGGAAATTGTATTGAACAATAATTGTAATTACTGAAAGTAGAATGGAAAACCTTGATTTTCAACAGCTTTGCATAATAATATTTATAAAAAAGATCAACTGTTCTGCGGAAACTAACGCGATAATTAATAAAGCAGGCGTAACAAAATAATTATTCTTCTGTTTCAATGTCATAAGAATAATTTTTATTAGATCATTTATTTCAATATAATTAACAGGTGACTAGAATTTCTGCTTACTCAGCATCCACTTCACAAATAATTATTGTATTGTATGTTAATTAAAATATATAGATATTATAAACTTCTCTACACATTGTATTTATCAAGAAGTTGTACATTTCTTGTTGAGACGAAAAAAAGCGCAGATTAATGAAGGTTGTTCAAGTAATTAAAACCGGTTTACGAGCAGATTTAATTTGGGTCGATACATCTGGTTGCACTATTAACTTTAAAGGTATTATTGTTAATGAAGTACGAGTAAATCTCACCTTGATAACGTTGAGGAATTTTCTGTAAGCAACACACGAAAAAAATTTTTCAACCTGGTGAAGCTGTGTTCTAGAGCAAATGATTGGTTTTATTTCCTTTTTAGAAATTAACGTCATACACGAACCGTGTTGAAAAATTAAAATTACCTTGAAATGTTCATTGGTTTTGATAAAATTTAAAGGAGAAAAAAGTTACTATCGGATAACATTTGACTGCCTTAAATACTTTTAGAATATTTACATTTAAATAAGTTGAACTAAAAACTGGTTTCTCTGATAGATACGTGCGAAAAATTATTCTGTTAGCGTGTTGTGTATGTTTTATTCCTTTTTAATCTATTTTCTAAGTGCTTAAAATCATATTTACTCAAAGAGTGTACTATCTAGTTTATTGATCCTTCGTTAGTAAGTATATTCAAAATAGTGGGCAACAGTTTGCAGTTAAATTATACAAATTCAGTGTTGATTCTGTCAGATTTTTTTAGAAACCAATTAGTGCGTCTTATCCTTAAAATCACAAACAAACAAACCTTATTACAATTAAAAATAGCTGCAACTTACAGAAAGAAAAAATAAACTGAAAATAAAAAGATATAGATGAGATTAAAGAAAACATACTTAATTTCGATTTTTTAATCGCTTCAAAGTTCCTAGGTGGTTAGCAAATTCGTATGTGAACGATTATGTGAATGGTAATGTATTATTCCTCGTCATTGATTTCTAAAGGAAAATTGATCAGAAAGAAAATGAGTAATACTAGGTATAGAAGAGAGAGATTATGTATTTATATAAAGTACATCATTATAAAAGACCATGAGTTCATTTAATGAATTTTTCTCACCATAATTTTTACTTTAAATAATTATTGCAAAGCTAAGTAGGTATTGTTTGCTTCAGCCATCTGTGTAAGTTTTAATTGGAAATATGTATATGAAGTAAAAAAACAAATAAAACTTCGAAAAAAATACTTGGAACAGTTTAAATAATTGAATTTACCCTATTTTAACATCAGCATTAGATGTATTTTACATTATGCTCCTGTTTTCTTAAATTATCTAAAGATCATCAAATTTGACCAACTCTCAAAGGAATGTATTTAGCTAATTACCTTACCTTTTTAAAAAATACTTCTCCCTGCTTAAATATACAGAAATGTATGGAAAATAATGTTTAAAATATTTACGGAACATTTTGTCAAGGAAATTGATGAACGAGTAGTTCCTATTTTTAAAAGGTCAAGATTTTTATTTATCCTTAAAAATTATAATCGCCCAGATGTTTGAAGAGTGTTGCAAATTTATTGAAACACATTTTTTCTTAAAACAAAACGTATTATACACATAATAAAAAATATAATTAGTGTAAAAATGTCCTCTATAGTTTTCCCAAGAAGTAGTTTTTTTTAATAAATAATAGTCCATATAAAATGTATGTATACAAAGAAAAATGACTTGCCTGCAGTTTGTGTAGGTACCCCAAGCGTTCACGAACACAAAAATCCTTTACGCCTTCGTCGTACACCAGCCGCTGCTAAACTGGTTGGCCAAATGATTACCATGTATATATTCACATTTGTTGCTTTTCAGCAGGAAATCACTATATTGCTAACCTTGAATTGCCTGTGAAGGAATCGATGAACGCACCTATTTATTAATAAAAACCTCGACAATTTGGTATAATTGTCACACACAACTCATTTAATAAACAAATGTGTTTATCATCTATCCTTAAAATTTAAACAAAATGATATTAATAAAAATTCAAAAGTTTGTAAAATACGAAATGTGTCGGTGAATTAAACCCAACGTGCTCAATCAATTGTTGGATTAAAAAATGTTTAAGTCAATTTGCACACAAAAATGTTCAAATCAGCAAGATATTGTAATACATAATACAACCGTTGCCACTCTTATCTTTGCGCAATATATGTTTACACTTTCATTTAAACTTGTTCGACTTTTAAGATAACAGCGTTAACTGCATCGATTGTTCTTTTGTTTTGTCTTTTTGGAGGTCCCACCGCTACACATATTATTGCAACTTAATTGCAAAATAAAAGCTTTTTTCGAGTTCGTGTTATTACCTGTCCTGTTAATAGTTGAAAAAATTAATTTAAACATAAAATAAAAGAACTCTAGAACAAGATAAAACACACATTTTATTGAAATGAACCTCGACATTGTTTTATCTTATTTTGAGGAAATTTTCTGTAAGTATACCCTTTTAAAACTTGCATTTCTTTGAAAGCTGATAAAAATTAATGTGTGTGATAACTAATGGGAATGGTAGGTAGGAGTAACAGCTATATTCGTGCGTCTATTCTTACAAAACAATTTTTTGTATATATGTTAAATGTGACGTTCATGATTGTTAATCGCATAATTATTTTATTATACAATAATAAAATTTAAATGTAAATGTTTTCTGCCACACAGATTTATTGCAGTTTTAACTAGGCAACTTAAAATACACAGTGCAACTTGTTTGGTGGTATATGATTGGTTGCATAATCCATTGATGTTTTGACATTTAGTTTATTTACAAATGATGGCTGGAGTGGTACCAAAAAGAGCCACATCTGGGAGGAAACAATGGTCTTTACATGGTAATTTTAAGTTAAAATTCTACATTAACACTAGTGTTTCATGTGATTCAATGTAAATCAATTATTTTGAAGCGGTGTTTTTTTGAAGGTTACATTTTTAGTTTATTTTCTATAAGAAATATTTTTAGATGGCCCTAGAAGTTCTTTGAAGCGTTTAAGAAGTCAAATGGCCACTGATGGTTGTCCAGAATCTCAAGTGGTTCTGGCGAAGCAGTTACTAGATGAGCAGTGTGGTAATGAGAATTTGTGATGTGATCTCGTACCATTATGTTACAATAACATATTTCTAGAAGTAGAAAAAGAGGCTAAAGAAAATGAACGTTTGGGCGTGTATTGGCTGATCAAAGCATCAGAACAGGGTAACATGGAAGCCACAAACTTATTGAAGACATGCTTACAGACTGGGAAAGGTATAACCGAACTGAATTATTTAGATGTAAAATCTTGTATAAGTATGACTCAACATGAGAAATTGGCGCGCAAGGCCGCCAGGGAAATGTTCGCTAGTTTATCAAATGGTGGGGATTACATTACATCTGATCAGTTGCAAAAGAAAATACTTGCAATTGACAGAGAACAAGGCCAAGTGAAAACAATTCAGAAGGAAACTCACGAAAATGGGCAAATCAATGGCGAACTCGTCTATGATGAAATCGAGTCAGATGAAGAAACAGATTGGTACCAAAAATCTGATGTCCATAATGAAAAATTGACTGAGGATCATTTGGTATCAGCTGCAGTAGATTACTCCCACGGACACCTTCCCATAGTAAACCGCACGTTGTGTTTATCTGAACCGGATCTGAAAGCTTTAGATCATATTCCCCTAGTGCACAGGTCGATTTTGCACCCCATTCTCGCCTTAAAAATCTTATATTACAAATTGATAAAATTTTTGGGGAGACAGTTCACACTCTTTTTCCCGTTAGCCAAATCGGAAACGCAGTTACTCGCGTTGATGTTAGTTTACGCACTTGTTAGTGCCGACAGTATTCTCTATTTCCTCCCGATGGTTTTCTTCTACGTCAGTTTCGTCGTTATGGTGATTGTGACGTTTCACATGTTACAGATGAAACGAGAATTTCATGATTTCCGTCTGTGGTCGGGATTGTTCATATGTTACTCGGGGGGAGACTTGAATCCCGAGGAGGCCGAATTTCAGTACATTCGTAACAATCTGAAGCCGTACGGCATGTTTTTTGGTGCCCTTTTGGTCAATTTCGTTGTCTATCCTGTTATCGTGGACCAGTGGATCCCCCAGTCTGAACTCATGATAATTTCGTTTTGTCTCACTTTTGCAACACTGTTGGGCTTCATGTATAAAAGAAGAGGGAAGACTGTTTTTGACCTGTTGGTGTTTTTCAGTTTTGGTATTAACGTCTTAGCTAAGTACCCATATGAGACTGATCCTGTGGTGGCTCAAGGTTGGCGATTTCTCGATTTAAAAATCCCAACCTTTGCAAGTTATGTGATTGGTAACGGAATCGAATTTTGTATTAATTTCAGATTACTGCTTTATCTGTGTATACCAGTATTGTTGGTCAAAATAGCTTCTAGACAGAATTGGAAAGGGACTTATCAAGTTTTAATTCCTCATTGTGTGACACTGGGTTGGCTGCAAATTTGCATCATCAGCTCCCAGGGAGCTACAATGTTCGGTTTACTGCGCGGCAGCTTAGCTTTAGTCGGTATTGTATTATTTTTACCACTAGTCGGTTTAACTAGTGTCATTTTACCTGCGGCTGCTTTAACTAAGTGGATCATAACATCTGATTTCATTTTCAGCGTCTGTGCGTTCGTTGTCTTGAGTGCTTTAGGGTTAGGATTGTGCTGGGTTTGTGCCCAGACACGCTATAACAAAATTACGGCTCTCGTTCAGATTTTGTCCACAGTTGTTGCCATTTTTACACTTGTAAATTCTGCGTATTATAAAAATGAGGAACACTATTTCGATAATAAACTACCGGAATTTCTCTCGTGGGACGTTTATCAAAGATTTTGTCATCAACCTGTTTGGCAAGAAGAAAATATAGCCATTGCCCAAATAAAGTGTGCACAGCTGCAGAATTCTCACATAAATTGGGACGGCTACATCAACGATGTAAAAGTTAGGTCGATCTCTAATCATTTTCAGATGATCGTTGATCAGTTCCCTTCGTCTTTTCGCCAGTATTTGTATTGTTTTTACGGTGAGGAAACTATAAATGACTGTAGCAGTTTTCCTCAAGCTGTTCGGGAAGAGTGTAATTCCTTTTATAATGCAATTAAGTCGGTCAAGTCTTGTTCTCTTCAAAAATATAATTCGTACACCTTTGAGATTACAACGAGGGTACAATCGGGTATCTGGAGCAAGAGTCCAGAAGTAACTATCCTCGTTGATGATTACTTTAAAAATTTTACCCTCAGTCTAAAACCCAACGATCATATTTGGTTCAAGGGGAGACTTTTTAACAACGAAGGGGTGGGTTCTGATGGTATTTTAGGCGGTTTTAAGACCCACGTCCATCTAGATGAGATGGGTTGTCTTGCTTGCAGTAACAATAAGTTAACAAATATTAAAAAACAAACAGAATCTAAGTTTAATATTGAAACCTTTATGAACGCCGTAGTTTTGGGCTTTAAATTTGTTTTAAATGTTGTCTTGAGTCCCGTTGTAACTTTTAAGTAGAATGTTACGTAACTATTAATGTTTAACAAATGTATTTATTTGTATGTTATTAAATGTTAAATTATTTCACTCAATTGATATGTTTTTATTCAAATTTAAAAATATATATTTGGATCTTGAATTTCAAGCAGTGATAACTGAAAATCACTAACCGACGCCCTAAATTCCCTAAAAAATATAAGTATACAAATCGCCCAGTGTTTAATTGATCAAGTTTTTATGTTTAAAATTATTTTTTAAAAATTGATTAATCAATACAAAAGATTAGGTAATCATAATAACCTACACAGCAGAAACATACATTATTTTCTTATTATTTATAAAAGGATAAAATAATAGAATAAATTTTTTACTCGCAATTTTTTAGTGTTAAAACATTTATAATTATGTTGATTAAGTAAAGGAGAAAGGTATGTATGTAGAAGGTTAATAGAAATAATAGTTAATAACAATTTACAGTTTCTGATTCTATGCCCCCCTCAAATACATATTAAAAATTTTAATAAATAAATAAATAATAATAAAAAATTTAAATGCTTGACAATTCTCCTTTTCAGTGTTTGTCACATTCATTTTACTATTTTAAAAATTGATTTTAGTGCAGGGGGTCTATCCGTACAAATTCGCGGGCGTTTTGCATTCTGGGCATAACGAATGATGATAGCGCGTAGTTGTCGGCATCCGCATCGGTCATGTTGTCGGTTGTCGTGGTTATGCTAGCATTAACACGTGTAACTGTGATGTACAATTTTTAGTTTTTATGTAATTTTTTCTTTTATTAAGGATAATTAATAATGGTAAGAAAAGTATTTTATATTTTGAATTTTTTAAAGTATAATTTTGGATAAACTTTGCTCTATTTGTAAACATAACCTCACTTCTAACCGCATGTTTTTTAGTCGAAACTATTTGTATTATTTGAACACGCTGCCGGCTATGGAGTATTCAAAGTGGAAGAATTTGAAGAAATCGGCATGTTATTGCCTCAATTGGAAGCCGCAATACATGACTTGGCACGTTTTAATAGTGTAGTCCAGTTGGTCGGATTTTCACCCTTTAAAACTGCAGTAACAGCTCTGGAAAACATTAATGCAATTTCAGAAGGTATTTTACCAGAAGATTTACAACACTTTTTGGACATCACAATCCCAAAGAGTAAGAAGAAAAATAAAATTAGCCTTGGGGTAAGTGACCCTAAATTAGGAGCTGCAATTACTGAAGCTTTGGGGATACCTTGTACACATGTGGGTGCTGTACCTGAAGTAATTCGAGGTAATAGTTGATAGATAACATTATTTGCTGCAATGTACTGAGGTTTTTTTACAGGAATTAGACATCATTTTCATAATCTTATTAAAGGATTTACTGCCAAAAGTTCAGGAGTAGCACAGTTAGGTTTGGGCCATTCATATTCCCGAGCTAAAGTCAAATTTAATGTTCACAGAGTTGACAATATGATAATCCAGTCTATTGCTCTTTTAGACCAACTTGATAAAGACATTAACACTTTTTCAATGAGGATTAGGTAACATTTTAGTTACATCATATGTAACGTCAGTTATTTTCCATGGTTTGTTGTAGAGAATGGTATTCATACCATTTTCCAGAATTGGTCAAAATTGTCCCTGAAAATTATACTTACGCCCGTTTGACAAAATTCATTAAAAACCGCAAAGATCTTACGGATGAGTCTTTAGCGGATTTAGAAGAGATCACAATGGATTCTGGTAAAGCGCAGGCAATTATTGATGCGTCCAAATCTAGCATGGGTATGGACATCAGCATCGTTGATCTAATGAATATTGAAATGTTTGCTGGTCGAGTAATAGCTTTGGCTGACTATAGAACCCAACTAGCTGAATACTTGAAAAGTAAGATGAACGATATTGCGCCAAATTTGGCAAAATTGATTGGAGAACAAGTGGGCGCGCGATTGATAGCACACGCTGGATCTTTAACAAATCTCGCCAAATATCCAGCGTCGACTGTACAAATTTTAGGAGCCGAAAAAGCTCTTTTCAGGGCCTTAAAAACAAGAGGAAATACGCCTAAATATGGATTATTATTCCATTCCACGTTTATTGGACGAGCGGGGACAAAAAATAAAGGTCGCATCTCACGCTATCTGGCAAACAAGTGTTCGATAGCGTCAAGAATTGATTGCTTCTCCGAACAGCCGACACACATTTTTGGGGAGAAATTAAGGCAACAAGTTGAAGATAGACTTAAGTTTTATGAAAATGGCGATATTCCTAAGAAAAATATAGAAGTTATGAAGGAAGCTATGGAGGAACTTGAGCAAGAGACAGCACAAGCTAAAATTGAGAAGAAAAAGAAGAAAAAACAGAAGTTGGATGAATCGACGCTGAACGATACTCTTGGGGAAAACGGTGTAAATCAGAGTAATGGCGGTGGCGAAGAAACAGAAGAGCCACCCAAGAAGAAGAAAAAGAAAAATAAGAAAAACAAGCAAGAATGAATATTAGGTTTAGATAAAAATATAGTTTATTTTTAAACCCACATGCTTCTTAATCTACTAGGATTCTCATTGCATTTTAAATATATAATCAAACTATTGTTTTTTTATTATTTTGTCCGAACAATAAAATAATTTTGGTGACATTAAAAAAACTTCTAGAAAGCTTGTGTATAATTTTGTAAAATATTCAATGCAAAGTATACCCTGCAATTGTTCAAATTGTGCAAATCTTAAATGTTGACAAAGAAAACCGAGATTATTTTTGATCGATTTCGGAATAAAACGAAAAAAAAATTATTGACAACAGTTTATTTTTCAGGGGTTTACAGTAAACTAAATGAGCGGAATGTTTAACAGTTATACATGAGCTGTAACATCAAATGTATTTTTAATTATTAATAAGGCACGACGGCATTTTCACGTGACCGCATTTGAAGAGAAAAAAACTAACAATGAAACGAACATTTTTATTTTCATAGAAAATTATTAACAATATGATATTGCTCTATTCTTTTTTTGCTAACAGGGCCCGATCCCTGACTTCTACAGTTAGTTGATATAACATAAATAATAGTTGCATAATACTAAATTAAATACCCAAAAATATTAACAAATGTAAACGTACCCAGCACCCTTAATGAGCATTGTAGATTATATGTTGTATGAACAAAAAGAAAACTATACAAAAATATGTGCAGAAAAGTTCAACTAAAGCAAGACCAATTGGCTCAATCTCAACGAATAAAGTACAATCTTTGGAATTTCATCTTGCGTGACTTTGTCGAATTTTATAAAAAGACGTTAACATATTTAAAAACTAGGAAACAACTGTTTATTTGGCTGATTGAAGTTGTTAGTTTGGGGAAAGCCTTGAGCGTTAAAATTCATAGTGGCAAACTGATTTGTTAATCTTGGTTGATTTATTGGTGATGTAGGATTACTAGCCAATTGATTCATGCTTGGTGAGACCCCTTGCTTAGGTTTAGCTACTAATAAATTATCTAGATCGATATTTAAATTTCCCGAGTTACTCCACGTCGACCCTAACATTTGTTGGTTTTTATTTGTCATTGGTGTTTTCTCTGTGTTGTTGTTGGACGATGTGGAAGACAACGGTTGAAGTGGTTGTTGAGCAGACGTTGGGGTTAACATTGGACCTGCACAAATACGTCCCGATAATACATGATCAAACAAAAACGAAATCAAAACACAACATTAATGATCAATTGAAAAATTTATTCATCTTCAACTTTCAAAATACTATCAATGATACACATAGTACTAGCCGCTAACGTTCTACATTCTAGGTTGGGTTCGCCTCTAGCGATATTAAGACTAAGGAGGTCGCCTAACCAAAGTCTAAACTCGAGAAGTTCATCGATAAAATCTGAAATCAATCTCTCTTTGGGAGTGTTTATTACGGCAGCACCGATCAAACTTATTACCGCCATTCTTACTTTGACTTCTTTGTGGAAACGTAAATACCAAGAGAAATGGAGGATTTCTTTCGCCATTCTTGGTGCAATCGGACAATTTTGTGCGGAACACATTACAACAGCCAAAGTCCTGATAAAATGTATCAACAAAATAAAGTCACTATCGTTTTGGGGAATTTGTGAAATCATTTTATTCTTATTGTAGCCGTACAACAGCGGAAAAAAGAAATAACCCGCCACGTTGGCGAATTTATTCAATTTCTCCACTCTGAAAGACTTGTGCTTATGAAAATATCTCGTTTTCGACTCGAGTCGCTTTCTGATTATTTCTTCTGCACTTTCTAATTCAGAACTCTTCTTCTTTATCTTCTTAACTACTGGCGTTTCTTCTACTTTATCTGGATTTAAGTTCGATAAAGCATCGGCGGCTTCGCTTAACACATCCAACACAAATATTCGGTGGGAAATCGAGTAAGTTCCAATGTCTGCGTGAAATTCTTTACACAAGTATTCAGCACACTGAGCGGGATAAACGCAAGTGATCGCCACGCAGCTTTTAAAAACTAAACTATCGAAATTGTCAACGTAAAATCGTTGATCTAATGCGATCAAGATTTGTAAAATTTCTATACCGAGTGATGCATCATCATCTGGCAACTGTTTGATTATTAAATCTTCACAGATCTCCACACTCGAAGTGAACAATTCTGCATCTTGGGTTTCCAGTAAGCCGTCTCTCAAGTCACGCAGATACTTCGGGGGAGGTTTCTTCGACACTTTCACGTCATTTGAAAGATCATACGGTTCCAAATCATCGTCCGAATCTAATTCGAAATCAGTGCTGTCGATGATCGTTATTAAATTATTCCTTTGATGAATCGCTTCAGCAACGACAGTATTTTGGGGTTGCTCTTGATTTTTCACGTTTCTTAATTTTCTTTCGGGCGGCACGTATTCAACAGTCTCCAATTTTACTTCCAGTAACTGCGAAATTAATTCAGATGCGTCGTCTGTCACATTCTTCTTTTTGTAATAAATTGACATATCGTAGTCGAACAATTTTTGCAACATTTCAGAAGATGCTTTGGCTTCTGCCGGCAAACTATCATACTTAAAATTGAGGCCGCTGTCTGCCTTATCTTTTTCGCTCTCCTGATTCAAAAAATTTAAAATTATTTCGGACGCTTTCATCCCCATTGCTCTGATTTCGTTTATAGAATTTTCCAAATGTATCGGGACTCCTGCATATACCTTTCCTTGCAAAATACGTCTTTCACTTTCAGTCAAACCGATATTTTTCAGGCTGTTCATTATAACCACGATTATTTTAGTCAAATAAAAGTGATGTTCTACACTTGTGTGATTTAACGCCGACTTATCCGACCACACAGTTACTAAATTCGCAAGCAAGGCAAACAAATTGTGTTCAGAAGTTGCGCTTATATAAACAACTAAATTATTTATCAGGTTATTGTCGCTATATTGGGACAGTAATGGTATTTTTGTACAAAAGGCGAATTTCCAATTGTCATTTTTTATCAAATTTGGTCCCAGAACATTTCTGACAGAGTACACCGTGGGATCCAAATTTTGTAAGATCATCACAGCGAATATCTCTACCGCCGTCCTTTCTAAATTATCAAACAAACTCCAGAAACACTTTTGGTATATCTTTTGTTTAGATGAATTTTGATTCGTCAGAGTAGCTACAATTTTGATGAAATTTTTGATGGCTTCAGAACTGAAGTGTTCGTTGTAGTTAATCAAAGTTTTACTCAACAACAAACTCAAATTTCTGTAATTAAATTTCTGCTCGTGTTCTGGCTCTGTTATTAACAAATCTGATGTAAATTCTATCACTTTTAAAATGTTGAAAACGAGGAATTTACAATACTCGTTTGACGTGTAAAAACGCCGAAACTGCCCTTGCAGAGCGTTTGAAATTCTATTCGGTAATGAGAGCAATGTTCGTATCATGTTCTGCCACTGTGCAAAATTTTCTTCCACCTCAAATTCATTTTCCGACTCGAGCGAATAAAAATTGTGAAAAATGAGAGCAAAACATCCTTCACTTTTCAATGTGATTTCTGTTAAAAAACTCAGAGAATCTGCTACATTAAAATCTTTGGTTTTTAGATTTTTCGTGATAACGTCACAAGCAACTGCGAAAAAATTGTGATCTTCCACTGCAAATATTTTTTTAACTTCCATAAACATCTGTCCTTGATCTGTCGGAAAGCTGTGGTCAAATTTTGAAATTAAACTTTCCAATAATCTTCTGTAGTCTACTTCGGCAAAATCAGCAAAATCGATTTGATCAATTCTCAGTAATTTTTGAACAGTTAACGTCGGTAAAAACTGTATCGTGTTATCAAGGCCTCTAACGATATCGTCGATGTCACTCTGTGATGATATTTTCTTGATTCTATTCAAAATGTTCGTGAGCGTTAAGCAAGAATTTTGCATTTGTCTATCCACTGTATTTTTTCTTGAATCACGTTCGCACAACACTTCCCGAACCGAATTCCTGGCATCTGCAATGGGAAAGCTCGGATGAGTTTCCCGAAAAGATACAACTGAGGGTTTGGTCAGGAAAGAAAAGAATTATCAAAAAATCCCCAAGTTCCTTGAAAAGTTAAATAAATAGAATCGCTAACCGTAGAAAGAACCACAGATTAAAAATACCTACGGATTGTTACTTTCGCTCAAACAATTTGAATGTTTCCAATATATTATTTCTAGTTAAAATGACGCATTTCCTATGTGATTGGATGAAAAACTACTCATAAAGAATACATCCAAGTATCCACTAGAGCAGAACGAATCAATGTTGTCACGTGGGACTGTTTAAGGTTAATTAAAAACTAACCTTCGGTTAGGTAAAAATGTTTAGATGGAGGGATTTCCTATTGAAAAACTGACATTCACTGATCATTCAAAATATTTGTTTCGTCACTTGCGATCACTTTAAGTTATCGCTAAGATCATATCATACAAATGTACCAATTGCACAAAGGAAAATAAACAACAGTAATTACAATAAAGAGTATTGATTCCAACACTTCTTAAAAAACTTGCGCAACAAATTTCATTTCGTGTAACGTAATGGGATTTTTACTGTACCAATGCCACGAGTAGCAATTGTTACATTACTACTCTTGACAAAAAGTCTGTCACATTAACGTAACATGTTCTTTTTGCTTTTAGCGATTCACATTATTTGAAAACCAACTTATAAACAATACAACTATGAATGCAACTTCTCTTGGAAATACGTTTTTATTGGGTCCCTTACAAATTTCCCGTCTGTCATTTTAAGGTAGTTTGCAGTCTCCATAACGGCAGTTAATAATCATGAATATCAGGTGATTGGCGAGTAATCATCGACTTACCTCCGTCTAGCAGACTGGGCGCGGTTCCCATCAGGCCTTGGTTATTGTTTGGTAAGTTTCCGAGTCCGCTTTGTGGCTGTATGCTCAATCCACTAAATCCGGATAGATCTCCCAACAGATCGTTACGATTATTCGGTTGCGCTATCCCCATCACATTTGCGTTATTCCCCGTTACTAAAGGCATCGATTGAACTCCCATGGGGGCCCCCGTTCCTATTAAATTCGGCTGCTTCAGAGGTACGCTGTTCGTCATGTTAGGGGGGGGTATTACATTCGGCACGAACAGATTCTGTTGGTTTTGTTGCTGCGGTGGTTGGCTTGCGCCAAACATGTTTGTTGAATTTTGCGAGAACGCCGAACTGAAGTCGGCAAAGTCGTCGTCGGTCTTTGGCGTCGTGACCGTCGTCGTTGTGGAATTACTACCGAAAGCTGCCTCGAAATCACCGAATTCCGGTGACTTTTTGGAGTCGTCCTCGTCGGCCCGCGGATTAAAATCGTCGTTGAGTAGATCGTTCGTTTGAGGCAACGGGCTTTGACTAGCATCTCTACCGAAATTAGCTGCCGCCCCCAAATCTACTTTCTTCAGCGGTTTACTTGTCTTTTTTGGGGAATTCGTTATTGCCGAGTTGATGTTGATATTGACGCGTTTATCTGTATGCGTCGGACTTGTGGTTTCGTTATCTTTGTATTTGCGGGTGTTCGCATTATTACGAGCGGATTCCGTGTCGCTATCTTCTTTATCGACGTCATAGTCGTCTTCAAAAGTCCGGTCGCGATAACGACTAGCGCCGGACGATGGCTCATCCCAATCTCTATCACCATAGTCCCGATTGTGAGATCTATCATCCCATCTATCATGGCTTCCTATAACACAACATTCTGAGTAAACAAAAGGGATGCTTTATTTTAATGTTGCACTTTTATCTTACTTAATCCAGTGTCAAAGTTATCTTTATGACAATATTTAACAAATAAAAAAATAACATAATGGTCATGTGAAAAATTTTCATTCTTCAGTATTACCTCTGACAGATGAAATTTTTAATTGGAGAATCAGCCCCCACATTTACGTTTTATCTAATATGATTAATGTTAAAAGCAATTACATAATGTTAAAACAAAGTTAACATTACATAACTCACCTAATCTCATGTTAACCATGTCTGAGCTCATTCCAATATATTTATCCTTGTTCTTTTTAGCCTTTTTCCGTTCTTCTCGCAGACGGTCATCATCTTGAATAAATTCAATAAGCTCCTTAACTTTGTGTCTAATGTTAACACCCTGATCTTTGCCCATATCATCGATATAACTAAAATTTTCTAAAGATCTTAAATCATAAATGTGCTCTCTTGCAGATGTAACAACACGTTCAGAGCCATTTTTAATTAAATAATTGAGAACCAATAATGACTAAAAAAAATTTAACTTAGGGTAAAATTTAAGAATAAATATATTTAAATCACCTTGTAAATTCTCCTCCAATGTTGTTTATTGTCTTGAAACATTCGCTTCCACAACATGGACATAACTTCTGGAAAATGTTCATAGGTAAAAGTGGAGTGTGCTAGTTCCTGCATCATTTGTCCTGTAGGCCCCCACGGCTCATCATTTGTAGCTTCCCTCACTTTTGCTTCAATTTCAGTGTAATTCATCACAACATTTGTACTAAAATAACGCACAAGGGTAAATAAATATAGGTGAAGTGCAAGTTGTATAGTTTTGATGCTTATAAAAAATCACAATAAAAGAAAAAGATAAACATCTGGTATTTGTGGAGTTCAAAAATACTTACACTTTATCTGCGAGTTCTCGCACTTTCCACATGCTGAATATATTATCCATTTTGTTTTGGATGAGATCTATTGTAATACGGTACGGTTATTAAATATTTCGTATTTTTATCACTCAAAATTACCTCAAAATTATTTAGCAAAAGATGACTTGGCGATCACTCAGCCATACTGTCCGTCAATGACGTCACCAACAGTTCGCCAACCAAAATTTAAAATCTCAATTATCTAATATATTAAATGTGTTCATTTCATTAATAAGAATTGAACAGTAGTCTTTTGGAGGAATTAAAATGAACTAATGAAATAATTGCCTTCATCTAGAAAACTCGATATTAAAGTAAAATTCCATCTTTGTTTGTAGAATTCACAACGTGGATTGGTATTACTGCATGTCAAACTTTTGCAATGTAAAATGTCATTAGCGGTGAGGTCACTTGCTTATTTACTTTTCGGCGAAATTTCGATCAGTTCCGGTTGAGACTGTTGCGAAAGTGTTTCTAAAGTAAATCGTGTAAAATGTCTCCTGTTAAAGTTATTTTGTTGGCATGTGGGTCTTTCAACCCTCCGACAAACATGCACCTGCGAATGTTTGGTATGGATATTTACCTTGACGTTAACTAGATAAAGTGAATTACTGTGAATTTTTAGAAATTGCAAGGGATCATTTGCACCGCTTAGGAAGTCATGTTGTCATAGGAGGCTTAATCTCTCCCGTCCACGACGGTTACGGCAAAAAAGACTTAGAAGCGGCCACTCATCGTTTGGCAATGGTACGGTTAGCTTTGCAAAATTCTGACTGGATAAAACTTTCTGATTGGGAATGTAAACAAGAAACATGGAATAGAACAAAACAAGTTTTGCAGTACCATCAGGTAGTGTTCATGCTGTGTATAGTTTCTGATTTAGTAAACACATTGTTGTAGAATCATGTAAATGCCATTTTACATTCTTCAAGAAATAGTCACTTTGATAAACTGAATGAAGATGATGTTCATTGGGTGCCAGATAATGTGAGAAATGGTTGTGAAGACTCTGTACAAATCAAATTACTTTGTGGTGCCGATTTACTCGAATCATTTGGTACTCCAGGACTCTGGTCAGATGATGATGTAAGATTATTGTGCTGATTTAATTTTTTTAAAACAAAGTTATTAAACTAAGAATGACTAAAATAACATTTTAGATTGAGGCCATAGTGGGACAACATGGTCTTGTTGTGATAACACGTTCAAATACTAACCCCCTTGAATTTATTTATAACTCGGATATGCTTACCAAATACATGGTAAAAGAGAGTGAATTTATTAAAGAATTGAATTAATAAATTTGTTTTGTAGTCTAACATTACTATAGTCACTGAATGGATTAGAAATGAAGTAAGTTCAACAAAAATTAGAAGAGCCTTAAGGAGGTCAGAATCTGTCAAGTACCTATTGCCAGATAAAGTTCTAGATTATATACATAAACACCACTTATATGGCAGTAAAAGCATGTAAGTAAAATTTAATTTAAACATGTGATGTAATTGTATACAATCAAATATTTAGTTACATTTTTTTGTCTGTGCTGCTGGGATACAGTAAGTATTTAACTCCAGAATTCAATTCGAACTTTTTGACTCCATCTCCATCAGACGTGCTTATGGAGTCACCTAGTCCTACAAATTGCATGATCATATGCAATAACACGCTTTTTTCGCGAAATTACGAAAAACGTTTATCTATAGATACAGTCGACAGTGTAACTAAAGCTAACGCTTTAAATAATATTCGTCATCCTGGGCAGGCCGTGAAAATCATAACTGAAAGTAACGGTGATCACAGAATCGTAAAAGAAGGTTCCAATTCGAAAGAGGTACGTAGGGAGGACAAGAAAGTGTTGAAAAACTCAAAAAGTTGTGCCAATATTGACGAATTACACGCTAAAAACACCATAAAAAACAGCAAATCAAATGCGAATTTGAAAGAATGTAAAAGCTGTGATGAAAATTTGATTAAATTTATTTTTACCAAACACGGAATTCAAGTTATTAGCGATGTTGAGACTATTGTATAATTGCATGACATTCTGGCGTTAGTTGAAACATCTACTTGTTCTGGCTGTGTTTTTCATTCACTTTTAGAAAACACACTGAAAGCTATATACTGTCAAAATCAATGTTGCTCTTCCATTTTGATCTATCTCATATACCGAGTGTTTAACAAAAATGACTTCAATGCATGATTTACTGTGATGTTTTCGTGTAGCATGATATTTTCTGTTTCAGGCATCTCTAGTGCGACCTGCATGCCTCCTCTAGTTGAGCTCATTGTTATGTGGGACATTGCTCGCGTCCCCTAACTATAAATAAATCTCAAAAATAATCTCAACATTCCTAAACACAATATTTTGAGATTTATTGAAAAGTGATAATCTATTACTTAAGTAGCAGCGGTACCTAGAATTTGTTAGCTGTTGATATATTTGTTTGTAATTTATGAAATGTAGATATTATTTGTATAAAATTTTTTATTGTTTTGTGGAATAAATCATCAATAATTAAAACCTTTTTTTATATAATTTACATCATCAGCAAATATACAAAAATGTATAAAATAAAGTGTTTGTCAGAAATTAAAATTTTGTATCAAATGTATAACAATAAATGGTACAAAAATTAAATTAGCAAAAATACAGCAAATTTTGCGTAGCCAAAGTCCTGCTGGTACGTGTGTAAAGTTTAAAATGATTGCACAAGTTGCTGCAACTCAAAAATTCACCTAAAAGTCCAAATGGCACACAACGTTTCTTCATTCAGCTTTTTTTTTCTCAGTCTTATCCTCAGAACAACTGCACCATGGAGTCACGTTTCGGTCACAAATTAAATGTATGTTGACAACAGTCAAAGGAGCGCTTCCAATCGTTATTGATTTGTAACTAATTATTTTATACTTGACATCATGAAGTCCTGTTTGTCTGTCACGTCTTCTTGTAACTTCTCTTTGATTGAAGCATTTGACGGTATCACGTTTTCTGTCTTTGCCATGGATATGTCTGAAATTTTATGATAAAAACAGTAAAATTATAGTGTTTTACAACCTAAAAGTGTCATTCATTCCAGTGGATATGTTTTCAGGGCGAGTGATGTTAAGGTTTGCGTCTTTTAGTCTTACGTAAAATTCATCATCTTCCAATCCCCATCCCCAGTATTTGTTTGATAGTCCATTAACTAAACCAAAATGTTCCCTAGAATACATTTCAATAAGTGAAAAGATTAATTGTGATTTACATGCTGCAACCTATTGATTAACAGAATGCCACCTATGAATTTGTTATAATGATAACGTGGATGGAGATTTGGGGCGGCCAAATGGAAAGGTTGGCTTGGATACGTGTAACTTAAGTTTTTGTTTAAAGGCAATAAATCAACATCGTGCATAGCAATATAGTCATAATTTGATCTAGTTTCAAGGTAGCCTACATTGATTAATGAGGCTCTATTAAAACGATAACTATCAACTTGGTTTAAAATAAAAATATCATGGTTGATTTTTTGATCATTTAAAAAATCGTGAATGTATGGCGCGAACTCCATCAGTTCTTCAAATCGGTTACGGTAGGGTACTAATACTGCTAATTTGTGATTCGATTCGTAACCCTTATTGACATAATGTTTAGGTTTTGCAACATACTGAATAACTGTCTCTTGACGAGGGCAATTACAATGATCTACAAATAATATAGATGAAGATTTTTGTTGGTACTGTAATTAAAAATATTTACCATCAGTTAATAATTTAAATGTTAAAACAACTGTCACTAAAAACATCACAGACATTAACGTAACGAAAAGGTGGGTAAAAGTAAAACGAAACACTTTCTGTTTTGTTACTACCATCTTGAGCGTTACACATTTTTCATAACATTTTAAAAAGTTAAATTTTTAAATATTAGATTTTACATAACCTAATTTTTTAAAGGGTCTGGCATGATCGTCCATTGTTGCCAAATGAGAAGTGTTGTAGCAGTGTCGCCAATAATAAAATATTTTTGGAGATTATTTTATGGCATTCTTTGCGAAAAATATGGAATTAGATAAAGTCTGCAATTAATAGTCGAGCACCTGATATATACTGATGGGGAATAATGGAGATTTTATACAAAGAAATAGTTTATATCGTTATCGATTTAATTTCGTCAAGTTTGTGAAACAACGTTGCGCAATCTCGCGGCACCAATTCGTACTTAAAAGGCGCTTGTCGCTGACATAGCGAAGTTGACCGTCTCGTGTTCAACTGGAAACATGTTATTGAGTTTTATCCCGATTTTATCTCAAATTAAATGTCAGGTGTTCAGTGCGTGTGTAAAGAATTGTTTAACAAACAGTTTACCGTCTTGATCTAGTGTGAATTTAGTGGATTTGTTTAGTAAATTTAAGAAAAAGTTTATTTAATTGTCGACCATGCCGAAAGGAAAACGAAAAGGAAAGTCTGGTGAGTTAGACAAAAACAGGCTGAGCTCTTATTGTAACGTTCCGTAAGGACCAGTTTTGACACAAATATTCATGTAAATGACGTCACAGCGTTAAAATGACCAAAAATGTGACATATGGAATCGTGTCCACATCTTTTTTTGAAGAAGTGCCAGTTATGCCCTCCGATCAAGAAGATCTAGCTTGTTTTGTAAATATCCCGAAGCTTATGATTCCAAGAATGGCGTGACTCATCCATGAATTAGCAGTTTAAAAGTGACTGCCATAGTTATATCTAATTTTATTCAAGGAAAATTTTTCAAATGACAATTTTTTTTTCATTCCTGTATCGTCAAAATTTTAAATCGCATTAGATACAAAAAAATTATCGTGCTATAAGTCGAATTTACTAAATAAAAAAAAAGTGACTCACCTTGAACTAGCTACCTAACTGTAGGAATAATAAATCAGCAACGAAAAATAAACAAATTATTGCATTGTTTTATAGTTTGACATTCTCAAGGTTCTTTATCTTTAAAACAGTCTTCATAAAGATTACTCATTTCAATTTTGACTGAATAAAGATTGTTACTTGTTTTTCATTGATAACTATAGTAAATAAATTTATTAGAATGTAGATGATTTTTCCCCCGTTTGATACCGAGACTCACTATTTTCTTGTCATTGCTATCAGAGAAGAGTAATAGTGGTAATTGTCCTCTTGACCTCCCTCATTTGATTATTTTTTTGTAGTGAGAATTTTTAGCATCTATCTAGCAGTCGGTTAAAACCTTGGTGATAATTAAAGCAGGCGTCTAAAATCTAAATCTTTGCCAGTTGGCTGATAGTCGCAAAATATTCCTTCGCCTTGCCCATAAAAAATTCACGTGCACAAATTCTCTGATCATTTTTTGATGCAAACATTTGAAATTACAGATCGTGGACGTTTTGATGGCTCTCTGCACACATCCGACGATGACTCTTACAACGATAACAACAGTATCATCAGCAACTGTTCAGAAAACAAAAGTCTAGAAGATGGTGAGGATATTGAAGAATTTGCGCAAGAACAGTTTGAGGATAAGTTGATCGAGATGTTGGATGGTTTGAGTCAGAAATCGTCCCAAGGCAGAATTAATTCGATTCAGTTGCTTCGCAAGGCTTTAATAAAAAAATATGTTCCAAATTTCGTGAGGGAAAGACACTTTACCATTTGCGACAGTGTCGAGAAGAGTTTGAAGAAGGGGAATGGTTTAGAAAAATCCGCAGCTGCCGAGTTGGCACCGTTGATAACCGTACAGCTAGGTGAAGAAGACGCCGGTGAGATCGTCGATAAGACGTTGAGACCGATCTTGATAACAATAGCTTGCGACACTTCCGTCAATGCAACTGCTAGAGCGAAGGTAGGTGTGGTTCTTGCAAATTAACTGACTGAAAGATCAATATTTGACAAAATGTTAAAAAATCTTAAAAGTTCGTTTAGTAAGGTAAATCTTTTTTGTAGTGTTGTCTCGCTTTGGGCATGATGGGTTTTCTCTCTGGTCGTCAATTAGGAGATATTCTATCCCTCATGCAAAACCTGGAAGGTATCTTCTCAGGAAGCTATTTGAAAGGCGACGGTTCAATCCCAAATATTACGCCAGAAGTCGCAAATTTACACGCAGCAGCTTTAAGTGCTTGGACATTGTTGTTGACGAACATGCCACCAGGAAGTCTCACAGATTTGATCAGCAGCAAAACTTTACCGTAAGAACGTTGCAAAATAAAGACTGGAACGTTAATAAAACTCAATCTTTGTAGATCATTGGATCAGTTGTCTGAACTGTTAGAGTCGCCGCACCTTGAAGTTAGGTTAACAGCAGGCGAAGCGTTGGCCCTAATTTTTGAAGAAGGCAGAAAAGACAACTCAGATTTTGCAGACGATTTCGCCATATACATTTCAGAAACTTTCAAAAAACTGGCAACCGATTCACACAAATACCGAGCGAAGAAAGATAGGAAACAACAGAGAGCCACATTTAGAGACATCCTTTCGTTTATTGAAGTAATTATGAACCGTGACCAAAGTACATGATGTTTGTAAAATTTGGAGTCAAACTGTCAATCTGTACCGAGGTCGAGAATCTAATTTGAGATCTAGTGTGTCCATTGAAATCTCGTGGCATTGTTTTAACACGCTTTGATGTCAAATTAGCATAGTCGCGCACTAAAAAGTTATGAATGTTTCAGGATGATATTGTACCTGAAATTCAGGTCAAATTTGGTCGAGAAATTTTGATTTTGGACACTTGGGCTAAACGAAAACAGTATGAAGCTTTGTGTAACGTTTTGGGACCAGGAATTAATTTACATCTGGGAGAAAACGATCTTTTGAGAGACATATTTGAGATTTCAGCTCCTATTGTTCAACCACATGAAGCTCCCGCACATGCACAGCAGCACATGGAGAGGTGTCGTAAAGTACGAAGTTATATAACTGTAGAGTATAGTTTTTACACAATATTCTTTCAGCGATTGATTAACGCAGCTGCGTTCAAAGCCAGGACGATATCACGAGCGAAGAATAGAGACAAGCGATCAGACTTCTAAGACATATTATGGGGATATTCAATGTATTTATTTTAGCTCAATTATAACAACTTGACAGTAGTAGATATAATTTTTGTTGTATAGTAGTAGCAAGTAAATCAAATTTTTGTTGTGTACGTGAATTTTAATAATCTTTTCAATGTTAGTAGATTTTTAAATTTGTAAATACATTTATAAGTAAATTCATTTACAAATTTAACTTGACCTACTTTTTTTTCCGAAATTAACTTAGTTGCAGTCCTGAGGTGGTATTTATAGCACACAAATAATACTGAAAAGTCGTTACAACTTGTTCGTCTGAATAATTAAAAAAAACCTGGACGAGGTCCTTGGACAGAGGAGTGGTAGCTAGGGTGAAATAAGTGGCAAGATGCTGACCAGTCAACATAATTATTTATTTCTCAATTTTTTTTTTTCATAGTAACTTACATATGGCACTCTCATGCTGTTTTCTTTTCACTGGTGTTCTCTATTACTCATCGTATTAAACACATTTGTATTATGAACATACATCAACAAAAATAAAAAATATTTGAGATTTAAACATCTATAACAATATAAATTTGTAAACAATGTAACAACAATTTAATACGATCAGTAATTTGAAAGGGATGAAAGAAGGAAATGTTAATAACAATAATAGAAAAGAATGCAAAAGTTTTGTCAAGACTGTTTACAACCTGGCAATTTCCTAACTGCAATACAAGAAATTGGTTTTTTCCATCTCCGTTTGGAACTTTGGTTTGTTTGAGCATTGCCATTATTTTGTTCTGCCTCCTGCTTCATAATTTCTTCTGAAAAATCTCACGTCAACAAGTGCAACACAAGTTTCAAGCAACGTCTCACCATTAAGCTCCCGTTCTGTGAAATATTGATGATTATTAGCAGCGTCTGATGTATCGTAGTAATGGTCAAAAAGATACGGTAGAACGGTCATACAGTGAAATTCGTCGTTTCTTAAGGGCGGTATAGGAACTGGTGTAGCGTTCTGCGGTGGCCTTCTTGAAAACCAACTGAAAATTCACTTCATTAACATTTTAACGAGTCCCATCCACCCATACTTACAGGTGTTGCCTAATGTATTGCAAACTAAACCTATCCTCGGGATCTTTTCGTAACATTCCTAAAAGTAAACTCCTCAGCGGATCTTCGATATAGTCCGGTATTGTGAATTCCCCTCTGCCAATATTCTCAAACAATTTATAAATACTATCACCTTCAAAAGGATACTCTCCGGTCACGAGATTGTACCTACAAATGTGAGTAACGTACTTGAAGGTAAAGATTACGTGAAATTAAGCATACAGTGTGACACCACTACTCCAGACGTCGACTTTAAAACCGGGAAAGGAATCCAAACCGTTTGCAATTTCGGGCGGTTGAAACGCCGGAGAACCTTGACCCTGAATACACGTGTCGTTTATTGCAAAGAAATCGATTGTCTGCAAAGAAAATTAATTAGTTCAATTAGAGGAAAATTAACCACGAACAATTAGCACTTGCAAAAAGCGTAGGTATCAAACAACATTAATTTTTTCTTGCTTATGTGTTGATTCGATCAAGTGTATTTTGACTTAAAATTCGGCTCGAGTTAATTTGCATTATCAAAAACCCATGATTGTACCGTGAGATCGAAAAAAAAAAATTAGAGTTGGCTGTGACTAAAAATTTCAGTTGGCAATTCAATTTCAATTATCAGATGTCAGTCTTAAAAGTTACGTTAGTGATTTTGAGAACGTTGAAATCTTGATTTTCATAAAGGTGATAAACACGGTCATTTCTTCGTTCCCATTTTGAAAATAGTACATATTATGTTACAAATATTTTGTCTTCTTAAGTGAAAACCGTTCCTCAAACAAAATTGATATAAATGTCGCAACTGACAAGTGATTAAGTTACGGCCAAGCGTTTTCAGAAATTTTGTTTTCCATAGACGCCCCTTACCTGTTTGTGTGTTTATGATATTATAGCAACCATACCTATATACTAAACAAGAATAGGATTTAACATTCAGTCGCGGACAGAAAAAAGTAGGACAAGCCTTATTAAGAAATTTAGCTAAAATTGAGTTGAGTAAACCGGGCTTACTGTAATAAATAAATAAATATGTTAATGGAACCATAGAAAGAGTCAACAGACTTACAGTAGCGAAAAAGCATTGTCCTATTTTTTTCTGTTCGCGACTGTATGAAAAAGATTTACATCCAAAGTCAAATTATCAGAAAACACGGAAACATTCAATTAAGCGAACAAGAGGGATAACATGTGAAGTAGGGATAAAGGGGAAAATACCCTTACCCCGAGAATTTAGGCAGAACTTGTTTTTATATTATCGAAAATGCAAAGCATTTAAGAGACACAGTAGTAATTTTCAATAGGTCAATGTTTCAGTATCACATTTTTTGTTGAATAAAAAAATATAGTAGTTTATTTAACGAGTTCATGTGTAAATGGGGCTTTTTTGGCATGAGTGGGCCAAAAAGAGCCCAATTTACACACGAACGAGTTGTAAAAGGGCTGTTAACGTTACGTCGATGTTAAAACGTTAATGTTAACGTTAGATCTAATTACATGTATTTCTGTACTTTTTATAAATTATTTCCGTTGGCTAAAGTTAGAATATAACGTTAAGAATCCAGAAGATTTCTAGAACTAACGTTAACGCTAACAATATCATGCAACATTAATTTTCATCAAGACGTCATTGTGAACGGTCCACAATGAAATACATGTAATTTTGAATTTCTAGATCTAACGTTAACATTAACGTTTTAACATCGACGTAACGTTAACACCATTGTGAATGGCCCTTTACGGTACCGCTTTGTAGAAAATCAAAGCTTAATTTTAATATCAAACTACTACTAGAAAAGAAAGAGCGTTTGATATTAAAATTAGCAGCAATGAAGAGGAAAAAGAAAATTTTTCAAATTTGGAACAAAAGGAAAAAGAAAACTTCCAACCTATGTTAACACCTAGGATTTCTCGTAAGTTCTGTCATTAATGAAGTATTAAGTTTCCCATCAAATAATTACATGACGTGTCATACATACTACACTTGGTTGCAAAAAAAAACGGGAACTGTCAGAATAAAATTACCACATGTTTACAATTCTTTTCATAGTGTGAAACTTTCTTACGAGAGAGGTTAGAATTAACGTCAAAATTCAATGACATTTTTTAAAATTATTTGATACGTATTGTCAAGCAGATAATTAATTGACAAATCAAATTTCTGTCAGTTTTGAAACATTCGATGTAGTTCAAATTTTATTGTCATTTTTTTTTTGACACTATTCTAGCTAACAGTTTAAAAATTTATTTTATACTCCTATTTTCCTTTTCCAAATGCCCTCTTCTTTTGATAAAGGTAGATTTTGATTGGAACTTTGCATTAAATAAATATTCACTACGTGCTTACTTACAATCATTCCCTACAACCTACAATACTTAATGATGACAACGTCAGTCAATTCAAAGTTGGGTTAAAATCAGATAAGGGTTATTTCACATTAAAAGTCAAGACAATGACGTTGATGTCCCACTTTTTTTGCCCGCAATAGTAACTACATTAGGAAAAGTTTTGTTTCCCGTTTTTGTTTTGCAACCAACTGTGTAATACATATTAAAAAAAAAACAAACAAATGGACTCCCTATGAAAGACTTTATTAACGAATGTGTTATCAACTGAAATGTATAACATCAGTTAGGTATTCTACTTCGGCTTTGAACAAGCTTGCAAAGAACGTGGTCATTCATCCATTTGCACAAAACACCGTCAAAAGGAATTAACGACACACTTGTGTCAAATTTTGCTTGAGAGTTCACAATTCAAAAGATTCACGGGAGCACTTTTGGCAATCCAATTTTCAGCAGAAATGAAATATGAGTCTGGATGGAATTCTGATAGAAAATTTGAAGAATTGAAGGTGCTCTTGGCTGGTATATCATTAGAGAAGCTTAATAACATTGGTAATTGTTCACTTTAACTACTTCCGGAATTTTCGCGTTTTTTCTGGCTAGACAGTCAGGGCGTCCTCCTAGATCGTTTCCCACCATTCAAACCTTGTGCAAATGCCTTTTTTTCTCTCTTGTTGTGTTTCAAGGCCGCGCCAATGTCTTAGTATAACTAAAGGGTAAGGAATCGTAGATTACATACCGAGGTGGGAAGTGTTTCATTCCTGTCGCTAATATAGTTTACAGCCCTTTCACAATGGCGTTAACGTTACGTCGATGTTAAAACGTTACTGTTAACGTTAGATCTAATTACATGTATTTCAGTACTTTTTATAAATTATTTCCGTTGGCTAATGTTAGAATGTAACGTTAAGAATCCAGAACATTTCTAGAACTAACCTTAACGCTAACAATATCATGCAACAGTAATTTTCATCATAACGTCATTGTGAACGGTCCACAGTGAAATACATGTAATTTTGAATTTCTAGATCTAACGTAAACATTAACGTTTTAACATCGACTTAACGTTAACGCCATTGTGAAAGGGTCTTTACCAAGGCGTAGCCGAGGTGAACTAATGCTCGAGACAGGAATGAAACACATTCCCACCGAGGTTTGTATACTATTTTATTCGGAATCATTACATTTTTAGCAAATAAACAATTACATAATTTGATGCAGTTTCATTTCTGTTTTTCGACTTTTAGTAAGTACTATCGCGGCCATCCAAAAGTGAACGTTTTTTTTTTATAGTTTGATTTTTACTTTAAATCATAGGCGTCCTAAAATGTCAAAGTTTGACACTAGCGATAAAAAAATTATGAAAACTATTCTTTTTAAATGCTAGAGGTATTTTCATATTTGGTGGCGGAAACAAAAGATTGAGAAATGTCACAAAAATGTATTGTCAGTGTCAAATTTCTCATAAACGCCGTAAAAAGGAATGTCTAGGTAAATTTAAATTTTCGCTAAATAGATTGAAAAAACAAATTCTAAGGAAACCAATTTTTGTCAGTGCTTCAAAAGGAAAAGTTATTCTCATATAATCAAACGTATTACAAATTATTTCTCTAGTTCGACGATGAATAACTTTCTTATTGCCAATTTGCTACATTTCTGTCGAAATCACGAACGTCTTTAAGAAATTTGACACTGACAAAACAAATTTGTGACATTTCTCAGTCCTTTGTTTCCGCCATGAAATATGAAAATATCTCTACATCAGCCACATCTCACTCCGATGCAGACAGCTAGGGCTATTGCAAAGCTAAAAGAAAATTGGTCGTTGGCTGCTGTGGCGAGAGACTTACATTGCAGTAACACTTGCATCTTCAATAAAAAGAGGGGTTGGCAAGAAAACAGGCTTGAGAGGCCAATGCGAATAGGTGTTGGAAAGGTTTCTTTACTAAAGTTTACTTTCACTTTAATAATGTATTAATTACTTCTCAGTCTCATTTTTATTATTAAAATAGTAACGCCTGCTGCACGAACGTCAATGAATACAGCCTGATTTAATCTAACGAAAAATACGGAAATTTTCGCAAGCTATCGTTCACTTCTGGATGGCCGCGATTGTACGCCACTGGAAAAAACTTATAATAGGGCGGAAAGTGGCCTATTACTGACCAAGAGAGGGAAGTAAAGATAAAAAGGAATGGTTAACTTTCCGCCCTCGTATAAGGTTAGGAATGTGCATATTACAATACGATTCCGAATAAAATTCATTTGCACAAGGTTTGACTGGTGGAAAACGATGCAGGTGGACGCCCTGAGGCGGTCTAGCCAGAAAAAACGGGAAAATTCCAGAAGTAGCTAAAGTGAACAATGACCTTAACATTTTCCAAAATGTACAGTTCCAAGATGTACAGTTGCGGCCGTTGAAATCTCAGACAGGAAAGATTTAAACACTCTGTATAAATTCCGAAATTTGATTAGCGTAAACAGGATTTTCATCAAGGATTATAAAGTCAGTGTCAGTATTTGACATATTAGGTCAGAATTGCGAGAGAAATTAATGTTGTTGTCAAAGTGTCTGAGTTTTCAACGACCGCAACTGTACAGTTAATTTCAAAATTATACAGTAGGTACACCTAATTTTCTACAGTGTGAAATGCACTTACATTTTTTGTCAATGTCACTTTTAACAAACAAAATGCCTAATCTAACAGAAAACGCGAAAGTGCTCATTCTTTCCAAATTAGAAGAAGGATGGTCGATTCGGAAGGTAGCCCAGCATTATAACACCGCGAAGAGCACCGTGCAGAAGATAAAACAGACAATATTACGGTGTTCTAAAATATCAGCGACATTTTATGTTGTCGACCTAACCTATAACGTTCTAATTTCAAAAACGCATCTTTACATGTGGAAACAACTGTAATAAATCGACTTTTGATTTTTGAAGTGTACTTTATAATTTTGAAATTAACTGTAGTTACAGGTGCCGACGTTTTCACATCTCTTTTTTTTCACAGAAATAAAATTATATAAAATAGTGTGTTGAGCGTGCTCGACCTTGAATATTTTTTCTGAAGGTTTCCAAGAACTGTTAGAATAAACGTAATCATTTCATTTTCTAAATTTCGATTCTATGGTGTCAATCGCTAGAGAAGTTGTGGTGCCTTTCTTCATCTATTTTCTTTTCCACTGATTATAAGGCATTGAACACTGGCTCAACTATACGTTCCAAACTTCAAATCATCCCTCAGCAAGTTCTTTATATTTATGCTTTTTGACTACAACCTTTTAATAGATTTCGTCGTATCTGTTCTTGAACATCTTTAACAAATTCTGGACATTGTGTCATTTGTGGACGTTCACCTGGTAAGCGATCACTCAAAGTTGAGATCCAATTATATCTGCTTACGATCTTACATTTATAGATTTAAAAAATTTCGTTTGCAACACTGTAACATACATAACATGCTCGATATTTTTTTACTCCTAATTCCATATTTATGTTGTTAGTGGAACCAGAAATATAGTCTCAGATGGATTCGATATGATAACGACCCGGTTACGTAAAAGGTATAGAAAAGGAAAAGTAACAGGAAAAATTGAAGACACACATACGGAAGAAAACTTAATAGATACAGGTCAGGAAGACTCTCGGGTGCAGAAGAGTGATTACCTCCTCACCTTAAACCAGCAAATCAATGAAACCGAAACAAAGCTAAAACACAGGGAGCATAAGGTAATTCTAGTAGCGACGTGGAACGTAAGAACCCTGTATCAGGCTGGAAAACTCAGGCAAGCTCTACATGAGATGGAAAACTATGGGGTGGAAATAATGGGAATAAGCGAGGCAAGATGGAAAGGTGTGGGTGAAATTTCAGTGGACAGATACAAGATAATATATTCAGGCCAAGACGAGACAACTGGGGAACATATGAATGGAGTTGCAATAATTCTGAATAACAAAGTTCGAGACTCACTGATATCTTGGGAACCAGTTAATGATAGAATTATCACAGCGAGGATAAATATGAAAAATAACAATTTTACAGTTGTACAGTGTTATGCCCCTACAAATGTTGCCGATATTGAAGATAAAGAGGTCTTTTATAGCACACTGAATCGCACAATGGGATCTATTCCTAAAGAAGATATCGTCCTGCTGATGGGTGACTTTAATGCTAAAGTTGGTACAGACAACAATGGACTAGAAGATATAATGGGCACAAATGGTATAGGAGAAAAAAATGAGAATGGTGAAATGATGGTGGAGCTCTGTGGACTGCATCAGCTCAAGATTGGAGGAACACTATTTAAACATAAAAACTGTCATAAAATAACTTGGGTATCTCCCGATAAGAAAGTCCAAAACCAAATTGATCACATATGCATAAGTGAAGCTTGGTGTAATAACCTACTTGATACACGTAATAAAAGGGGTGCTGATATTGAAACAGATCACTACTTAGTAGTTGCAAAAATTAGAGCTGAGCTACAAGTCATGAAGAAGAAATATAAACCTAGAGTGACGAAAATTTTTGATATACAAAAATTAAACAAAGAGAAGTTCAAAGAGAGATTTATAGACATGTTGAGGGAGAAAGAGGCATCCATAGACTATGACAACAAAGGAATACAAGATGTTTGGCAGCATTGCAAGGACGCATTCTTGGAAACTAGCAAGCAAGTACTCGGGTATAAATCAAGCAAGAAAAGAGAATGGATGAGTCAAGACACTTGGAATAAAATTAAAGAGAGAAGAGAATTAAAGAAAAGAGGACTATCAGCAAAAACGAGAGAGAACTACGACCAGATACAAAAAGAATATTCAAAAGTGGCAGCTGATATTAAAAAGAAGATAAAAAGAGACAAGAGAGCACACATGGAGAGCATAGCACAAGAAGCACAAAAGGCAGCTGAGAGGGGAGACACAAGAACACTATTTAATAATGTCCGAAGAATAAGTGGAACCAAAAGATCACAAAAATTAATTAAGGATAAAAATGGTAAAGTTTTAACTACAACCGAAGAACAATTACAAAGGTGGACAGAATATTTTAAAGAAACTTTGAACATGGCGAGAACTAATAGAGACGCTCTAACAACAGCGAAACAACCAGAGCTGCAAATAAATACAGAACCACCAACTATTGAGGAATTAAAGGAAGCAATACAAAGCTGTAAGAATGGAAAGGCACCAGGGATTGACCAAATCAGAAGTGAAATGCTTAAAGTCGACACAGACACCACTGCAAAAATGTTGTTACCACTGTTTAGAAGAGTATGGATAGAGGAAGTATTCCCTGACGAATGGAAGACCGGAGTGGTTGTAAAACTACCAAAGAAAGGTGATTTAAAACTCTGCAGCAGTTGGAGAGGTATAACACTACTCAGCATTGTTAGCAAGACCTTCAACAAGATAATATTAAATAGAATAGTAAAATTATTAGATAAAGAATTACGGAAAGAACAGTGGTTTCAGGTCGGGAAAAGCATGTAGAGATATGATTGTTTCGTTGAGGATAATAGTAGAACAATCGATGGAGTATCAATCTCCTCTATACCTTCTCTTTGTAGACTATGAAAGGGCCTTCGATTCCATAGACCGAAAATGTATGTGGGCAGCACTTACGAATAAAGGCCTTCCCCAGAAGTTTGTCAATCTTATTAAAGAGGGATATAATGGCTACAAATGTAGGATATTGCATGAGGGTACACTATCCGAAGAGTTCGAGACCAGTACAGGAGTCCGCCAGGGCTGCATCCTTTCGCCACTTTTGTTTTTAGTGGTTATTGACGAAGTCCTAAAAACAACAGTCCAAGATAAGAAAAGAGGATTAATGTGGACCTTTGAGGAGAACCTAGAAGATCTCGATTTTGCCGACGACATATGCCTACTCTCCCAGAATGGGAAACAACTACAAGAAAAAATTGATCACCTAAGTAGAACGTCTGAAAAAGCGGGTCTAAAAATTAATAAAATCAAGACGAAGATCATGCGCTTGAACACAAAGGCAGCAACAAGTATAGAAGTAGGCTCTGAAATCATAGAAGAGGTGGAGGATTTCACATATCTTGGAAGTATAATATCAGGGGAGGAAGGAGTCCTGAAGGATGTAACTTCACGTGTTTCAAAAGCACGTAGTGTATTTGTAAGACTAAGCAAAATTTGGCGATCCAGTAGTACTACTACAGAAACAAAGCTTAAAATTTTCTCGTCAATGGTGAAACCTGTTCTATTATATGGATGTGAGTCCTGGACAGTGACAGAAGGCATAAGACATAAACTCCAAGTATTCATAAACAGATGCTTAAGAACTATATTGAAAATTTGGTGGCCCCGCACTATAACCAATGAAGAATTATGGATGAAGACCGGACAAGTAGAAATAGCACACGAAATTAGGAAAAGGAAACTGGGATGGATGGGGCACACGTTAAGAAAAGACGACAAAGAGATATGTAAAAGAGCACTCTACTGGAACCCAATAGGGAGAAGGAAGATCGGACGACCAAAAGAAACTTGGAAGAGATCCACGCTGAGGGAGACCAATAAATCTGTGGCAGAGATGGGGTATATTGCGAGAGACAGAAACGAATGGAGAAAATTTGTTTCTTCCCTATGTCCCAGCCGGGAATAAAGGGCTTAATATATATATATATATATATATATATATATATATATATATATACATAAAACCTACACCTCAGCGCCTCCGTTTTATATAAACACTAAACGTTGTGACCTCATATATGACGCTAGCACCTCCGTTTTCGGAGGTCATAACGTATCCTATGAAATAAAATAGTGCAGCACTATAGTAGGTTGCAGCTATCTCCCTCTCAACTTTTCGATGGAGGTCTTATGGTTAGTACTTTGTCAAAACATATTCGTCTTTAGTTCAGCCGTTCGCTACGAGCGCCACCGTCGTTTGCGTATATTTGAACTTCGGACGTTGTTACTTCCGCCATATATTCACAATAATTGTAGATAAACATTGCACTTCATCGCCTCCTACATTTGGCAACATCGAAGTAGACATAATAGGACGTACCTAATACGTTTTCATGCCGGCTCTATTGTTAGCGACGTCATAACTAATACTGTTAAAAATATTATTATTGATGAACAACATGGATTTTTGAAGGGTAAATCAACTACAAAAATTTATTTGTTCTTACGGAATATGTGATCAATTGTTTTGAAAAAAATATGGAAGTAGATTGTATTTACGCTGATTTAAAAAAGCGTTTGATCGAGTTGATAGGTAGATCTAAATTGTGTCTCAAACTTTCCATTGTGGGAATTGGTGATCCACTGTTGTCTTGGATCAACTCTTATCTAAGAAATCATAAACAGAAAGTGCGCATTATTTCACATAGATCTAGGGAAATTAGAGTGACTTCTGGAGTTCCTCAGGGATCTCATTTGGGCCCTGTGTTGTTTTCGATATTCATTAATGATATAAAGAATGTTATTAGAGATAGCTTGTTTCTGCTGTACGCTGATGATTTAAAACCTTTTTACAACATTAGATCTGATTGTGTACGAATTCAGGATGATTTGTGGTCGAGTGGTTTCATGGTGTGAGTCCAATGGTCTAGAACTTAATATCTCCAAGTGCAAAGTAATTCGTTACTTTAGAAAGAAAATTATTACCCTTCCATCTTATTATATTCATAATAGTGCTTTAGAATGTTTGTTTCAAATTAGTGACCTAGGAAAAATACTCGATAGTAAACTTACTTTTTGCTCGCATATTGAAAAAATTGTCAAGAACTCAAACAAAATGTTAGGCTTCATGGTTCATCAGTGTAGTAGTGTAGTGTGTTGCTATATAATGCCCTTGTACGGTCTAATTTGGAATACAACACTATAATATGGTGTCCGCTGTATCAAAATGCTATTCACAGAATTGAAAAAATTCAGAGAAAACTTATAAAATTTGCCTGCTATAAATTCATTTTGATAGAAATAACTATGATTATTTTATTTATCATCGTTTTCGACCAATCGTAAGGCTTTATTTTTTGGATTATAGTGACAATTCCACTCGGAAAATTTCAACCTATCAGCTTGTAGTATTTTGAATCATTGATCCAATTAGGAACGAATTACACCGATAATTTAGCATGGTCCTAAAATTATCGAAAAATTGTCGCTGTAAAAAGCTCCTCCTTCCTCAAATTATCATTAGTAATACAACGGGAGGGTACGAAATTGCCGGAAATTTTTTCGATCTCATTATACAAGTATTTGTTTCGACGACAATTTACCACGAGTGAGCGTAGCGAACGAGTGGAAATTGTCTAAGAAACAAATACGAGTAAAATGAGCAGAAAAATTTCCCGCAATTTCGTACCATCGAGTTGTATTCGGCATGACAATTCCACGAAAGAAAATTTCATTTTCAACTTTTACGCAATTGTTTTAATTTATACGTAGTCTTATGACTCTCAAAGCGTTAGTTAACTTAGTTGAAAACAATAAAAAATTTTTTAATAGGACCGAACTTTGAAAACGGCCTTTATACGTAGTTGAGGTGTAGTCTGAAAAACTACGTTTCTCGTAACATTTAACGCTGTGTTAATTTAACTATTGAAGCTATAATTATGATTTTCTGTATATTTGTAGTAAACAGTACAGCGCTTGCAATAGTGAATCGGAAATTTCGCAAATATCGATAGTTTTGAAAAAATAATTAATAAATTTAGATTAATCAAAAATGCGCATCGTAAACTTCACTCTGCTGGGACCTATGTGAAATGTTGAAAATTTCGATACACATGCAGCGAGTCAAATGTAACTAGGAAATTGTAAAACTTTTTAAAAAAAGAATTAAGTCAGTAGCCCGTATACTTTTCGAGAAAATAATTTTTTTATTCGACGAGCGAACGCGCCGGGCGGCTCCTGGCAGGCAAATACAGGTGTCCCCAAAAAAGAAGACGAGTCCATAACTCCGTTATTTATCGGAAGATTTTAATTATCTGTACACCAAATTAAATGGTTGTTAATAGACTACAAAATGGCCTAATAAATTCAATTATAGCCCCATGGGCTTCAAGGGTAAACTGTCAAAATATTTTTTTTAAATGGGATTACATATTTTTTTTAGTAATTATGATAGATATTTTTATTCTGAAAACAACAATGTATCACAAGTATACACTTAAATACCAAAAATTTCACCAAAAAAATGTAAAAAAACGCTACTATCGTCTATATTCCATTTTGTGCTAAACATTGGCATATCTGCGCAATCCCACATGTTATTATTTGTCATTTGTTTTTCCAGCTACCTTAATTTGGTTATTGTTATTACATTCTAACGCAACGCATTTTGATAGCTTTTCACCTGGTGCTCGTCACTTGTTTCAAAAGTTAGTGTAATTTTTTTTTATCTGAAGTTATACTTGTGATACATTGTTGTTTTCAAAATTAAAATCTCTATCAGAATTACTAAAAAAAAGTATGTATAGTCCATTTTTTTATTATAGTCCGATGAGCTTAGTCCGAATCAAGAAGTCGACATGACCTGCGTCTGTTTTCGACATTTGACAGCAGTGCATGGTTCTACCAATATTTGAAAATTTATTTAGGCAACATGAGACAGATATTGTGTTCTTTCGTGCTTTCTTGGTATTTCTGCAAATTCATTCCTCCGTTTTAATTTTATCTTTCAAAAAACCGCTCCCTTCAGAATGCTTTTGATAACTATTTACATATGAACTAATAGGTCAGATATATTAAAAATTGTTGAAAACAGCACTAAACAACCACGTTTAGACTGTCTTTCTTTCTTCCTAGATTTTGTTTCGGCAACGCCATGAACACAAAACAACCTCTATGAATTAGTTTACCCCCTTACCTGTTAACTTCCAGTCTTGCAAGTTTCCGCGCAATTCCAATATTGTTTTTGCAATTTACAAATTCTGTAAAAGGATCCGTCCACATGCTTTTCGTTGGCATCATACGGAGGACATTTCAAGCAAAATTAAACAAAATTATCCCAAATAACGTGGTTAAAACGTAACCTAAAAATTTGACGTCGCTAGTGGAATAAACGTACAATTCGCGTCTTGCTCTAATCGCACATGCTAAAGCGAAATGCATAGTGGGACACGCTTAATACAATACGTACAAGAATTCAATAGTTTGTTTACATTATGTTGAAAAGAGATAGCAATATGACAGTTGTTCTGCTTTTTAATTGATACATCGGACTATAATTAAAAAATGGACTATAATCCCATTTGAAAAAAAAATATTTTGACACTTTAGTCTTAAAGCCCTTGGAGCTATATGTGAATTTATTAAGCCGTTTTGTAGCCTATTAACAATCATTTAATTTGGTGTATAGATAATTAAAATCCTCCGATAAATAAGGAAGCTATGGACTCGTCTTTTTTTTGTTGGGGACAGCCTGTATAACCCGGCACGCGTATTTAGTCGTCGTCTATCGATGTAGGGATTGTAGCAGTCCAAAAACAATAATTGTAAAATTTTGAGTAGGTAAATTTTTTGTATTTTTGTTAAAATTTACCTATTTTAAATGCTTTCTTCGTCATCTTCATTCTCATATACCTAAACAAGAAACATTGTTGTGACATTTTTTGCAAGAACAATCTGCAGCATTTTAAGCCTTCCTTCATGCACATACATTTATTATTTTGGCATCATTGGTCTGTCCAAAAAATGTTCATCAGTTTTCTAATGTCATTAGGTATGGGATCCATTGTAGCTAAAACAGGTTCTAAAATGCCCTTATTTAGATTGGGAGATTTTAAATTGTATTAAATTAACCCAACACTACAAAACGCACTAGAATACATTAATTAGAGCATAAGTTCATGACAAAAATGTTATAAACTGCTTGAAGGATATATTTCAAATTTTACGTGCGTTAGCGACTTCTTGCTCTACGTAGAATTTAATGAATTTTATGTCAACCAATCTCTCGCTGGACAAACTATACATGACTACACAACGATATACGTAATTGATCAATGCATCTAAAATTTGAGTGAGGTATGTAGGTACATAATTATTATTATTTTTTAATGTTAATACCTTAGCACATGTTGACCAAAAGCATCATCTGTTGGTGGCAATTTTTTAGCAGACTTATTGGAGGTTGTAGTCAGTTTATACCTCAGTTGGTTTAATATGTTAATGGTCTCAGTTTTATTTTTTTAAAAAGCCAGTGCGAATTTAGTAGAAATTTTAACAGCCTCGGTTATAGTCATCGAGTTTAACTTCCCTAACTCTTTAAATGTTTTCAGAAGGACATTGTATGCTGATTTTTTTTTGCCGATTTTAAAACTTTAAAAAATGCATGGCTGGTAACACTTCATTTTCAAGTGGTACATATGTGCACTAAAAAACCCATAGGTCAATCTTTTGACATACTTAAAATGAGCATATTTTGCAAAAGAACTGGAAGTAAAAAGAGAGAAATGAACTGCAATTCAAACTAGTATAAAAATAATATTTTTTGATATTGATTTACTTTGAAGACATTTTGTTAACATTTTTTATAGGAACAGGAGAATCGACGAGAAATAATATTTTTCCTTTTTTTTAATGGTATTGCTTATCTATCCTTCTTAAATTAAAAAAAAACAATTAAACAATAAATGTATGTGCATGAAGGAAGGCTTAAGATCCTGGAGTGATTGTTCTTGCAAAAAATGTCAGAACAATGTTTCTTGTTTGTATGACGATGAATATGACGAAGAAGAAAGCATTTAAAGTAGGTAAATTTTAGCAAAAATACAAAAAATTTACCTACTCAAAATTTTACAATTATTGTTTTTAGACTGCTACAATCCCTACATCGATAGACGACTAAATACGCGTGCAGGGTTATATCTGCCTGCCAGGAGCCGCCCGGCGCGTTCGCTCGTCGAATAAAAAAAATATTTTCTCAAAAAGTATACGGGCTACTGACTTAATTCTTTTTTTAAAAACTTTTACAATATCCTAGTTACATTTGACTCGCTGCATGTGTATCGAAATTTTCAACATTTCACATAGGTCCCAGCAGAATGAAGTTTACGATGCGCATTTTTGATTAATCTAAATTTATTAATTATTTTTTTCAAAACTATCGATATTTGCGAAATTTCCGATTCACTATTGCAAGCGCTGTACTGTTTACTACAAATATACAGAAAATCATAATTATAGCTTCAATAGTTGAATTAACACAGCGTTAAATGTTACGAAAAACGTAGTTTTTCGGACTACACCTCAACTACGTATAAAGGCGCTTTCAAAGTTCGGTCCTATTAAAAAAAGTTGTAGATGACCATTCCTTATGCCCCAAAATGTTCTCCACAAGATAGTATAGGTTTCATTTAGTTATACCTTGGAATCACTAAAAGTCATAATTTCAGTCCGATTTTACTCCACTAGTAACCACTCGTGTCACTGACATAATTTCCCTCCACCAATTAATTATTATTATTATTCTTATTATTAATACTGTCAAAGTAACAGTCGTTACCTAGGGCAGCTTTCGTGTTAAAAATCGATCATTTCAGAGCTCTCGTGGAATTACAACCGATAATATATTGGCTTATTTTGGTTTAAGTACTTTAAGATCCAGACGCATTCAATTGGATTTATGCTTCGTTTTTAAAGTAATTAATTATATGATTTCATGTTCGTCAATCTTAGGCTTATTTTTACTTTATGTGCCTCAATGTAATTTCAGAAGTGTACATCTGTTAGTTGTTCCTTATCATAGAACCAACTATGGGTTAAGGTCGCCTTTATCTAGAATCTGCAGGAATGTTAATTCACATTCTCATAATGTTGAATTTTATAATATTAAATATCTATTGTATATCTATTGTTTTTGTTATGTTATTGAAGTTATTGTATTTGGTTTTTTCTTTATTTGTTCTCCACTGTTAAATGGTATTGTTTGCCGTTAATAAACCTATTTCATCATATACAAAACATCTTAAATCTATTTTTAGCGTGAAAGGAGTGGCAACAGCGCCGGAAGTCACAGCATCGAAATAATGTAATATATTGTAGGAGGTGAGAGCGATCGAATCATACAATCTAAAATATTACAGGAAATTGTTACCCCTCTTTAGAAACCTTTGTTACCGACTCTCCCCTTATGTGAAATTATGCTTTTAGTTCTTTATATGTGCATCAGGTGTAGTGGAGGCTTGAGCGCCCGCGAGTATAACGGAGGTCTTAGCGATGAAAATGTACCTATATATATATATATATATGTTGTTAGTGGAACCAGAAATATAGTGATTTTATGAGGGATGGAGTACATTAACTTGAGAGGGTCAGTTATGGCAGGGCAATAAACTTCTGGCACTCGTCGCGCGACTGGGATCTATAGTGGAACCAGAAATATAGTGATTTTCTGATTTTATGGACTCTGGTCGATAATTTCACTGGTCTACAAATTTTGACTTTAAAAAACTATTCTTCGCGTAAAGTACTTTTTTTTATTAATCTTCATATGCTGAATACAAAATTTATAATATATACTTAAAATTAGTTTCCGTTTACTAGAAAAAAAAATTACAAGATTTTTGCAAAAATTAACAGAAATCATACTGTTCTTCTATACATTATTCTGTATATATTGTATTCTGCTTCTGTAACATCTCGACAAGGACAAACAGTCCAGCAATAATACTCGTCTACAGTGGAAAAATATTCGGAATAATTTCAACTAATTTTTGCTTGTCTACCCATGCTGAATACGAGTTGATAAGTAAAAGTAATTTATTAGTTTAAGTTTTCACGATACCTGATTTCTTCAAAATTTTTAACGATCCTAACCTTCTTGAACTTGATAATATTGATATTTACTTAGTTAGTTGGCATCAAATGTTGAAAATATTGTGTTTTAGTGCTCTGTTCTGTATTACTAAGTGATAAGACTGTTAAAAGAGACATTTTGCTATAAAATATAATTATTATTTTTACTTTTAACACTATTATCACTTGGTAATACAGAACAGGGCACTAAAACAAAATATTTTCAACTAGTAAATATCAGTATTATCAAGCTCAAGGAAGTTAGGATCGTTAAATTTGGAAGATATCATTGATATCAGGTATCGTGAAAACTTAAACTAATAAATGACTTTTACTTATCAACTCGTATTCAGCATGGGTAGACAAGCAAAAATTAGTTAAAATTATTCAGAATCTTTTTTCACTGTAGACCAGTGTTTCTTTTACAATTTTGGGGTCACTTTTATTACCAACTTTAAGAGAATTATAAATCTTCTATGACAGATGTTTTAGAGGCGTCTGAAAATGGACCATCGCAGACAAAGGTAGGTAGAGCCCAGTCGCGCGACGAGTGCCAGAAGTTTATTGCCCTGCCATAACTGACCCTCTCAAGTTAATGTACTCCATCCCTCATAAAATCACTATATTTCTGGTTCCACTATACCTACCTTTGTCTCCGATGGTCCACTTTCAGACGACTCAAAAACATCTGTCATAGAAGATTTATAACTCTCTTCAAGTTGGTAATAAAAGTGACCCCAAAATTGAAATAGAAATTATCGACCAGAGTCCACAAAATCAGTATATTTCTGGTTCCACTATACTTAGCGAGAAATTAGCCATTTGCAACTGTTACATGCATATCTTTGCCTTACATTTTTGGTTACGATATCTTTTGTTTGTCGCCAGAAACCACATAGCCTCCAACCTAACCAAATTTATGGCAATCTAGTTAGTGTCCGACCGAAGATTCGGTTTCGGCCAATTTCGGCTGAAAATAAGAGTTTCTGCCAAAAATCGGCTGAATTTTCGACTCCAACCGAAACTGTTTTTTGTCGCGTCACGCTCGTTGATTGATTTTGATTATTATTATTAAGTAGGTATCGGGTGTTTTTTTCTTCGTAGTAGGCGATGAAAAGTCGATTGTGAACGCACCATTCGTGTAAATCGTAAGATTTAAACAGCTGATCCGTGATCCGCAACCCGTATAGTGCATTCACAATCGACTCTTCAATGCCTACTGAGATGAAATTTAAAAAAACACCCGATAATACTTATAAATGTTTAATTAAGACTGACAGAAGTTGTTTTTTAGTTTGATTTATAATAAAAATAGAAGCATAAAGATGTTTTTCTTTATTTTTGGATTGAAGACAAACAGTTGTATCTAATTACAAAGGTCTATGTCCAAAAAATAACTGAATTCAAAAGTTTCGGTTTCGGCCGAAACTGTAACAGAGGCCGAAATTCGGTTTCGGCTGAAAAACATGGTTTCGTTCGGACACTAAATCTATTGTACAGTTAATTTCAAAATTATAGAGTACACCTAATTTTCTACAGTGTGAATTGCACTTACATTTTTTGTCAATGATCAATGTCAATTTTGACAAACAAAATGCCAAATCTAACCGAAAACGCGAAAATGCTCATTCTTTCCAAATTATGTTGTCAAACTCACCTAACCTATATAAAAAACATGACGCTCAAATTTCAAAAAGGCATGTTTACATGTGGAAAAAACTGGAATAAATCGACTTCTTGATTTTTGGGGTGTACTCGATAATTTTGAAATTAACTGTAGTATCGAATATCCCTAAATCCTAGGGAGTAGTTTATTTTCTGCAAATATTTCATTTTTGTTGTATTCATGGAAATGAGAGAGAAAAATCAAAGCCATGTTGCCACAAGTTATTTGAGGTAAAACGGACATAAAATTACTACTTGGAAATGCTGGAAATAATGAAGAAAATAATTCCAAACCTGATCACAATCGTTCAGAATTATTATACCCCTGGCTAGTAAAAGACAAATAGTCAAAATCTGTTTTAATAGATATTTAAAATAAATGAGATCCAAGTTGCACCTTTTTTTATTATTTTTCTGATTATTTTCTAACATGAGTTGACATTGCCCCATTGAGTTGTTCCGCAAATTTTGGGGGACCCAGTAGAAAAATTAGAATATTAGGTACAAGACGATAAAATTTAATCAATTCAATCTTCTCGAGCGTAATTCGCGTCTCGACGTTAAAAAACGCTCTCAAAGATACGTGAGACGGAACCTACGGGCAGAACTAGGTAGCTCTAAACAAAATATTTAATCGTGAAGTTTAAAAATAGCATTAGGTAAAAACTGGGAAATTTTGATGCGCTGAATATCATTGTAGAAAGTTATACCGAAAATAAAAATTAATTTAAAGATAACACAAGAAAAATATGCAAGGGATAGAAGGCACAAAATTTTAAAGTATTGAAACGTCTAAAAATAAAATTCCATTTATTTATAGCACTGTTTATCAATTTTTAATAAAAGAATAAACAGTGATACAAGGATCATTTAACGAGAGAGTGTCTGAAACTGCGTTTGGTATCAATCATGAGGGCAACATGCAGTAGAATAATGAAACCTTAAAGTAAACATTACTAGTCAAGATAGGAGAAACAATAATTATTTACTGCCACAATGAATTAAGTTGTTCTCGTAAAAAACGACGAAATATTTTTAACACAATACGTGATAATCTCAACCTTTAAGGTCATTTGCCAATTTTAATGAAGTGAAAAAAAAAAATAAACTGCCGCGTTCTTGGTGGCGATCATTTCATTTCTCGTGGTTTCCTATGTGCTACAAAACTAATAAAACTAACAGTGTGCTTTACTAATCCAAAAATCTCTAACCTCTGACCTGAGAGATACAGGTCAACATATTCTGTAGCTAAATAATCAGTTTTAATCATGTTTCTGGCAGCTACTTTGTTCTTGGCGCTACTTTTAACTCTCATTCTATTAACAAGGTAATCTCTTTTTTATTAACAATTCTTATCACTTTATCAAAACAACCAAGCAAAAACAATATATTTTTTCAATTTTTTTACTGTAGTGTGTGATTTTAAAATGTGTTTGAATGTTTTAACTGTGTTTGTGACTTTTTACAATAATTGAAACAAGTAGCAAAATTTAATGATGTGTGGATTTTTAAGTCAGCTTTGTCAAATTCTATGCACTATTTTAAAAAGGTATTTTTTAACTGTTTGATTGTATGTACTCACCTCAGCGACGCCCAAGTCGGAAATTTTCAACTCCCCTTCCAACGTTAATAGAAGATTTCCAGGCTTAATATCTTTATGTACAACTCTTTTACTATGTAAATACTCTAACCCATCAATTAGTTGTGTAAAATACCCATGAGCTTGAAACAATGGGAATTTCTTTGTAGGTGTCGAATCCAACATTCCCTGAAGGCTCCCAACGCAAAATTCCATGATCAAATACATTTTTTGTTTTTCCTCATTGTACAAAACATCGACTAGATTGATAACGTTTTTGTGTTTGAGCGACTTAAGCAATTTGATTTCCCTGAAAATATGTTTTTGTTACAGATTAAAATCGCAAATGGCCGCCTTGGTGGCGTGGATTGTCGGAACCGTAAGTACCTTTCTACGTTTTGTACTCCATTTGGTATCCTTCTGAGCTTGCGTTGCTTTAAAATTTTCACTGCACATCTACACAAAGTATCTGAATCCAACATTTCTTTCACTTTACCATATGAACCTTCGCCTAGTACATCACCCATTACGTATTTTCCAATCATTTTCAAGCGCTTTCTGGCTTGATATATGACCTGGTCAGATGACACTCGGTGGAAAAAATTGTTGATATTAACACCATCAAGATCATCTGACAAGTTATTACTCCAAATATTTTGTTCTTCAAGCGGTTGTTCGTCGAGTGGGCGTAATTCTTCGTTGCTATCAATATCAAAAATTCTAGCAGGTTGAAATTCTTCACTATCAGCATCGAAGACTCTATTAGTAATCTCCACTTCTTCATTTTCGTCTATGAACTCCTGTTCATCACTGTCACTTTTAGTTATGTTACACATTTTTTTGTCCATAATTAATTTTTTGCACTTTGTGACGGTTTTGTTTGATTAAAAAATGTCCTAAGTTGAATTTTTTGGGCACTTACACCTCATGTCATTTTCAATATTTTTGTTTGTCCATTTCAACAGCTGTTTCTGGGGATTTTCATTTTTACACTAGTGATTACATAATCTAGTTTAGGAAAAAAGTACGTGGATTTTTTTTAAAGACACATTTAAACCACTTCAATTTAACTTTGCTATTTTTTAACAAGGAAAAAATAAAGATCCGATGTTATTTCATTAAATAAATGACAATAGTACCAACACGGATCAATTAAAATTACCAGATGAAAATGCACATTGGTCAGTAAAAATGCAAAAATATTGTAATTTGTATAAAAATAACGAAAACTTGTTTAAAAATGATAATTATAAATGGAATAATATCTATATTTAACTTAGAATTACAGAAACACTTAATAACAATTCTAAAATCATTTAATGATAAACTACAACGTTCGACTGGTTTATCTCAATTTTTCATTCAAACTTCAGATGCTTTTCGTGCCACCGAAAACTATTGTTATTATTAACTGATAACACTAAATGACGTTGATTAAAATTATTTTCGGTATCCATTTGGTACCCGTCAACAAGTAGCTGTCAAGTCAATGTCACCTTGACAGTTTCAAGTAAATATTTTCATGGTGCCGCAAGAATTTTGAATATTTAAAAGAGCGTGAATTATTATATAAAGACAGCCGCAGGAAACTACTCTCCGCATAGTATTAGAGTTATCGGAAAGCGGTAAGTTAGAAATTAAACTCTGCCTGTAGACTTTATCCATTCCGCATTTTTAATCATATGTTTGTTGTGTTTAATTTATTTATAATAATTAATTAAAGGGATAAGGTGCAGACTGATTAATTTTGTGCTGGTTATCGTCTTAAATAACCAATAAAACTTAATTTACATAACCTATGGTCTTTGATATATTTTTTATTTATTATATATGGAACTAAAATATTTATTTTTGTATTATTTTGACCTTAAAGAGTTGCATTCACTATAGTAAACAATATTTTCAACATGGACATACAGCCAGTCAAGGAGAAGTGCAGCAACAACAGCAATAGGTTTTTACCTTATAGAGTTTTTTATTTCTGGTGGAAATTTAATAAGGGGATATTTAATTTTCTATTGTACTTGTCAAACAATAGTGTAGTTGTCGCGTTTCTTTTATTTCGATACCTCTCTTTGTGCTGTGTTCTAAAATTATTAAGCTTGTCGAAGTATTTGGAGCAAGTGAGTTTATTTTTAATACATATCCTTGTACATTCACTTTAACAATTGTGGTTGACCAGAAAACATTGCAGTTAATAATTTCCTCAGATATCTGGTGGTGGTAGAAGTGAAGACACAGACCAAGAACGAAGTAATAGAACTGCAAATGATACAGAAAAATCGAAATCTAAAAAAAATAAAAATAAACCAAAGAAAAGCCCAACGAGAGAACCGTCGTTTAGTACAACATTAGTTACACCCATTGAGGAAGTTATAGAAGAAACATTAAATGAAGACGTTTCAACTGTCACAAGGGTAGAAACGAAACCAGCAAGTAAATCCAGAAAACGTAATAAATCATCAAAGAGTAAGGTAAAAACTAGTGAAGAATTTGAAGACGACGTGGGATTTTCTTTTTTTCAAATCAAGTCTAAGGAAAAACCAAGCCCTTCAAAATTATTAGAAAAAGTTTCTCCAAAATCTAGTCCTGAATCGACAGTTTTGCAATCGTCATCGTCAGATCTAGTCGGTTTTTCGTTTCTTCCTGTGAAAGACAAGCGACAAACGAAAAAGAATCAAAAAACCAAAATCGATGATCTGCCGAAATCAACTCTTATAGAACATTTTGCGTCAAAAAGATCTAAGAAAACTGTTTCACCGTTAGAGGCTGTTAAAGATTTTGTAGTAATCGAAAAAGCGGAAGAGATTAAATCGAACGAGCCGACTACAAAAATATTACATGATAATTTAATTGAAATAGTGAATAAAGAATCGGGGAAAGTCGTCTATCTCGAAGCGAAAGAAAGCAAAAAAGTACACTCTAAAATTTCATACGCCAGTGTCGCCTCGCAACGTTTTGAAGAAACTTTAGAACAATTGCGTAAAGAAGAAGAAAGTCAGAAACTAAACACATCAAGTTGTGTGGACCGAGATGATAAAGATAAATTAACAGTTGAAAACGTCCAAGAAAATAATTCCATTTTGTCGCAGAAAAAGGAAAATTTAGTTGATGACGTAAATGTTCAGAAAATTAAAAGCAAGAATATTATTGAGATAAATCTTTCAGAACAAGAATTCGAGATAATAGACGGCGAGAAAAATTTAGTGAAAATTTCCAACGGTACAGATAATGTCGATGTGAAAGAATTAAATGAAGATTTGGCAATAACTAAGTTGAACGACAATTCCGAAAGATTACCCCAGTCGAATAGTGAAACAGAAATCAACGAATTTTCAAATTTAATCAAAAACGAAGAACTTGAGACGAAAATTAAGAGTGAGGAACGCAGATTGGTTGACCTTATTGAAGAAGCCCAAAATAAAACGAACAATGAGACTTCTGCTGATGAAGTAAGAAATATTCAAAGTGAAAGTGCAGAATTTGTGATTACAAATAAAACTGAAGAAAAAGTCTTCGTAGATCTTCCTTCTGAAATTCAAAACGAATTAATCGTTTCTAATAAGACAACTAGTGAAAACAGTTTGCGCGAAGAATTGGTAATAATTGATAGTGGAAAGGTGTCAGATGAGGAGATTCCATTTGAGAGTGAAATTATAAATAGAGATAATTTTTGTTTTATTGTCAAAAGCGGAGGACATACAAAAACAGAAAATTTAGAAGTGACCGACGGTGAAAAATCCCAAGGAGAATCAGATAATAAAGATTCTACTGAAAACGCTGTAGGAGTACAAGGTGATACAGAAGTAATTGATAGAGAGGAAATTGATGCGGACAGTAAAACTACAGAAACAGAAGTAAATTTTGTTCCTGAAATTGAAAAGCAAGAACTTAAATTCGATCATAAAACAGACGATCAAATTCCAGTTGAAACTGAAGTAGGAACGCACAGTACCAATTTTGGTGAAAAAGTCCTAACAGGAACTCAAGACAAAACGTCAAGAGACGTTGATCATTACACAGCCGTAGTTGAAGAGCATATTCCATCAGATACTTCAGATCTGCAAGATACTCAAGAAACCAATTTACCAGAAAAACCCTTTAAAATGTCTTCAGGAATCCAAATTCGTGTTCTAACTTTAAACGATGGAGAGCATCAAGACTCTACTTTGTACCGTATCGAGAAAAACTGGGTTCTTCAGTTTCGTCTCGGTCCGTCGTTATTAGGACGTAAAGTATCACTTTACTGCAACTATCCCGAAAAAGGTAAAGAGTTCAACAGACACTCCTACAATCTCTTGAAATGGCGACAAGATGAAGGGTGCCATTACGCGGACGATACGGCTCTTCTAACTGAAATAACTCCGATCGTTTCTGGCAGTTTTCATTATTTCTTCACCTACGACAATGCGTAAGTGTTGGAAAAAATCTCGATGTACCTACTGTTAAAAGGCTCCATTTTGTTACTAGCGATACAGAAGAACATCAGGGTTCAGGATTTTTCTTAGTGGACCCTGTCCTGAAATATGGAAACAACGAAGAGCTTCCTCTGGACTGCGTACAGTGTCAAACAGTTTTGACCAAAGGTTTGGGACCTTTCGACACATGGGAGAATAAACTGAGAGTGGCCAAAGAATCCGGTTACAACATGATACATTTCACACCTATTCAGGTATTTAGTGCGATGTTAGTAGTACTTTTCGTTTAACGATAGTGTTTAGGAATTGGGCGCTTCCAATTCCTCGTACAGTCTCAGCGAACAGTTAAAAGTGAATTCCATTTTTGCAAAGCAGAATGGCCAAGAAACAACTTTCGAAGATGTGGAAAATTTAATAAAGAAATTGAGGGTCGAGTGGAAGGTGAGGGTTTTAAAGAGAAAATTATTACGATTGTATTAACAAATGCTTTGTTTAAAAAGTAGTTGCCTAGTCATCAATTTAATTCTCCTAATTATCAATAATTGTTAAATTATTTCATTTGGGGTCTCATTAAAAATAATATTAAATTTGTTAGATGGCGTCCATCTGCGACATTGTCCTAAATCACACTGCAAATGAGAGCAAATGGTTAAAAGAGCACCCAGAAGTGACTTACAATTGTCACACTTGTCCGTACATGCGCCCTGCCTATCTTTTAGACGCAGCGCTCCACCAGTTTTCCTCGGACGTCTCTAAAGGCGTTTACGAGGACAAAGGCCTACCGACACAAGTCAGTACCGAGGATCATCTTAATTCCATCCGGTACCATCTGCACGTTGTCTTGGCCGCACTAAACTTCCACGAACTGGGGACGTGTAGCATCGATGAGTGCGTGGCCGAATTCTTAACTTTGGTCCGAAGCAAAACTCCCAACGAGGAGAAATCGAAACCGAACGAACAACTAAAACTGATACAAGACCCGTTGTACAGAAGACTCGCATCAAAAATCGACATGCAATTAGCTGCAAGTCTGTACAACGTCTATCGCAACGATTGCTACGACGAAGACACCAGAATCAAGAAGTGCGCTGAGGATTTTAAGAGGAAGTTGGATGAACTGAACAAGATGGTCGTGGACGAGATGAAGGAACACCTAAATGCGGCAGTCGAGAACGTGATCGCGGGAATAAGATATTTTAGAGTGCAACACGATGGTCCTAAAATCAAAGAAATTTCAATTAAAAATCCTCTTGTACATCGATACTTCACGGACCACGGAACTCCCGTGAGTATAGCGGAGCACGAAGAGATCATGTATGGTGACAACGGAAAGTTCTTGATGGCGCACAACGGGTGGGTCATGAATTCTGATCCCTTGCGCAACTTTGCAGCACCAGATTCTAACGTTTACATCAGAAGAGAGCTGATTGCGTGGGGTGACAGCGTCAAACTTCGGTACCACCACAACGATGATTTCTTCGTTTTTAAGCTAAGAATATGCGTGTTACAGTTTTGGAGATAAACCCGAGGATTGTCCGTTCTTGTGGAATCACATGAGGACTTACGTTGAGCAGACGGCTAAGATATTTGACGGAGTTAGATTGGATAACTGTCATTCAACTCCCATACCGGTAATTAGATATTGTGGTGTTATGGTTTTGTATTATAGATATTTGTGCTGTATTCTTAAGGTCGCTGAGTATCTCTTGGACTGTGCTCGCAAGGTCAAACCTGACTTGTACGTCGTTGCGGAATTATTTACCAATTCAGACGCGACGGACAACGTGTTTGTAAATCGATTAGGAATCACTTCACTCATCAGAGGTAAGTTTTTTTTTTGAAACAGGAAGGATCCAGCATTAACAGAGACAATTACAGAAGCCATGTCTGCATGGGATTCGCACGAACAAGGCCGTTTGGTATACAGATATGGTGGTTCTCCTGTTGGTTCGTTTTACCAGCCCAGAATTCGCCCTCTCGTTCCATCAATCGCCCACGCCCTATTCCTGGATTTAACTCATGACAACCCTAGTCCAGTTGAGAAGCGTTCAGTTTTCGATTTGTTACCAAGCACGGCTTTAGTTAATATGGCCTGCTGTGCCAGCGGGTCTAACAGAGGTTACGATGAACTTGTCCCCCATCACATTCATGTAGTCGATGAAACCAGACAATATACTGAGTGGACGGAGGACGAAAAATTAGCATTAGGAAATTCGAAATATGTAACGAGAAAATCTGGAATTATAGCGGCAAAAAAAGCTCTGAACGATCTACATTTGCATCTGGGTTCTGAAGGATTCGATCAAGTACTGTTTTTCAAATCGTAACGAGGTGAATACGTCAGGTGTTTGCAGGTTTACGTCGACCAAATGGATCCTGACGTAGTTGCCGTGACTAGACACTGCCCGGACACGCACCAGAGTTACGTCTTGGTTGCATTTACAGCATTCAGTCATCCCCCGGAAGACGCCGCGTACCAACAAAGAGGAATGAAACCTCTTCGCGTCGAAGGTGTCTTGGATGAAATCGTTTTAGAAGCAACTTTGGACCGTGTCGGCACAACGTAATGTAGAATTAGACAAGCTATAGCGATTGTTGGTGACGTAAGAGTTGCAGGTCTTCCAGTTCGAAGTACGCCAAAAGTAAAAATTTCCACAAAGACAACAAATGGATTAACGGATTGTCGGAGTATCAGGCACACTTGAAACAACACCTTCAACCCGAAGAGTCTGACATTTTCGAAAAAGTCGATTCGGGAAACCCAAATGTCGTACAGTTAAACTTGAAAAATTTCAAACCGGGAAGCGTAGCTGTTATTAAGTAAACAGTGACACAGTTGGAGGTGCGTTTTCAAACGAAATTATTTCAGAGTTTCGTTGCCCGAAGAGATGAAACGAGCAATCAAGAACGTGCGCGATCTTATTAGTCAGTTTTCGTTGAAGAAGGAGAGCGAGTTGTGGAAAATTGTGAGCGAAATGACTTTGCCCGACTTAAATAGAGCATTGTACCGGTGTGAACAAGAAGAAAGGGATGAAGGGCACGGCTTCGACACTTACAATATTCCGAATTTCGGTAGTCTGGTGTACGCAGGCTTTCAAGGTCAGTTTTGTCAATTTTGTTTTCACCTAGTTCATCGGAATACACTTTGTGCTAGGTTTTATGTCACTTTTGTGCAATATTCGGCCCAGCAATGATTTGGGACATCCAATGTGTGCGAATTTGCGTGATGGAAATTGGATGATTGGTTCGTAGCAGGGTGACTCTGTTCAACTTGTTTCAGTATGGAGTTTTAGATTATATTTGGCAGCGCCTGAAATTCGATGAAGGTACAAAACGACTAGGTCAGTGGTTGGAGGAAAATACGAAATCTCTCAAGTCGGTTCCTAGATATTTAGTTCCGTGCTATTTTGACGTGATCGTCACCGGAATTTATATTTTATTGTTTGAACAGAGCCACAAAATAATGTCAGAGTAAGCAACAACTAAATTGGATTATTTACTTTTTTTTTAAATAAATTTGTTTCAGTTTTGTTAATAACGGCTCTACGTTTGTGAAGGGTTTAGCTATGGGTTCAGTACAATTCGCGGCATACATTAAGTCGGCTGATTTGCCCGTATTATCACCAAACTTATCCGAACCTAAACCACTAAAAAGAAAAAATGATAAGGGTGAAAACGTCCAAGCGTGCGTTACGTTGTCTGCTGGTTTACCACACTTCTCTGTGGGTTATATGCGAAACTGGGGTCGCGACACTTTTATAGCATTGAGGGGGCTATTTTTACTAACTGGACGCTACCAAGATGCCAGATATCACATTCTGGGGTATGCGGCCTGCTTGCGCCACGGATTGATCCCGAATTTGCTTGATGGAGGACGCAATTCACGGTGAGCGAATTTCCATTATCTTTATCAAACATTACTAATTCATTGTTAATCTTTATTAATGTAAAAAATAACAAATCTAAATTAACATCCATTATTTCGTAATAGTATATTATAAGTGTTGGAAAATTCAATTTCAAATTGTCAACCTGGTTTTACCAAATTTTCAATAGTAAATTTTAATGACAAAGATGAAAGTTCATCTCAACGTAAACACTTAAAAATGTCAATCCTGTACAAAGGTTGCTGTTGTTTTGTTAAGCTAGTGTTTGCTTACTTTTTACAAAATCACTGGTGATAAGCAAAATTTAATAAATACATAATATTTACTGATTCCGTCTGATGTTATTCGAAATATTTGTTTATATTATGTCATTCCACCAAGATTTGTTTTTTCTTCGTTTTCTTACTGTTTTCCATGTTTTATTCATTCTTATGTTCGTTCTTTTGCATCTATCCATGTTTCATATGTTACGATCGCTTCCACATCTCACCGTCACCTTCTATTATTTCTTCGTAATCCTCACGTAGTAGTTTTTTAGATTTAGGACTTACTTATCATTTGTTAATGCGTTACTCGTTGACTAAAGTAATAAAGAACGTTGGAAAAATCACAAATTTCAGTCTGCGTTACAAGCTGTTTTTCGTTTTTATGTAAATTCCTGAAACTCGTGTGAGCATCTTAATCGTTATCAGCTAAGCTAAGAACGATTAATTTTTTCCAGGTTCAACTGCAGAGACGCCGTCTGGTGGTGGTTGTATTGCATCAAGTGCTACGCCGAGGATGCCCCCAATGGTCTCGACATTCTTAGTGACAAAGTATCTCGTATTTTCCCTACAGACGATTCTCCAGCCTTACCGGCCGGCACCGTAGATCAACCCTTGTACGACGTAATGCAAGAAGCTCTCAAGGTCCACTTCCAAGGGCTAGTCTTCCGCGAACGCAACGCCGGAAGACAAATCGACGAACACATGACAGACCAAGGTTTTAATAATCAGATCGGAATCCACCCCGAAACCGGATTTGTTTTCGGCGGAAACTCCTTCAATTGCGGCACGTGGATGGACAAGATGGGGTCTTCGGATAAGGCTGCCAATCGTGGCAAACCGGCGACCCCAAGAGATGGCTCCGCTGTCGAATTGATAGGACTGTCGAAATCTGTAGTCACGTGGTTGGACAAGTTGAGCCAGGGCGGAGTCTATCCGTACACAGGGGTGGAAAGAATACACAAAAATGGAACCGTGACCAAGTGGACATTCAAAGAGTGGGCCGACAAAATCCAGAAGAACTTCGAAAAGTATTTCTGGGTGAATACGACACCCGTACCGAATGAAATTAGGTCGGATTTGATCAACAAGAGAGGAATTTACAAGGATTGTTACGGGGCGAGCCAAGAATGGACCGACTTCCAGTTGAGATGTAACTTCCCGGTTGCCATGGTGGTAGCACCGGAACTGTTCGACCCAAAACATGCTTGGGTTGCCTTGCAACAAGCCGAAAAACATCTTTTGGGACCGCTCGGAATGAAAACTTTGGATCCAGAAGATTGGGCCTACAACGGAAACTACGACAATTCGAACGACTCCGACAACTACAACGTCGCTCACGGCTTGAATTACCATCAAGGCCCTGTATGCACCACCTTTAATAGTGTTTATTTTATTGTTGTATTTTTTTTTAAGGAATGGGTGTGGCCTGTTGGTTTCTATTTAAGAGCCAAACTTCGTTTTGCCGCTGCCAACGGGGAATTACCGAAGACGTTGGCCAATACCAAAGTGGTCTTGTCCAAACATTTCGTGGAACTGCAGACGTCGCCGTGGCGGGGTCTTCCCGAACTGACCAACAAAGATGGAGCTTATTGCAACGACAGCTCGAGGACGCAAGCGTGGAGCATGTCTTGCATTTTGGAGGTCAGTACCATAATCATTCTGTGCCATAACCCAAGTACTACGGAGTGCCGATAACATTGTTGTTCTTGTAGGTTTTACACGATCTGCAGAAGATCGAAAAGGACCGACCGTTGATCAATTGATTTAGGATTAAATTAGAATCGTTTAAAGAAAATGTGTCAAATAGTTATGAAGTGATCAAAACAAATGCATACTTGTCAAGATCTTCCGTTAGATGTGAAGAAAAATATTTAGAAATAATTCACGTTGAAAATGACACAGGTAATTATCAAACGAATAATTGTCACGTTTACAGCGATTTGTATTTCAAAAATAACAAGACTTTAAATACGTTCCCGCTTGACTTGAGTGGTTACGTACACACAAATAATAATACTTTAATTTCTACTAGTATGCATCCTGTTGTTGCAACGAATTTTATGCCGTGTTTTAAAAAGTGTTCCGGATTGTTACAAATTGTAAAATATTCTTTGAGTGATAGTAGTGATATTAGTTTTAATTTAGATAAGTCTTATAAAGGATATAATCCCATTTTGAATTACGATTCGTCTCGCAGCCGGATTACATTGTTCGGCGAATTATTATCTCGTATCTCTTTATCGCATCAAGTTATTAAGAAAAAACCCCAAAGTAATTTAATCGATCTAGATGAAATAACGCCCGTTGATGACGATAACCCTAGAATTGTAGACGACCTAATTGTAAATCAAATTGACAAACCTCTCTTAGATAAAAATAGATTTAATCCAATTATACTTGAACCATTATCATTAGAGAATATACAGAAGAAACGAGTTATCAATAGAATTTATGAAACCGAACAGAAAAAACTTGTTCGTATTACAATTATGTACACATTAGCCTTTTTTGCCTTAGCTATAACCACGTTTTTTATTATATATTTAGCTTGAAATTATTTATTGCCATTAATTTGTACGTCATAAATTTTATTACATGTAAAATGAATTGTTTTGTAACTAATAAAAAATATTCTTATTAACCTTTATTTTTCTTACACTTGTAATTAAAACATTACATTTTAACAATGATTACTAAATCCGAGTAAAAACTTACCTTGTGGTTATACTGAAATAAGTTACTAATCACATACTACTCTACGTGGAATGTGGGACTCACTAATTTCTACTACAATTTTGTTGGATACATGGCATTTTAGTATCTATATACTTTTAACTCTAAAATAAACGCCAATAGTTGCTGCCTTATAAACAATATAAAAATATAATTTTTTAACACAATATAAAAATAACAACTCATTTCATAATAACATGGACAATTTAAAATGACTTAGAATTTCTTTAACTTCAAACATTAATTTCAGACATCGTCAAAAATTCCACGTGGTGGTATTCCGACTCTGTTCCTGTAATTAGAGTCGAGTTGATAAGAATCTGAAAATCTCGGTTCCAACTCTTGTGAACTGTTATATCGTTCGTTAATTCTCGTGCTAGCTCCGAATCTGGCATCAATGTCGTCGGTGTCTGGAGGAAATCGCGTATCTATTTCGCTAGTGTAACGAGTACCGTCATACGATTCCAGGGGATGTGATTCTTGCAATAAATTTGAGCGAGTACTGTCCAGGTTTTCTAGTTGAGTCATCGGTCGAACTGCAGTGCACAAGCCATTTAAAAGTCACTTCAAAACATAATAACTTACTAGTATCAGTGCTACCTCTTGGCCTGTACCTGCCGGTAGTTGGGAAACGTTCATTATATTCTCTTCTCCGCGATGAAGCTTCTTCAGAACGTTGCCGTTTTCTTTTCTCTAAAAATTGAAACAGATTAATATAATGAACACATGATTGTACCGACAACCTCTCTTGATCAGCTCTCGTCCTTCTTCAATTAGATCTGTCGTCATTTCATCATCACCAACAAATTGGTGAAAACCCAACATGGTCAGTAATCTCGAACCAAGACTGAAATATGTCGCTAAACAAAATACTAATATGGCCATCGGGAAGTACACGTTAAAACCGTCGGAAATGATGGCGATTACGTCCATGTGACCCATAATCTAAAGCATTTTGGTTTTAGGGAAAAACAAAGTAAAATTAATACTGTTACTAACTTGAGTATAGTGAGTTTCCATGACTTGTTTTTTAATAATGTGGCTGTCCATGTGGATTAAACCCAGAAAATTCAAACAAAGCGGTGGGGTAAGACGGCTTAACATCATCCCTGAGAAGATTAAGCTATATTCGTTTGTTTGATGATGTGGTGCCAAATAGTACAAATTCAAAACTTTTATTTTTAGGATAGTCGAATACGCGCAGTAACACAAGTATAAAATAATTATCGTTGACAACAGCTAGAAAATATTTAAATGAACCATTTACAAAAACCGCAATTTTCTTTTTATACTTCAATTGTGAAATAGTCATAGTTGATCTTCGCCAAATTAACTATCATGGCAAAAATGGAAAGAACAGGTTGTTTATTGAAAAAGGTAACTTCTGACCACACAACAGCTACGGAAAAAATTCCCGCCATGACGGCCAACGCCTTTTGTGTGTAACCATAAAATACACATTTCCAGTACCACTCTAGAAAAAAAGGTGTTCAGATCGGGTTAAAGTCGAACGTTTAGAAACTGTACCAACAATAGGGACATACAAAAATCTTCTGAAAATTGTTCTCTGTTTCTGAAATGTTCGCTTGAAACGTTTGTCTCTCGAGATTTGATTTTTTAGAGTATCCTCTAAGTCGAAAATTTTTTCTACCAAAAGATTCCATTGAGTTTCAGTTCTTTGTAGCACTTGTAGCGACTTTATCGTCTACGGATTAGATAATTTCAGTGAAGAATGACAGATTTTGTGTATCATGTTTAGTTTGCAGTTCACGTAATACTTTCAAAACGATTCTAAATGAGCAATGCAGACTCCAAGTCTCTTAAAATTAAAGCTTACCTGTTTGTGAAGTCTAATTAAAGCCTTTTCGCTTGGTAAATCTGTAGGGGTGTCTTCAGGTAGTTGTCGACGACTCATTCTATCTCTTAATTCTGTAGGCACCTTCTGTAATATGGTTTCCAAATTCAGATGCAGTGGATGTCCTGGGTGAACAGCTAAAGACACTGCTTGTAAGGACTGAAATGGGTCAAAATTATCAACCAATTTTTATCTACATCGAACATGTTACCTCAAGCACATCATCAACAGTTTCTTCAGCTTCACATTTATCAGAGCTAAGTTTAGCCGCTTTAAAATAGGAATGTGTAAGTACAAAACTACGATTGGAGTTGTTCCAAAGAGTTCTTGGTACTTCAACTAAGGCATAACCAAATAATAACACCAACAAAAATAAACCCCAAGTATTGCTTGCAGATGAAGCAATAGCTTTCAGTTTAGACCAATCTAGGTCAATTCCTGGTTTTAAAGCTAAGTAAATGAGCAACACTCCACAAATTAGTAAATAAGAACCATAATATATTGCATTATCAATTACAGCTGATTTTAATTTTCCTTTAATTGTAAAATCACCTGCTTTTATGTAAGACTGCATCATAGGCATGACTAGCCTAAAAACATATATTATTCAAAGTCATAAATTTGTTTTAAACAATTACCAAGTTAAACACTGTGTACTCCAATAGACTGTGCGCCATAAATTAGGAAAAACTTGATCAGGAACTCGACTCCAAGGCTCTTCACATTTCTCAGCATCTTTATTTGTAAAATTAATTGTTAATAAAGCAGTTGCATTTTCATATGTATCATGCTCTTCTTTACATTGCCGATAGACAGTCTAGAAATTTGGTTCTAGTAAATTAGGCAACATATAAAAAGTTACTTACTGATATTACATCCAGCGGAAGAGCAAATATTATTAAAAAACTGAAATACCAAGCAAGCAACACAATTAATGTAACAATGATGTGGTGTCTGAACCAGTTCCCATATCTATATAAAACTGTTGAAGCAAGAATAAATGAGAGAAGAATTTTTGAAACTAAAGGTCCGTAATTCATTGTGACAATTACAAAATGACTTTACTGTTCTTTAGGACTTTCTTGTGTTTGTAGTTTTTGAGCTTCCTGTTGCATTTTTTCTAATTTTTCCAGTGTGAAACTTTTTAGAGGAATTAATCGCGGTTTACACAACACTAAATCTTGAATGTCTTCAATAATTACTTGTCCTCTATTAGGTATGATCGGTTTTAGTTTTTCTGCATTGGACATCGTCACCAATTTTTTTTTCACAAATACATAAATTACAACAGCATCACTTTATGGTCGTTAAACCTTCCTAACGGGTTATTCGTCAATTATCATGATCAACATTGCATTGTAAGTAGGTACTGCATGGGTAAAAATCTGTAAATATCGATGAACTTGCAACTTCCAACAACACAAACGCGTATCAGTCAATTTTGACATCTGTCAAAACACAATGTAGCCACCATTGATCATTTTTTCAGTGATGTAAATTAATATTTTAGAAAATTCTTAACAATTAATTTACTTCAGATATTGAAGAGATGTAAGTTAAATTGGAAAATAAAACAGCTTTAGCTTAATTTTAGTTCAAATTGATTGATTTGTGAGTCTTGTTCCGTGTATTTTTATTGGCAACATTGATGCGGGGGTGGATTGAAAGTCAAAAACCCTAAGCGGATAGCGAATTGCTAAATTGCTATCAGAGTACTTGGAACAGCAAGTTTGTTATGAGTTTCTGCAAATTTTTCAAGTAAAATGAGTGACTTATTTAAATCAGCTTATGAATATTTTAGTGGTCCTACGAATGGACAGAGTGACAATAGTTTCGTCGGTCAAATAGTCGAAATATCTAATGTTAAATTACGAGTAAAAAAAGTCATAGCTGAAGGTTAATTTTCAATATTGATTTTTCTTAAACATTTTGCAATATTTACAATGATTTTCAGGCGGTTTTGCGGTAGTTTTTGTTGCACAAGATGTAAGCACTGGAAAAGAGTATGCTTTAAAAGTAAGTTCCTAAGAATTTCTTTTTAAATTCTATGCTTGTTCTTTGTTAGAGACTGCTAGCAGCTGATGAAGAGGCTAAAAGAAATATTGTTCAAGAAATGAATATTCTAAAAAAGCTGTCAGGGCACCCCAACATTATTCAGTATTTATCAGCTTCATTTATAGATAAATCGCAAACTGTACATGGGCAAGCTGAATTTCTGTTAGTAACTGAGCTGTGCACAGGTATTATATAAAATAAAAGTGGTTAACGCTAAATTAAATGATACATATGTTAATTTGACAGGAGGTTCTTTGGTTGAAATTTTGCAATCTCGCACGAGTCCTTTTGATCCTGAAATTATAACACAAATATTTTATCAAACATGTAAAGCCTTATCACATATGCACTCACAGAACCCTCCAATTATTCACAGAGACTTAAAAATTGAAAATTTATTAATTAGTAAAGATGGTGCAATAAAATTGTGTGATTTTGGTTCAGCCACTATTGAGATATATAGACCAGACTTGACTTGGTCTGCGAATGAACATTCCAGTATAGAAGAACATGTAATTTCACAAAAAAAAGATTTTGCAGTAAAATACAACTTCTACTTTTAGATGGCAAAATTTACAACTCCAATGTATAGGGCACCAGAAATGGTGGACACTTGGAATAATTATTACATAGGACCCCCTGTAGATATATGGGCTTTAGGTTGCATTTTATACACCTTTTGTTACATGAAACATCCATTTGAAGACAGTGCTAAATTGAGAATTATAAATGCCAATTACAATCTTCCTGTCGATCCAAAATACTCATGCTTCCATGACATTATTCGTAAGTAATTCTATTGTTGCTCAATTCTGGCTCATTTTAAACATCTAAAAATAACTATATTATTTTGACATTTACATCAAGGTGGTTGTCTGCAAGTAAATCCTGAACAAAGATTAACTGTGACTGGAGTATTGGAACGCATTGCCGCTATTGCCGAATCAAATGGTTATAATCTGAGAGCCCCATTGCAGTTTCAGCAGAAACTGAATACTGAACCTGATCATAGTTATGGCGATGGCGTCCACAACAACAGTGTAAAACCGGTCCCACCCAGACCTATACAACCACCCAAACCACAACCGGCACCTGAAAGGCCCGCACAAGCGCCCCAAAAACCAACAATGCCAGTGCAGCAGAGACCGCCAGAGGTGAAACAGTCGGGATTGTTTTCATCACTGAAAGGGGGAGCTGGTAGTTTTTTGAAAAACTTGAAAGACACGAGCTCCAAAGTGATGGCAACTATGCAACAGTAAGTGCACGATTTTTTTAAATGCTCGTTGCATTGTTTTCTTCTAGATCAATTGCACGAACCGACTTAGATATGAGTTATGTAACTTCCAGAATTTTAGTGATGCCTTTCCCATCAGAGGGCATTGAATCAGCTTACAAAACCAATCATATTGAAGACGTGCGACTGTTTTTAGATTCACGACATCCAAATTTGAAGTATTCCGTTTATAATCTTTCTGGCAAATCATATCATTCGAAATTTGGGCAAACGCGAGTCGTCGATTGTACTTTTGCTTATCCCGAACATTTTAAGGCTCCACTTCTTAATTCTTTGTACCAGTTATGTGAAGATATTTATCAATATTTGGCAGGTGATAGTCGTAACGTGGTTGTCATTCATTGTACGGTAAGTTAAAATAACCTATTCTAACAATTACATTAAACTAAGCGAGATGGGAAGTACAAATTTACTAATATCTTGACCATGTTTTTAACTGGGTTGACAACAAAAATTGTTTGTTGGAAATATAAAGTGTAACCCGCTTATTATACACCTTAAGTTGATTTCATTCCTTATTGAAAAATAGTACAGGGTCATTATAAATGATTGTACCATCGTAGTAGGCGTTGGCGAGCGTTGGTGACTAAATTGAATGTGCGGCAAGCTTGATAACATGAGTGAGACTAGCATCGCCGATAGGTGGCGCTACTGGCGGTAGTGGAAATCTGTCTACTAGTTTGTCTAATAAACAAATTAGATTTAGGGCCAGTTTATAGAAAGAAAATTAAATATTTAATTCGAATTAAATTTTAACCCATGAATCCGAAACTTCGATTGGCTCAATCTAATCACGTGTTCAGTTAATCCCGCATTTGATGACGATTAACTTAATTTCGCTTCTGTAAACTGGCCCCTAGCCTAATAAATGTTCACCTCATTTAAAAAGTTTCTTTAAAATGGATATATTATATCAGCTGTAAATCAGTGATTAATTCAAATGACAAATCCGTTTCAGTACTGGAGGTGTAATTTATATCTATTTAATTATTTTATACAACCGGTCATCACTAATTATTGGAAGAACTTTAACATGTACAATTTGCTGCCGCAACTTTGTTATTTCGGAAAGTTTCTTTGCTTAGATTTATGAAATGCCCGAATTAAAATTTAAACTATTTTATCTATCACCGTGGGATAAGTTATACCATATCACACTCATTTTAGAAGTGTAATAGTCTCCTTGTCCTAATGAGTGCGGTAACGAAATTAGCAACTCACAAATCCAAGGCAACAACAAGCAAATTACATCGCAAAACAATAGTTTCGGCTTTGGAAAATTTAAAATTCCTGTTATTCGGTAACCAAGATGTAAGCATAGACCATTACGCGTTGCTGTCATCTTGGAAAAAAATAGATACTATCGTCACCTTGGTTAATTTATTATATTCTATCAAAGTTGGGTTTTTCTAAGACAATTTTAGCGGTGATAGATAATACATACATATAATCTGTTTCAAAATTAAAAATCCACCAACAGCGCATTCTACCTCGAAAATACAACCGACAACGTCGCCAACTTTTGTTTTTAGTGTGTCTGCAAGTGTCAGAAAAAAGTGGGGTTATGAAATCAAACTGTTGGACAGTCGTTTTGGTCGTAGTTCATCGTGTTTTTTATTCTTATTTTATTATTTTACTCAAAAAGTATGATATTGTAGCTAAAACCTTTTTGTACATAATAATTATTTTGTGTTTCGTAAATAAATTCAACAGTTCAATGTCAAATTTTGGCGGGAGGTTTAGCCAACCCAAAAAAATTAAACTTTTTCTAGGGATTTCTTTTTTTCTGCCAACATAATTCAACACGTGGAGGGAGAAAAGACTTTTCTCCCTCCACGATTCAACAGGTGGTGGATTTTTGATTTTGAAACAAATTATAGTTATTTACGAACCGAGTGCGAGAAGACATTTTTCACGCATGAGCGCATTATTTGATACACGAGCGACGAAGGAGCGAGGACTTCATTTGCGCAAATGTGCCGAATACGTCTTCGCGCATTGAAGTTTGTACAATATTTTTTGAAACCAACATTATGTTTGATCGTGTAGGTACAGTTGCGGAAATAAAATTTCAGGCAGTATTGTCAATGTTATAAGGTTATAACATAAACTCGTAAAACAACCTTTACATTAATAACCTCACTTTTTTCTATTGTCATATTTTTCTCTTTTTGGCATATATTGCATTCAAAAAATTGTGATTTGTGACATAATAACAGGTAGTCAACATATCAAAGCTATTATTTAATTACACTCAGTGCAATTAATTCAAAATTCAAAAAATGTCAGTGTGACTGACAGAAAAGTTTAATGTTTGAATGTCAGTCACCAATCATCATGTCACTAAAAAGTGGTTTACAGAGATTTTGTTGAAGTGACAGAAAAATACTGCCCGAAATTTAAATTCCGCAACTGTACTATCGCGGCCATCCAAAAGTGAACTTTTTTTTTATAATTTGATTTTTACTTTAAATCATAGGCGTCCTAAAATGTCAAAGTTTGACACTAGCGTTAAAAAAATTATTTAAACAATTTTTTTAAAATGCCACATCTCCGATTCAGACAGCTAAGGCTATTGCAAAGCTAGAAGAAAATTGGTCGGCTGCTGTGGCGAGAGAATTACGTTGCAGTAAGATTTGCATCTTCAATATAAAGAGGCGTTGGCAAGAAAACAGGCTTGGGAGGCCAATACGAATTTACTTTCACTTTAATAATGTATTAATTAGGTACTTCCAAGCCTTATTTTTATTAAAAATTATTTATTACAACTTTTTATTATTAAAATAGTAACGCCTGCCCCACAAACGCCAATGAATACAGCCTGATTTAATCTAACGAAAAATACGGATATTTGCGCAAGCTATCGTTCACTTTTGGATGGCCGCGATTGTACTGTCGCGAGCAAAAAAAACTGGTCGTCAAAATCATGCTTTGACACAACAGAAAATGCTCTATTCTAAAACGGTCAAAAATATCATAACCTATCATCATGTTGTATGACATTATTCGTCATTTTTTTCAGGCAGGGAAAAATTTTCAATTTGTGACAATCTAACCAAATTTTGAAATGACATTGACGACCAGAATTTTTTGCTCGCGACAGTACCCTTTCGAAATGTTCACCATCCAAATTGGAGAAATGGCGTTTTGTAAACCAGATTTTATTATTATCAAGTCAAATTATTATTTTCCGAATGTTCAAAAAGGCGAATGCTTTTTGAATGATTTTGAAGCACTAGTGCGTGAAATCTACGCTCGCGGTTAACTGTCATTTTGTTGACATTGTACAACATAATCAAGCAGGGAAAATTTTTAATTTGTGAGGACCTTAAAATAAGATTGACTACCAAAATGTATTACTCGGAACACCGTACGAACACGTTCAAAATCCATTGATAATTTTCTATAAATACTTAAGTGATATCATAAAAATAAATTATATTAAAATTCATTTAGTAAACGTTAGATAGATAGGTAATAGTAGTTTATTTGACGAGTTTGTGTGTAAATTGGGCCTTTTTTGGCACGCGTGGGCCATTTTAAAACGCGAGTGAAACGAGCGTTTTAAAGGCCCACGAGTGCCAAAAAAGGCCCAATTTACACACGAACGAGTTGAATACAACGTTTTTTTGTTCGACGAGCCCCTTAAAGGCTCCAAATCGCTTAAAACCTTTAAAATTAGCTGACATTTATCAAAATCCGTTCACATAGGACAAAATTCTCAAATTCTGACAGTGTCGAACAAAAAATTTTTAAATTGATGGTAACAGATGTTTTGATTATTTGTTGTATGAATCTTAAAATACATGGACGTTAACAAAACGTTAAAGTCATGAATAGAATTTTCAGTTTACTTGATTGGTTTATTATTAGACGCGTGAAGCTGTTGCTCAAGACCTTTGTCTACATCTGCGAATGAATAGTAACAGAGATTTACCAGCCTACTTTCATCTTATTTATTCAATAATTTTTATCAGCTTAAATTTTATTTTATTAGGATGGCAAAGCTACTTCCGCTACTCTGGTATGCGGTTTATTTATTTATTCATTCCTTTACGAAGTTCCTGAAGATGCTTTACAAATGTTTGCTGTGAAACGTTGTCCCCCAAACATGAGACCTTCCGAGCTGAGATATCTCTACTATTTATCTGACATCGTTAAAGATCCACCCACTTATCCGCATTATAAACCGGTGACATTGGTATCCATTCAGATGCAACCAATTCCGCTCTTTACCAAAATCAGGTCAGTTTTAACACAACTGGTCATGACGCAATTGATCGTTTCGATTTTTAGAGATGGCTGTCGGCCTTACTTGGAAGTTTACAGCGAAAACCGTTGCGTACTCTCTACTTTGCAAGATTACGAAAGGATGAGATTGTACAACGTGAGCGAGGGAAAAGTAAATTTCAGAATTTGTTAAAAAAAAAACTCAGTTTGAATCGATTCTTTCAGGTTCTTTTGCCGATCAACACCAGCGTCTGTGGCGATGTTTGCATCATTATTTATCACGCACGCAACATTTTAGGGGGTGTGATGACGCAAGGTAAAGCCACTGGTATCAAAATCTGTCAGGTACAATTCCATACAGGTTTCATACCTGAAGAAGAGACCTGTCTAAAATTCAACAAGTATAGAAACGTAAAAGTGTGGGACACTCTTAGTCAATTCGGTTTGTAGATCCGAATTGGATGAACTATCTGACGGACAAGATCATTACCAAGAGAGATTTTCTGTTTTCTTGAATGTTTTTGTGTCTGATGCCGAGAGAAAACCGTCGCAACCACCACCGTGGCTAACGGACAAAACCAAACGCGTTTGTGATACTATGTTTAACTCAAAATTAGAACAAGATGAAACTATAGACAATTTTGGTAGGTTTTCATTGTTTTGTGAGCGTGTGTTAGGGAAAAATTTTTGCAGCCAGTAAACCACAACGGGTACAACCTTCACCTAGGAGGCCGCCCGAGCGTCCTACCAGACCGGCACCCCCTTCACCACGGCCTGCACATGTTGAACTGGAACAAAAAGATTCAAGCGATTCCGACGGCGAACAAATCATCGTAAGTTTTTACAATTAAATTTTTTTGCAGTTTATGAAAACTATTCACAATAACTGTTGATTGCAAATTTCGAGGTTATGAATAAATCATGAGGTGAACTATTTGTTTCAGCCCACTTCTAAGCCCGTTGAGCCTTTAGTGGAGGCTGTAGATTTACTTAACTTGAACACGACCTCAGACTCGGTGATGAGTAACATAAAGCCCTCGCCCAGCTCAAACTTCGATCTCCTTAGCGGCTTAGCGGACTCCTCAAATGACAACTTTGCCAACTTCACGTCATCTAACGCCTCAAACTTGCCAACGAATCCGCAACCCACGACTTTATTCGATCCGTTCGGTGGGTCGGACACCCAAAACAATTTATTGGGCGATTGGGGTGGATTCAATTCGGCTCCAGCGCCTCCGTCAGCCGAGGCTCCCCCGCAAAAACCAACCGACTTCTTTGCCGATTTGGGTAATTTGGGCGGCGGGATGTGGCAGAGTAACGCGTCCTCGCCCAATAAAGCACCTCCGACGACTCCGCAACACATTCCGTCTGGAACTCCCAAACACAAGCCGGGTACACCGCAACACCAAGCGAAATCTCCAGCAGATTACAGTCGATCTCATTTTGAAACGCTCAATGATAAGAACGAGCCGAAAACCAAAGTTAAAAGTGACGACGTTTTTGGAGATTTGCTTGGATCGCAGGGTTACAAATTTACAGCGAAAAAAGATAATACACCTAGAACAATCAACGATATGAGGAAAGAGGATATGGCCACTTACATGGATCCGGATAAAATCAAAATTATAGAGTGGGTAAGAAATGTTAAGAAATTGGAACTGAGGACTGCTGTATGTACGTATGTTTTTTAATGTCACAGAAAGAAGGCAAGAAGAACAATATTAGGGCTTTGTTGTGTTCACTGCACACAGTGGTATGGGAGGGGGCAAAGTGGAATAAATGTGATATGCACCAACTCGTCTCAGCAGCTGATGTTAAAAAAGCTTACAGAAAAGCATGTCTGGCAGTACATCCTGACAAGGTAAGTTGGTATTGGCAGCACTACGCTCACAAGTTCTTGTCACTAAAACAGGCTACAATAACTGTTTATGCATTTATAAACTGCATGGACACATTTCACTTAAACAATGTGTAACTGACGGATTGAATATTTTTTGCAGCAAGGCGGAACTGATAATGAAAATATGGCGAAACTTATATTCATGGAATTAAATAATGCCTGGAGTGACTTTGAAAATGATGCCTCTCAGCAAAATATGTTTGCTAGTTAATTCTTCTCGTGTCATGTGATCATTCCATTTTACGATTAACTTATAGTGTATTTATTTTTTAGGAAATTTTGTTTCAATTTAAATTTTACCTTTTGAATCCTAACAATAATGTAGCTCTAAAGTGATGACTTTAATTATTAAATAATGAAAGCAATTGGATTGTCGAATTTAGACAATATTTTAATCCTAGTTACTTTAGAGATGTTGTTGTTAAAAATTTATTGAATTACTGATCGTAATGATATTATTATTATACTTAAAATTTTTATTGTTTCCTGTTTAGAATATATTTTTATATTATGTCAACTTTATATATATATATGTCATCTGTGCAATTTCAACATTACAAATGTGTTTCGTAATTAAACAAGGAATAATTCTATTCGAATTTTATTGAAAGTTGTGAAATTTAAGAAAAAAATAAATGTGAAAAAGCATTCACCGAGACTTTCTCTAGAGGTTGCCTTCCAAATGTACAATGTACATTGACGAATTGACGTGCATAGTTCAATTTTTCGCCGCAGTAATTACGCCCATTTGTCCCAATTAACTTAACCTCACTTTTGCCAAAAATAAATAAATTTTTTACAATGGCAACTAATACCTCAGCGGTCTTAGATATAGTGTCGGAAAGCAAAGAAATATCATCGATTTTGAAAGACCATAAAGATTTCGACCGGTCGAGTATATGTAGCGGCTCAACTATTGATAATTCTCTTGTAGGTTATGTACAATGATTAGTAAATTTAATTTAATAAATTATTTAAGGTACAGTCACCAAGCTTGGAAAGTTTTTCAACCCTTCAGGATATAGAAAATTTATCAGAGCTTAACATGGATGAAAATTCAGATTTGAGTGTAAAAATTGACAACCCCCAGAAACACCTTGAAACTCTTGAAACCTACATAACGTTTCGCATAACTACTAAAGTAGCGAGAATCGAGTACTCTGACAACGAGTATATCGTCCGGAGACGCTATAATGATTTCATTTGGCTCCGTCAAAAATTAGTTGAATGTCATCCTTTTTGTATAGTTCCAGTAACTGTCACTTGATAATGTTATAAATTTTTAATTACTAATCGATTTTCAGCCGCTGCCGGGTAAACACTCACTTATAGGTCAATTAGATAGATATTCAAAAGATTTTATATTGTTGAGGATGAAAGCTTTAAATGTATTTATTTCAAGAATTGTTAATCATCCCATTTTAAGTTGCAATGAACATTTCAAAGTATTTCTGACGGCTAAGCAACCTGTAAGTAAATAAGAGCTTCAATACCTAGAAGACTTTTTTTTTAGGATTTCAGCTTACATCGAAGACAACGAACAAACTCAGAGACGAAGATCCGCACTTTAAGTCATTCCAATTCAACACATAGCGCACTGAAAAATCGTCACTTAGAATTTGACAAGACCAAAACTTACTTAAATGTGTTATCAGAAAAACTGTCATCCATCGAAAAAATTTCTAGTCGTATTAATAAGGAACGTGCTGACTTTATTTTAGAATTGAACAGTTACCACCCAATATTTACCACTTGGGCCACTACTGAACCTGAGTTAGCTAATATGTTGCAAAGCATTGGAAACGCGGTTGAAAGAAGTACAGCAGCACAAAATATGCTAGTCCAAAGTTATGGAACAATAATTGGTAATCCAATTAGAGATTTCATAACTTACATAGATATAGTACAAGAAACTATAAAGAAACGTGAAGCTTATCAGTATGCTTATGAGAATTCATTGGACGAACTGAATAAGCGGCACAGCGAGAAGGATAAGCTTATAGCTTCATCACACAATCCGTCCCAACAAGCTAGTGGTTTCTCATTGTGGAAACAACCTAGTTGTGATGAAAAATTGGAAAAGTTAGGTGTCTATATTCCCCAGTTACTTAAGAAAGTTGAAGCTAATCAAGACAGCTTGGAATGTGCCAATGAATCGCTAAGAAGCGACTTGGAGCACTGGCAAATTGAAAAGCAACAATGTTTAAAAAAGATTTTATTAGATTTTGTTAATAAGCAAATTGAATACTATCAGGCAACTGTAAGTGCTTGGGAACATGTCACCAATGAAATTGCACCTCAAAACAACGTGGCTGTAACCAAATGATATAAAAAATATCTATTGTAGATCTCATTGTACATTCCTAAATTATTTGAACTAATCTATTTAATAAATATTTCACCAGGTGCCAGTTTTTTTTTTGTTGGTTGCTTCGAGCTGTGAGGTCAAATATCGCGTTGGTATTGATTCAGCGCTAAATTGCTATCTACATCAAAGAGTATCTACATTATTTTGTTGTAACTAAACAATTGGTAATAAATTACATTTTTAAACTATTACTTTGACTTTACGGTCTATACTTTTCTTGAAAGAATATTATCGATATTTTTTAAATACGCAGGGTCACAATGAAATAAATTGCGACTTTTTGGTTTTTGGCATCACTGCATGTTGACATTTACATAACCTAGAAAATGATGTGTATGATTTTCGATTGTCCAGTATGTCAAAAGAGGTGATTGTTTCAATATTTTATATAATTTTAAGTGCTTGTATAATTTACCCCCCTGTTGAATTTGTTTCTGCCGGTTTTACCATACCATGTGTCTTCAGTAGAGTGTTAGGATCGGAAGATGAAGATTTCGTAAGTTACCACATTAAAAGAGTAATTGTAACTTTAGGGGTGTATTCTGTGCTGCCCTTGGGTTATATAATTGCATTGTTCGCTTCAGAATATTTTCAGGATGTAAGTACAAAAAAACAATCGCAAAAAATAAACTGTGATCGAATAATTTTAGGTTAGTTCTTTGATAATAGACGGTTCCCTATTTTGGAGAATTTTTTTCACAACTAGTTTAGCTTTACCGATTTTGGCACTTTACCAGATCAGAAAATGGATTATTGACGATTTTAAATATCACCCAATAGCCATAAATTTGTCAAAGTTCTGTAACAATAACAATCGAGACTGGAAGCGTGTCGCTTCTGACATCAGCACAGAATTCAGACGGTAAATAAATCTTGACGCGTCGTTTTAGTATCTACAAGTTGATGGTATCTTTGTAGCATTGATAAGATCTGTGTGAGAACAAATTCTCTAATCAAAGTAATTGCTACTGAAAATTGGATTTTAAAAGTTACGCCATTCACGATTTTAATAGCCCATCAAAGCGATGCGAGTTTAATAGTGCAGAAAGCAGACACCCATCAAATTTCGCTCGAAACAACCAATGAAACTCAGTATTTAAACATCGCAGTTAAATCAGGACGACAAAACGTTGAAAGTTTTATTATTCGCATTAATGCGACAGATTTTAAGGATTTGGAAGATAGAATCGCTAGAGACATTACGATTCCTCCTAATGTCAAGTTCCATAAAACGGTAGTAGAACAGTTTGTGGATGTTTTTAAAGAGACCATAAAAAGTAATCCCCGATATGAAAACAGAGAGGTTGTAAGAAAGTGAATCGTAAAAAATTTAAATATGACGATATTTTTTGTAGGAATTAGATCAATGTATTGGTTGTATGCAAGCAACGCCGAATATTAAACTTCAAAAGTTATGTGGAGATGATAGCGGACGAAGCGACAGTTGCATGACATGTTACTGCAAACCCATGTGGTGTGTCAATTGTATGGCAAAGTGGTTTGCTTCAAGACAAGAAAGTGATCAACAAAACACTTGGTTGTCATCTAAATGTACCTGTCCGATGTGCAGGTCTAAATTTTGTATTTTAGACGTGTCATTCCTGGATAATGTAGATGTTGAAGAATAAAACAACAAATGATAAATTAAAGGATTACATCATTTCTTTTTTTATTTAGGAAATGTTTGGCGATATGTTTTATCAGATCAATATAAATGTACTGTTAATTTGTGAGATATTATCAAACTTTTGTACGGACCGGACCTAGTTAATTTATTAAAAAATTGTTTTGTTGCTGATAAGATTTAGATCTAAAGTTGCATGGAATATTGTTTTCAACAAATAAAGAGGCATATTTTCTGACTGAGTTTTTAAATTAAATATAAAAATGATAGATTTTTCAAATTAATGTTAAAATGTTCTTCATTGATTTGGCACCTATTTAACTTGATATTTTTAACAAGAAAATAAAACAAATCTGTGTATGTACTTACAGGTGTCCTATTTAAAAATTTCAAGTCATTCAGCTTCTAGGAAATGACGTAAAATGCTGTTATAGAGACTTCATTTAAAACATTAATATTTTTGGAGTCAAACATCATTCATTCATTTGTTTACTAATCTGTAGTTTCGAGGATAGTGATCCTTGTAAAATTGCATGTTTTTCCCCTTTAAACGGAAATACATGCCTAATTTAAAATCGGATGAAAATAATCTATATAATACTGACTAATTTATCTCAAATTTAACAATATTTAGGATAGCCCTTTAAAAAAGTTACATATTTTGTATTGCCACGGAATTATGGAACCCGTATAAATCCAGTTAAAGTTTGTCCAGCAAGAGATTGGTTGACATAAAAATCACTAAATTCTACGTAGAAAAAGTACCGTGTGAACAACAATTACTGATTGAGTTGGCAATAAATTCTGGTGACTTTTATGTCATATTCCAACGAGAAAACCATTTTATTAATAAAAGAATACAAAAACCAAGACGTTTAAATATGAAATGTATACCAGCTGTCAATAATGTCAATAAAACAAACCGAAATAGGTACAATTCACAGTCTTGAAAATTTCATGTAAATTTTTTTATTGCCAACTGAAACAGTTATTGTTGCTCACCCTGTAGTAGGTACCTACCTAGCGCACGTAAAATTTTAAATATACCCTTCCAGCAGCAACATTTTTGCCCTGAAATTATGCTCTAATTAATGTATTCTAGTGCATTTTATAATGTTGGATTACAAGTCTACAATTTAAAATCTCCCAATCTCTCACTGGACGAAGTTTATTAAGGTTTTCCCAAATCTTTAGTCACCGTGTACAATATAATCAACAGAAAAAGGAGGGGCGGCTGTGATGCTATGAAAAACAAAACCTCTGAAAACGTGCAGCGTAGCTTCAGTACTCATACCGGTCAAACTAACTGAGATCAGTGATGACTAATATACAGGGTGATTCATATAGTTTCATAAATATTTTAACCAGTGGCAGATTCCGGTCTCAAAATAAAATTTTGAGTTATGCATCAAAAATTGGCAAAAATTACCATATCGGTTTTTTCACTATTAGTAAATGCCATTCTTCGCTAAATTATTCCACTTTACGCCCAATGTATAACAAATGTCATGAATGTCATAATAGAAGTAAACAATTGTTGCTATAGAGAAAATATTGGTATTATAAAGTTCGCATTAGTTTCATTTTGACAACAATGCCTGACAGGTTGGGAGCGTTTTTTTTAAGCATAAATTTATGGTGGAAACCAGCAATGGTGGGGAGCTGATGGAACTATATTTAGGTACGTCATGACTTGGTGGCAACAAAACATGGATATTAAATAACATCAAAAGTTGAAAACTTTCAAAACTAATAATTAAAAAATGGCAGGACACGTTGCGGAAAAATTGATTTCCGTTAATCTCGTAGATGTTGGACCTTAAAAGTACCTAATCACTTGCGCCGCGATTGCAACAACGGTGTTTTATTCATGTTTTCACAATGATATAAATACCGGGTGATTTTAAATGATTGTGACTTTTTTTCTTAAGTTGGGAACATTTTTCATAAATTATTTTGGTAAACTTGATACCTTAATCAACACATTGGCGTACGTACGTCATTTTGACATTTTATGTATTAATAAATTGTGTCAAATAGGCGAGGACGCCTATGTTTATGTCAACTATCACATTAAAAAGCTGAATAACCAACAATAATATTACCAACCCATGAAAAAGAGTCACATTCATTTAAAATCACCCGGTACAACCATTTTCGTCTTTCCCACACAGTTGCCACATAAATTTCCGTACATAGTTGCCATATTTATCCACAATCATTTTGAATCATCCAATATGTGTATAACACTAGAACCGCAATATTTGCTGTTGCTACTACGTTAATCCATTTATCGCTCAGTTCACAAAGATATCAGACTGCAGGACACCTTTAAAATTTGCATGTTAGGAGTTTTCATAAATCTATCAGATTCAAGGACATATTTCGCTACTCTGCCGTCAACAAATTAATAAATGGATTATGATAAGGATCGGGAGGTTACCTTGATAATAAATTAATGTTTTATAAACCTTATTGATTTGGTTATGTCTGCTGCAGTTTTTGTCGTTTGAAACGACAAATTTGGTACATTTTGTTTACTTCACTTCAACGGGCTCTCACTTTGAATGTACATACTTAGAGCAGGTGGTAGCTAAGCCAGTCACATAAATTAATTAATTTTTGTTTTGCGTTGCTTTATTAAATTTGTATTTTACTCGTATTGTCGTATTAATACTGATATGGGCTCTAATACATTGTTTCTTTTTCTACAATTAATAGGTAAACTCCGTCCAGCGAGAGATTGGGCGATTTTAAATTGTAAACTTGTATCCCAACACTACAAAATGCACTAGAAAATGCTAGAATACATTAATGAGAGCATAATTTCTATTTTGCACCTATAACACAGTCAGTATAACACTCTAACTCTTTTCGATACGCGTTTCAGGAACATTTACTTAAATTTTTAATGTTGGCAGTGACTCATAGGGAGTAGTTGCTACGTGATCACTGCACTTCACGACACTTTAAATTCAAAACTTACAATTGTTTGTCTATTTACCAGCGTTACCATTATTAACCCTTTATATTATACCGAGTGACTATAAATGATTGAAGGAAAATAGTGGATTGGCAACACTGATGCAGTTGGTAGTGTAAGTCTTCTCCTGGATCATCTGTCAATCATTTCTATTTAGGTTAGGTTAAGTCACGAAGTACATTGTCGATTTAGAGTTTTTTGACGTTTGTTTCAATTTTAAAAATTGCGTGTGTCATGCCAACGATGTTGCCAACTAAAGATTTCAAATGTGTCACCAACATAACAAAATAATTTTCAATCATTTACAGTCACTCGGTATTTGCCAATATAGAATTATATTTTGAACTTTTTTTAAATCTAAAGGGCAAAATAGAAAAAATATTGACAAAATGGTGTCTTATAAAACTCGTATAATAAATTACTATTTTCACTACTAGTCTGAGAAGGCGTCATTATTTACTCCTGACCCGAACCCAGAAGTAGGATTTCTCTCCTACTGGTTAATTTTCATTATTTCATTGCTTAACGTAGACGATTTTCATAGCAACCGTTTAGAAATGACAACTCGGATCCGTCGCATCCGACAAAATAATTTTATTAATACCTAATTATTATCAGGGACGCGAGGGTCGCGGGTTCGATTCCGACCCAGGGCGAAAAAAAAAGGCTATATTCTATCTCGTGATTCGGGAGTCACGTTAAGCCATTGGTCCCGGTCTATTGAGTTGGTCATCACGCCCCTCATAGATTTGTAAACCAATCCTAGACTGTGTAACAACATTTAAATTTCAGCAACGGGAATTGTACCGCAATCTCTTTTTAAACATTTAAAAATTCTGGATTTAGGGAACACATTGGTAGTTGAAATTCAAAAAGGTATATTATTATACTCATGTCATATCGTGAGGAAATTCCTTAACATTGACACAAAACATAACAATACACAACAAAGTCAAAATGCGGAGACGAGACGCCGGTAATTATGTTGATAAGCATTGCTCTATTACTTGATAGTATTATCCGTAATAGTGTATGTACTATGTACTCCGGCAAAATTGCCGTGTCGCCGGGTGGCGGAGGGATATATTATCAGAAAGGGTTTTAACGTATCTAGTAGTGTATATATATCGGGTGTCCCAGAACTCGCGCGTCAGCCGTAAACCACACATTCTGTTCTTCCACCTGATATAGGATTTTCAATATTTTTTTTCTTAAACAATTTAGTTTTTAAATTACAGCTATTTTAAGATAGCCAATCACAGAATACTCATTAGTAAGGTGTATTAGGTGAATTGTTCAGTGAACTGTTGTTACCGGGTAACAAAATTAATGTTAAAAGTCAGTATTTGTCTGGTCAACTGTGCAAACGTTTTATACTAACGTCAAAGTGACATTAATTAGTAGGTCATTTGAAAAGTGTCGATTTTTGGACAGCAACACAGTAAGAAATGTTCACTTCCGAAGAATACACCGAAATGATGATCATCTACGGGGAAAGTGGCAGTTAATTCTAAAGCGGTCGCAAGGCTGTATCGTGAACGCTTTCCACATGGTCAGTATCCTAGTTCGGACATATTTTTACGTTTAGTGAACAGATCAAGAACCACTGGTTCTTTGGTGCCCGACAGAAAATGAGTTGGTGGTGTTGACCGCACGGTTCGCACTCCTGATACAGAAGGAGTCGTACTTCAATAATAATTCACGGAAGATGGAACGAGAAGTGTTAGGAATGTGGCCGACATCCTGAATCTATCAAAAAGTATTGTTCAAAGAATTTTAAAACACAACCACATGCACCCGTATCATTACACCAAAGTTCAACATCTATTACCCGAAGATTATGCACCTCGATTGGAATTTTGTAACTGGTCACACCAGAAATGTTACAAAACACTAGAAACAATTTACTTAGACGAGCAAGACTGTGCAGGCAAGTTGGTGGTGCACAATTTGAACATTTACTTTGAAAATTTGCTTTTCGTGTAACATTGTTTCCGTTTTCTGTTAAATGTCAAACTGACAGAATTTAATAAAAGTTGTCCAAACAATTCATCACAGTTTTTTAGCAGCAACATCTAAAGTCATTTCCTCGGAAACGCATACATTTTGTAAAATTACCTTCTGGAAGGCGTGTATGATTGGTTATCTTAAAATCGTTTTCATTTCAAAACTAATATGCTTTTGACGTTTTTTGTTGTAGAATCCTTGTCGGATTAAATATTAAAATTCGCAGTTAACGGCTGACGCGCGAGTTCTGGGACATCCTGTATATATCGATTATTATAGGTGTAATTTGCGATAAAAAGTGACACAATGTTTGGAAAACTTTATTGCAATTTCTTTTTAAAAGAACTATTATCTACTACTTGACTACTGGGAGCATCGTTGTTTTCCATTGCATATTTTTTTATTGTTATCTGAATCACTGCCGGGTTATGTAGCAATATTTTGTTTATGTTCAATTTTGTATAATCGAAGTGCAATGCCCTTGTTTAGGAAGAAACAGATAAGAAGTTAAGTGTTTGGCGCCAAAGTCATGGCCATACAAAAAAATAAAAAAGGGGAAGGCCAAGGCCTAATGTCTCCAATTAATATCTAAATATGTATGTTAATTGTAATTTTTTTAACATAATTTTACATGCTAGCCAGTTAAGAGACATTTTCAAGGTGAATACAGTGACTTGATAAACTGATGTTTACAAGTAGGGAACAAATAAAATACTATTAAACCTGCTTTTAAAGGTAGAAGCTGCAATAAAAGAGTTCCCTTACCCAAGTAAAAGATACAATGTAGTAATAGATTTAAATACAGGTCACTATAAATGATTGTCCCATCGCAGTTGGCGTTGAAAACCCACACAAATTTGGGATGTGCCGCTAGCTTCGCAACGTTAGACAAACTAGTAGACAGATTTCCACTACCGCTACCTATCGGCGATGCTAGTCTCACTCATGTTATAAAGCTTGCGGCACATTCAACTACGTCACTAACGCCTACTGCGATGAGACAATCATTTATAATGACCCCGTATTTTCTACCTCGAAAACTCCTATTTTGAGGTTGTTTTACGAGTATTTGTGCGGCGAAGCTATTGAATTGAATTGAAATTATAAAGGTAGTTTAATGAAACAAGAATTAAAAAAAACATATCTTTTCCATTTTCTTGAATTTAATAAATCCTGAGAGAAAATTATTGATTTATGTTATTTTAGTTTTTATCTTAAGCGTCTTCAAATGAACGAGAACATTCAGAACTGAGGAATAACAGCTGAAAAATACCTATTCTTTCTAATTCTTAATCTTGATAAACTTCAGGTGTAATGTTCTTTAAAAAGTTGAGTTTTTTATTTTTTATTTTTCTACTTGTATGATCTATTAATACCTACTAGCTATTGCTCAGTCTCTTAAAGCTTTTATCCATTTATCGTTACTTTCCCTCCATCACCCGGCGGCACGGCAATTTTGCCGGAGTACATACACTATTACGGATATTACTATCAAGTAATAGTGCAGTGGTAATCAACATAATTACCGGCGTCTCGCCTCCACATTTTGACTGTGTTGTGTTTTATTATGTTCTGTGTCAATGTTAAGGAACTTCCTTTCGATGTGACAGGAGTATAATAATATACCTTTATGTTTCACTGAATCATTATTTGTTTTTTTATACCTTGACAACGAGATATATTAAGTAGGCTATAATGCCCTAGGGCGTATAAATCATAATGCCCGCTTATTACGCCCGCTCAAACAAGTCGTCATAGATACGAGCCACCGCAAACTAGGAAATTTAGCAAAATCAAGTTCACAATTTATTTTTTTTAAATGTTCACAAATTCAAATGCAGTGAAACATAAAACGTTGTATGCACCACGGGCATTACTCGATGTTTATGCTCTCGGACACCCTAAAAACCCTCGGACCTCGCGGCCCTCGACATTTTAAACTGGTTGCCCTCGAACATAAACATCTTCATAATGCCCTTGATACATAAATAACTATTTTGAATTTCAACTACCAATGTGTTCCCCAAATCCAGAATTTTTAAATTCTTAAAAAGAGATTGCGGTACTATTCCCGTTGCTGAAATTATAAGTGGTAAAATCGATTTTTTCCTAAACACCAAAAATTTCTCATAGCAACGGAGAGCTCTAAATATTTATTAGTTTTTGTGATATATGTCTATGTTATAAAGCGTGATCAACAATGACTAAGTCTGTTGGCAATGAAACAATTGAAAAGTACTGGTGTTTTTTGTCTCGTAATTGGAACTGACCGGATTTTTTAACTTGAGACGACATTAAAAACATTTTTGGTTATGCCGGCTATATTTATGCTGTTACAAAAATGAACCTTTGATGATAAATTTCAAATTTGACAATTTTCATTGTTACCAACAGACTCAGTCATTCTTGATCACACCGTATTATGTGAATTTGGAACAGTTATATCTAAAAGATATGCTTGCTTTTGTTGTTTATTTAAAATAATAATGTCTGGTATGTTATGCTTAATATGAATCTCAGTTAAAACTATTCGATCAAAATATAATTTGTAATTGTCATTTTCTAAACAACTTTCTGGTTTATAAATGTAATGTGGTTGTGTATCCTTTAATAAATTGAATTTAACTGCTAAATTCATGTGTATAATTTTTGCGAATATATCATGACGTTTTTTATATTCGCTTTGAGCCAAAACAGTGCAAGAAGAAATGATATGTTCAATGGTTTCCCCTTCAGTTCCGCAAATCCTACATTTATCAATGATCGATTGTAAACCGCATATGTGTTTTTTATAATTTCTTGTATTTATAACACGATCTTGTATTGCAAATATAAAACCCTCAGTCTCAGGATGAATATTTGATTTTTTAAGCCATGCATGAGAAGCTTGAATATTAATTTCTGGCTGTTCTAGCTCTTTAAAATATCTCCCATGTAAAGACTTTTGTTTTATATTTGCTATAGTGTCAGGTATATTTGGCTTAACAATATCTGAAATTATATTATCACTTAAATTTAAAGGTGTGTAACCTTTATCCGCTGAAACCAAAGCATTAAAAAAAGTGTTATCACGAGCTCTATTGAGAAAATAATTTTTTAGTGAAGCAATTTGATTATGTTGTAGAATTTCTAGATTTGAAAAACCCCTACCACCATTTTCGCGTGGTAAATTAAATCTTTCAATAGCAGATTTAGGGTGATGTTTACAAAATTTTGTAAAGAGAACTCTAGTTTGAATATTTATATTCTGTAAATTAGTTTTGGACCATTTTATAATACCAAAAGAATAGGTCAACAATGGAACAGCATATGTATTAACTGCTTTAATTAAATTATTACCGTTTAATTTTGATTTTAAAATAGATTTAATTCTTAAATAAAATTGTTTTTCTAAATTTTCTTTTATAATTGAATGTTGAATATGATTTGATTTTATTATTATTATTATTATTATTAGTAATGACTGACTCAACAGGCAGAGCCCATTAATAGAGTCAGATGAAATGTAAAATAAAAAGAATAGGTAACAAACACGACACAATGAGAAGAAATGACAAATGTAAAATAGAAACAGAGAATTGAGACAGACTATACCTTGATGCTACTCAAATCGGATTGGTCAAGTTTAGAATGTCTTTTTTTTTGTTTGACACTGTCAGAATTTGAGAATTTTCTCCTGTGTGAACGGATTTTGATAAATGTCACAATTTGTCGAAACGAAACATCAAGCTAATTTTAAAGATTTTAAGCGATTTGAAGCCTTTAAGCAGCTCGTCGAACAAAAAAACGTTGTGGGCCTTTAAAACGCTCGTTTCACTCGCCCACTCATGCCAAAAAAGTCCCAATTTACACACAAACTCGTTAAATAAACTACTATTCTCGATTATCGCTTGAGATAGGACTTTTTTTCTTTAAAATTCAGATTATCACATTTACCCAAATACTCTTTTTTTTTCTCTGGGGAGGTAATTCTGGGACATCCATTTAACAAAAATACTAGCCCATTTGTAAGAAAATATTCATTGAAACATCAAACAGAAATAACTAAATGAGGGCAGGTTGCAGCAACGTGAGTTAAATTTAAATACAGATTAAAATATACGAAAACATTGTTATAACAATAGGTAACTAAAGTAACGAAGCATTTTAACCTACAGTTAACTTTAACTGGCGTTGGTGCAACCGGCCCTAAGTCATCAAAGAGACTTTGGGTTTTAGTACTATATTCAGTATTTTTCGTGTATTTTTAAATGTGTCGACTTATGTATCCAGTAGTGATATACAGGATGATTCACGTAGCCCGTTCGTTAGAAACTTTCTGATTTCCCAAAATAGTAGATATTAATATGAAAATTGGTGGCCGACTATAATCGACTCCTTTAAGTTCAAATAAAATATTTTCAAGATGGCAACACTTCCGGAAATATCGGAAGTCGACGCCAAATTTGTTTTTTTAAATGGAGAGGCCCCGTCCTTTTGTCAACAGCTACCTATCTGTCATCTTTTTGACCTATGTCATATTTTTCGCAAAAAAGCGGGATTGCAGGGCTTCATTAAAAAATTTGTAACTCCTGAACCATTGGAAATAAATAATTTATTTTTTTGATTGTATTCCTAAAGGTTTGGCCGATCTTTGCCCCATTAGTGACATTTTTTATGTTTCATACGCCTACTGCAATTTTTCAAAGTTGAAAACAAAAAATGCCGAAAACTTCATTTTTTTAAATGGCAACTATCATTGCTGCCCTAGATGTAAATGTAAAATTTAATTTTTTGAATATCGTAATGAATGTGGCACTTTTTTACACGAAAAATCGTAGTGAAAGTAGTACTTTTTGCATCATTTTATTCCAGCTCCTTGGAGATGATTGTCAAAGCATACCTATTTTTTTTTTGTAATTTTTCATAAATCCTTTTAGACCAAATTTCTCAACTTACATCGAAATGCAAAATAATAGTGTACACAACACGTTATGAAAGTAACTTATTTTCACTTATTTGGTTGATTAACTCGGGCTACGCCCTCGTTAATCAAGCTGCAAATTCGTGGAAAAAAGTATGACTTTCATAACTGGTTATACAAATAAATACAGGGTTATTCTAAATGATTGTAGTCGAAGTAGGCGTGAAAACTGAATGTAAAATTGATGGTTGCCGCTCCACATAAAAAAACATAAAAATGATGTGAAGAAGTGAGTACACACGGGAGTTAAATTGGATGCAAAACAACTCAATATTTCTGGATTCAATCGTTAATTTAACAAAAATAAATAAAAATCTCATCACCGCACTTTTCACCTAAAAAATGACAGTGACAGCTACAAAACTGACAGTTCACATTAAAAGCGGCAAAAATGTAATAACATGGGCATGGCCTACTTCGACTACAATCATTTAGAATAACCCTGTATTTAAGGCCACTTTTGTGTATGTCTATTTCCAACCGTTTTAGCGTAATTTCTATTTTTTTTTTTTAATCAAGCATACTAACCATCATTTGCAACTTGTTTTTATCTTCCAATATCTCATTTAGCATGACGGTGCGTTTGTCCTGCCATGAGTTTTGAGAAACCCAAAGCGAGACCAAATGTTACATACGCCACATTTTATAAGCTACAGGTGCACCAGTAGATAATATTTCTTCTATCTACCAATTGGTAATTTGAAGATCTATGTTTAATATTGAGTGATTCAAAATGGTTGTGGATAAGTGTAGGAAAATTTATGTAGAAACTGTGTGGGTGTCTGGGAGGGGTAGAGTTGACATTTGTATGACATTTCATAAGCGTGCATTTGATTTTTTTTTATACCATTGCACATTGATTCGACAATTTTCAAAATTGCACGACTAAACTATGAACTGTCAAAGAAATGTTATGTGGGGGTAATCTGTGTATATCACCTAATGGGCTAAGCGAGGGGCTAAGGGCCGGTTGCACCAACGCCAGTTAAAGTTAACTGTGGGTTAAAGTGCTTCGTTACTTTAGTTACCAATTGTTATAACAATGTTTTCGTATATTTTAATCTGTAGTTAAATTTAACTCACGTTGGTGCAACCGGCCCTAAGGGTCGGTTTCACCAACGCCAGTTAAAGTTAACTGTAGGTTAAAATGCTTCGTTACTTTAGTTACTTATTATTGTTATAACAATGTTTTCGTATATTTTATTCTGTAGTTAAATTTAACTCACGTTGGTGCAGCCGGCCCTTAATGTAATAATAATGTGTAAAAACAAGGCGGTCTCAAGTTACAGGCCAGGACACTGGCTGTGTTGCCACATTCCCTGGTAGGCCATTCCCTGACCTACGGTGTTCCAAAAATTTTGAAACGAATTCGACATTTAAAATAAATTTTGACAACTCCTTGGTCAAATTCATCAAACTGAATTAAAAATGTCATTAAGTGTTGCGTACCAAATTGCAACTCAAATTATGCGTCTTCTTCAAATTACGTAGGTAGCTAAATGCTTTTATTTAAGTTTCCATCAAATGAGGAAACGAAGCCAATTTGGAAAGCGATTTTAAAAATCGAAGAGTGATGAATTCGCAAAAGTAGCCATGCTTGTGCTAAAGATTTTAGCGGAACAGTTATCAATGGGGACAAAATGAAGCGACTTGTGCCAAACGCGGTGCTAATAACTTCTAATTACGAAGAAATTACACTTTGGGAAAAAATAATCAAAATTTAGTAATGACGACACAATCACTGGAGAAAATCTTTTGGTTTTAAAAACGAATTTGAAATGAGACTGGGAAGCAAGTTACAAGAAATGGGATGGGATTTAGGCAATGGGGAGAACAAATTGTTATATTTAAGTTGGAAATGCCCACCTCGCGTTAGTTTATAACCAAACTTGTTTCAATAGTCTGGAACACAGCAGAGCATCTGAAATATTATCAGTAATGAGCACCGTTATTGTTCTGTCCCTAAGGTGGTTTTAAACTATATGTTACAATGCGATTACGCATTTTTGAACTGTCGTAAAATTAGATCACTCATATTTGACAAATGTAAATACAATGACAGGTTTAGTGGATTTCGATTTTTTTCACTAAATGTTGGTGAAGCAATGTTGTCAGACTGTGGTAGGCCATTCCATAGCACACTGCCTTTGGTCAGTGTCTTGGCCTGGTAAATGTAGATCGCCTTGGTAAAAATAATGCAAAGTCATGAATGATTTTGTTAAAACAATGCTTATTTTCTCGAGTGATCTAGTAACGATCTCCTCTTGAAACTGTAGCGTATCGCAACTCAAATTTGGTCGAGTGTCAATAAAGTCATCTCTCTATCATTATACGCTTTTTGTCTTTTGACTATCAATCTTTACAAAAGGATCTCGATGTCATCAGCGAATGGTGTGCTGAGAATGATCTGCAACGAAACATTGCGAAATGCAACTAAGCATTATGACATTCTCAATGAAAAAACAAAGATTACAACATTCAAAATACCATTTTGTTGAGAACGAGTCAGCATAAAGATCTCGGAGTAACATTTGACGAAAGGCTTAACTTCAACGAACACATCAACTTGATCATCAATTCATCTATGAAAATGTTGGGCTTCATCATTAGATCTACGCTTTGTCTTCGATCCTCAGAAGTTCTAGTGCGCTTGTACTTCGCTTATATCAGATCAAAACTAGAGTACTGCGTCCTTATAATATGGTCACCATTCTATAATTACCAGAGAATGCGTATTGAGAAGGTTCAACGAAAAGCCGCAAAATATAATATTCAGTACTGTTTACGGTCATTTTCCTGCAAGAGGTTACAACCATACTGTACTCTTAAATATCTGTGGACTTGACCTCTTAGAATACAGACGTAATATTAACTTTACTAAATTTTTACTCACTATAGTGAGAGGCAAAATTGACTGTAGTGAGCTATTATCATGTCTGCGTCTTTATGATGTACCAACGTATAATTCAAGGCATCACAATTTATTTTTGTATCCCAAAGCCAAAACAAATCTCATGTTAAATTCACCAATTGTTAAACTACACGCTCTGGGAAACAAAATTAACGCAACTTCTGATCTTTTTATTGATTCATACAGTGATATAATACTTAGTTTAGAAAACACACTGCTTGTAGATCCTAAATCAAGCTTGTCATTCCAGTAAGTAATGAACTTCTCTTCGTGCCTTTCATTCTTGAAGAGCTAATTATTTAGAATTACATTTAGATAAGTTTGAATTTCTCTTTTTTTTTTGTCCTGTAATTGGAATATGATTCTGTTGGCCAAATAAATGATTCCTGAACCCTCCACCACCCGGCGACACGGCAATTTTTCCTGAGTACATACACTATTACGGATATTACTATCAAGTAATAGTGCAGTGCTAATCAACATAATTACCGGCGTCTCGCCTCCACATTTTGACTTTGTTGTGTTTTATTATCTTCTGTGTCAATGTTAAGGAACTTCCTTACGATGTGACATGAGTATAATAATATACCTTTTTGAATTTCAACTACCAATGTGTTACCTAAATCCAGAATTTTTAAATTTTTAAAAAGAGATTGCGGTACTATTCCCGTTGCTGAAATTATAAGTGGTAAAATCGAAATTTTTCTAAAATTTTTCTAAACACCAAAGATTTCTCATAGCAACGGAGAGCTCTAAATATTTATTAATTTTTGTGTTATATGTCTGTATTATATTATGGGAATTTGGAACAGCTACATATATCTAAAAGATATGCTTGCTTTTGTTGTTTATTTAAAATAATAATGTCTGGTCTGTTATGCTTAATATGAATGTCAGTTAAAACTGTCCGATCAAAATATAATTTGTAATTATCATTATCATTATATGTATATCATGACGTTTCTTATATTCGCTTTGAGCCAAAACGGTGCAAGAAGAAATGATGTGTTCAATTGTTTCCCCTTCAGTTCCGCAAATCGTACATATTTATCAATTATTATTATTATTTTTGATGTTAGGCGATTCAAAATGGTTGTGGCAACTATGACTTGACAATTTTCAAAATTGTGCGACTATGAACTGTCAAAAAAACGTCAACTCTATCCTACCTTACCTACAAAGTTGCCTATTTAAATCGTGACCAAAATGGCAACAAAAAATTCGAGTTACTACCGTAAATAAGTAGTTTTTATTTAAGCGAGTGTTTTGTATTTTTTATTTTGTGCAATCGCTAGAGATCAAACTCAAATTGTTATCTTTTTATTTTTAAACTATGATATCATTGTCTGTAACACAACAAAACGTGATAGGTAGATAACAGCTTGGAGATTTGTTGCAAGTTGGGTGAGATTTTAAATTTTTATCTTGAGGGTTTATTATATTTTTTAATTAAACCTTTTATATCAAAGTGTGACAACAAATAAGATAAAGATCATATTTTACTTTCAAAAGTAGTCTAAATTTTCAAAGTAGGTATACATTACGTTCGTATTTTATGTAACGATTTTAATTTCACAGTCGCCATTACTACTGATTATCGATATCAATACAAAGAACAAAGCAAAATAAAGTGAATTTTAATCTCAAGTGATTTTGCTGTTCAATTGTATCTTAATTTAAGATCTAATCAAAGCGTAAAATAAGCTTATTATGATCTGCGTTCAAATTGATCCAACATGTAACCACTCATGTTTCATATGCATGAACTTTAGGTTTGACGTCACATTAAATACAAAATATTAATTGTCGGATGAAAACAGTTTTATTAACAAAATAGATATTACAAAATACTTATACATCGAAAAGATTACTGTTTTACAATAAATAATAATTATATACAAAACTTTTTTATTTAATCAAAATATACAAATTACTTAAAATCTATACCACAGCATTCTAAACTAAGCAGCCTTATGTTCGTATTTCCGTCCTCACGATCTGATGGATTTCTTTAACAATATCATCGACGCTGAAGACATCGTTATCACAGTTAGCATCATCTTCATCAAATTCTCGACTGGATGAAAATTTGGCAGTTTCGGGAAAATAGTCGGACACGGAGACGTTTTTTCTCTTTTTTTCTTTCATTCTGCCACTCTTCGTCAATGACATTTTTCGGGACATTATTTGGGGTTTCTCGCCCTCACCGATTCTGGTCCACTTTTCGTGTGTCATTATTTCACTGTCTGTTGCAATCGTCGAACTTTTCACTAGTTTGTTGTTACTTTTGCTTTTACTTTTAGAACTGAATATATCTTTGAATATTTTAGACATTACTACGTGCCGAATGAATTAGCATCAAGCAGCTATCATCATCGAACTTCAACTAATAAGTGCTCAAACAATGCCACCTTTTATATACGTAGGTAAGTGATCTTTATTGTGAGATGTGATAAAAAGTATAATCAAATTGTTTGTATTTTATTAATAATTATTATACTCTGCAGATAAGCGGTGCAGAGATAAATTTAAGTGGCAACTGATTTATCGCGTCGCCTCCAGCAAATGTTGCAAAGAAGAAAAATTTAATTATTATTTAAATTACCTATTTAGATTTATATTATATTTATATTTAAAAACATAACGATATGCATAATTTAGATTTTTATTCGCCCGTATGAGTGCGGTACAGTGAAGATTTAAAAAAATCGCGACACGTCAGCGGTTTTACCATTTAATATTGTAGATGAAATATGTATCAAAACTATGAGATAAAGATAAAACAGGTATAATAATAATAGTCAGTGAAGGTTTTTACTTCTTAATCCTCAAGAACAGCTCCGATTTTGATGATTTTTTTTTCAATGTTTGTTTTTATGTACATACCTATTAATTGAAATCAGAAACATTTTGGTGGGGCACATAAATATTTCTATTGTTTAAACAATAATTTTGCTATTTATGGAAAACATTCAGTTTTTCATTTATTCCAAAGGAAATATTTTAAATTGAAACTGTAGTTAGTATAAAGAGTAGGTAGCTCTTAAGTTAAAATTTCTTGTAAAAATTCAATTATTACAACATAAAAATGTGGTACAATAAGAATCAAGAAGTACGTATGCATTATGTATTTACATAATATTTACATACAGTTCTGTCACTACTCTCTGTACCTACCTAACGTATGTCACATAAGTTTTGGGCAAATTTTCGTCGGCTAAAAAAATATTTATGTGCCCCAACTAAAATGTTTCTGATTTTAAATTAATATACAGCTGTCTTAAAAAACGGCCCACGCTATTGATGACCCAAATGCAAAAAATTATACAGGAAGCGAAATGGCTGTAAAAGCACTACAAACCTGAGTGAGCATACAGGCTGTTTGAAAATTGCTAGTACAAAAAAAAACTGGTAATTGGTGATGGTGAGTTGAAGTCATCGGCAAAAAAAAATTCTAATAAAAATCCTCTAGTTTTCGAGATAAAAATGACTAAAAATTGGGTTAAAATTGTTAGTGCGGCACTGAGTTAAGGTATTTTAAAAAGATACTTCACGTTGTTTAGCAATAATGAAATAAAAAATTTGATGTTCTTAAACTGTCAATCTGTGGTTGCCAAGAACTTGCAAAAAAATATAAATTTTTCATATTGTTGTATAGTCCTTCGTTATCACGCTTGGTTACCAAGGTTTAAAAAATATTGCCCCGCCTGAGGCGTAGAATATGCAGGGATAGGGTTACTTTATCCATTTTGTTTTAAAAAATTAAAAATTGGTTTCTTGGATTTCTTAGGGGTTCCAGATGCCACAGTTTTTTTTTTGTACTAGCAATTTTCAAACACCCTGTATAATTTTTATACCATCTACCCATTTATTGGCATTGGGCAACTTTTATTTTTCAAATAGTAATCTATAATTTTTTTTCACTACTAGTCTTAAAGGCCCTTTTTCGCACGCATTTTAGTGTCAAAAACAGGGATTATGATTCAGGTATAATAAAAAATAATATATACACCACGCTAGAGAAGACAATTTTAAGCCTCGCTTCTTTATTATAATAAAGGTAATAAACTACCTCGGCTTAAAAAAAATGTCTTCTCTACCTTGGTGTATAATTACTATTATTGATTCTGTTAAGAGTTTTTTTTCTTGTAATTGCATAAAAAAACTATATCCTTTGATAACAACTTCGGTTTTGGATACATTAATTTAGCGGCCTGGGCATTGACGAAATGAGGTGGTACTTGGTCCCAGGCAAGTTGAATTTCATGTTGCAGTTGAGCTAGGGTCTGTGGGAGCCGGTGCAAAGTGGTCAGTCTTCTTTCGATTATATCCCATATCCCAAATATGTTCGATCGGGTTGAGATCGGGAGATCTGGCAGGCCACGGTGAAATGTTAACACCAGCTTCATTTAAGAAGTGTAGTGTTCTTCTGGCTATAAGTACAGAGTGTCCAGAACTGGCGTACATCCCGTTAACTGCAAATGTAAATATTTATTCCGAAATGGATTCTGAAAAAAAAAATTGTTTCAATCCTTTTGTTTTTAAGTTACAACGATTTTAATTTAACCAATCATCGTAGACAAATATTAATTCAATCCAGAATTTCCCAGGAAACAACAGCTCACGGTAGATTTATCTGTAATCTTTCTGTTGTGATTGGCTAACTTGAAATTGCTGTAGTTTAAAAACTATAAGGTTAAACAAAAAAATTCTAGTGAAATCTTTCTCAGCAGAAAGAGCGGAGCACGTGGTTAACGGGATGTACGCCAGTTCTGGGACAGTCTGTATATGGGGGAGCGTTATCTTGCTGAAATATTGGCGGATGAAGACCATTTAGGTAAGGCAACAAAAACGGATTCTAGAACTTCGTTTATGTAGGGCACATATTGCCCCGAATTAGAACTAATGATGACCTGCTGCCATAACCAAAAGCACCCCATACCATTACTCCAACAGTACGGTGAATAGGCCTCTCAACAGCAAACTCACTATCAGGCCTTTCTCCACGACGTCTTCTTACTCGCCTGCGACCATCGTGCATCCCCAAACGGAACCTGGATTCATCGCTGAACACCATATTGTACCATTCCTCCCTCCATTGTTGTCGTTCTATGCACCACTCCAATCTTTGACGACGATGTTCAGCGGTCAAAGGAAGCATTAGACGGGACGATAAGACGACAACCCAAAAGACCTGATGCGGCGGTATATGGTTCTCATGCTAACAAGCAAACCACTGGTCTCCAATCTGCCGACTTGTGGAGAAACTGTCTCTGAGAGCCGAGAATCATAACCTGCGATTCTTGCGGGCTGTAGTGCGTCTTGGTAATCCAATGGATCTTCGTCTTATCCCTCGTCTCTCTTCCTCCCATATGTAACAAATTCGCACTACCGTAGCGGCACTGCGATCAACGCGAAAGGCAATTGCCCGGTATGATAAACCAGCTTCGCGTAACGCCACAATTCGACCCCTATCAAAATCACTTACTTGGTGGTGTTGTCTATCTCTTCGTACTGTAGGCATTTTGTCAAAAGCCGTAGGTGTCAAAAATTGTGACAAAAAATCAGACACGTTTTAACTGAATTGTGAATGAGTGTCAGAATGACAGTTGATGAATTTAATTTTTGATTTCATTAATCAGGACAGGATAACGTTATTTTGACATTTTTAGCCAAATTACATACCTACTCGTATAGTGAAATTTTTTTAATAAACAATTGTCAGTGTCAAAATGAAGTAAAAAACCAACTGTACCACAGTTAACAGATTTAACGAGAAATCAGGAGAAACCTTTTCGAATTTGAAATAAACTCTCGCTCGTTAGGGCGCAGGCTCAGTTACATAAAAAAAATGTTGACACTCAATGTGACCAATCGTATTATCATGAAAATCACAGTTTGGCTCATACCAACAAGACAACGTTTTGACAATTGTTTATTAAAAAAATTCAACTATACGTTGATTACTAAATTAAATCACATTATAAACGGTATCAAGTGGTCAGCGTCATTAGTATTTTTGGTTGGGTACAAAATAAATTCAGAAATAAGCCTTATGTGACTTGCCCTGTATAATCATTTTTGTTAAAAAAATTACCAGATAGGGAATTTATTTTTCTTCCATTGGCAACATAAAGGATTCAAGAAGCGACTGTCACGACAAAAATTAACCAATTCCTCAAATATTCAAAAGCGTCGTCGTCGTTTCTGTTATTCCTAACCCATCGCTTGATACCCCCCCTCGGCCCCTACTGCTATACACAATGTACAGCTTGCGATAAAGGATACACATTTGCCCGACATCAATATTTTACGCTATATACAGAGTGATCACAAAAAAACGCCCCAGCATATATCTTTCTTATTTGACATCCGATTTCAACGAGCAATACATCAAATTAAAGGGTTTAAAAAGTGCTATAAACTTGATATAAAATGTTGCCCTTAGCAACCCTCCCTTGCAAGGGTTAAGGGTAAACTTTATTTTTTTTAATGGCAACATCCAATTTTTTTGATACAGTTAGATTCATTATGTTTTTCTGAATTCAAAAATATAGCACACCCTGTATATTTAAATGTCATTTTAATTTCTAATAGGAATAAGTAGAATTTTATTCGTGACAGGCCATGAATTACTTATGCAGACATTTTTGTATCATGGAAACAATATTTATTAAGTAATACAAACAATAAAAATAACAATAATTTTTTTTCAACTGATCTGTTCAAATTGAGCACCATTTTGTTCGAGATACTTCGCCTGACATTCAGAAGACTTTCAGGTGGCGTTTCTCTTCAAGTATAGTGGAACCAGAAATATAGTGTTTTTATGGACTCTGGTCGATAATTTCTTTTACAATTTTGGGGTCACTTTTATTACCAACTTGAAGAGAGTTATAAATCTTCTATGACAGATGTTTTTGAGCCGTCTGAAAAATAAATGGACCATCGGAGACAAAGGTAGGTAGAGCCCAGTCGCGCGACGAGTGCCAGAAGTTTATTGCCCTGCCATAACTGACCCTCTCAAGTTAATGTACTCCATCCCTCATAAAAACACTATATTTCTGGTTCCACTTTAGTAATTTCTATTATTTCCGAAATATGCTTGCAACGTATCCACAATTTCATTATTGTTCATTTTATTTCACAACTCGAAATTGGAGAAAAAAATTAAACAAAAATTACGACAAAGAAAGTTTATTTTCAAAATAAATGTTTACTTTTCTGTGTCTCCATGGTTACAAGAATATCTTAAATAATTCATGGCTTGTTACGAATAAAGTTCTACTTATTCTTAATGATTTGTAATTGAATTTTATTTATTTCTTATGTTAGAATAACATTTAAATATACAGGGTGTGCTATATTTTTTAACTCAGAAAAACATAATGAATCTAACTGTACCAAAAAAATTATATGTTGCTATTTAAAAAATTTAAGTTGACCCTTGACCCTTGTAAGATAGGGTTGCTAAGGGCAACATTTTATATCCAGTTTATAGTACTTTTTGAACACATTAATTTGATGTACCGCTCGTTGAAATCGGATTTCAAATAAGAAAGATATACGCTGGGGCGTTTTTTTGTGATCACTCTGTATATATATATATACAGGGCAAGTCACATAAGGCTTATTTCTGAATTTATTTTGTACGCAACCAAAAATACTAATGACGCTGACCACTTGATACCGTTTATAATGAGATTTAATTTAGGAATCAATGTAGGTAGGTATGTAATTTGGCTAAAAATGTCAAAATGACAGTTGATGAATTTAATTTTTGATTTCATTAATCAGAACAGGAAAACGTCATTGTGACATTTTTAGCCAAATTACATACCTACGTTGATTACTGAATTAAATCACATTATAAATGGGATCAAGTAGTCAGCGTCATTAGTATTTTTGGTTGCGTACAAAATAAATTCGGAAATAACCCTTATGTGACTTGCCCTGTATATATATTCGTATGAAGAAAATTATAATTAAAATTCGAAATTCATAAAATAATTATCGTAAATTATATGTTTTTAATTTGCTGTAGCCAATTTAGGGCGTCTTCAGTAAGTAGATGGAGTTTGGAGAAACCTTGCTGGAATTTAGTAAGGGGACATTCTTCCACAATGTGTTGGATGGTTTCTTTTTCTGCACCGCATTCACAAGAAGGGTTTTCACGAATGTTCCAGTGAAACAGCATATTATTGCATTTGCCATGGCCTGTTCTAAAACGATTTAATTTACACCAGATTTTCCTAGGTAGGTCAAATCCCGGAATTTGTTTTGTAGGATCCTCAATTAGATTTTTATTGAAAATATCTACATCTAGCCAGGCTGCTTTCCAATAGTCAGATTTGGAAAATGGTTCCATGAGAAATTCTTCTTTCCAAAAAATGGTACAAAAATGCCGCATGACACTGACATTTTGTGCCGCCAACCTAAAATCTTTCATTAAAAATTTCTGTCTCGATTTTCTTGCCTAGGCAGCGAAATGCTAGTTACCAGACGATTTAGACGAATGAAAAATCAGTGTTACTTTTTGAAACAATTGATGAAAAGTTGCCAAAGAACATTTTGTACATCCCTTAACATCTGTCATTAAAAAAGTCAAATTGTATAAATTTATTGAAAATACTCTAAAAATAGACTACAATGGCAGAAATTTCAATATTGTTGAAAAAGTAAATAATTTTTGCCTGCGGAGTATCGTAGGAACTTCAATGACAGTTCGTTTTCTCGTCTATAGTTGAATTTTTTTAATAAACAATTGTCAAATCGTTGTCTTGTTGGTATGAGCCAAACTGTGATTTTCATGATAATACGATTGGTCACATTGAGTGTCAACATGTTTTTTATGTAACTGAGCCTGCGCCCTAACGAGCGAGAGTTTATTTCAAATTCGAAAAGGTTTCTCCTGATTTCTCATTAAATTTGCTTTGAAAATGAATTCACGGAAGAAAGGTACGGGAAGTGAAGTGAACATAACCTTAACCATGATTTGGTGTCAAATTGTTATACAGCTGGTCCATATGTCCAAATTTTAGGGTGGTACAGTATGGTTTTTTACTTCATTTTGACACTGACAATTGTTTATTAAAAAAAATTCACTATAACACTATCCAAATGTAGGCTTTACAAAATTTAAGGTTCAGAGAGTCGTCACTTTATTTTAAAAGACAGGAAGCGTACAGTCACGGCCACGGAATTTCGTCAGCCGTTGTCATTCAACTGACATTAGTTGTAAACCAGGTTTTATATATTTCTAACCCCACATTGGAATTTTTGACATGGATGTCAATTTGTCAATCAAAAACGTTACTGGAGGCATTTTGATTTTTATTGTGCATGACAGAATTTCTCTCACAAAAATTTTAAATGTCAGTCATAATGACCATAAAGCTTAGGCAACACAAGTTTTTTCGAATTGACAGTAAAACAACTGACGAAATTCCGTGGCCGTAACTGTACGTGAACTAAATTACCTTGCTAAAATATCTCGATCGTGTTTTAGTCCTTTATGGAAGAATTAAAGCATCCAGTATAATAAATTACGTCAAAATGTTGTCTTTAACTTTGTAAGTGTTTGTAAGGTTAGAAAGATAAACGTCAAATATGTCACCTGCATTTGTGCGAAAAGGGGTGACCAAAATTCGGCGATAGTGTGCGTTTGTTTCATACGCGTCTACGTTTTTGCATCTGCAGCCACGTTTAACACAGTTTTTTTCTTTTTTCTTGCAAACCAGACGTCTTTCAAGGACGCGTTCCTCCTGACAGCATTTTTAATTGACGATCAATTTTTTGATATAAATCTTAAGTGATTCAACGTTTTAAAAAGGCATGTAAAAATTACTTTTTTTAAATACATATCTGCATTTTAAATTTCACAAAAATCCGTTGGAAAATAACCGAGATATTAGACTCGAAAGTCTTGGCTAGGACACTCTGTACAGTCGCGAGCAATAAATTTTGGTCGTCAAGGTCATTCTTTGACGCAATCGAAAATGCTCCATTGTAAAACAGTCGTAAATATCATAACCTATCATCATCTTGTATGACATTAATTGTAATTTTTTTCATTTTTTTTTTTTGACACTTTGTTTACATGCGCAAAATTAGGCAGGGAATTTTTTTAAATTTGTGACAATCTAACCAAATTTTGAAATTACATTGACGACCAAAATTTATTGCTCGCGACAGTACATATACAGTGAGCGGCAAAAGTATGGAACAAATTCATTAAAAATTAAACAACATTTTTTTCAAAAAAATCTTTGGACAGGCCAATTTTAGTTTATAAAAATACATATTTTAGTACAAAACAAAATTCCAAGCAGTCATTTGTTTTCGAGTTATGACGTCATCGATAGTTTTTTTTAAATGGAAACCCAATATTTTTTTTCTTGATTCTGATAGCCCTTTTAATTGTCTAAACGCCAGTATAAAAATTTTGTTACCTTACATAAGGAAATTTTTGAGAAAAAAAAAATAATAAAGTTGGAAAAAATAAATTTTATAACGAACAAAAACAAGTCAAAAACTGTGTTAGTAAGTACTTAAAATTGTGGAATTAAATGTTCGAATTGCCATCCCCCAGCTTGTTGACAAAAAGCAAGTTTATGAAGAAATTCCCCCTGTTTTAGTTTTATCTAGTTTTATCCCCGCACCGAATCAAAATTAAAATTTCTGTACGTTGTGTTTCAATTAAATGAGTCATTTTCGAAAACGTTTTGTAAAACAAAAATAAAATAACATTTTTAATTTACAATGCGAAAATTTCCGATAATAATGCGGAATCTGGAAAAGTGCCCCGAATGCTTGCAGCGTTTCCACGTTGAATGGCAAGGGAAATCCTCTCAAAAAGGAATTTCTTAGATTTTGAATCCCCTGATTCCGCGATAAGTCGGTCTCCGATGACATTAATAAAATCTATTGTTTCTTTGCACCAAGGGCCTAAGGTTTCAAAGGCTAAACCTTTAATCTATCTACGACAGTAACGTCCCAAACCAAAGGTTGACCTTTATTCCACGGTACTAAAGTCATCCCATCAGGGCGTTTTCTGTCATCACGAGATAGTCCGTTTGGTTCTAAAGTTGAATTAACATGAATAGAAGTCAAAGACCGGTTGATAATAGAATTAATTTCAGTGTGTCTTGAAAATCTACCACTGCTTTTGGAACAACTTAGACCGTGAATACCAATTTCATCAACTTTCGCATTGCATTTGCAAATATGAGGTGTACAAAGATTACAACCCAATCTTAAACCAATACAAACTTGGAAGGAAGTGTTATCTAAAAGAGTACCAATATTAGGAGAAGGTATTGCATGTAACCAAGATCCTGATTCTCTGCATTGCAAAGCCTTAAAACGAGCCAAGTCCCTAGATGAATTAAAGATTAAGTCATTGTCAATTATTCTTTTGATATTGATATTATCCCAATTCTTCTGAAATTGTGGAATTGTTGGTCTTTCGTTCTCATTTTCTACATCCCAGACTGCTAAAGCTTCATCATAATGGTGAATAATAAGCTCATTATCCTTTGAATTTAGTAATTGAGAAACAAGCTTTTTAACACCATGAACTGAAGATAGGAAAGCAGGGAGGCAAATATCGGAAATGCGGCGAATTCCCAGTCCACCAAATCTAATCGGTAAAGTAATTAAAGTTATTATCCAATTATTAATGAAACCAATTTTAAACATGCCATGCGTCTGTCAACATCATTTGATAATTCTCTTGAAGAAAGTAATAGTTATCTTGAGTTTAAATATCCTCAAGACACGAGATTTCGTCTACGAACAACAGATTGGAAAATAAGTGATCAAGATTTAACTGATGCAGGTCCTTCGAACGCTAATCTTGAACATAAATTCGGAAACGTCAAAAAGTGTCATAAAATTTCTGGAGAAAAATTAGTTTTTCGATGTGAAGACTGCAACAGAGATTTCAAAAAGGAAAAGGGCCTTAAAATTCATAGATCAAGGATTCATGGACTAATGAGCCAATCGTTTTCGTCAAAATCATTCTCTTCAGAAATTAATAAAACAAGAAGGAAAACTGAAGAAATTAATAACACTTCATTTAATTGCACGGATTATGAGAAGCAATTCGGATCTCAAGATAATCATTCTAGTGGACAACAAAGATTAAATTGTAATTTGTGTCCTGGAAAATCTTTTAAGGATAATACCAGATTGAAAATTCACGTAGATAAGTATCATACAAATAGTAACCTACCAACTTCTTCTAATTTCTCTTCAACGGTTTCTATCACAAAATTGCTTATTAATTTAAAACAGCAGCTACCAACTATTAGAAGATTGCCTAAAGCTTGTAGACATTTAGCTGCTGATAAATTAAGTTCAATTATTAATAATTGTCTTTCGTCCAAATCAATCTCTTCATTTGAGGATCTTTTGCTATTCTCTTATAGAGCTTTCAATGTAGCCGAGAAATCTGATAAATCATTGAATAAGCATATAAAAGAAAATCTTTCTAATTTTGAAGTACCTCAAATACGAACATCTTCTAAGAGACGAACACATTTATCACTAGCTAAGAAAGTGGAAGCAAAAGTAGCCGATTTTGATATCAAAGGAGCTGTTAAATTATTGTCCTCGGATGACTCATTAGCTTCATTCAATGAAGATGTTGCTGAAGAATTAAAAAAAAAGCATCCTTCACCATCTCGCGAACTTTTTTTTCCAGACGCTTTCAAAACGGGAGACTTTTCTTTAATAGTTAATGAGCAAAACGTTCGAGAAGCTATCAATTCCTTTCCTGCCGGTTCTTCACCAGGTTTAGATGGCATGAGACCACAATATTTAAAAGATATTATATCTTTATCAGCGGGCGAAGCAGGTCAGCGGGCACTAAGAGCTTTAACATAATTTACAATGTAGACTCGTGCGAAGAAAAGAGGGAAGTAGACATTGTGAATGATAACCTGAAGGTCTGTCATGCCTCCCTGGTAGTAGATCCAGGGTCAGTGGCTCGTATTGGAACAAAAATTACAAATAAACCGAAACCATTAAAAGTATCCTTCAATACTCCTGATATGGCGCGGCTCTGCTTACGGAAGAAAGGGAATCTCATCCACCATGCCCAATTTTCGAAAATACTTATTCGAGATGACAAAACTCCGCTACAAATAAAACATTTGCAGTCTTTAAGAGAAGAACTTAACATTATGCGTCAGCGGGGGGATGATACGGCAACTATAAAGTACGTTCACAACATTCCTCAAATTGTTAATAAAAAAAACTAGAAACTGGCAAACCATTTAGGTTATCCATTTTATACACAAACATCTCGTCAATTATGGCAAAACTTGCTACACTTTCTACTGATATCGCGAAAAGTAATCCTGATATAATTGCCATAAGCGAAACATGGCTACACTCAAACATTGCAGATTCAGAAATATCTATTAATACCTATACTATATTTAGAAAGGATAGAACTATATGTAAAGGGGGTGGGGTCTGCCTATATGTTAAGAACTCCTTACTACACAATTTCAAAACTACTGTCGTAGATATCGAAACAGATCCATATGATTCACTTTGGGTTAAATTTTATAACAAAGTATTTACTTTCACACTTTGCTGCTTATATCGACCTCCTGATGGTACCACTTTAAACTCCGTTGCTCACGATGCAAAACTGAATAATACATTAGAATCATGCTTTACAACTTTATCTAATTTAGTCGTGATAGGTGACCTAAATTATTCCAATATCAAATGGAATGAAGGGATATATCAATCGACAAGCAGCCGTGAAAGTGACTTTATTTCAATGCTCAACCACAATAATGTATCGCAGTTAATTTCTGAACCCACTCGCTTTAGACAGAATCAACAACCATCCATTTTAGATCTTTTATTAACAACAGACCCAGATCTGATATCACAAGTTAATGTTGGCGACCCAATTGGCATCTCTGATCATTGTAGAATAACGTTTGATATACAAGTCCTAGTGTACAATACACCCAAAATTGAAATAAAAACTTATAAAAAAATATCTTATGCTTCTGTTAATGACGACTTAGCCGGGCATGACTGGTCCTCCTTTTACCAACTGCACTGTGTTAACTTGCAATGGCAATATTTTCTCTCTACAATCAACCAATACCTGGAAAAAAATAGTTACATCAAATCGCATAAACAAGTTGTGTCCAAACCATGGATTGATCACTCTCTACTCAAGATGATAAATCATAAGAGGCAGCTCTGGCGGAATTTCAGGCGCTCCGGTGCTCCATCTGATTACGACATTCACCGCAATTTCTCTAATCACCTGAAAAATGTCATTAATGAAAAGAAAACCAAATTTGAAAATAACTTACTAAATACTATTTGAGAAAGTGCTAGTTAGACAATTACTCGAATTTCTACGAAATAAAAACGTTGTACCAATAAACCAACACGGGTTTATTCCTGGCCGTTCTGCCATAACAAACTTGCTTACCTCGTGTAACCAGTGGACCAAACTGCTAGACACAGGAAAAACCGTTGACATTGTCTACTTAGACTTTAGCAAAGCATTTGACAGAGTGCCACACTCTTTACTCCTACATAAACTCGAAAGATGTGGCATCAATGGACATGTCTTAAACTGGATTGCGGCATTTCTGTCCTCTAGAACGTTTGCTGTTAAAGTGGGTTCTGTGCTCTCAGACAAGAAACTCGTTATAAGTGGCGTGCCGCAGGGCTCGGTGCTTGGTCCGCTATTGTTCACTCTCTACACATCTGACTTGCTTGCCAGATTACAATGTCCTTTTGCAGCTTACGCAGATGACGTAAAAATCTTTAGTTCATCCAATGAATGTAGACATATTAACAAGCTACAAATTGATTTAAATTTTGTGACTGAGTGGAGTGATCAGTGGTGTTTACCCTTGAATCCGGACAAATGTTCCGTCATGTATCTTGGTTTCAACAATAAAAAAAATATATATCAACTTGGAAACCGAGATATTACTGTAGTTGAAAATCAAAATGATCTGGGCGTTCTCGTTAATAACAAGTTGAATTGGGGCAACCAGAGCGCCAAAGCCGCTAGAAGGGCTTCTGGGGTTTTTCATTCAATCAAAAGAGCTTTCTTTAAACCAAGTCCTGAATTATGCTCAAGGTTATTTAAAATGTACATTAGGCCCCACTTAGAGTATGCAATATCGGTTTGGAGACCCTATCATGTGAAGGATATACATATGCTTAACCGAGTACAACATGCAGTGACAAGATGGCCGACAGGCTTTAAACATAAGCCCTACAGAGAGAGGTTAAATATTCTACAATTGCCTGAATTAGAAGTCAGATATGATAGAGCAGATATGATCCAGATATATAGATTAACCCACAATATATGGCCAAGTGACACCTCGGAGTTCATAGACATGCAAACGGACCCCCGACTACGAGGACACCAATACAAGCTTAAGAAAGAGAAATTTAGGACATCTTCTCGACAATATTTCCTAACAAACCGCGCATTTGAAACCTGGAACAAATTAGATAGCACAGTCGTTAACAGCGCTAATGTCTGTGCTTTTAAGAAGCAATATGACAAAATGCAGTAATAAACACAATTGTCCAATATACGGAATTATACAACCATTAAGTTGCTAAATAGGTTTGCCTCAGCAACTATTTAAATGAATAATAATAATAATAATAATAATAATAATAATAACAAAACTGTGCATTTTTTTATTGTCTGGCCAACTTCCTTCAGAAATTTGTCATTTATTATATGGTGCGTCTTTATGCGCCCTTCATAAGAAAGATGGAGGAATTAGACCGATCGCTATAGGAAACTGTTTACGAAGATTGACTTCAAAGCTTGCTTGTTTTCAAAGTCGTAATATTGTAAATTCGTATTTATCTCCACACCAACTTGGAGTGGCAACTAAGCTAGGATGCGAAGCAGCAATTCATACTACACGTACCTTTGTGAATAACGACCTAAACCGTAACAAAGTTGTTCTTAAATTAGATTTCAAAAACGCATTTAACTCAGTCGAACGAGATTGTATTCTAAAAGAAGTCCAATGTCATACCCCACTTCTTTACCCTTATCTTTATCAATGCTATAGGAATCCTTCAACTTTATTTTTTGGTGATCATTTACTTTCTTCTTCTGTTGGAGCTCAACAAGGAGATCCTTGTGGTCCTATGATTTTTAGTCTTGCCATTCAACCAATTATTTTATCTTTGAATTCTGAACTGAATATTTGGTATTTAGATGATGGAACCCTAGCTGATTACCCAGAAGTAGTTTTGTCCGACTTTAAGAAAGTTATCAATTTATCCAGAAAAATTGGTCTTGAATTAAACTTTAACAAATGCGAGATCTTTGGCTGTTCTGGAGACACAGATTTAAAAGTCATAAAGGAATTTCAAAATTTAGCACCAGGTATTAAAATTTGTGACCGAGGAAGTTTATCTCTTTTAGGCTCTCCAATCTTTGACCAAGGCTTCAAAAACACTGTCGAAAAAACTATTATTACAGTTGAAAATCTTTTAAATAAAGCTGAATTTCTTAGCAGACACGTGGCTTATACCTTAATCAAGAACTGTCTTTTCATACCAAAATTTAATTTTTTATTAAGAACAACTCCTTTTTGGAAATTTTCTAATTACGTTAATTCCATTGATTCTTCTTTAAAGTCTTCTTTAGAAAAAATACTTAATTTACGTTTAACTGATTTACAATGGTGTCAGTCCACTTTACCGATTAGATTTGGTGGACTGGGAATTCGCCGCATTTCCGATATTTGCCTCCCTGCTTTCCTATCTTCAGTTCATGGTGTTAAAAAGCTTGTTTCTCAATTACTAAATTCAAAGGATAATGAGCTTATTATTCACCATTATGATGAAGCTTTAGCAGTCTGGGATGTAGAAAATGAGAACGAAAGACCAACAATTCCACAATTTCAGAAGAATTGGGATAATATCAATATCAAAAGAATAATTGACAATGACTTAATCTTTAATTCATCTAGGGACTTGGCTCGTTTTAAGGCTTTGCAATGCAGAGAATCAGGATCTTGGTTACATGCAATACCTTCTCCTAATATTGGTACTCTTTTAGATAACACTTCCTTCCAAGTTTGTATTGGTTTAAGATTGGGTTGTAATCTTTGTACACCTCATATTTGCAAATGCAATGCGAAAGTTGATGAAATTGGTATTCACGGTCTAAGTTGTTCCAAAAGCAGTGGTAGATTTTCAAGACACACTGAAATTAATTCTATTATCAACCGGTCTTTGACTTCTATTCATGTTAATTCAACTTTAGAACCAAACGGACTATCTCGTGATGACGGAAAACGCCCTGATGGGATGACTTTAGTACCGTGGAATAAAGGTCAACCTTTGGTTTGGGACGTTACTGTCGTAGATACACTTGCAGACAGTTACGTATTGAAAACATCTGAAGTCTCAGGTTTTGCCGCTGAAATGGCTTGCAAACGCAAACATAACAAATATCGTTCAATTATTTCGTCAAACTACATATTTAAAGGTTTAGCCTTTGAAACCTTAGGCCCTTGGTGCAAAGAAACAATAGATTTCATTAATGTCATCGGAGACCGACTTATCGCGGAATCAGGGGATTCAAAATCTAAGAAATTCCTTTTTGAGAGGATTTCCCTTGCCATTCAACGTGGAAACGCTGCAAGCATTCGGGGCACTTTTCCAGATTCCGCATTATTATCGGAAATTTTCGCATTGTAAATTAAAAATGTTATTTTATGTTAAATTTTAATAAATAACTTTTTTTTAAATTTTAAACATTTGTTTATAAAAAAAAAAACAGATTACAAAAAAACGAAATCCATTCAGAATAAAATCACAAGTAGGAAGGTTTTAAAATTATAAACTTACAAGAAAGGTATTGTCTTCCTGCAGATAGATAGTTTTACTTTTAATTTTTCTACTGTGCTCTATCCATTTTCAGATTTTGCAATTCCATTTTATATATAATAAATATTACGTTTCATAATTTGATTATTGTAATTATTAGGTATTCTTACGTTCATGAAACGTATTCGTGAAAATTTATTTTGCGTCAAAATGACAAAATAGAAAGTGTTAACCTAACAAAATAAACACGTTATGTGATTGTGATTGGATAATTTCAATTCAAATTACATTTTTGTTTTCCATTTGGCTAACAGATGGAGTTGGTTAAGGGTACATTCATGACCAACTTCATTAAACTATGTTATGGCCATTCCAATTCCATTAAAATGGGCTTCGTATGAAGTATGTCATGGATAGTGATGAAGTGGTGCCATCTGTTTGTTAGACATCAAGGTAAAATTGCCGTCAAATTTGAATTTTTGTCAATCAACAAACTCTGAAAATGCTCATTAAATGCGTTATTTGTAGCAATTCTGATAAACCTTTATTTCAATTTCCCAGCGACAGTGGAGTTAGAGCTGAATAGTTTGAGGTTCTTCGGGAAATTTGTGGTACTAGAAAAGAAATTCGTTAACATAGTTTAATGAAGTTGGTCATGTGATGGAGATGAAGTGGCGATATCTAGTGAAATTTAGAATAACCACACGTTTAAAAAGTTAAATATCAGGTTATGTTATATGCCATTTCATTGTCAAAAACTGTCAGTTTATACTTTTATGACGACGAAAACGTATAAACTGACAGTTTTTGACATGAAATGACATATAACATAACCTGGTATTTAACTTTTTAAATGTGTGGTTATTCTAAATTTCACTAGATATCGCCACTTCATCTCCATCATCGACTTGTCATTTGGTTTACTTTTTTTCGACATTTGGGATGGCCATAACATAGTTTAATGAAGTTGGTCATGGTCGTGGAGGGAGAAAAGACTGGAGATGGCACTAATTCAAATAAGTGTACCCGCCCGCGAAAACTACAGAGTCATAAAAGGTTTCTGAATATAGACGCTAGGCCAATGGTTTCCTTCGCCTTCCTTCCAGGCGCATTTTGCTTCTTTATCTAGCGCATGGTGGACTGGGTCATAAAAGGTTGTTGCACGTGCTTTTAGAGGGTTCGCATTTTTAACATGGGCAGCATAGGAAATGCCATCTCCAGTCTTTTCTCCCTCCACGGTCATGGTACATTTTTTGAGGTTAGCGGAATCAATTGCTCCATTGAAAATCCCAGCTTTGTTACGGCCGTAATAAGCGCAGCGCAGTTCAGATTTAGTAGGCCATGGTACGATTGCTCTAATTTTGTTTATTCATGTCGGATTTTTGGAATATCTGAGCTTCAAACAGTTTAAATTGATTGTCAAAATGACAAGAATCGAAAGTGGGGTTACGATTCCTAAAGGTTTATTTACACTTTACTTGAATGTCAAGAAAATTTTTTGGCCGCCATAGTACGCTATGGCGAACAATACATTTAGGCCGGCAAATTTCTGACATTTCAAAAAAGTCAATGCAAGCCTGACCTGACCATTTATTGTCATTATGACTGATGTGTCAGTTTGTCAAACTTAAGTTTTTCAAGCTGTTTGGCGTTTCTTTCGCCCTCTTCGTAACTTACAGATCATGACGCACTAGCATAAGTGATTTGTAATAGCACTTCTCTCTGGTACACGCTTCTTTTCCCAATTTTAATTTTGATTATCGCTGTCACGATGACAAGAACGACAAAAATCGAAAATGGGGTTAGTTGAGCATAATGCCAGCTTCACATTTTGATATCAAGCCAATGACAGGCCGGCCTAAAATTATTGTCCACCATAGTCAAGGCGGTCTCTATTTTAACAGGCTAGGACACTGGCTATGTTGCCAAATTTCTTAGTGGGCCATTCCATAGCATCCTGAGTTTCAAAAATATTGGCACTTTCATAGAAAGGCGGTTCATTGAAAAATCATATTGACAAGACAATTAATTGTGCAATTAATTTCAGTAATTTAAAAAATAAACATGCCACAAATGTTGCGTACCCAATTGCAAGTCAAATTATGCTTCAAGCAAGTCTTCCTACGTTTTCAAATTCCCATCGAGGAAGATTAGAATGCAAGAATGGATGCGGATTTTGGAACTAGAAAACTGGCGTGTGAGGTCTTTGTTGCTCGTTCCATTTGCACTGGAGACGTTATCTCTGACTGGAGCTAGCGCAATCACGGTGAACTAAAAGGACTTCTATCTTCATTTTGGATAGGATACTTGTTCACACTACAGGACTCTATGAAATTTTACTAACAATAGCTATCTTATAAAACAGAATATGTGTACCTTGACTTGGACACCTGATATACTTTGACTGAAGTGAAATTGCAATACGAGAATTAGAAAAATCTTTCAGTGATGATTGACTGACATCTGACAATGACAAAATAATGAGTGACAGTGAGTGATCACAAAACTTCAAAACTATATGCCATTCACGATGTTTTGGCATAAGGGGAGGCTATGATTTCATTTTTTAAAGTTGGATACATGTTTGATTTCTGTCATCTCTGCTGTCACTAAAGTGCCTGACATGCGGACCTATCAAAATGAACGTAACATGTTGCCGAATTTACCGTACTCATAATTAAGCGACATTAAAACGTATTGATGGTGTTTATATTAGACTGCAGAACATATTTTCAGTAAGTTACAGTGAAGTCAAGTTCTTTTTATGTATAAATTGAATCGTAGGTGAGTACAAGATAAATATGTAGCACGGATAGTAAAGGAAGAAACAACGACCCAATTGAAATGGCACAGGGATTTTGTAAGACCTATTATAACTTCGCAATAGAGTTGTGAATGAGTGGCTTGAGTCTATTTTGAAATGTACTCCTGAAATTTGTCAACATTTTTGTAGATATTGTGAAGAACTTATTTCGGAAAATTGGGCAAAATTAATGGGAAATCTTTCATTTGAAAACGTTCTTCCTTTAATCATAATTTCATTAGGAGAATCTCGGAATTTGATCGGGATTTTCATGCAGGTAACGATGATTCAGAATTTTCTAATGAAATTATGGAAGTTGAATAGTTTTGTTCTTTTTTGTCATGGACGATGGGTGTGTAAATATTTTGCAGAAAGATTCGAATAACATAAGGCTTAATAAGTAGGTATACCTACGATTTTATACAATCTAGTTCTAGGAACGTTTTGGTTAACATGAAAAATTCATTGGGAAGTTACTAATTGGTTGGTTAAGATACTGTATAAATGGGTTATCTAAGTGGTGCATAAATTGACAGGAGTCACTTTGTCTTTCGGTCCCGGCCCTTACTATTCTGTAGTCTGTTCAAGTCAGTTTCCTGGTTTGTTAATAGTTATTTACGAACCAAGTGCGGGAAGACGATGTTCCCGCATGAGCGCTTTTTTTAAAGCACGAGCGACGAAGGAGCGAGTGCCTTTAATTAATGCGCGAATGAACGGAAGATGTCTTCACGCAAGTGGTTCGTACAATATTTTTTGTACTAAAATTAAATTAAAATTTTTTGTTTTAATACATTAAACATAAACGAACATAAAACCAAGTAGGCATTGATCTTTGGTTATTAGAAACAATTGCTTCACTTGAAATTTCAATGTTTGCAATAATTTGTGAATTTTGTAGGAACAATTTTCAACGATTATAAATCTTTCCGTAATTTTTTAATGGAGGAAAACCCAGGGAAGTTGTATTTTATGAACTAAATTTTATTATTATCAAGACAGATTTTTTTTTGAATGCCTCAAAGGGCCAGTGTTTTTTGCAATTTTTACATTCGAGTCGATCGGGAAACACTTGTTTCGGAGCGAGCGTTGGATGTTGGAAGCGTTGCTTTCAAGGCTATGAGTACAAAAAATGGATTAAAAATGTGTGAGTATTGTTCTATTGTAAACTAGTAAAACTGACAACAATGCACTAGACAATGACGCAGTTTATAACCTCAAACTTAGAAAAACATAACCTAATTCAACAGACAGCTTTACTGCCAACTTAAATGCACTTTTTCCATGGCCTCCCCTTATGCCAAAACATCGTGAATGGTATATAAAGTTCATTCACGTTGGATTTTCCTCGTCAAGGTCAAATTATTTAATTTTTTGGCAGTGTGATATTTACTTCAATAATATTTTAGTTGTGTATGTCGCCAATACGGGCTAATAAAGTAACCATGTCATGCGTAGACTGTAGAGGTTAGGTCGAGATAGGCATTTTTTAGTTCTTGCCCACATTTAATTAAGGCAATTTTCAAATTAGCTGTTAATAAAACCTTCTTTTTTCTTTCCGCCATGGTAAAATTAACCAGGCACAGGATAGGAATAGAATTTTATGAAAAAATCTGTGACTTTATTCACATGTCAAACTAAGATTCAAAATTAAAGACGTCAAATCGCTCTAACACGATAATGTGGAAATTACTAGGAAAAGAGGTGCAGGTTTGCAACATGACAACAATTTGACAGGGAAAATCCAACGTGAATGAACTTTAGTATCTTTTTTTAGAGGTTGGCGAAGCAGCGTTGTCAGACGTTAGTGGGCCATTCCACAGACCACTTTCTGAAGTCAGTGTCACGGCCTGTTAAATAGAGACCGCCTTGCCATAGTAGGTACCATTGCGAGCATGGAATTTCGGCCAGCAATTTACATGTCATTTAAAAAAACCCAATGTAGTCTAAGCTTTATTGTCATAAATGTCATAATAATTCATTTTGAAGGAACTTCAAAATAAACTGACACAATTATGCACAATTATTTTACATTTTAGTTATTGATTTCCAAAGATTAATAAAAAAGACGGTTTAGTTCTCAGAAAATCACATCTAAGCACTTGCAGCTTTTCAGAATTGACTAATGCAATTTGCAATATGATATGAGGCAATAGTAGATATTAAAATGAGGTTATTAATACGTCTAGCACCTAAAGCCTATTTCACATTTTATATCAGTCAAATTTCAAGTCTGCCCGAAATTCCGTGCTAGACGTATTAATTTAAAAAAAAAAAAAAAATTTGTTACACAGTCTAGGACTGGTTTACAAATCTATGAGGGGCATGATGACCAACTCAATAGACCGGGACCAATGGCTTAACGTGACTTCCGAACCACGAGACAGAATATGGCCTTTTTTTTTTAAATTATTTTAAATTTCGCCCTGGGTCGGAATCGAACCCGCGACCCTCGCGTCCCTGAGCCGAAACGGACTCCCTTAGGCTATATTCTGCCTATTGTCTCATATCATTTTGCAAATTGCATTCTTCAATTCTGAAAAGCTGCAAGTGCTTAGATGTGATTTTCTGAGAACTAAACCGTCTTTTTTATTAATCTTTGGAAATCAATAACTAAAATGTAAAATAATTGTGCATAATTGTGTCAGTTTATTTTGAAGTTCCATCAAAATTAATTATTATGACATTTATGACAATAAAGCTTAACTACATTGGTTTTTTTTAAATGACATGTAAATTGCTGCCCGAAATTCCATGCTCGCCATAGTACCTACGGTATGTACAGGTCATTATAAATGATTGTCCCATCGTAGGTGGCTGTGCGCTATGCTTTAGGTGCGCCGCTACGCCCACTAGTTGTTACGGACATTTATAATGACCCCGTACTATCGGGAGCATAAAAAGTGGGACATCAAATTTCTGTCAGTTTTGAAAAATTTGATGTAGTTTGTAGTGACCCAGTTTAAAATTTAAATTTAAATTTCCGGTACCGCCACAACAGCGCGCCAAATGTGAAGGTACTAGCGGCTAGACTAGGCACTACGAGCGGAAAGATAGCGGGGGGTGAAACGGGCCCGCGCGGGTGGTTGACGGGGGTAGGTCACTTTTGTTTGGTTTTTCGAAACGAACAGACCTTGCGAAGAGCGATCCAATATTCCAAAAATCTGTAAGTTACATCTGAACCGATTACTCTACCGTTCCGAGTAGACATTTTGGGTCCCCGTGAGGAATTCAACGTTTTAATTCACCTGGGTAATTTATCCCACTTTCGTTGCTTTTTTTTTGTGTTTGGTTTTTGGGACCAGGACCACGTGGTAAGGGTATGTTGTAGATTTCATTTTTTTGCATGCTGTTTCTTTAAGAAGCGCCCATTTGTTAATTTTAAGTGTTATCTTTCTCTCGGGAGGTTCTTTTTTTTTTTTGCAATCTGGTAATTTCAAAAATACGGAGCCGTCGTCCGAACCGCGTGCGTCCATTTTGTTTTTGTTCTTCACTAACATTTTCTAACGGCACTCGACCCACCATTTTCTTTTGTTTAACATTACCAGCGATTAGTGTATTCGTGATCTATGTTGTTTACTGACATTTGTGCCATTTAAAGTGGTTCTATTTTATCGTTATTTAACTTCACATTTTGTTCTCTTTTATTTCCTCATTCTTTAATGTTGCGGTTTGTTTTTGCTTATGTTATCCTTGTTTAATGTTGCGTTTTGTTTTGTGTATTTGATCATTGTTTAATGCTGCGCTTTGTTGTGTTGAATTTTCGCATCGTTTAATGTTACGCGTTGTTCGATAGAATTAAACCCGGTTTTTTCCTTCGTGTTGTTGCTAGATTTCGGAAAAGTTAAAGTAAAATGTTGTAAGTGCGCCCCTGTGGGAGCTAGGTGACAATCAGGAAGTCGTGGGGTTGTTTAGTAAATTTCTGTGGAAGCTACGGTTATTTAGAGCCGTTAGCGGGGACGGACCTTAGTCTTTGCGGGAGCGGCGTCGGGATGTTTTCGTGAAGCTTCCGTCGACGGTTATAGAGACTTTGGGGTTTTGTCCGGAAACGGTTGGTTGGGGACGGCGGACCTAGGTCTTTGCGGCTGCGGTCTAGGAATGCTACTCGTACGACCCCGAAACGCTCTGTCACTCTTGCTTGGTCGGTGAAATAGTCTGACGTTCATTAATACCCCGAATATCTATAAACGTCGCTTGATTTCAAGATGATTCAGATTATTCTTCTGAGTCCCCTCGCGGCCGAAAGTTTGTTACCTCCAGCTCTAAGCTCCCGAAGGCGTACCTTGACCGCGTAGTTCCGAGTTAAACATTGTTTTTGTAATTAATCGAATTGTAAAATATGAGTAATACCTGGGATACGGTTTTTGAAGAGGGTTTTTCATCCGTCCCTGTCTATAATAACTGCCTTATAATTTGTTTACTTGTTTTGCAAGCTTTAAACTGTCATTTTGTCTGTCATGTGCCCGTTTTTCTGTTATTTTAAATATTGTTGCATTCATCTTGCCGTTTATCTTTGTGATGTACTCAACTAGTTAATTTCTTGTACTTCGTTAAACTTAATTTCTGTCATTTGTATTCGTCCCAACTTCTTTTTCATCAAAGTTATTACAGACATTTTTAATAAAAGGTATTTTGCGTCCCTCACATGTGTGTTTTATTTGCGGCACTCTTCCGACTGGAACCCTCACCGTTTGCATTCCGAACCTTTTCCGCCAAAAGAAAATCACAACGTAGGGCTCCTCCGATTCGACGATGATCACGACCACATTTGTTACCGTTTTGCGCAGGTTCAAATATTTGGCGGAAAAAGTAATGTATTCAAATCATTACAAGTTCAAGCTTTATTATCATTTTGCCTTTGCTTGTTGTCATAGAAATTTGACACTCTTCTAGCTGACAGTTTAAAAATTTATTTTATACTCCTATTTTCCTTTTCCAAATGTGCTCTTCTTTTGATAAAGGTAGATTTTGATTCGGACCCTGCGTTAAATAAATATTCACTATGTGCTTATTTACGCTCATTCCCTGCAACCTACAATACTTAATGACAACGTCAATCAATCCAAAGTAGGGTTAGAAACAGATAAGGATCATTTCACATGAAAAGTCAAGGCAGTGATGTTGATGTCCCACTTTTTTGCTCGCAATAGTACATTAATCCGCATAAATGTATGATCTTGGCAGGGTATTTTATATTTCCTTATTTTTAAAAATGTGTAATATCCTGAATATATATATAGAATGATCAACTATCAATTGAAATTCTATTTATAATAATTGTTCTCATCATGATTCAAAATTAGATCTTAATAAGAGCATTGATTAAATAACTACAAGTTTGTAGAAGCGGAAGATTATGATCGTGTTTTTAATTATACAGGGTTATTCTAAATGATGGTAGTCGAAGTAGGCCATGCCCATGTTATTATCAGAGATCGGATTCAAATAGGCGTTAGGCAGGAAGCGGAGAATCAGTTCCTAATATAATTGCATGCAAAAACGCTAACAAAGTAGCCCAAGTACCTACTAGTCGCTCACAATTGATTGACAAATGGACAAAATCAGATTTACAGTAGGAAAATTTTCGTTTCCCGTTTTTTTTTTTTGCAACCAACTGTACAGTGGGTCCTCTATTTACAAATTTATATTTTGGTCAAACAGCCGAAAGCGGAGTTCCTCCCGGCGGTCAGAAATTTTCAGGTCTTGTAGCAGGTAGTGGACGGTAAGGGATTAGCGGTGGTGATAAGGATGATCGGGTAATTAGGAATTACATTGCCTTTCCTAGAATATTAAATTAAAGATTTCTTTATAAGATAAGAAGACATACTTCTTGCGACCAATGATTATGCCATTCCTGTTTTTTGCCATACGGCTTTTACGGTACCTTTCGGTCGGCCGTTTTTCAATTCCTATTCCTTATATCCTTTGCCTATCCTTGCTTCAGGTGGTGCGACGGGGCTCCGGGGCACTTTCTCCGGCCACCCACGCCCATTCCACCTCACATTCACAGACATACACAACCATCAACCAATGATTAAAACCATCTCTATTTTGGTGGGGTGCAAGGGTAAACCTGACTTATAAATAGGCCCATTTCAAAGTAAAATGTTTAGTTTAATTATTTCTTTAAAGGCGTCAGAATGGAAACTAAGTGAAAAAGGCAACCTTGTAGTGAATGGTGCGAAATTTTGTCAAGCCAGAAAGTTATGTAATTAATAAGTGATAACCGTATACGTTGGAGATGTGTTCAAAAGTTTTTTTATTGCAAAAATAGATGTACAGTGTGGAATAAAATGATTTACATCTAGTTATAGCTAGTGCATCATCTCTTGACACGCGAGGTGCGCGGTGGGAGGAGTTTAGCAGAGAGAAGGAGAACTATCGGCAAAGATCGGTTCAGCAGCAATTCAACAACGGCGATTTTTTAGAACGGGTGGGAGCCGTTCGTGACTGTCGTCTGAATTTGGTCTTCTGCGCAACTTTAACTCGCGTGTCAAGAGATAACGCACCAGCTCTACCTTTGAAATTTTTGCACATGTAAATTTTCCTGTACCGCTCTACTTTTTTTTTCGAAGTCCGAACTATTAGTTCTGTCAATAAATGTCATCAATCGAATTGACAATTGTTACAATTTACTAAATTGAATTAACAAACGTTGGTGGCCACTTTCAACACTAGCTGTGACTTGCTTTTGTTAGCTCCTTTTTAATTTCAATCTTAACTTTGCATTCATATCATCCCTTCGCAATAAATCACATTTGGAATTTGGATATATATTTTGAGGTTAGGCTTTCTTTTTTTTTTTTGTAGAGCGGCATTTCGTATTTTTACAAGGGTAATGCAAAGGTAACTAGATGTAAATCATTTTATTCCACACTGTATAATCTGTTTCAAAATCAAAAATCCACCACCTGTTGAATTATGTTGGCAGAAAAAAAGAAATCCCTAGAATGAGTTTAATTTTTTGGATTGGCCCAACCTCCCGCCAAAATTTGACATTGAACTGTTGAGTTTATTTACGTAACAAAAAATAATTATTATGTTCAAAAAGGTGGTAGCTACCGTATCATAACTTTTGAGTGATATAATAAAATGAGAATAAAAAAACACGATGAATTACGACCTAAAACAACTGTCAACAGTTTTCTTTCATAACCCCACTTTTTTCTGACACTTGCAAACACACTAAAAACAAAAGTTGGCGACGTTGTCGGTTGTATTTTCGAGGTAAAATGCAGTGTTGGTGGATTTTTGAAACAGATAATGGGTCATATGCATAAACCATTAGCAAATGCTTTTACTTGTATTAGTAAGAGATAGAAATACATGGATTCTATTAGATAGAAAAAGACAAATATATAGTATAAGCAAATGCTTATTCTTATTCATACTACCCAGTATTTCCGTTTACTTTAGACATTATTGACAGCTGGCATACATTTAAAATTTAAACATCTTGGTTTTTGTAATTTTTTATTAATAAAATGGTTTTCTTGTTGGAACATGACCAAAAGCCACATGAAGACACCCAATGAAATTAGAAATTAGTCAGTTCAGTTCTACCAACGTTGCAACGAATGTACCGTGACGCCATCTATCTTGTAGTGCTGTTCAGTGAAGAAATGACTAAGTTGCAATTTGACAGTTCATTTTATTGACAAACATTTTAGAAATCTCAAATATCATTCCAGTCCAGTGTAGGATACGTAAGTTTTTTAGAAATGTTCTGTTAACAAAAATCTGTGATCAAAACATACTTGCTCAATGTTTTAACGCAAGACATTTACAAAATTAAATTTGTTGACATCATCAAAAAGTTCTTTGTTGAGTAACTAAAATGCCACACAGACGGGAATATAGACGGCCCGCAACAAGCAGTTTCACGTATGTTAGTTCATGTGTTAAGTACTTAATTTTTGTTCTAAATTTTATTTTTTGGGTAAGTGATGCCAATGAACTATTTCACCACAACAATAAGGTTATGTTTCAGCTGTTTGGTGGCTTACTGATTGGGATTGGCTTGTATGCATTTGTCGACAAATGGCAATTAACGGGATGGGTAAAACTTGACAATGTATATGATGTCATCTTAAATGTGTCATTAGTAATGGTATTGATGGGTGGGGTTATTTTCATTGTCAGTTTTGCTGGATGTGTTGGAGCCTTGCGAGAAAACACATGTCTACTCAAATTTGTAATATTTCCATAAAACTAGTGAAACTAAGATTAATTATAAGGTTTCAGTATTCATTATGTCTCCTCATTTTCTTTTTACTGGAAATGGGAATAGCCATAATGGGATTTGTTTTCCCTCACACTATGCAGTCACTGCTGGAAGAAAATTTCACTGACAAGATTATTCATACATACAGAGATGACCCAGATTTACAGAATTTCATTGATTTTGCCCAACAGGAGGTAACTCCTTCTTTAAGATTTTCATTAACAATATATTAAATATTATTTTAGTTTCGATGCTGTGGTCTCAGTTCAGAGGGGTATATGGACTGGTCTAAAAATGAATACTTCAATTGTACTTCTCCCAGTGTAGAGCACTGTGGGGTGCCATTTTCTTGCTGCATCAATGCGACTGATATTAGCTCAGGACTAGTCAATATAATGTGTGGTTATGGTGTTCAGACCTTATCTGTAAGCAATTTTAACTGTTTTCTTTCATTCTGATAATTTACTGTATCCGTACAGGTGGCTGAGGCAAGCAAAAAAGTTTGGACATCTGGTTGCATAGAAATTGTGCGTTCATGGGCTGAAAGAAATTTATATACTATTGCTGGGATAGCCCTTGGAATCGCCTTGTCTCAACTGTTTGTTATCTATCTGGCTAAGACTCTGGAGGGACAGATAGATTTACAGAAGTCAAGGTGGGCCAGTTGAAATATAGGGTATATTTGTAAATATGATGTACTGCCATTTTAAAGTGTACTGTCCTTTTCAATGTTTTCTAGTGTAGAATGTAAGTCGTATTTTTGTAAGTACATGTTACACTTAAGTACTGTGGCATTATACTTGTTTCTTTGTTTACTCTTGTCAAAGTATTATGTATAATTGGTTTGTCACTTTAATGTGCTGCTTTTGCATTTTCAAATCTCAAAAATGAAGCTCAATTGGTTTTCATAATAATGATTTTAATAGAATAGAAGCACTGACCAGATAGCTTCTTAGATGATTTGGTAATATAACAGTTTTGTCAACAGTTGATTAGCATCGCTTTCATTGCCAATTTGTTTTTACTCTTGTGATGTTAAAATATTATTTAATGAACTTATTTTATTTTTCAGCTTTTATTCTGCAAAATATAACAATAGAGTAGAATATTCTTATTACTACTAAAAAAAGATAATGATTGTGATCTATTCATTCAAATTAATTAGAAAATTATATTTGATAAAATGTATAAATTCCAGTTTTTATTAATAGTTGTTACATGAAAATTGTATTAGTGTACAACAAGGGACGTTTATAAATATAAATTTCTACCTTCATACACGTTCTTCATTTAAACATTTTGTAAACTGTCAAAATGAAAAAAAAATCAAAATAATGATCTTTATTTAATAAAGAATAAGTACAAAAAAGTCATGGAGAGTACAATGAACCAAATTAAGCATAAGTACTTAATTGTCGATTAACCTATCACTAAAGCTAAAAATAAATGCATAAAAATGCCGTATCAGTAATATATAATAGGAATGCATTTCAACAATTGGAATATTTCTATACAAACTACCAAGGCACTATGTTATTACTGCGATTCCTTAAAGGTGACAATCTTTGCTAACTCTAAACTAAATGTTAATTGTTCTATATGCAACAATAAGTATTTTATATGCAAAATAAACACGTAAACATCGGAAATTCCAATAAATAAGAGGGTACAGTCTAATTATCACAAATGCTGCAAGTTAATGCTTAACTGATATGGTAATAAAATACGTAAAGGGGTTATGCAAATATTGATAAAACGATCAAACAAAAACTGTTCAAAATTTGCGCAAATCAGTCTTCTACGTGATTATCGCTTTCCTTATTAAATCTTAACCCTATTCATCATAAAAATATATGTATTGTTAAAACTCTGCATAAAGGCGTACTTCTTCATAGCCAAAAATTTCTTAATTGTATCTTTCTCTATATCGCTCACGATCAAATGCACACCGATCACCTCGATTTTAACTCTCTCAAACGGTATCGTTTCCAAGACCTGCAACTCAGTTCCTGCAGATTCCAAACTGAGATAGTCAATATTAGTCACGTTCATCGCCAAAAGTAGTGAGAACAGCGGAAAACATTTGATTCGTGTCGTGAACCATTCAGGGTCGTCTATTACGCTATTGGCGTGAATGCTGTTAATTTTGACTTCGTTTTCCTGATGAAAAGTTACTTCCTTGGGATACGGCATCGAACTGAGGCAGGCGTGCACAGCTTGGGACCTCACTCGATTATGTCTTCTCAGGCTGAAGTAATGACGAGTGTCGGACTGAATGAGCAGACCTCGCCAACGCAGCTTTTTCTCCAACCATTCGGTTTTGGATGTCTTGCCATCACTGTAGGCACCGGATTCCACAAAAGTGCCGTCTCGCTACAACGCAAGATTATAAATATTCGCAAACATTATCTTAAACAAACGGAGTTAAAGTGTTGAACAACGCAGGAATAAGACCTACTTTTTGTCATAATACCTCAGTGTAAAAAGATAAATCTGCCAGTATTACAGCAGTGTGAATCAAATTTTAGCATTTTATGTGGGATTTTTTTTTACCGCTCGACTACTTTTTATATTATATATTTTAATAAAAACAAGAAGAATAGTTGCAAATGTGATAAACTACTAGAAAAAATTGTACACCTTGTGAGATTATTTAAGTAAACTAAGATTTATATAATTTATAATTCCTTCTCAGACAAGACACTTATTTACTTGAATAAAAGCTACTCTTGTCATGTTCACAAATTAGAACATTTACGCATTTTATTTCAAATAAATTACATATTATTTCATAAACTTTATTTTACCTCCCTATATATTTCAATGTGTGAAATGGTGGCAATGATGTAAAAGTGTGGCAGATCTAGTAGGCTTGTGTTGTTATTTACTTTTTGTTATCAATTTAAAACCTAACCTTATTGTTGAGTAACTTTATGACATATGCCGTGTCTTCTGGGGGCCCATCTGCAAGTGACTCGAGTGGCTTATGATGAGGCTCAATAGCAGGCCGTAAGTGCACTTCTCTTATGTAAGTGATCAGTTGGGGGTTGTCTTGGGAAACACTCAAGAGTTCATAATCCTGACTCATGTTGACTCGAAACTGATAATGTCGCATTGCTGTAAATTGCGTGTTATTGCATCGTTCACATATCTATAGTGCGTGCTACCTGTATTGTCCATGTAAAGTATGAGAGCCGTCATGACAATGGCAAAAGCTACAGAAAACGCTGCCAGTGGTAGTATTTTCCTGATAATACTTGGTGTGGGTGGTACTGTCATGTTGGGGGTTTTCGCAGGTGTCACAGGTAATTCCGGTGAGTTATTTTGAGTCGACGGTAGATTCTGGCATTGACCAGTGTTTGAATTTTTCGATTTCGTGAAATAATTCGTAAATTTCATAATAAATTTGTACATCGTCACAATGCTGAAAACAATTAAGTACAATTAAGAATGATTCAGTTTCTTGAAGACAATGGCTTGGCGAGCGAAGGAGTGGTGACTTACCAGTGGTTAAGCAATGTTTTTCACATTCGTGACGGTCGGGGTTATTTCAAGCAATCGGTTAACTTATACATAATTTGCGGTTTAAATATCAGATAATATGCAACACAATGAAATCGCCCGATGGTACATCCTGGCTTTCCAGGTGCTAAAAATGCTCTACGGACGCTTTTAGACTCAATTACAAAGTAAAACGCACGATTTTCGACTTTATTGATTTATACTCCCACCTTGTTGGAGTGACATCAAGAATAACAATGTTTCTCTTTCTACATGTTCGTGTGGTCTTTAATTTGCTTGGACTTTGAAAGAAAATCCTAAGCAGAAAGGCTCCCAGTTTTGTGTTGCAAGCGTAATTTCTTCTTCGTCGTAAGTTGTTGATCGACAAACGAATGTCAAATTGATTTCCACTCCACAATTTTTTTCAAGTAACTACTAATGAACTCAAATTTGCAGACATAAGTAATATCTTCTAACGACCATAAATAAATACAGACGGCAGAACTCCGCAAAATTATTATATTCTTAGTATAGAAGCGCTCAGTTTACAGTTTTTGCATAAAACAACAATTTATTGTTCGTTTTTAATTTCGATGTAGGTACCCCAATACTTTTTGTTTCGCATTAAATTTTTAAGACGTGGAATTTATTAGAAATGTAAATAATATGTTCCAAAAATTCAACAAAATTCTTAAATTATTAGATACTTATTTTTTCGTATATAAATGTTCAGTTTACAGTTTTTTAATAAAAGAATAATAATTAATTGTTAACTTTGTATTACCACTTTTCTCCATTAAATATTCAAGACGTGGATTTTATTGTCATTGTCACTAAAGGTACTATATGGAAATTGGTCCTACAGGAATTATGAGTTAATTGTCATAGGTAGAGTTATTTCGATCTTGGCGATTTCTGATTTATGAGGGTGAATAGCCCTCGAACTTTTGGCGGTCTCTGGATCGATATTTCACCTTTCTCCATACAAAGTAAGCTATTGTTTGGCGAAGCCCGTAATAACATCAGGTAGACGTTTGTTCGCAAGCTGCTTCCACTTCGTAAAAGGTAAAACCAACCACAGTTGTGTTAAATTTAGAACAAATGATTATTGCAGGTTGCAAGTTTGGAAAACGTGTCCGAACCAGTGCCGTCTTTATCAGTGACGCATCACGGGATCTTAAGGGAAACGTGAAAGCAATTACCTTAAAGCCTTCGTGATTTACGATCCAAATAATGGAGAGGAGAACTAATTTTCTCTGCTTGATCTTCGTCGGAACACTAATTTTTAACATCGTAACCGTCTCGTCAACAAGGGAAAACTTTTTTTAGACATTTTTCTGCTTGTCAGAAAATTGCGCCAAGTTGGCAAAATTCAAATTTTCGAACGAAAGAGAGCATCAAATTCCGCTTGTGAATTCACAGTCCCGCAGGACTTGCAGTACACAAATTCTGTTCTAATTATTCGTTCTCTTTTGGCGAGGGTACAAAACATACAATGTAGCGGTTGTAATAACATCACCTATCACTCACCGTGTAACTAAATTTTTTATCTTTTTACCATGCAAATGAGGAAACGATACGATGAATTATTCATGAGATGGTGTGAGAAGTATCGAGTATGGTGATAATCCGTAATTTCGCATGGGAAAAAAATCATTTCTCTGTCTTAATTCCCTAGCACATTCGGGTTAATCCGACAAACACAGCATCGCAAAGCCGGACTAACCTTTTCTCTTAACAATATAATTATGTGCGTTGATTAATAATTAAAAACGGTTCCCATTAACAAAATTGCTTTCCTTCATCGTTTTATCCTCTGGTAATTTAATCAGTTAATCTGTTGGTGCCATTATCGTGGAGCTGCGTAGCTAAAAAAAGTTATGTCGTTTCTTAATTTTATATAAATTTTTAATTAATTTAGTAAATACAAACTTTGTTACAAAACCGTGTTCTGGCATCGACCGGAAATAACCGAATGCTACCGATGTTTCGACGCTACAGGACGTCGACGACGCTCCGTGTTAGTTGTTCGGTGTTATCGAAGGACCGAAGTTGGGGATCCTTACATTGTTGACACGTGGATACGATAACATGTAAGAGTTGTATTGTTTGTTCTTTGTCGTAACGTACAAATTGTTTGTTTTTGTAGGGGTTTTGCAAGAAAAAATTAAAAGTTTTCTAAATTTATTCAGTCAAAATAAACACTGAAATATAAACGGCGCGTGACTGAAAAATTATTGAGAGATTTATTCGTCGTGACTCACTCTGAAACAATCTCTGCGAATTCAGAAAGAGGCGCGGATTTATGCTGTACAATATCAAATTTGAAACAATTTAACGATAAGATACAGATAAGATTATAGAAAGTTAGAAAATAAACACGTGATTGTATTTTATTGAGGTGATTGTTGCCTCGGTATTAAAGCTATTCAAAAACGGAGAGGTAATTATAAGACGATTTACTTTTAACTTGGTCGAAAAAAATTATTCTTACCGAAAACGGCTGAACTGTAATATTAAGCGGATTGCGAATGATTTTATCTAGCGGAACGTTTACAACCATAAATTAATTCACTTTGTTGGAAAAAATACAGAGGCAACAGCCTGACCATAACTTAATGCTTTAATACCAGTAAATGCTTAAGTATTTTAGTTAGGCATTAAACATTTTATTTCAGAGCAATAAATTTCCTGCTACATTGTCTTCTTAATTTTTTAACTTTTATGTTGTAAATTATGCTTTGTCTTTTTTATTAATACGTATGTGGGGGTGTATCACGGTAATATTTAGTTGATTGATAGAGTTAAATTACAAAATGAACTACTCTCTTCGGCGGAAGGAAGGTAAGGTAAAATACCGTAAACACCCATTTGGTCTTTTCGCTAATCTGATGACCTTTTCTTGAGACTATTTTCTGTAATGAGATCATTATCTCCTGTTGCATTATCTACAGTTTCATTTTGAAATGTTACCTTACCTTACCAGCCATTTCCTGATTACACATGTACTGACCTTCAATAATAAAAAAAGCAGCAGAGAAATTAGAGAATTCAGTTTTTTTTTCAAAAGTTGTAAACCAAAACTGATGTAGAAAATTTTTCTGTTTATCACTACTCTGTTAACTAATAATAACCAATTTCGCAAGTGGTTTAAAAGGAAAAAGATTAAAGAATAATAAAACATGAAAATTATTATTTAGTATTTTACAAGTCAGCGTAAAAGTAATAGTGAATAGTAAGTAATAGGATAGTATCTGACAAAAAAAAAGTTTAAAAGCTTTGGGTATGACATTTTATCGATTCATGTAACCTAGAATGTGAACGGTTATTTTATGAAATTTTAATGTTGCCGTAAAAATGACAATTTGCAAATAAAATTGCATGTTGCTATTATTATTTGTCCTCTAAGCCACCATCCGTACATAAAAAAATCATTTGGAAAGTATTCGATGATAAAGGACTCTTCTCTCCTTGATATACCCCTACTGCGTTACGATAATTGCAAGTTTAAAATGTTATAAAAAATTGCAAGCAGTAGTAGATATAAAAATGAATTGACTGATCGATCTATCACATATTTACTAGAAAATGAGATAAGTAAAGAGGGTATCAGGAAGTATTTATAAGAATTAAAATTAATACACAAACAAGAACTCGGCAGTCAGTGCATCTACATTGCAAAATTTTCAAAGCCCGTTTGTTGACTTTCCATTTCCCCCGGCTTTTACATTTTCACAGTTGAGTTCTTATAATCGATACATTTGCATAGATTTCCAAATCGTCACAATGATTAAATTAAACGTATTGAACGTGCATGTTTGTGATGATATTTTTTATGATTTGTAATTGTAGAGAAAAACTGAAGTTTCTTTATGCTGGATAGGTTGTGTTTATCTGATACTTAATAATAAAACGTAATTTATATTTTCTTGTCATTATCAATACATTTCTAAAATTTATGACTGCAGTTAATCAAATGACTATTATCAAAGATAATATGCAAGAATAATTAATCTGAAAAATTACGCTCGCCATAAATTTCCCTTGGCGTTTTTGTCAATTGCTCGTTTAAAAAATGTACAGATTTGGTAGGTTTGTTCTCCACGATAAAATTTTTGCGTTACTAAATAAATATTTACATAAAGTATTTGACAAGTGAGTGAATCAATATATTTTTTGACAAACACTCACAAAAAAATTAACGCTTCAAACGTGAATGAAAACATATCAATATCGCATTAAAATTAAGCACTGCTTAATGTTTGTGCAAAGTTGAACATAACAGGAATTGGGTGATTTCATTTAATTAACTAACATCTAAGCTGCATTTAATTTCATTGAGATTACCACAACAATAGCATCGCGGTAAGCGAATCCGGGGAGGATTGTTTTTAATTCAGCCGTCGTCACCGACGGATTTGAAACTATTAAACTTTTTGCGTCCTCGAAACAAGTGTCTTCAAAACCATTCAATATACAAATACACAGAGTTCTATGTATTTGTTTATTGAATGGTTTTGAAGACACTTGTTTTTGCAATATACAGTTTTGCAAAATTGAATTATGTTTATTTTGTTTACAGTTTAGAATTAATTAAGAGTGACCGAATTTAATTATTCCTGATCTAAAAAGGGTTTGAAAGTATTCTTAGATTTTCAAGCTTGATTCATTTATTCGGTTTTTTAAAGATAAAAGTAATAAAAATAATGTCAATTACTTATAAATAAAATAATGGTATTCATTGCAGACTGCTGTCGTGTGAAAAATCATGTGATTATGGATACGTCATAAAAGCTTTCATCGTGATAGGAGAACTGATTGGATTCAAATATACTGCTTTTAAGGGAATAGAAAAAAACCACGGAAAATGGGGGCCAACCAATCGGGACGGATGGAAAAAGCGTTTTACGGAGAAGAAGGTGAGTTTAATTCCACTAAAAACTTTGACGTTAGATTTTTGTTGATCATTAATATGTTATATGGAGCAGATGTCTCCAACTGCTCGTATTTCATTGAATAACCAATTGTGAGTATGTACTTCATTTACATTGCAAACTTGTTAATTTGATGTGCATTACGATATTACAATATCAGTAATACCTAGAAAAGTAATAAATAAACTAACAATTTTAAGATAACAACAAATATTTCAGTTTATACCTATGCCTCCATTATGACGTAATGTGGTAGTCATAGCCGACTAGATGTCACCCGATATGTAAACTGTAGACTTACAGGAAACAATTTTCGAAGAAAAAATTACAAAAATAAGATGAGATAATTAATTTGCTTCAAAATCGTCAAAAATGTATTGCTGCTGACGCCCTGCCTACTTTTCTTCCTGCACTTCCGGTGCTCAAGTAATTCTGCGATCCAAATTTATGTTTCAATATGTACAACTTTATTGCTTCCATTTGAGGGTTAATTTACAAGATACCTACAATATTGGCCGTGAAGGAAACAACAAACATAAATTTCTGAACTTTTTCGCTTTCACAACATAAAACCAAAGAACTGGTTTTATTGGAGTTACAAACTGTCTCCTCTTTTTATGTTAACAGAATGTTCAATTTGATGCAGACCTACTAGTTTAGACTTTGAAAAATGTAGAATATTATTTAATGAAAGATAGTAATGTACCTAACTCTAATGCCAATACTACTATCACAACATTTCGATAAGAGTTTAATTAAAAGTTTTCAGTTTCAAAAGTTTTAAAGTTGATGTAGAAAGATAAGAAAGAGCACTAAGTTGTTACATTTAGGCATTTAATCAAAGTAATCTTCTCCAGCATCAACGTAGCACTGCATTTTGCTTTGGGTTGCGCTACATGTTTATAAATTTAAAAGACGAAACCCAACGTTTTTGAAGAATGTCCGCGAGATAGCAAAATGTAGCTCATGTTCTGAAGAAAAGGACTGTCTTGCAAGAAAGTGTTTCAAACCACCAAAGAGCCAAAAGTCTTTTACCCTTCCAAGGCGTAAATAGGTAACATACTTTTGCATGGATATTACATTGAAAGATAACGACTGCACAGTGAAAGGGTTAATGGCCAAGTTAGAGAATTACTGAGGACGTTTCATGTTTTTTTTTCATGTTTTTTTTCATGTTTTTTCATTTTTCTGTGTTCATAATAACTCGAGGTAAATATTTTGTGAGATAGGACAAAGAAGTACTTAATATTCTTTGGTCCTTCCACGTTAATAACTTGGATCATTATGATCATTGATCATTGATCACATTAAAAATGCAGCATAAAGAACTTTTCCACTTGTACGGTCTTTTTTAAAATTGCTGCAAAACCAAAATTTTATGTCGGAATTTTTGTTTGTAAAAGTGCACATAAGTGACTTGTATCATTATTTCAATTCACATTTCACAAATCAAGAATTCTTTTTCTTCAGCCCGAGAATGTAGGTCCGAAGGGCCGAATTGTCGGAATAATTGTTTGCTGCTCTAAATCAAAATATCTGCCCAAATTGGTTGTCTAGCGTTTTCACTGTTTGCTGCAGTAATCGACCAGATCTCGGATTAGCTTTAAGTGTCTATTGTGCAGCAATACGCTCATTAGTTCAGGGCTCAAGTGCAGATACCAAATTATTGCGCGCAAATGCCCTTACTCATATTAAAAAAGACCTACAAGTGACAGTTGATGTATTATATTTTCCAACGCATTGACAATAGTATATACAGGGTGTTTTCGAAGTTGAGGCGTTTCTTGTAACAGGAGGTACTATACATTATTCTTAAGAATTTTAGCCTAAATCTTCTTAGTGAAATGTTTGTATCGGGCGTTCAAATGAAATCCTGGGCACTCTGTTCTGAAAACAAACATATTCATTTATGTCCCGATTAAACATAAACAAATATCATTCGTGTCAAACGGCGGGAAATTCAAACTTTACACTGTTCTAAACGGTTTAATTTTTCCAACGCCTACTCAGCCCAGGATTTTATTTGAACACGCGATGTTAACGGAGATGTGTGTGAACGGTGTGTACTCACTTATTGATGTTTTTTATACGGAACGGCAACCATAAATTTTACATTCAGTTTTCACGCCTGCTTGGACTACAATCATTTAGAATAACCCTATAGCTTCAAAACGATAAAATTGTATTTTATCTTCGAGAGACGCTAATTACGCCGAGAAGATAATTAAATTTTATCGTTGTGTATATTATTCTATTTTTTTTACTATAGCATTTGTATTTTATTATTAAAACTTTTTTTTAATCATTACTAATCGTGTCAGGTTTTAAAATCTCGTTAGTATCAGCGTTGCTAAGGTAATTAAAAAAAATTACTTTATGTACCCTTGCTGTTAAAGTAGCAGTTTATTTACTCTTGCGGTTAAAATGCTACTTGACCTTTTGATTTGAATTGATAAAAACACACTTTAACATCTGCTATAGAAAAAACGTTAATTTTTCAAATGTACTAAACTGAAGTTTTTTATAGTAATTTGATATACAGTGCGCGCTAAAAGTTTGAAATAATGGAAATATGTATGTTCAGTTTTTTAAAATAACTCACATGAGTACAATAATATACCTTTTTGAATTTCAACTACCAATGTGTTCCTTAAATCCAGAATTTTTAAATTTTTAAAAAGAGATTGCGGTACTATTCCCGTTGCTGAAATTATAAGTGGTAAAATAGAAATTTTTTCTAAACTCCAAAGATTTCTCATAGCAACGGAGAGCTCTAAATATTTATTAATTTTTGTGTTATATGTCTGTGTTATATTATGGGAATTTGGAACAGCTATATCTAAAAGATATGCTTGCTTTTGTTGTTTATTTAAAATAATAATGTCTGGTCTGTTATGCTGAATGTGAATGTCAGTTAAAACTGTGCGATCAAAATATAATTTGTAATTGTCATTTTCCAAACAACTTTCTGGTTTATAAATGTAATGTGGTTGAGTATCCTTTAATAAATTGAATTTAAAAGCTAAATTCATGTGTATAATTTTAGCGAATATATCATGACGTTTCTTATATTCGCTTTGAGCCAAAACGGTGCAAGAAGAAATGATGTGTTTATTTTATTAAAGAAAAATTTTTCTATCATTTTCATTTTTCCGCCCCTTTGCGTTTCTGCATATTGGCGTCATTGTCAATTTTTTTCAACAGCAAGCCCCAAATTTTTTTGCAGATTTGGATAGGCTATTATCTCTATCTATCTACAGGGTTATTCACGAGACGGGTACTTCTGAATTTCTTTTTGCCGCAACCCATTATACATATTGCAACAATATCTTGATTTCAAATTTTGAAAATAATTATAACTGAACCACGATGACTCTTAGTCCTGTCTCTTTGACGTTAAAGCAAACATTTTTTGTCAATTCGAAAAATTTGTTTTTACAATAACGACGACATGCTCCTCGTTTATGGAAAGTGTGGAAAGAATTCTGCCACCACTGCGAATGTTTACAAGCCGATGGTAGACACTTCGAACACCTTTTTCATTAACTTAATTTGTTAATTTATTTGTTAATTTTGATTAAATACAGGTTGTCTGCCAATCTGACATTTCTGAGAAATCTTTCCAACTTACTTTGATTTCTAATTTAAAAGAAATAATATACAACGTGTCTCAGAAATAAGTATACAGGCTGTTTGATAAAAAACGCCTCAACCCATAACTTTTTTATTTATTATCCGATTTCAATGAACAAAAAAACCGAAGATATGGTTTTTCATGCGCTACGAGCAGCCATAAAATATTTTTTTTGACATTATTTTCAGTAGCTTACGATAGTCAACTTTTTTTTTTTTAATGGACACATGTAGTTTTTTAGGCTCAGTCTGATAAAGTTTTTTTTTCTGAATCTAATGATGTATTAAAAGTTATCGTCTGGTCCATAGCTGACGGAAAAAAAAAACAATTTTTAATTGTGGTTCAGTTTGTTATGAAATTTTCAAGTGTGCCGTGAAAAACAATTGGAATACAAATAGCAACAAATGTCAAGTGTGAGTTTGAAAATTTTCAGGTGCAATCTTGAAGAGTTATATTATTATTTTCTTGGAAAACATAAATAATGATAATTATTATTATTTTTTTTATTAACTTTTTGTTTTTGACTAATTACGATTTTTATTACACTCGAACATAAAATAATAGTCAAATGACTGCTATCCTGCATGACTGGCAATGTTATTTTATACTTAAATAAAAAAAGTTTAAAAAAGCAGATGAAAACTTCTAAGCTGACGTTTAGATGACATTTATCGTACTTTGTATTCCGATTGTTTTTCACGGCACTCTTAAAAATTTTATAATAAGCTGAACCACAAAAAAATGTTTTATTTTTTTTCAGTTAGCTATGAACCAAATGATAACTTTCAATACATCATTAGATCCAGAAAAAAAAACCTTGCCAGACCAAGCCTAAAAAACTACATGTGTCCATTTAAAAAAAAAGTTGACTATCGTTAGCTATTGAAGATAACGCCAAAAAAAAACATTTTATGGCTGTTTTGTAGCGCTTGAAAAACCATGTCTTTGATTTTTTTGTTCATTGAAATCAGGTAATAAATAACAAAGTTATGGGTTGAGGATATAAACATTCGACCTTGCAAAAGGTCATGTAGTTCTGATTTTTTAATATGTTCTTTGGACCTCAGCCAAGAGTAAAAAACCAAATTTGCAACTTCGAAAGACTTGTGCGCGCTGCGTGGTAGCCGAAGAACAGCAAAATTTTCGCACTATTTTCAGTTTTTGCTCAATATCTCTTAAGATATGAGTCTAACAGAAAAAGTTGAAGTTATCTTTTTTAAACTAGATTAAATTCACTTCAGTTTGAGGCCGCAGCAAACTTTGTGCGTCTAGCAGTTTCCGAGATACAGCTCTTCAAAAATTGGGTATTTTTTCCAAGAAGTGAATTTTTATTTATTTCTCTTTTTTTATTAAATATCGTCAAAAATACTCGCCCCATGAGAAAAGTCAAGGGCAATGAACTTGAAGCGTATTTATTTAGCTTTAAACTGAGATCTGATGGGCAGCTGCAGTTCCAATGCTTCTCTAAAAAGTGGCATATAACCGAAAACCTCGAAAAAGGGAATTTAGGAAAAATAAATGAAAACAAGTTTTCAGAGCATCAAACATCACGTATAGAGCCTAAACCGATCAAATAAGTAATTTTTACGTAATTTAGTATGTGTGGTTAACAACTTGAACTGTGAAGTGTGTCTGTGAAGTCGGTGGAGAAATACTGCCCTCAGCGCCAGACTTGTTCTGATTGTATGGAAAATCATCAACTACCCCAAGTATGCTCCTTTGGAACGGGTTCATTAAGCAGGTGACAAGTGGTCTTGATTTTTATGGCTCAAAAATTATTTTCCTCTCATTTATCCGCACCCCACCTACTACTTACGATACAGTGTTCATATCACCTTTTGACGCCAGTGAGAGAAGTAAAGGTCATTTTCAAAAAACCTGCTTTGTTGCTTTTGATCAACCACTGTTCTTTAAGGCCAGAGATATGGTTGAGGGTGGCCAACATTCTGAGTTAAGTTGCGTGGTTGTGAGGCTTGGAGAGCTCCATCTCCTCATGTCATTCATGGGTTGTATCGGTGCAATAATGGCAGGGAGTTGCTTGAAAGGGCTATTTATGACTATTTATACAGATCACAGGCCTGGACAAGATGCTGAATGGTCATGCCTATTCACGAGATGTACGAGAACACATTTTGACTAATCTAATATTGGCTGCCATTATTTTGGATGAGGTAGACTTGACTGGGAAAGAAAGAGCCGAAACTGAGAATAAGCTACGTGAGAGTGAGAGGTCTCTCCGTCTCTCATCTTGTTTGTAAAGGAAAATAGGACTTACCAAAGCCGAAGAGCCAAATTCAAAACTGCATTGCATAATTTGGAAGGTAATCAAAGCTGTGGGACCAATATTTTCACACGTCTACTTCCGTAAAACTATTCATCCAGGCAGAGCGTCAGGGTGATTAAGAACCTTCACCTGTATACTATCGATAAAATGCTAATTTGTTTTCATTCGGTTGGTCACTATTTCTTCACAAAGAGTGTCCACTTATATTTGCAAGATATGATGGCTCTAGAACAGCGGATGGATCCAACTGAGTTTAAGATATTCATAGAACAAAATTTTACAATCCGCCGATCCGATAAATTTTGGCCCGGCCTATGGTCAGATTTGATTGCTGATGTGGTTTATGAAAAGCTACGGTGGATTGACACATGTGCGTGGAATCTCCAGCAGTGAGCTAGCACAGTGGACCGTAAAAATAGGGTTCATAATAAACATACTTGTATATGCCAGGACATGTACCCGCCGGAGCTCAAATTAAAGCGCGCCAATGAATGAGAGGAAAATAATTCTTGGTCGAACAAAATCAAGACTACTCGTACTTGTCACCTGCTCCATGAACCCGTTCCAAACGAGCATACTTGGGGTGTTCGATGATTTTCCATACAATCAGAACCAGAACAAGTCTGGCGCTGAGGGCAGTATTTCTCCACCAACTTCACAGACACTCTTCAAGTTGTTAACTACACATACTAAATTGCGTTTAGGCCCTATACGTGATGTTTGATGCGCTCAAAACTTGTTTTCATTTATTTTTCCCAAATTCCATCTTTCGAGGTTTTCGGTTATATGCCACTTTTGAGAGAAGCATTGAACCTGCAGCTGCCCGTCAGATCTCAATTTAAAGCTAAATAAATACACTTCAAGTTCATTGCCCATGACTTTTCTCATGGGGCGAGTATTTTTGACGATATTTAATAAAATAAGAGACGTAAACAAAAAATTTTCACTTCTTGGAAAAAATACCCAATTTTTAAAGAGCTCTATCTCGGAAACTGCTGCATGCACAAAGTTTGCTTGGGTCTCAAACTGTAGCGAATTTAATCTAGTTTAAAAAAGGTAACTTCAACTTTTTCTGTGAGACTCATATCTTAGGAGATATTGAGCAAAAACTGAAAATTGTGCAAAAATTTTGCTGTTCTTTGGCTACCACGCAGCGCGCACAAGTCTTTCGAAGTTGCAAATTTGGCGTTTTACTCTTGGCTGAGATCCAAACAACATATTAAAAAATCAGAACTACATGACCTTTTGCAAGGTCGGACCCTTTTTTATGTTTATATTGACTGGACTAGTTCTCGTCAAGAACAACAAAATGTTAATGTACTTATCATTTTTTCGAAATATAATTTTCATTTCAGTATTTTCGAGTGGAGAATACATACTCGTAGATATTGTGTTGGTTATGGTGAAACGTCGGGAGTGCTCCTCGAGTCTTGAGAATTTCCGTGCTACTTCTTGTACTATGGCGGCCAAAAAATTTTAGCCGTCACTTTCTGTCATTTCAAAAAAAGAAATGTAATCCATACTTTATTGTCATTATGATTACCGTCTTGATTATTTTTGGATTTTTTGGGTTGTAAGTTTCAAAACTCGAAATTATTTTGTCATTTTCTACTACATAGACCGTTTACCTCAGGTTATCTATGTCCTGTCGCGAGCAATAAATTTTGGTCGTCAATGTCATTTCAAAATTTGGTTAGATTTCGAAAAGTAAATTTCGGAAAATTGATAAAAACAAACTTTTCGATATGTTTTAAAAGTATAAATATTAAAGTATATTTAGCAAAATGTGTTATTGATTGTCGCACACACCTCTCAGACGAGACGATAGATATATGCCGTTCACGATTATTTTAAACACGCAGGAGGCCGAGATATTTTTTTGTTAGATTGGCGTCAGGTCCTGTCATATGACGTTTCGTTTTTAAATATTCGCATTGTTGTCAATTCCGTCATTAATTTAGTTAATAAGAATTTACCCAGAACTGCCCTACAAATATGTATGTTTCATTTCAATTACAATTTTACGATTATTGTTCCTAATGCGTTCAATTATTTAAAAAATGTAACAACTTGGGAGCAGTGTTCGGTTGAATTATAACCTAAAATAGATTTATTAAGACAAATCACAATATTGCCAACTAAAATGTCAGATTTTCATAGATAGTCCGAATTTGAAATAATCGTGAATGGTTTATATGAACCAGTAACATTTAAGCATGCCTCCTTCGATAATAATTATTCACTTTCGTATTATGCGTCTTGCTCAATAATCGTACTATTTCCTTTAAGAAAGAAACAGTAAACATGGTAAAAACTGTCACTTTCTAGGGAAACACATTTAATTTTGCTTTGTGTGTGCAATAATCTGACCGAATCTATTTCGTGCTTTTATGATTATCGACCAATTTGACATTATTGGTGAATTCAAGATATTGTTTCCTTTATGTACACTTCTGTTTACTGAAAAAGCATACACGTACATTTTGCTTGTAAAAATCAGATTTACCAGTACCTAATCATTGTCAGATTGTCAGATACCTAATTGAAATAACTCGATTTCAGTCAGTAAAAGTGTTCTTAATGCCCTCTCTAATGTTACTGTTACATTATAAGTATTATTCTTTATTTTCAAAGTTGATTGTGGATTCTTTTAAGTCTCGTATAATTAAAATTCATTTGTAAATTCTTACCTGATAACTTAATATGGGTAAACATGGAAACAAATATCAATAAATTTACTCAGCCAAAAAATTGCAAAAATCTCTCCGAAGACGTGTATGCTTTTGCCGTGAACAGAAGTGTAACTGTCTTGGTGACGGTGACAATTGCAAGTGTGCGAGCACGGTTTGTGATCCGAGGCGTTAGCTGAGGTTCCACAAGTGCAAAAAAAACTGTTTTTTGTTAAAATATTACTGGATAGGAAATTTATTTTTCTTCCATTGGCAAGATCAAGGATCCAAGAAGCGACTGTGACACCACAAAAGTCAATTAATTTTTCAATTATTCAAAACGTACAAACAAATTCTTCTACTATACACAATGTACAGCTTGCGATAAAGGATACAAGTTTGCCTAACATCAATATTTCACACGTAGAAAATTGTACAAAAATTCCACATGTGTCAAAACGAAACGTCAAGCTAATTTTAAAGATCTTTAGCGATTTGGAGCCTTTAAGGGGCTCGTCGAACAAAAAAACGTTGTATTCAACTCGTTCTTGTGTAATTTGGGCTTTTTTTGGCACCCGTGGACCTTTAAAACTCTCGTTTCACTCGAGTTTTAAACTGGTCCACTCATGCCAAAAAAGCCAAAATTACACACGAACTCGTTAAATAAATAACTACAGTCTGTTTTTTAATCAAAGAACCACAACACCGCAATTTACACCTAAAATAGAGCTGACAACATTGTACACTTTTGACCTAGGGTGAAAAATCTCATCATATAGATATTGAGGTTATTAGAGATATTAGAAGCGCAGCATGTTAATAAAGTTAACAATAACTAATAACAACTAACTTGAAAGTTTAATAAATGTCTTACTTTGCGAGGCATTTTTAATAACACGTTCAAATTTTAGATGCGAGTTTGCGTACTTTCAAGGACATTAAAAATGACAGGCGTTGGCTGGTATAGCCAACAGATATCATTAAATTTCCTAAATTTAGTAAAATTTTATATTTGCAAACCTAAATCAACAGGTCGTGGTTCTTTGATTAAAAAACAAACTATATTAATCATTTTATTAACCCGAGGTTAATAATGAACAACCCTCACCTAGCAACGAAAGATTGTCGTCACTTATTTCATTGGTTAACGTAGACGATTTTCATAGCAACCGTTTAGAAATGACAACTCGGATCCGTCGCATCCGACAAAATAATTTTATTAATAATTATTATCAGAAAGGGTTTTAACGTATCTATGTAGTAGTGAAAAAATAGTATACAAACCACGGTAGAGAAGTCCCTTGTAGCCTTCGCGCCTTACATCCCTCGGCGCGCCTCGGGATCTAATCTTGGCGCTCTGGTTATAATCATGAATTTCTCCACCTTGGTGTATAATACAGTGAGCGGCAAAAGTATGGAATAAATTCATTAAAAATTAAACAACATTTTTTTCAAAAAAATCTTTGGTCGGGTCAAGTTTAGTTTATAAAAATACATGTTTTAATATGAAACAAAATTCCAAGCAGTCATTTATTTTCGAGTGATGACGTCATCGATATTTTTTTTAAATGACAACCCCCAATTTTTTTCTTGATTCTGATAGCCCTTTTAATTGTCTAAACGACAGTATAAAAATTTTGTTATCTTACATAAGGAAATTTTTGAGAAAAAAAATAAAAAAGTTAGAAAAACTAAATTTTATAATTAACAGAAACAAGTGAAAAACTGTGTTACTAACTGCTTAAAATTATGGAATTAAATGTTCGAATTGCCATCCCCCAGCTTGTTGACAATAAGCAAGTTTTTGAAGAAATTTCCCTTGTTTTAGGTTTATCCCCGCACCCAATCAAAATTAAAATTTCTATACGTTGTGTTTCTGTTAAATGAGTCATTTTCGAAAATGTTTTGTAAAACAAATAACACATACGAATGAAATTGACAGTACCATTTGACTGTTTGATTTACCTACTTGTTTTTTTGACTTGTTTTTGTTAGTTATAAAATTAATTTTTTCCAACTTTATAATTTTTTTTCTCAAAAATTTCCTTATGTAGGATTACAAAATTTTTATACTGTCGTTTAGACAATTAAAAGGGCTATAAGAATCAAGAAAAAAAATAGGGGCTTTCTATGTATTTAAAAAAAAATATCGATGACGTCATCACTCGAAAACAAATGACTGCTTGGAATTTTCTTTGGTATTAGAACATGTATTTTTATAAACTAAAATTGACCTGTCCAAAGATTTTTGTGAAAAAAAATTTGTTTAATTTTTAAGGAATTTATTCCATACTTTTGCCGCTCACTGTATACTATTCATCTATTATTACTGCGTTACTGGGGCATGTGCATATTGTCTTTGGTAATTGTTCACTTTAACTACTTCTGGAATTTTCGCGTTTTTTCTGGCTAGACAGCCTCGGGACGTCCTCCTACATCGTTTCCCACCAGTCAAACCTTGTGCAAATGAAAATTTTCCTTACCCTTTAGTTATCCTACTAAGACTTGACGCGACCTTGACGCGACCTTGAAACACATCAAGAGAGAAAAAAAAAAGGCATTTGCACAAGGTTTGAATGGTGGAAAACGATGTAGGAGGACGCCCTGAGGCTGTCTAGCCAGAAAAAACGCGAAAATTCCAGAAGTAGTTAAAGTGAAGAATTACCTTGTCTTTAACTAAAAATTCTACATTCAGGGAATAGCTTAAAATGAAGTTTTTATTTTAGCTGACGAAGAATAAAAGAAAATAGGTTATCCACGATTACTTGCAAGAATTCGTGATTTAAAACAGAGGCAATGGTCGGAATTAATATTACAACGGCTTATTTTTGAACCAGGGTGTGTTGTTGGGCGCTGCGGTGAATTTATATTTATTTCCCTGACGCAAGCGGGTGTTGTACGGTTGTTTCATTATTTATTTCATGTTTATTTTGGAATTTATTACACAAATATAAGCCGTCACATTGTCTGAAAGCAAGCGGAAAATGATTAACGAAACTTTTGCACGGTGCCGTCAAGTTTACTGTTATTGAAAACGCTTTAAAGTTGCTGTCAAACAGGGCACGGTTTTAGTCTTAATAACGTAATAAGTTGGGAAATTCTAAACAACAACAACCGTAATTATTATAATTTATGTAAGGCGGATATTCAGAACCGAAATTAAATTACGTATGCCAAAGGTACTTAATAAACATAGATGATTGCTACTTACAGTGCCGTAATAATAATGGAAGTTACGTCTGCGAATTTATGAAGCAGAAAGTACTCAAAAGGGACGTCAAAGTAATATAGCAAAACACAGATAAAATTACATAAATTATCCTTTCGTGTTCGAATTAAATCGACGTATTTGTAACTGCGTACACCTGTCGCCTGAAGGAATACCAGGAACCTGCTTTAACCCCGTCGAACAATAACTATTGCGTCACAGCTCTTCGATAACAGCCTCAAATAATTAACCTGCGATCCCAGGTAAATGTTGTCGATAATGAAAAGACAGTGTTTGCTTTTTGAGTGTACACCAGATAAGTTCAGATTAATGGGAAAAGTATACTTACAATAGTTACTTGTATATCAAGGCTTCGAAGTCATTCTTTAACGTACCGTACTTTAACGTACCGCTTGCGGCCTAGGCAGACAATCTCGAGGATTTTAAAGAATTTCGCGACCAAGGTGTACACAACTTTTTTTTTTGTTCGACACTGTCAGAATTTGAGAATTTTCTCCTGTGTGAATGGATTTTGATAAATGTCACAACTTGTCAAAACGAAACGTCAAGCTAATTTTAATAGTATATTATGCAACAAGGTTTATAAACGGCACTTTAGACACGCGTTTTATGTTAGGCACGAGCGAAGCGTAGCGGAGCGAGTGTTTAATAAACAAGTGTCTAGAGAAGTTTATAAACGAGTTGAATACTATACTTTTTCTACGACCAAATTAACAAATGGAACACACAAACGAAACAAGCAACTTTTTTATTAAACGTTAATTTAAACATACAAACTAAATGAACATACCAAATAGGAATATATATATTTCTCAGGATACAAACTGTTGGTGGCTTCAGGTCCATATTTGTAAAATACAACGAATTATTCCACTGCAATGACGTTTTCTTTCACGTCGGATGCGAAACTGATAAACGTCAAAATGCCAACTTGATCTAGAGCTAAATATGTCCAAAAAATTCAAGGCGTGTTTAAAGAAACTTCGAACGTGTTTAATATCCCGAAAACGCCCGAATGGACACCAAGTTGTGACTAATGAACAATCGTTTTTAAAGTTACGTTTTATACACTATTTATCAGTGCAAAATGTGACACTTTAGAGAAGGAAGTAGAAAAAGATCTTTACGTGATTTTTGGGTTGTCGAACAAAAAAAAAAGTTGTATTCAACTCGTTCCTGTGTAAATTGGGCCTTTTTTGCACTCGTGGGCCACTCGTGCCAAAAAAGGTCCAATTTTCCCAAAGAACTCATTAAATAAACTATTATTGTACAACCGAAAATTTGTAATTATTATAAAACGCACAAGTAAAATTTACTTCATTGTCAATCAATACATATAAATTCGACTTACATGTCGGAAATGACATAAATAAAACAATTCATTTTGTAAATAATTGTAAAAATGAAGAGAATTGTAGTGAAAGTGATGTTTCAGTTTCGTGTAGGTACTCCTCCAGAGTTAAAAAGTACGTATTATAAATACTGCGGTTTCTAATTTCATACCTGAAAAATCTAAATGCCAGTCTTACGTGGAAACTCTGACTTGTATCAATATTAAAATGACGTTTACTTTAACAGCCGTTGTTAAAAGCAACTGTTTTAGGTACGCGAAGTGCCGTTTCGCGTACGGTTGCACAAAATTGCATTTGACGAATGGAAGAGTAATCCGTTATTCAAAAATCAGGATATTTCAGAACCAACCAGTGCCGATAAACTTTTTCTCTCGTTGATCGATAATATAATACAGGGTCATTATAAGTTATTGTAGTCCAAGTTGGCGTAAAAACTGAATGCAAAATTTTTGGTTGCTGCTCTATACAGAGTGATCAACAAGAAACCAAATCAAGAGTGCTACCTCATCTTTTGTTTTATCGAAACGTATTTCTATCATGGATCAGCCGCTTTTATTTACTTGCTGTGGACACTCGTTTTGTTGGTTGCCTACCTCTCAAAAATCTATCATTAATTGCCTTTATAAATTTTTTGTAATTCATTAATAATAGATTTAAAAGCAAGTTATAATTAATTATTATTTATTACTGATTAAGGAAAAAAACACACAGTTACACAAAATTCCTTCATAAGGCACAATCTTGAGTTACAAAATTTTAAAAATAATTATTTTTCACAATTCTTTGTTTTGTTGTTTTCTGTAAGAAAAGTGTAAAAGTTATTATTCTCTAATTTTTGGGTAATTGAGAACTTACTCGTATGTTTTCTAGCAGTGTTTAAAACATTTAAATTACTCCAAGGTCAAAAAATAAGTTTTCACAAAAACTGCTCAAAATGTTCTCCATTGTGGTCCAGTCAGAATCAAACTCGCCTCTCATAATTTCAAAAACCCTTATGAAGCTGTCAATTTGTTTAGGGTAATGTGTGGGTTTTATTTCTTGCAACACACAAAGGAAAACAAATTAATATCCTTCTTAAAAAATTTCTGATAAGTGCCATATATATATATATTCGTATGAAGAAAATTACAATTAAAATTCGAAATTCATAAAATAATTATGGTAAATTATATGTTTTTAATTTGTTGTAGCCAATTTAGGGCGTCTTCGGTAAGTAGATGTAGTTTGGAGAAACCTTGCTGGAATTTAGTAAGGGGACATTCTTCCAAAATGTGTTGTGCCATAACACAATTTAACTTGTTGTCTTAAACGCCTTATGGAAGTTGAGGGATGTTCCTTGATAATTTGTTGAACATTTTGCACCATTTCTAAAATTTGAACTAAGGACTGACCTGACTTCTTCTTAATGATGGGTTATGCTTTGCTAAAATTAGGCACTATAATTTTAAGACATTGATAAACTTGTTGATAACCAATACCATCAGGTTCGGACATCTGGCTTAAAATTCTTCGGTGTAAGGGGGTACAAAGTAAGGCTAGTCTTCATTTTCTTGTTTCACCCTCTTTCGAAAATAATCTAATAAAAATGCCTTCTCTTTAATGGTAAAACCCATTTTACAACTTATTCTGGGATAATTATTGCTTACAACTTCAATAAACGTCTGTAAACTTTGCCGAAATCGAAGATTTGTTTTCTAGGTTAAATCACTTAAATTGTCAACAACAACAACCTTGAATTTTGAAATGTGACATTTCAACGAAGCATCTCCGTACCAGTAGCGTCGCGTTGGGCAATAAAGATGACAATTTACTTACTCTTACAAATGTAAAATGTTGCTCTTGTTAATCTTATAAATTGTTTCCCTTATCTTATAATAATAATAAAATGCACAATTATAATTCCAACGTCTAAAATTCATAAAGTATCATTTTTATTAAGTAGCGTTTGAGACCAAAAATTGTCTACGCCCATGTTTTGACCGCTTATGTGCATATGATTTTGCTACGACGTGACCGATAATTTGCAACGCTTGCTCTGATTTGGATTCTTGTTGATCACTCTGTACATATAAAAAATGATGAATAAGTGAATACACACCGTTCACAGACAGGAGTTAAAATTGTTGCAAAACAACTCAATATTCTTAGATTCAATCGTTAATTTAGAAAAAAAGAAATAGAGTTCTCATCAGTAACAAAAATTGACAGTTCACAGTGAGGCGGCAAAACATTCATAAGATGACCCTGTTAATATTTTTAATCATTAACAAATTTACCTTTTTACGTATTTTTTTTTGTATCAGTTTGCAGATTCTCTGGAGTAACAGGAAATATGTAAATGCAATTAAATGTCGGTTAAACATTTCACATAATTATGCTTTTAATTATTTATAAAATTGCGTTTCATTTGATTAATTTATTATTCATTTTCAGTAAAAAGATTTTAATGGGATTTGATGGAAGTGTGGCAGACTTGCTCATCTGCAATGTATTGACATAGTTGAGGGTTATCAGATATTTCAGTTCATTCAACAAGATCAAGTGAGGGAGTTTTAACGAAGGGTGTTAACTAAAAACTAAAAATTTATAAAAATATGTTTAAAATTAATCAAAGATTACTTCAATTACATTCAAATTTTATTCACCCTATTTTTTTAATGTTTATTTCACAATCAAAGAATTTTGTTTTTAACAGTTCTCTTATTATGAGTAAAAAAAATGCACACGTAGATTATTACTACAATTAAATGGAAAAAATGAAAAATCATAGTTGGCTGATGATTTTGAAATTTGTGTAGAGGTCTAGATGTTAATTCTAAACATCTTTTCTTAATAACTTTTTGTCGTATTTACCATGTAAAAGGCACTTTACTCCACAGAAAAACAGGTTTTTTTTGAAAATTTCCAAGGCATACTGGATTTTTCAAAACTAAAATTATATTAAAAATTAGTCTCTAACCTAAGGCTAAACCCCAAAAAATGAACTTTTTTTATATTTTACAAGAGTCGTTTCACCTATTCGGAAACACACTGTATAAATGACAATTATTAAAAACCACTTTGAAATTTTTCTTGTAACATCAAAAAAGCAGGGCAATATCGAGTCAAAAGTTGGGCTATCTTCAATAAAGGCCAGTTCACACATATTTGTCAGTTAAACGTCTGTCGAGAATAATAAATAATAAATATTACGTTTATTTTGGAAAAGGTTTATAAAATTGTTAAATAATTAAATAAAATTACAACAATGGGAATAAAATAACAAATTAGATAGTAGTTTTATTATAGACACACCACTTATCACATAATAGAGAGAGTGACTGAAATAATTGGAAATTTGATGCTGTTCACATAATTCGAACAAATTTCACTAATTGATGTGGAATTCAATTAGTTTTTCCGACTGCTGACGATATTTTATGTCGGTTTTGTATAGTGATAGATTTTTAAAAAACAAATGATCAATTTTAAAAATCCAGATTAATTATTGGGTAGTTAAATTTATTCCAGTCGACGCCGAAAGGACAACAAGGAAATAACTGGGAGATGGATGAAACGTGCGGACAGTAAACGTCGAGAAGTAGGTTACAACTATCACATTATCGCACTATTTCCGATTCGAATACATTTCGAGAGAGACGAAATTATCGCATTTCGCCAGTCGTCAAATGGAATCATTGTCAACGTTAAAATCCAATCTTTTCAAGTGCAGTCGTTTTTAATTATACGACAATGTTTTTGACGCGACGAGAAATTTTCAATTACACTATTATTATCTGCTGATTGACAGGTTCAACTGTCTAGTAGTTTAATTAATCAAAGAAAAGAGCCGCTATTACGTTGACAGATGAATATTGAGTCAATCAGATCGGATGGCCGGCTGACATCATCATTCCCTCACGACCTGTTGGCTCGTGAGCGAAATTAATCCCTTCCGATATATTAACAATTAACGAAACTTTACGTATAACGAGTCAGTGCGTCTTTAATGGATCATCATCATCAGATTACACGTTATCTTCAAATTGTATGCAGCGTTTTAGGTCCACGGGCGACGCCCTCTTTAAGAGCGTCGCTATCGTTAAACCATTAATTTCGCAATAAATTCAATTTATTATAAGGCAGACGCTTTTTTGAAGTGCACGACGTCTTTTGCGCCGTGAAGATTATCGTATTTGATTGGAGGTGGTTTAATATTCTGCTCGGAAAGCCGTGCGTGCCGTTATCATGGAGTTCGTTGTCTGCTAATACATGACAACAAAAAAACATCAATCGCGATTATTGATTAACGAAACCATTTGTACTCACGGCATACAAAGCCAAATTTGCAAAAGGAGAGAAGTTTTTTTTTCTTCTTGCCAGCACGGCGTTTTATAAATTTTAAAAAAATTATAAAATAGTATATTATTATACGAGTTTAACAAGACGTTGTATTAGCACATGAGTGTGTTTAAAGCACGACGAGCGTAGCGAGAACGAATGTGATAATACGTCTTATTAAACGAGTATAATATACTATTTTATTTACCTTGCTTTACTAATTCCTGAAATTTCAGCTGTTCAAGTTTTCATATTAGACTAGGGACTTTCGCGTGGGTTGGTAACAGACATTTTTCACAAAAATGTAAGGTTATTTTACTAAATTTACTTCGTAGTTTCCCTGCGTACCATGACGCCTGACGTCAAACGGCTGATTCTGCCAATATAACAAAATCTAAAAGTCACCAAAAACAGTTAAATAATATGTTTCATTATTAAACTGTTTTCGGTATAATAATGAGCCTATTTGTAACTCAAAGTAGATAATAGTAATTTATTATACGAGTTTTATAAAACACCATTTTGTCGCTCGCGTTTTTTAGAGCACGAGGAGCGCAGCGACGAGTGCTATAAAGCAAACAAGTGCGACAAAATGGCTTATAAAACGAGTATAATACAATATTTTTTCTATTTTGCCCCTTAAATTTAAAAAAAGTTCAAAACATAATGCTAGGAAAATTATATTTGGCAACTATACCTAAGGGTTGGTAACGCTAGTAAATAGACGAACAATTGTAAGTTTTGAATTTAAAGTGTCGTGAAGTGCTGTGATCACCTAGCAACAACTCACTATGAGTCACTGCCAACATAAAAAATATAAGTAAATATTCCTGAAACGCGTATCGAAAAGAGCTCCTTTTCGAAACCCGTTTGAGTGTTATACTGACTGTGTTATAGGTGCAAAATAGAAAAATTATTTTTAGCAACGTTCGTGCTACCACAATGGATGGTTAGCCCTAAAAACGCAGATGATTCAATTAAAGTTTCCTCTGAACTACCATTTCAATAATTAGCTGATAATTAATTTATTTATGCCTTCCTTTGGCTTTGATCCTCTATTCCCTTACTACATCTAAGAGCTGTCTTAAAATGACGTCAGAATCTTTGGGAATTACCTCAAAACCACTATCATGAAAAACGCGTCTTTTTTATAAAAGCAAGAGTTTGTAATTGTCTATTTAATTTATATATTAATTTAGACTTGCGTAAGAATATGTAGATATAAGATATGCTTTTAAACAACAAAGTTAATCATTTCATATAAAGCTTTAATAATATTTCACTCGCCGATTTAACAGATGACAAGTAAATGAATCTAATTATATTAATTCCACTGGTGTTTGTGTAACTAAAGGTTTGAAATCATCAGTTTCAACTGTTACTGTTTAAAGCAAAATTGCAAATTTGTTTTGATACACATACTTAGTTCAAATACACTGACCGGCACAAAAAACGACTCATTATGATTTCTTTAATAAATGATCTTGAAATTATATTTGTGCTTATTTTTCTTTAATATAGTTAAATTGGGATATTTTCCATGATCGAAAGTGCTATGGTCACCATGGTAACCGAATTGTTTTGTGTAAATAAATTATTAGAAAATTTGCGCTACTTTCATGTTGTGTTTTTGTCCGTTGATTTACGTGTTAAAAGATTTAATTTGACAATACGAGATACTAATTCAAAATACTGTTCAAATTTTGGCAATTTTTCATAACATTAAATTAAAAAAAAAAAATTACGTACTTTTATTTTTTTAATTAAAATTTTATTTGCTGTGTTTAATGTTTTGTTTGTCGAATATTCTTTGGCAAAGAATAACTTAAATAACACTTATCAATACAACATCATATCAAAAAATTTTTCTAAGACAATGAATTACTTAATTATATTAAAAAAATTCAAAGTGAGTCGTTTTTTGTGCCGGTCAATGTATTTAATTTCCGGATTGTATATTTTTAGATATTTGACATTACTTACCTGTTGGGCAAGTTACTATAAGTACGCAACTTGAAAGAATAAGAACTTTTTATTTAGGAACTCAAATCTATCTTACAGTTTGCTCTTGAAGTTTTTCTCAAAATATGTGGATTTCATGTTAAACAATTTAAGATATGTAGTTTATGTTAATGTAAGAGTGAAGAAGGTTAAATGTGTCGAAAAATGGTTACTCAATGCAAAATAAAGCCACAATAATATCAAGTATTCATTAAATTTGAGCATTCGAACGATAAAATTGCAAGCACAGAATTTGATTAAAAAAAAATTCCGTTCAATAAGTTTTGTTTAAATCCTGTTAGATCGATAAGAAACACTTTCAACATCCCTAATCTTGACGTATACTCGTTTTCAGGTGATCAATTTGAATTTGCGGTTTCTATTGCGATGTTGGTATTATAAATGTGAGCGCAATGTCCGCTGAAATCTCTTTTAAAATACCTTATCAGCGTTATGCTGTCGATATTACTCAAGTTTTCTCGTTAAAGTTTCTGCACATAATGGAAACTGTCAACAGAATTCGGGATAAATCTTATTTCGGCCGATGTTACCATCTTGTGTGTAATCTCGTTCACGAAAAAAATTATCGACTCGAACGCTGATTTATGGAGACAGTTCCAATCCTTTCCTTCAAGGATAATTCTACAGTTAAATCCACAAATTCAGTTAGTCGCAAAATCTGTTAGTTAAGTGGGAGAATGTGAGTGAAATTGCCTAAATATTTGTTCTGTTTCAGTGAATTTCGACCACTTCCAAATTTTAAGGGCCATAGGAAAAGGAAGCTTCGGTAAAGTAAGTAGATTTTATTTTATTCGAGCAGAAAACGTCTCGATTTTAATGTGGCGCTATTCACAGTGAAAACCGGATGAAATTAAATGTTCTTTACATTGTACCAGATTCTCCCGGAGTATTAGAGTGGCTTATTTTGAAGTTGCAATTTGGCGGATGTGCGTAATCGAAGTTTCCAGTGTAACACCTCTTTGAATATAATAGACTATATGGTAATCAGAACCTGTTATACGCCACCTGAGAAGTTTCAAACTTACAATTCAAGTTGACCTAAAGCGGTTGTTTTATTGTAATGTTGTTCCGCCTCTAAACTTATAAAAGCGGTTTACGAATATATTTAAATGTGTTTAGCTTCAGGCACGAAGTGATTTTCTAAAGTAAACGCTTAAAGTTGAATTGTCGAGTTTTCCAGTTTTACTCCATTTTTTGCGAAAACAAAAATAAATATGAATCAATCTAAATTCAGATTTCAACTGACTCCAGGAGTTTTGGTAAACACATACAGACTGATTCACATAACTTTTCGACCCCAACGAAATGCAGCCAGTAATACTCCTGGGATTATTGACAATACTTTTTAGTATAATTCTGAAATATTTTTTGTTAATTAAAATGTATTTCAATGACGAAAGGGTCGATGTCGATATGATATTGATATCAGTTTCTTAAATAAAAAAAATTGTCGATTACTGCCATACAAAAGTTGAAAATTATTCATGTTTTTGAATCAAGTTATGAATGAGAAACGTATTATTGGCTGCATTTAAAGTTCATCAGGGTCGGAACATTATGTGAATCAGTCTGTATTTTCCTTCTAACCTAAATCTAATCAATGTTTTTTTCTATTCGTCTAAACTAGTTCTTTGTGAACATTTCGAACAAAATAAAAATCAAGAAAATCCTGTGAAAATATTGCAGGCGGGTAAGTCATTTACATATTTCTAAAATATACCGAAAAATCTGTCGTTGAAAGAATTTTAATCTTGACGAGTGCGCTGAGAAACCCTTTTTTAAGTTTTAATAACAAATTTATTGGGGCTTTTAATAACTAGAAAATTCTCATTTTGCTTTGTACTGTTTAATTTATTACAGTGTGAACAAAACGATGCTTCGTTCTATTCAGATTTCATCAAGGATCTTCAGGGTTATTAATATTATAAATGTAGTCGAAGCAGGTCATGCCCATGTTATGAAATTTTTTCCGCTTTCTGTGAACTGTCAATTTTTGTCCCTGTCACTGTCATTTTTAGGTGAAAAGTGCGGTGATGAGGATTTTATTGATTTATTTTTTTTAAATTAACGATTGAATAAAAAAATATTGAGTTGTTTTGCACCCAATTTAACTCTGTGTGTGAACGGTGTGTACTCACTTATTCACATAATCTTGATGTTTTTTATATGGAGCGACAACCATAAATTTTACGTTTTTACGCCTACTTGGTCTACAATCATTTATAATAACCCTGTATAACAAAAACAAATTGTCAACTTTTAATCCTTAATTATTTATCAAAACTCTTTCGCTTTTTTGTTATTGATGTAATGTGCTTTGTTGTTCATTTTTTTTATTTTAATGGCAGCATTGATCGAATTCAAATAAAAATTTATTTTTATACACAGTTTGGCGTAAATGAATTATTTATTGTCCTTTTGATTAAAGATTTTTACAAATTGATTTATTTTTTTTAATCTGAGTTTGTTGAATTCTATACATAAACGAAAAGTTGATACATCGTCGAGTAGCTTCGTGAGGAGATTATCATGTTTTTTTTTTTAATTCAATTGACAAAACAAGATTAAGATTAAGGAAAAATTAAACTTCAACAAAGTCTTATTTTGTTCCTTTTTATTCGATATTCTTGACATGTTTATCTTTTTGATCCCTATTAAAGATTGATGTAGTAATTGAAAAACAAGCATTGTCAATAGCAGGAAATTTAATTGCCATCCAATTAAATTAAATTTTGTACAATTGTGGCCGTTCTGTTTTCGCACAGCAGATAAAAACACCAATCAAATGAGCTTTTTTTGCAGATTAAAAAGACGAAATTTAATCAACTCGTATAGAAATTTACAATTTAATTGGTTTCGCCAAAATGAAACGGTTGGAAAATAATGTATTATTAAATTCATACGCCGTTCATGATCCAGCAACTAAAGTAATTTAATAAACTTCAAATAAATGGGAATGAATCTTTGAGAGAAATCACTGGAAATTATTTCACAGGAGTGTTGCAGTTACGTTTTAGCTCAGTTTTTAATAAGTGAACAGTAGCTTATTAAATAAACTTCTTCTTGAAAAAATGCGACGAACGATTCTAACATTTTGGTCGATCCAAGGTATTTTTGTGTGATATCTTAGTTCATTGTTGTTGGTTGACAATAAGTTACAATTTTCTTGGTATGATTTGTGCTTTTATAAAATAATGATACCAGTATACTGTCATAACGTAGTAGAGCGTTTAATATCATATAATAGGACCAAACAATAACATGTGGAGAAGCGATACAACTGAGCACGTGCTGTCAAAGCAGCGCTGATATCTTCTATATTCTGAAACAGTCAAGTCTGATAAGATATCATGTGGTGGTGTATTACGTAATAACATGAAACCATTTAATATTGTATTATTAAACGTGACTCAATGAAGATAACGTACCTCTAATAATAACCATATAATGTACATGTTCATCTCAGAACCTCTAACAAGTTGTTACAACATTTTCAATGACGTCTGGATCAAACAAACAGCAGTACAAAGGGAATAATATCTCAGAATAATATTCTTTTATTCTGTGCGCACCGAGGAGCCACGTAACGCTCTTGGATGTAACTACATATTTTAGTATCGTTGAAAAATAAGAATTGTTTTTGATGCGCCCAGCATAATCTTCACGTAAATCCTCGCAACAGATTTTATGGTTCATCTGTGTTCTTTTAGTTGACAAGAGACAAAAGCGCAACAAAACAGGAAATAAATAAAGAAGCGAATTTTTGTAGTTATACTCGTACAGTAAAATTTGGCGGAGGCGCCAGGCATAACTATGCTTTGCCGGAATTTCAAGCCATAAAGATGGAATTTTATTTGAAATGAAGCTTGCTGTACAGGGCCGTACAAGGGCGAATTCGAAATTTCGCGGTGAAATTTCCCCGTCGCCGCTACAATTTAGCAATTAAAATGTATAATGTAATAATCTCCGAAGTACAAATTGACTTTCAGAGAATTGCATACATTTTTAATGGTGTTTCGAGTTTCCAACTTAATTAAATTACCATCAATGTTAATAAATTAGCGTTACAATTTTAAATGGACGGTACTTCAGGTTTAGCAATTGTCTAGTCGAAAAATTCAATTTTTTTTAATATCATTTGCGAGTCTTTTATTTAAGACAAGCATATTAAATGTGATGGCAAACCACCCACCAGCACATTCTTAAGTAAAAAAAAAATACTTTACACTGAACGACGTTGAAGTAAAAATACGTCTATACGAGTGTGCGATTGACAACTCATAATTTCACAGCAGAAAGACTAGAAAGTTTCCTACAGCTGTTACAGGTATTAACACAATTTTAATATTCTCGTTTTTCATCAAAATTTCTAATTATTACAAACTTGGAGACTCTCCATTAGTTTTTGCAGGGTAACTTTAAATTGTCTTTACGGGCCTACTACGCGACATAGGCCTAAATTAAACATGTTTTATAAATTGTTTAGACGAACAAGGAATCGTTAATGTTGTTTGGTAGTAAAGTTTTTCCTGTTCACGCTATAAAGCGTAGAAATATTGTTATGCATGTCATAACATAGCATCAACATTTTAAATTCAGGTTTATAGTAACAGTACAGCGAGCTGGTATGTTGTTCCAATCAAATGGGTAATATCTGACGTTATATTGTTTCATTTTCTGATTTATATCCTTAACCACTAAAACACGTTTACATCAAAGTACAGTGGACTCCCGATTATCCGAAACAGTCGGGACCGGAGCCTTTTCGGATAAATGAAAGTTCGGTTAATACGGAGTTTTTGTACAAAAAAAAAAACGCTAAAATACAGTACATACTAATACACTGCTTTTTTCATGTTCTCTTTGATTAATAACTGATAAGTCTCATCAATTTTATTGTACTCGCTTTTTTCATACACTTTCGCTGTAGTGCGGAGGATGCTAATACACAAAATACAGCACTGTTTAATTTTTTTTGTGATTTTTTTCCATTCGGAAACAGTGCTTATACGAACACAATCATTTTTGACAACGCTACTTTGCAATGACTCTTCTTTATCAAGACGTAATGGCAGTTCATTTTGCCTAACACTAGTAACACTTTATTATGTTGCTCATGGTTATGTCAACTTTAACCTGAACAAATTAACCTTAAAATGCATTTTTCTAATTTTGACATATAAAGTGACACTTTTCAAAATTAATTGACGTTGGGAAACGTCACACTTTTCGTAACTGGTTACGAAAAGTAAAATCTTTCCTAACTGGTTAGGAAAAATTTATTGTATCATCAATTTGACACTGTCATATTTTTTGTTTTTAAGCAAAATAACCGTGCCTACTTACCTACTTGATATTTTAACACAATAATAATTTATTATTAATGAAATTCATTACTTCGTTTAACGTTTAAAGAAACTTTTTTTTGTCAAAATTAGAAAAAATCTTGTATGTAACACTTTAGGAAATGCAATTTTGTGTAACTCGTGTGATTTTGCGGGATCTCGCTGCGCTCGTCCCGCAAATATTCCACTCGTTACACAAAATAACGCAGTTCCTAACTGGTTACATAAATAGCTATTCTGTTAGATCTGAAATGAGATTCGGAAGTTAATTCCCACAAAAACGAAATTTTTATTAATTCTAAGAAGTGCACGTGCAAATTCCGGATAATACGGAGTTTCGTCTAGATTGTTTCGGTTAAAACGGCGAATATAAAATTTCCCTTCGTTTCGGATGACGCGGCGTTTCGGTAAATCGGGATTCGGATAATCGGGAGTCTACTGTACATATAAAATAACCGAGGAGTAAAAATATAAAGCGTTAAAAATGTAGACTTCCTCGCATAAAATTGTTTACATACACGTTATTAATTATAGTGTTATGTTTTGTAAAAAATCCAAAATTGCTGACTGCTCGAGGAGATGTCTAGTACGTGTTATGATAGAGAGCGAGCCCCCCCCCCCCCGTTTTTATATACAGGACTATCCCAGAACTGCCGCATGATATTTTAATAGCGTATTCTGGAGTGAAAATTAAGACTAAATTTGAAAAAATAATTTCGGGCTATTTAAATGGTAAACTATTGAAATTAACCAATCGCGTGAAGCTTTTTTCAACCTTTTCTAAGGTATACTGAGTAATCCGGCTAGTTGCTAGGAAGGAAACAACTTATACAGGGTGATTCTGAAATAAGTTTGGAAAAAAAAAAGTGGAGTTTCCTCGAGACAAAATAATTCTGCGTAAATGACTTTTGGAGGTGAAATCAAAAGGAGGGAAATCACCCTATATCCTTGTATTTCTAACGCCTATGAATAGGGAAAATTTGTCCGAATTTGTTCACTTCATTAGCAACCATTGTTACATCAACTCCACAATAAAGTCCTAGGTGCAAGCACACTGCTTTGTAAATGTTTCTATGGAAATAATCGAGAGGAGTAAGGTTACATTTGTGACTGAGGGGCACCTTTGATTATTATTGTTGCTAAACTACCAAGATGATCAGGTAATCACCTTTAACTCAGCAGCGTACTAGCAGTTTTGACCAAATTTTCAATCATTTGTATTTCGAAAACGAAAAAACTTTTATAGGAATTTTTTTTTGTCTATGTCTTCTTCTCATCATCACCAATTACCGGTTTTTTTTTCCAAACTTATTTCAGAATCACCCTGTATTTACATTTTTCAAAATTCTTATAAATTTAGCTAGTCCACTGTGCTTGACAGAAATGAAATGTCAATGTGACATTACTTTAATAATAGTTGCGTTGAGGCACGTCATCCTAAGATGGAAGCGTAAATGTTGAGCGGACACACGTTAACACACTCGTTAAAACTAGCGAAAAATATTGATGTTCATGTTTGACTGGAATAATACTTCCACAGAATCAGGTTTTTAAACAGGGTCAAACAGAATAGCAATGTTGTTTTGCTTTTTTAGAATTAAAAAAAAAGTTTAATAAACAATCAAAAACCATAAAAGTTAACAATTTGTGGACACTGTTATAATAATTCCTCAAAATGACTTCCAGCAATTTGGACACAAAGGCGTGCTCGTCTTATTAAAGTTGCTTGGGCGCCTTGAATCATTTGAGGTGTAATTCTTGTCAAAGTTTTATGCAATCTATCATCCAGTTGTTCTAAAGAGTTCACCGGTGCACGATAAACATAGTTTTCATATGACCCCACAGAAAATAATCTCAAGGTGTGAGGTCTGGCCACCTAGCCGGCCAATTTATTGGCACACCACGTGCTATCCAAGAATCAGGATACGTATCTTCCATCAAGGATTTGTTGAGCTTGCCTGCACTGGAAGATCAACCTGAAACTCTACAGTCGATATTTTATCTGATAATCGTTTGTTTATAAATACTTGCCAATGAATTTCCCAAAATCCCAGCCCACAGATTGATGCTATATGTATAAACCGATGTTGAAATGCATTAACATGAATTACACGTACATTTTCGTCTGCCCATACATGATAATTATGAATGTTAAATGTTCCGTTTCTTGAGAAAAATCATTCATCCGTAAATAAAATACTTGCAAAACGTGCAACGTAGGCTTCTACAGCTTTGTAAATACTTTCACCACATGCTTCATAACCTATGAGCATAATTATTACAGTACTCTGCACCGGTAAACATTTTCAAAAGTGTTCGCTTTTCGATTTTAAGTAAAGATGATCCTGTCAAAATGACGTTAAGAAATGTCGCAATTATTCTATTACAGCGGACCAAATAATTCAAGAATTTCGTCGTATTATGAAAATCCATGGAAACGAAATAAAGTAATTAACTTACCTAGTAAAGCAGTTAACAAAGGTCTTGTGATTGGTATAGCTACTGCAGGACCTTCGACATTTTTCCTTTCAATTTTAGTCTTGATTTTCACTGAAGAAGTTGCTATTAAAATATCATGCGGCAGCTCTGGGACACCAGTATACAGCGTGAACGTAGCCCGTTCGTTATAAACTTTCTGATTTTCCGAAATCGTATTAATACGAAAATTGGTAGCCGACTATTCAAGTTCAAGTCGACTGTTCCACGTTCAAATAAGATATTTTCAAAATGACGACACTTCCGGAAATACCGGAAATCGACGCCAAAATTTACAATAAATTAATGTTTTTTAAGACTTTGCCTTAACGTACACGAAAAAAGTTATTCAAATTTCGGCCTCATACCTGAAAAGTGATCTGACAGCGCTACTTATATGAAAATAACTATTGTGATCGAGTATTCTATGGATTTGAATCCGTATCTCCTTTGCGATTGATATGTCGAAATCTAACCTGTGTTTCAATGTGTGTTTATTGGAGCGTGGAGTTCAAGTAAAGTCATACGATTTCGGATTCATGGATAACTCGCTTACAAATTAATTGGATCGCTTTTTATTTGCAAAATATGATTTGATCATCGCAATATTAAATTTTACATTATCATAATGAGTGTCTATTAAAATCTTGGTGCAAATCCTTTAAGCAAATCACAGCCACGCTATTTCTGGTTGGTTATTAGATGGATTTTTTTATGAAAGCATCAGTGAAAAGAAAGCATTAGAAAACCCGGTTTTGCTAATAATGAATTAGCGTTTGATGTAAGTACAAGACACGGGATGGGTTGGTAAATTGGTTTTGTGATGAGGTATAAGGCAGATATATGATTTCCCGGCAATGGCTGAGATCTCGAATCTCGTCGTCTTGGCGTTCATGAATTTAAAATAGAAGCCACTGGAGGCATCGTCATTTCCAATAGGAAATTTGCTCAAGGTGCGAGACTAAAATTAAGTTTGTCTCAAATGGTAAAATTCTTTTTCAATAAAGAACGTCAAATACGAGATTACGACGATGTTTTAAGGAAATTTAAAGCGGACAACGATCTGTACTTTGATCATTCAAGGTATTTCTTAGATGAATTGCATTTATTAAAAGGATTATTATTTTTCGATACAGTGAACATGAATAACTTCTCATCACGGTTTGTTAAATTCGAAATGGAATAATGTGACTAACTTATCCATTATTAGTGTTGAATGTTTGCAGAATATCGGGCGAGCTCGCAAATTTGCACTCTATAAACGATCATCTGTGTGCACACACCTAGGCTATGTTCATTAGCCATAATTTAAGTCATCGCTAATTAGTCGTTAGTGTTTCTAGCTATTAACCCCATGAGTATAATCTTCTGTTGTGTATTTTTAATCATATTTGTGTAAATAACAAATTTAAAGCTCGTCGGTAATTTCAGCCTCTCCATTTCCAACGTTATTTGAATATCACTCTTGCTCTTCTGACCTGAATACTGAAATCTGCTGGCATTATCCCTACTCCAAATTATTCTATTGTTCATAATTTCAGGCGAACCTGACTAACATTTTCAACTATTGCAAAAATGTTCACTGTGTTCAATGTGACTCAACACGAAAACCTGAAATAAAAATAAATATTAAACACGTACGTACTTCATAGACTAGTGCTGCTGTTTCAGTGAAATATCGATGCAAATTTGTGGTATATGTACCACACGCGCCTTAACGTCAAATAACCGAAAATACCCTTTTTTATTATACCTGCATCAGAATCGCCGTTTTAAGCACGCCTGAGCGTGCGAAAACAGGCGATTCAAGCACGCCGAGCTTTAAAGGTTGCTTAGGTAACAACAAATTCACCTACATTTTGAACAATGATAAATAAACATTTATAGAAAATTTATGATAGCAACGAAACAACAACAATTGATCATTTCTATATCAACGATTAATGACACAGATTACTTCGAAAAAGGTATTTCAATTTACTTTTTTTATTATAATTTTCAGATTGTAGTCCAGGTATAATAAAAAATAGCGTATGATACACGTTTATAAGGGCCTTTACAGCACGCACGACGAGTTTAAGAGCACGACGCGTAGCTTCCTTATAAACTTGTATCATAATATACTATTTATTTACAAGACTATTTACTTTTCTACCAGGTAAAAAGACAAAATTACGTTAATTGCTCACCTCGGTACATCGGTACATTTTTTGGTAATTGTTCACTTTAACTACTTCTGGAATTTTCGCGTTTTTTCTGGCTAGACAGCCTCAGGGCATCCTCCTAGATCGTGTCCCACCATTCAAACCTTGTGCAAATGCCTTTTTTTTCTCCCTAGTTGTGTTTCAAGGTCGCGTCAAGGTCGCGTCAAGGTCGCGCCAAGTCTTAGTATAACTAAAGGGTAAGGAAAATTTTCATTTGCATAAGGTTTGACTGGTGGGAAACGATGTAGGAGGGCGTCCTGAGGCTGTCTAGCCTGAAAAAACGCGAAAATTCCAGAAGTAGTTAAATTGAACAATTACACATTTTTTATTATAAAGATTTATCTCATCTCTTTAATAATTTAATTCAACCATAAAAACTAAAGACATTGCAAAATAAATGAATACCTTTAGTAGATTTTAAATATCAAATTGACAAAAACTTATAACGAGTGTTATAAAAATTGAACTTTTAATTGTAACAAATTTTGAGTGTCCGAAAAGAAAAAATGATTCGTAACAAGTGATACTAATTAAAGTAAATAAATTCAAGTGGAACCGGAGTGCACCTAGCAATCTAGTCTAGAGGAGTGAATAAACTTGTAACAAAATTAATTAAAACAGTGTAAGACAGTTTGTAATAAAATTAAAAAAAAATGAAAACATTAAAAATATTAATTATAAGTACCTGTTGGCTGTAAATGAAATATGTACCATTAAATCTGAATAGGATGACAGGTTATGAAATTATTAACCGTATCAAAATTACTATACTCAATAATTGCGTTAAAACTAACAATTATAATTCACATGATTGAAAAAATGAAAATTGCCAAAAGAGCAAACAAGGCAAATGTTATTGTGTTAAATTTAGTACATATATAGTTGGTCAACGTTTGTTGCTAAATCACACTCCACGATTTTCTATTTATTTACCTCAATAATTGTTAAATGTAAATGTAAAGTCATACTTGATTAATCGTCAGCAAATTTAAAATGATGTGGCTCACCCCAAAACCACACGTGATTTCTTATCCTGCCCATTAATTTGTTGGTTAGATGGTGTAAGGTTTTGATGTTTTGATGTTAGATGCACTAGAAGCTTAAACTAAAGCATTTGCTTCATTTTCGTAATACTCGTACTTTAGAAGGAATAAAATTTTCAGTAAGCTCAAATCCGAACCAGTATTCGATCAATTAAGAAACTTAACTTCAGAGGATCCGTGATTAATAAAACCGCTGAAACGGTGTTTTTGTTTGTGCCTTAGTGGATTCAAACTCCCTTAAGGTTATTCAGTAATGATTACAATGACGAGAAGATTATCGCCTGAACTAAAAACTTTGTTCAAACAAAAGTTTAGTAGAAATCCAATTAACGTCTTTTATTTGCTTAAGATACAAGACAGCTCCTGTTTTAACAATTTTTGATAATGAAACAAAGCAAATAGGGAAGTTCATTTGGCAGTTATTATTAGTAAGGTCCTATTGTGCATATTTACCATTCGTAATGTCCAGTGGACTATTTAGTTTGATCCCAACATTATTGACACAATAACTTTGGAGCTCAGTTTGCTAATCTGAAGTCAGAGCCGATCGTCCTTGTACCACAACTGAGAGAAATCCTTCTAGACGTCATTACCATCCAGTTAAGTACATAGTAAAACCACGTTCTCAACTTGTCTAGAGTAGAATAAACCATAAAACGTATTTGCAAAGTAATGGAATAGACTTGAATTTAATTAACGAGTCATCGCTTCTTTTAGTCAATAAGTAATATCTAAATTGTTTTCATTGTTGATCATTTTTCTGATCTCAAAACAGTTTATTAGTGAACATGACTGTAAACACGAATTTGTCAATAGTAGAGGCATTCAAATTGGTTGGTGCAATTAAAGATCACGCTTCAGAATGTAATTACTAATTACTTTCCGTTGAATACAAGAAGCACTCAATACATTATAAACACTGTTTTGGAAACAAAAAGGTAAATTGATTCCCAAGTATACTGCAAATACATTAAATAGGGTTGTTAGACCAATTACTTTCCCATAACTCGTCTGTAATTTTCATCGATTTGGGTCATTGGAATTCTATTACAGAAGGTATTCATTATTTTCTGTAATCTTTTTATTGATGAAACCGACTCATTATCGTCGCTCCTGTTAGATCCTTTCGCTGACCTAAGGTGCCACCAAAACAGTAAATTGGGGTCTTTCGATCAAAAGACGTTAGATTACTGAGATTTTTAAGGCCAATCGTTCACCTCCACCCGTTTTAGTTGAACAATTTTGTAACTTCAGAAACTGCTACGAACCAGTACTCAGCTGCCCATTACGAGCTACCCAATTACCCCCAACAAATGGGTGGTGTGCTGAAACGCCACATTGTCTGGACACAAAAAAAGCTCACATATGAAGTTGGTTATGATATTTTGAAATTTCAAATCAAGAAATCGTTATCGGCGCCATTTCATCCAGCTGCTGAAACTTGTTATTTGTTACCATAATTTCGCTTTTATTCAACGATTTCGGTAAACTAAAATATGTACTGTGGAATTTAGGGGTGAATTCTCGTTATCCAATCTATCTCCAGAATCTCATCTCCATCACAGTAATAAATATAAAATAAAGGGTTAAATTATCTTGCATAAGAGATAAATTTGTTGAAAATGTAGAGGAAAATAGAATACATACATATTAATAACTCTACATTACATAAGTGTATGTGATGCAAAGTCAAAGATAAATAAATACATATGTATAAATATAAAGGCTTTACAAAACATAAGTACGTTTCAATTCAGAATTAAGGTATAGTTCAGAATAGTTGCAAAATTGTTGGGCTGTATTAGGTTGAAAGCAAGTTCCTTCACTGAACTAACTATGTATTATTATATCGTCGTAAGAAGACTTATCATGTTTTATGCATTCCATTACCAAGCTTAATATTATATTACGTCTGAATCGTGTGCATCCGCATCTTTTGATGGTAATCAGGTCGAGTTCGAAAAGCAAAATTTACATCAATTCTTTGTATGACTGTGGAATTCATTATTTTCGTCGCCACCGAACGAAGACGAAATTTAGTTACCATAACGTTCTCCGTAATCCAACGTAAGCGCAAAGCTCGAGGCCCATTTAATTTTATATTAATTCAGAAGATGTTCCACACTAACTATATTATTCAGAAAGTTATGTAGTGAGATAATTGAATAACAATAATCAAATTGGACTTCGCCTTCAGTTTTTAATCGAGACAAGAAAAGTGACAATAATTAATAGGAGCTGCCATTAAAAATAGCGGCGTCCGGTTCCGGTAAAAAGAACTTGTTGCGAGGACGTTGAGTTATTAAATTATCGCAAACGTTCAAGATTGGGTGCCGACTTCCATTTGCTAAATGATTTAATCAATAATCAACGGAAATCACTTTAAAGAACGATTGAAGAATCATAAGGTCAATAAGAGAGTGCCTTGATGGTAATTTATTGCACCCAAAAATTATAAGGGCGAGACTTTGATTGCAGCAGTAGCAGAAGATTTCCCAAGTAGATAAATGCTCGGATTAGTTTATAATTAAATTCGAAAATTGAATTTACTCGAGTGTATTTGTTGCGTCCAAGAAAGTGCACTTTTGGGAACAGAGAATTTTTGACCGAAGGCTAGAATGTTTGGAATTTTTCGTTTGTTAGGATGTTAATTAACTGTAAGGGTATTACCAGCGATACGAGATTTTTTTCCTTTCTGAAATATGTAATTTGGTGGAAAGCTTCCACGAATTCCATCCACGAGATATATAGCATCATTTGTGAGTTATCGATTACAGTCACATTAAATGTAGCCACCACATTTTATGATAGAGGAAAGTTAAATGGGAAAAACTGAAATGAGAATTACACATCTCGCGTTCATTAAATATGAGGTTTAAATGGAATAACTGAGTGCAGGCTCACCATGTTTTATCCAGGACTGCTGAAAATTAACGAGACTTTAAGAGCGGCTGAAATATTTTTCCGAATATACACGGAAATCGTAAATTAAGGGTGGTGACACAGACAACCTGCAAACACGGTGCAAATTTTGTGGGTTCAATGAGAAGTCGTTTGTTTTATGAAATGTGTGAATGTTTTAGTTTATAAATTTAAATTGTAATAAAGTTAATGTAATACCCCAAGGCAGTACAATATCCTTGTCTAACATAAGAATTTTTGGAGGAAACAGAAACCTACTAACAGAATACGCATCTCTACTATTACTGAAAATTTTTAATAAACAATTGTCAGAACGTTGTCATGTTGGTATAAGCCAAACAGTGATTTTTATGATAATACGATTAGCCACACTGAGTGTCAACAATTTTTTAATGTAACTGAGCCTGCGCCCTGACAAGCGAGAGTTTATTTCAATTTGAAAAAGATTTTTCCTGATGTTTCATTAAATTTGTTTTTAAAATGAATTTACGGAAGAAAGGTACGGGAAGTGAAGTGAATATAACCTCAACTATGGTGCTAAATTCTTATACAGCTGGTCCATATGCCCATATTTTAGGGTGGTACAGTGTGGTTTTTTACTTAATTTTGATACTGACAATTGTTTATTAAAAAAAATTCACTATAGATTAATCGAATCCTGTTGTTTTATACCGGGTGACTGACTAAAAACCTTTAACGTTGTATCTTGTTTTTTTTTTTTATCCGATTTTAATAAATGGCCACTGTATACAAGGTGTTTTCGAAGTTGAGGCGTTCCTTGTAACACGTGATACTATACATTATTTTTAAGAATTTTAGCGTAAATCTTCTTAGTAAAATGTTTGTATTAACGGAGATAACTATAATTAACTATAATCAATTCACTTTTGAACTGACGAACTAAATTTAGTAACTTTTGTCTTGTGAACATATCTTTTTACTGCGAATTTGGACTTTTAAAAAGTTAGGATAGGGGTCACGTCATTTGTTCTGTCAAAACTGGTCCCAATCAAAGTATAATGAAATTAAATTTGTTTAATTGTTTTGAAAAAAAAGCAAAGTTGCACTAAACAAATACGAAAAGGCAGTTAAAGGTAACAAAGAAATAATTTTGCATTTTGCTACTAATCCTCGTCATCGTCGCTGTTTTCTAAGTCTGATTCGGAATCTTCAACCAAAATAACAATAATTGGGGATTCGTCATGGATGGATTCTTGTTCTTCATTTAAAATTTTGTACATACTTCTGGGACTAAAGCCTGTACAGCACTTAGGGAGAGTTTTATTTTAGATTAGGATTTACCGAAAAAACATTCGCCACTGCTTCTATAATTTTGCACTTTACGTATTGACGTTTCCATTATCTTCATCAGTAATTTCTTTTATTTTGTTGAAAGCCTATAAAATGTGCTGCTTCGTCTGCTTGCTTATTGATGCTTTACTCCGTTTTGGAAATTCATTCATTTTGACAGTGACAATAAGACAATAATATGACAATTTAAATAATTGCCAACTGTCGAATTTTTATTTATTTTGTAAAAAATCTAACAAAAAAAAATAGTTCCAGTTAGTTCGTCATTACAAAAATGAATGCATTATACCGGGACATTTTTTTAACTCTGAATATAGTCCATACTTATTCCCTATGTTCAATTTTAAAAAACACAGATCAATGCATTGTGAGTTGCTATGTAACCAACTATACCGAACACCAGAGATTTTGAAATAATGTTAAAAATTGTTCCGATTGATGGAATTGGTCTATCATGTGTTGCATTGGAAATGTCACGCACATTTCTAATGCTCTGATTGGCATAGAATAACTGCATTATGTGTATTTCTTCTTCAAACAACTTGACCATTTTGTTAAACTGTCAAGTACCTACTTATTTTCGTTACCTTGGTTACGTGATTACATACATGCATTGACCTGTGTTTTTTAAAACTGAACATAGGGAATAAGTATGGGCTATGTTCAATGTTAAAAAAATGTCCCGGTAGTAATCTACCACGTCAGTTATTAACTTATTAATATAAGTTAATAACTGACGTGGCCCAGGATGGTGTCTTTCTGGAAATCGCTCTGCGTACTCTCTGGACGCCGCAGCTGCATTCTGATAACGTGATAACATTGCCCATACATTAGCAACATATCTGTGAGCTCATTATTTTCGTAATGATAAAGCCATTCCGACTAATTAGATGACAACTCTGACAGTATTTTTGGTTAACGTCTGTGCTCATTTGATTTTTTTTCGTCAATTCTAATTTCTAACAGATCAGTGCCAATTTGAGCAGGACCGATTTCAAAAATTTCAAAAAAATTATTTATTGTATCTTTATTGCCGTATACATTTTACTAAGGTGACTTTGGCTAAAACTCTTTAAAACAACGTATACTACCACATGTTAAAAGGAACACCTCAACTTCGAAAACACCCTGTATTTGTTTTTATTCAATGTTACAGATTTTTTTCTGAATATAAAAATGCAAGAACTATACCCATAGATTAAACAAAAGTCAAGAAATTAAGGAGTTAATGTAAAACATTTAAAAATCAAATGACTAAGTAAACAAGAGAAAAATTTATTCCAAATGCTCGAAATGACTAAGTGAGCTCTCGATATTTGTCGATCACGCCATTTGTCAAAACCGTTTGATAATAATAATTATAATCATGTTGTTGTGGAAAAATATTTCCAAAGACGATTTAGTGTTAACGTATGGTGTGGTATTTTTGGAGATAGATTGAACTAGTGGATCCCTTTTTTATTGATGGCAGTCTTAATCAAGAAAAATATCATACTCTATTGTTATCAAAGAAAATAAGCAACTTTCTGGATGAAATGCCATTAGCAGTGTTGAACAGAGTCGTGTTTCATCAGGACGACTACACCACATAATGCATCTAGGAATGTTGCATTTTTAATAATCATTTTGCTGGTCGATGGATGGATACTTAGGGACTTATTCGATTGCCCGCTAGATCCCCAGATTTGAATCCACTGGATTTCATTCTATGGGGTTACATTCGAGACAATGTTTATTTAACCCTACGTAACCTGAGAAGAGTTAAGAAGAAGGATAGTGCAAACCTGTAAGGAAATACCCCCGAATTTTTTACTGAATGCAACGATGGGCATTTCTAGAAGGTGTTGACAGAATATGGAACAGCATGGAGACAATTTTGAACAACTAGAAGAGATTTTATATTGTATACTTATTGTAATTATACAGGGTTATTCTAAATGATTGTAGTCGAAGTAGGCGTGAAAACTGAATGTAAAATTTATGGTTGCCGCTCCACATAAAAAAATCATCAAAATGATGTGTTAAATTGGGTGCAAAACAACTCAATATTTTTAAAATTGATTGTAGAACAACTCAATATTTCTGGATTCAATCGTTAATTTAACAAAAATAAATAAAATCCTGATCACCGCACTTTTCACCTAAAAAATGACAGTGGCAGCGACACAACTGACAGTTCACATGAAAGCGGCAAAAACGTAATAACATGGGCATGGCCTACTTCGACTACAATCATTTAGAATAACCCTGTAGTATAAGTGTTTTATGGTGCTATTCTCTAAGCAAAAGTCGCCCACTGTAACTCTATAACTCTATAAGCTACAGTCTGTAACACAAAATGGTATTCTCTAAGGGAAATTGTCTCTGTAACATACATTCTATAGTTTACAGTCGCTGTAAATTTATGGTGAGACAAATCGTCACCATAAGCACTGTAAAGCCTCTGTAAGTCATCAATTCATCATAAATGTCAGTACATGTAATCTTGACGTTTGGTTTCATGTTAATTCTGCCTGGTTCTACCGATTATACCGACTCACTATCACATCACTAAAATTAGTAGGTAAAGTAAAGACTTCTTTGCGGGATGCTTCTCGTTTATTTCTCGATTACAAGTGCCGTAGAGTATAGTCTATAACCCCCACCAGTGGTAGGGGCTAACGGCCAGGAGACCAATTCTTGACCCCTCGTTAGTTTGCATATCGTTCGAATTTTAGCGATTATTATAAAAATCAATTCTTGATCACTCGCAGATCTGCATAATCGCTAAATAACGCTCGCTATTCAACGAGCACACTTTTATTAGTATTTTCATTACAAGGACAGTTTAATGTAGAAGTATATTTTGTGAAAGATGCATCGATGTAATATCATCCTCCATTAGGACTGTTCAAAAGTTGCATGGTGTAAAATATTTACAATCATCATGGATGAATTAATGAATATTCCATTGCCTGAAAATTTGGAAGTGGCAGAAATTGATAATGAAAACTTTCGTGTTCCGCGTGCTCCACATAACCCCTTTCTTGGATTGTCGGAAGCAAATTTTATTAAGAATTTTCGTTTATCAAAAAATCTGTGCATGTTTCTTATAGAAACATTAGAATCTTTTATGAGACTAAAACGAAGAGCAACAGATCTCGACATTCAAACAAGAGTTTTAGTTGCCCTAAATTTTTATGCAAGTGGAAGCTATCAACCAATGATTGGATGTAGCAAATACTTAGATGTTTCCCAACCATCTGTTTGTCGTGCAATCAAAGAAGTTACGAATGCTTTAAATAATCCAGAGATATTTAACCGCTGGGTACATTTGCCGAATAACTTCGAACAATTGAATAATGTTAGATTAAATTTTTCACAAAAACATGGATTTCCTGGAGTAATTGGGTGTATCAACTGCACCCACGTTGCTATAGTATGTCCACCGGGCTTCTGTTTTTCAGAAGCCTTTGCCCCCCTTTTTGATGCCTTTGAATCCATTTTACCTCTAACGTCAAAATTTCAGACATAATTTTGCTTGTCATTTCCTTAGTTATATCAATTTGAACCCTGTTGCCACTTCTATTGAACGCTCGTTAACGCCCATCGTTAATTAGATTGCGAATGCTCGTCAAGAATTGACCAAAAATTAATCATTCGTTAAAGTGTGATCGCAATTTATAGTATACGCATTTTAGCGCTTGAAGTCAAGAATTGGCCTCCTGAACAACTTCCAAATGTAATTTGAGGAAATATTTGGATTTAATTCGCCAGAACGAAAAATATCATCCGTTTCCATTAAGTTCGAATATTCTTCGTACTGCTCGGAAATTGTATTTTGACACCTTTTTCGTTTTGTAATTGTTCATTTTGACACTTTCCATTTTTGAAAGGTACGAAATTTGCATTGTTCACTTGGGAAAAGCTTGCTCCACTAATTTTCAAATGTATTAAATAGCTCTGTAAGGCAAATGCTTACAGAGGTATTTAGAGAATACGAATTTTATGTATCTCTGTAAGGACATTTCTTACATTGCTCTGTTAGCTACATACTGTAACTTTTTACATTATGTAGTGAAATTTTAGAGAATAGCACTATTAGATAGCATTTTATCCACGCAAAAATGTTTAAACGAAAGTGCGAACGCACGACGACGTGGATAAAATGCGACTAAAACACGAATGCAATATAACGTTTTATCCACATTCACAAGCCCAGATTATTATTTAAAATATCACAAAGAATGTCCCTTCTGAAACTCGGTGAAACTCAGAACGCGAGGTGCTGGTTGCTAAGGTTATTTGTTGTTTCATTTCATTTTCACTTATCTACTAGTTTATTCCGCTAGTGGATAAAATGCTAGTTAATACGATTCATAAGAGTGGATAAAAGTCGTTTTAAAATGTGATTGTGGATAAAATAAATTTATTGTCCTTTCTTTTAATGTACGAATATTCAATTGTAATATAATAATACAATGAGTAGTCAATGTTATGCCGATTATTGCGCAGTCGTCAAATTCATATCCCAGCGCCGTCGTTGACAGTAACACCAACGCAAAAGTGATCTGCATAACATTGACTACGAATCGTGTTTGGAAGACTATTTAATGAATCAAATTCCTCAATTTTTTTTCAGTTTTTCAAATTGGTTAGAAAATAATATTTTTTTAAATTATTTCCGTTGGATAATGTTAGAATGTAACGTTAAAAATCCAGAACATTTCTGGGTCTAACGTTAACGCTAACAATATCATGTAACATTAACTTTCATCATAACGCCATTGTGAATGGTCTACACTGTTAACATTAACGTTTTAACATCGACGTAACGTTAACGCCATTGTGAATGGGCCTTAATTTGCGGCAGCGTTAGTGATAAACTTTCTTCAGCATTCATTTTCAAACAAAATGCGAAAATTAAAAAAATCTGGCGTTTTAAATTAATTTTTTTCACAGCCGGCTAAAATTATGCCACATAAAAAATGTCACCAACCACCGCAAAATTCGCTACATTTAACATTTTTATTTTTTTATTAATAAAATGGTATCAAGCGGCAAAATAGAAAAAATAGTATAAAAGATTCGTTGCAGAAGGTCCTTTAAGCACTCATTTGTTCCTCAACTCGCCGCTTCGCGGCTCCATTCTGAATTTCAAATTCGTGCTTGAATAGATACCTTCTGCAACTTATATTTTAATATATGTACTATTAAAGAAAGATTTTCATCTGTTTAAAATAATCTCTTTAAGTACTACTTAGTACAATATTCGATGATATTTTTACTAGTCCAATATCCGCTGCAATTCTTTTGTAACCATGGAAATCACTAAAATTAAGTTTGTTTCATTGGTTGATGAACATTAAGTGACACATGAATTAAATAGTCAGAAAACGATAGATATCGAAGAAAATATCGAGTCAGAGAATGTTGAAGTATTTTACAAAATAGATTACATATAATCATTTTGTTCCACACTAGTTAAAATGTACGATCAAATGAAAACACGTTTAATACAATATGCGAAAGCAGTAAAGAAGTAATGTCTTCTCAAGGTTTCTCAAATAACAAAGGTTTCACTGTGTGTTAACCTGAAATAACTAATGTACATAATTAGAGAAAATGTTACGAGTGTCACAAAAGTAACATTATGGTTACAGTAATAGTATATTATTATTCAATGAGCGGATAATGATGACTGTTACTCGCGAAGATGATTTTGTGTCATGAGCCGCAGGCGAGTGGCGTAATTCATCCGAGCGAGTAATAACCACTATCCACTTTTCTACGACTATTATGAAGAGAAATTGATAAATAAGTTTCATTATTAGACAAACTGAAATTGATGTTTTAAAATTACATATTACTTTGTATTCTTGATATTATTGCATTAAAATTTGCGATTGGATTTCATAAACTATACTCAACGGCATAATTAACCGCCCACCTGCTTTAAATGACTTAGCTTTGTCAAATATGTGGGCTTGATGAATCAAATTTTATGGACATCAAAGCCGGTTTAATAATAATCAATCTATTGTAATACATAAGTGAGATAAATCAAATAAAAAATCAGCTAAACTTTGATTTATTTGAAAATATTTAATAAAATTTTGGTGGGCGGTTAATTTTGCCGCTGAGTTTAGTTGCTGATATTTGCAGTGAGTAATGAATCCTGTTATCCAATAAAATAGTATATTATGAATATTATGATACAAGTTTATAAGGAAGCCTTTAAAGTACGCGCGACGATTTTAGGAGCACGACGCGTAGCGGAGTGCTTTTAACGTCGCAAGTGCTTTAAAGGCCCTTATGAACGTGTATCATACGTTATTTTTTATTAAACCTACACTACAATCTGAAAATGATAACAAAAAAAGTAAATTGAAATACCTTTTCCGAAGTAATCTGTGTCATTAATCTTTGATATAGAAATGGTCAATTGTTGTTGTTTCGTTGCTATCATAAATTATGTATAAATGTCTATTTATCCTTGTTCAAAATGTAGGTGAATTTGTTGTTACCTAAGCAACCCTTAAAGCTTTAGTGTTTTAAAGGCCCTTTTCCGCACGCATTTTAGTGTCAAAAACAGGGATTATGATTCAGGTATAATAAATAGTATATTAAGTATAAAGAACGGTAATGACAATGTACGGATCGAAGACAATTGTTTGGAGGAGGAGCTTGCGACGACTCCAATATTGTCTGAGATCCGTACATTGTCATTAACGTTCGTCATGCTTATGAGATTTTTTGCGCGATTGAATATTTATTACAAAACATTCCTAACTAGAATGCAATGCGATACGATGCCCTTCACATCGTGTTGCCACAATGTCGATTTTTGTATCGCGTTTCTAAGGCAATCTGCAAACAACTACCGCCATTGCATTTTTTGTGCGCAAATATCGCCAGTTGTGTTGAAAAACAAGCAGTAAAATGAGTGATATTAGTGATTCCGAAAACGAAGTGGATATTGTAGAAGAAACTTTGAATGTGGGGTGCGTCACAAATAAAGAATTTTTGAAAGTAACGACCTCAACGTGTAATTAAGAAGACAAGGAAAATTTGTGGTATGAAAATTTTGATAATACTAATGTCGCGGCAAGTTCACTAATATTATTTCATTGCAGCGGCAAGGAATGTCGACCACAAGAGCCGTGTGAGTTTCCAGAAAGTGCTAACATCTTGTCTTCAACTTCTGTCTACATAAATCAAGAATTTTCGAAACCAGCGAACTCAATATGAAATCAAGAAGACAAGGAAAATCCGGGGTATGAACATTTTGACAATGCCAATGTCGCGGCAAGTTGCTAATGCTATTTCATTGCAGCAACAAGGAAAGCCGACTACAAGAGCCGTGTGAGTTTCCAGAAAGTGCTAACATCTTGTCTTCAACTTCTGTCTACATAAATGAAGAATTATTTTCGAAACCAACAACCTCAATGTGTACCTAATCAAGAAGACAGGGAAAATGCGGGGTATGAAAATTTTGACAATGCCAATGTCGCGGCAAGTTTGCTAATGGTATTTCATTGCAGCGCCAAGGAAAGCTGACTACAAGAGCTTTATGAGTTTCCAGAAAGTGCCCCCACATCTTGTCTTCAACTTCCGTCTACATAAAAATTATTATAATAATCGATTAATTTTGAATAAACTTTACTTACCGTTCTAGAACACCAAAAATTACTTACCATCGAATTTATCGTTAGCAACGAGTAAACAGAGCTTACCATCTTGGAAACAGACGTGGTAAACAACCAAATAGAGTACAATCGCGCAAAAAAATACTTTAAATTACAATATTATCCAATAGGAATAGAAAAACATTTTTTTAGCAATTTTATTTTACATTGTAATTCTGTTATTTCCAGCGAAAAATAAACGTAATTGTTAACTAATAATAATAATTAGCGTATTGCAATCCTTCTATTTAAAAATCTAATACCAAGTAATTCTGTAGCAGTTTTAGCTTTTTAAAATGTACCTTTCTTGCTTACTTTCTTTGTTTAACACTCGTCATACGTGTACTTTGGGTCTGTTAGGTTTCTAGCTTTTAGGGTTTCATCCGATTACGTCCAGAACTTTCACATTTCAAGTTTTGGTTGTAGTTAGCATTGAACAATATTGTTGACTTTCTCGTCTACGAATATTTGATACAGTTAAACCTTGTTAGCCTTGTGTTCTCTTTGTCTGTATCCCTTTAGATGTCTTTTTAATTTTTTCTCTTCACAATTATGATTATTCAAATTATAATAAAACCAGTGAAAAATTACGTGCGTGGTTTATTATACATTATCATTATCCCTAATATAAAAGCAAAAAACTTTAAAGGCATCGAAGGACTTGAGCATCACCGCACTAAATATCTACAGGGTTAGTCACGAGAGACTTCCAGTGAAAATTTCTTTATATGTAACCCAAAATACAAGAAACCTCTAGGACTTAATATTTTGTTTAATTCAAAATAAGTTACCAATCCAGTACATATTGCCTATTTGGAAATCGCCGTGTGTAAATAAATGTAGCTTGCGCACCATTTTCTTTACATTCTCTATATAAGAAAACTGATATGACAGACAATAAGGGCCAGCAATCGTTGATTTAAGTATTATTTTTTATAAATTGAAGGGGCTAGAAACTATTGCAAATTGTAGTTTCGGTTGCATATAACGAAATTTTCATCGGAAGTCTCTTGTGAACAACCCTGTATATTAGTGTTTTAGGAGACTATGTTGAAAAATAAAATGATATAGGTCATCAACTGGACTCAATAAGGGAATTTGCTACAATAACAAAACATAATTATTAGCTCTTGTTTCAAGGATACAGCATATGGAACACTCACTATCTTTATAATTTCGCTCTTTGTGTTAGGTATAGGTGAGATTTACATTACGGTACTATATTGTTTATAAAGTTAAAAAAAGCACTCCGTCCTGGAATGAAAAATGTCCAAAATAATTCGCTACGGGCCGGTTGCACCAACGTGAGTTAAATTTAACTACATATTAAAATATACGAGAACTTTGTTATTATAACAATTGGTAACTAAAGTAACGAAGAATTTTAACGTACAGTTAACTTTAACTGGCGTTGGTGCAACCGGCCCTACATAAAATATAAATTTGGGACTTAAAAAAATTGTGAACGACATGAATCGAGAGGGCCAGCTGTCAACTGCATATCTCAGGATCAAATTCCCACGGGATAGTGATGCCACAATAAAGGAAAGTTTTTATTCATATATTCAACGCTTTAAGGGAATTAACAAAAATATAATATCGCGTAAATTCTGAACTAGAGCTAATTGTTTTCGTTAAACTTACTACTTTATACTTTCTAAACTTAAGGTGTTTAAGACAAAATTAAGAAATAAATTAAAACTTAAAATTGTTTTCTTTTTCTCTTTTGGCCATTAAAAAAAAGTTTCAAAAATTATATTGTTACGTACTCAAAAAATTGTAAGTGCGTATTAAATCTAGTGTCTTGGTCGATTATTTTGAAAATAATAATTGATTGAATTTTTGTATCATTTTGCTTCCACGTTTCTCACAACAAATGCTGAACCACACTCGTAAAATTGTATCACGTGGCAAAATGTTATAAAACGTAATATAAAATTAGCTTGCGGTCATAAAACCACATGTGCAAGATAGGTGGAATTGTGACTGAGTAATTTCTTCCCCGTTGCGCCCAACAACCATAATCATGTTTCATTTGAAGAACTAGAAGAATTTTCACCTTGAAATATTAAGACATTTTCGCTCAGTTTCGAACGATAAAAGAAATACAAAAAGTGTTCTTTGGTTGACGAATCCTGCATGTACGAGTATACATTGTGACAGCACAGACAGCATTGTGAAAAAGAATTATTACGTTATAAATGATGCGACATGATTCAACTAAATATTCAGCATTTATGTGCCTTTGCTAGAACTAAGTTTATTTTTGAACATTTATTTGATATTACCTTTCATGTGTATATTCGTAATATAAAGACCTCCAGATTTACGTCCAAGCTAAATCACAAATATACACTGCTGTGGAGAAAAATTGCGTACATTTCAAAAATCAAGCAATCAAGTTTTCGACTATTTTGTGCCTTGTAAATGTGGATTTTGACATTATACAGAGTGTCCCGAAAATGGCGCACTCACTGCTTACTACCTGATCGAGGATGTTTAAATGTAGGTACATGAAAAAAATATGGAAAAAAATTTTCAGACAAAAAAATCAATTATTTTTATTATTATTATTATTAACGGTATTACAATGTAAACAAAGATATATTCGTACATCATTCATCACCTTGATATGTTACCGTAGTGGATTTAAAATAATTTTTTCGATTTCCAAAGCTTCTAAATTCTCTATTATGCAGGATTAGAATTAATATTGGTATGTAGTGAGTGATCTTGTACTTTGTGATAATATGTACGATTAGAGGTAAGTAGCTGTCATGACAATTTAATACATTTATTTCGAAATAATTGACCTGTTAAGTGCCACTTTCAAACACCGTCAAATCAGCAAATAAGTCCAATAGAATGTTTTTAACATTTTTCTCACGTTTATGGTAATCTCTTCTACACCGTAGTGCATCGGAAGTGCGCCGTTTTCGGGACACTCTGTATTTGTAAATAAGTTATAAACTGTCAGTCATATCGTCACTATTTTATTTGTTATTATCAGGGAAATGAAACAGTTGACACTGACAAATAAAAAGTCAAAACCAATCTAGACCGACTTAACACAGCGAAAAATAGGTGTACGCGATTTTTTTTCACAGCAGTGTACAAATACCTTTTTTAGACACCCGCAATGAAAAAGGTAATTTTACGTACAAGAAGTAACTCATTTTCGGACGTACTTTTTCGAACGCACTTTTTCGGGCCCACTTTTCAGGGCATGGACCGTGGCGCCATCTGTTGGTTTGTTTAGTAAGTTAACAACTAAACCGACAAAATCGAGTAAACCGACTGAATACAAATAAATATTTGACAGTTAAATTTAACCAAAGTATTTTATTTGCCCGAAAAAGTGTTGCATTGTTTATTTCTGATGCTTATTTGGTGCTTAATAAGAACGTTCATATAATCGATAGCAACAGCGCGATGAAGAAATCTCTAATACAACAGCCAAAGTGATGTCTAATGTCTAATACGCCGCCGGACATCGCAGATGATAATTGCAATTGGTAAGCTGATAAAAAATACTATAAAAAATTGATAATATGCATTAATAAATGTATCTACACTGACCACCAAAATTAACGCATCACTTGTATTTTTACGGTTTTTTTGAAAAGTTTTAATTTAAAGCAAAAAATTGTTATACACACTGAAAATAGAGGAAAAACATAGATCATTCTACAAGAGTAATTAAAATTTCCAGCCACTGTGTACAAAAATGAGCAAAAATATTGTTTTTGCTCGATTTTTAAATTTACTCGAAAATATTTTTTTAGTAACAGTTGAAAAATTGAATCAGTATTGACATCAATCTTCATTTACTTTTAACATGGGTGATGTTAGGAACAACTTCGCATTTAAAAAGTCCGGGCAAGTGGTTTTGTTAGCTCAGAATTAAGAGAGTCGGAGGACTATAGCATATTACTTTGGTATGAACCAATCTACCGTATCTAAAGTTCTAAGAAGACATCGGGAGACTGGAGGGCACACAAGGAGGCGGGGACAAGGCTGAAAACGGATCACAACACCTCACCCGGACCAATACTTAATAATCATTAGAGAAGGGTTTCTCACTGCTCTCCGACTTCAAGATCGCATGTTAGACAATATGCACTCCGCCTGGGTGAAAATACTGTTAGAAAATGACTAAAGGAGGATCAGATACATCCGAGAAGACCAGCCACTGGATCCAAGTTAACTCCAGCTCTTCGGAGGGCGCGTTTAAACTTTGCATTAGAACATGTCAATTGGGTCGAAGAAGATTGGCGCAGAGTTTTGGCCTTCGATGAATCCAGGTTCTGTCTATACAAGTCTGACGGACAGGTAATAGTGCATAGACGACCTGGTGAGTGATATGCGCAGTGTAATTTCGTTACTAAAGAGAGTTTTGGGGGAGGGTCAATAATGGTATGGATAGGAATATCTTTAGACGTAGCTACATAGCTGGTGGTTTTAGATAGACGCAATAAATGCACATCGATGTAGGACGAACATCTTGGAACCTGTTGTTGTACCTTATGCCCCATTCGTAGGGCAAGACTTCATTTATATGCACGATAACAGACTGCCACATATTGCAAGGGTAATTTCCGACTAATTTAGGACTATTGAAATATCAGTTATGAAGTGGCCAGCACGTAACCCTGACCTGAACTCAATCGAACACTTATGGGATAATATGGAAAAGCTGTTACAGGCAATGTAAGGACGTCCAAATGACTTCAGTCAGCTAACAAGAGCACTTCTGGATATTTGGCAAAATATAGGCTAAAATCATAACAGAAACTTCATTTTTAACATGCCACTACGTTAATGAGCTATAATTAACGCCAGAGGGGACAATACAAGATTTCAGAAAACTAATCTTTAAATTTCGATGGTTTTTTCGATTTCTCATTTTTACTCGTGATGTTACCTTTTCGAATTTTTATATTTTTTTTACATTTATGTGCTCTTTTTTGTAAGAAAATGTGTTGAAAATATTTCCCAGGGTTCAGCTGTTATTGTTGTTAACATATTTTTTTAAATATTTCAAAACTTACTTTTTTAATTAAAAAAATCAAAGTGATGCGTTAATTTTGGAGTTCAGTGTATTTGACAAAAATTGATACAAAATAAATTTGTAATTTTTCTAATGATGTCTTTTGCTTTGTAATTCGTGGGGTCGCCTAAAAAAATTAATGTGCACCTCGGCCCAAAAGTGCCTTTTGTCCTCGCCTGTTTTCAAGTCTCGGCTGCGCCTTGACTAGAAAACCCAGACTCGGACGAAAAACATGCACTTTTTGCCCTTGATACACAAATAACTATTTTCTATTTTGCACCTATAACAGAGTCAGTATAACACTCAAACGGGTTTCGAAAAGGAGGTCTTTTCGATACGCGTTTCAGGAATATTTACTTAAATTTTTAATGTTGGCAGTGACTCATTGTGAGTTGTTGCTACGTGATCACTGCACTTCACGACACTTTAAATTCAAAACTTACTTACTTAATTGTTCATCTATTTACCAGCGTTACCAACCCTTATACCGGGTGTATCATGAAAAATCTTTGGTGCTGTAACTTCCTTATTTTTCATACGATTTTAATAGATGATGTGTCAAACAAAATCGTTTTAAATGGGCTACAATTTGAATTGATCCAATATTTGTTCTTGAGTTCTGTTTTTGACAGATGATAGTCAACTTTTTTTTTTCAAATTGCATTATTAACTTTTTTTTGCTCAGTTTTATAGATTTTTATTTTGAATATGAAAATATAAACAATCATGCTCATGCATAGAAACAAAAAGAAGAAATTAAAAAATAATGTATTTTTTTTTAATTAAGCAAGCAGTCACATTAAACAGTAATAAAAGTGCATTCTAATTTTGCAAAGCGACAATGGGCGTCAGTGAAAGGTGTCGAATATGCCTTAGAGAGAATTGAGGTAATTACTATAGTAAAGTTATAATTACATGCTTGATTTTTGGAATTAATATTTTTTTTCATTAAAAGCAAATTTTTGATTTTTTATTTTAATGTTTGTGTATTCAGAAGATAAACATTTATCAGAATAAAGATAAAAAAATATACAGTGCAACTTAAAAAAACAAAGTTAGCTGCGGTCTGTCAAAAAGAAATCATAGCATCTCGGGCTATAGTGTTTCTAAAACAATTTTATTTGACGTATCATTTATTAAAATCGGATAAAAAATAAGGAAGTTATAGCACCAAAAATTTTTCATCATACACTCGGTATATATTTGCCAAATATAATTTTCCTAGCATTATGTTTTGAACTGTTTTTAAATTTAAGGGACAAAATAGAAAAAATATTGTATTATACTCGTTTTATAAGCCATTTTGTCGCACTTGTTTGCTTTAAAACGCGTGCCACAAAATGGTGTGTATAATAAATTACTAATTTTTACTTTGGGACTATATGAAAGCTATTACGACACGCATTTTGCGTGCTATAATAGAAATTTGCGTATCGAAACAGACTAGTGCTATTTACTTTTTCAAGGTTAGTTTGACGAAAATGAAATGTCAAAATAAACGTCAAAACAAAACCAATTTTAATGTAAGTTGTTGTTTCCGCGGAATATACAATTGTTGCAAACATTAATAAACGTGTCTTGGCCAGTTAGACTAATCCCTGGTAAATTGCTGTCAACATTTTCGTGAAAATTGCTTTCACCGCGAACTACTATGCTTTTATTCGTGTCGTAGAATGGCGCCATTTGAATCTTCCGAACAATGACATTTGTTGCCAACCACGACAAATTTCCCCAAATTTGAAAAATTGTTAATTTTCGCTTAAAAATTGTTTAAAAATTGCAAAGTAGAAAAAATAGGATATGGTATGTCGTTTATAAGGCATTTTGTTGCACTTACTCCTTTATGGCACTCCTCGCAAGCTCGTCGTACCCTAAACCCGTGCGTGCTACAAAATGCTTCTTATAAAACTCGTATCATATTATACTATTGCGATATGCAGCTATTAAACATTGATGTAACAAAGTGCAGGAAAGCACTTGAAAACAATATGCCTTTTACATTTTTCAAATATTTACGATACTGTAACAAACATTTACGACAGTACTGTTCCTCCGCGATGAATAATTCACAATATCCGCATTTTTAGACTAACCGGTCTTAAGTTAATAAACAAGCTATTGTTGCACTCCCATTGTATAGTTTTGTGCGAATTTGAATATCTGAATATTATTGATTGTACTTCAGTTTCTTTACTTTTGTGTCTTCTTCCAGTCGAGTTGAATAATTAATCGAGAATTTACTTCTACCTCTAACGAGCGGAAAATCATAATGAATACCGAAAGATAAACACAAAAGTTAGAATCTGAGTCGCGATGGTTACATTAAAATGCTTGCCGTAGTTCGTCTTGAATAGTTAGACATGCAAGATTTATAATCCGGATACATACACACGTTCCACGTAGGCCTCAGTCTCTGGTGTCGTTCCGAAGGTTATGTAAACGAATGCATGAATGCGGATGTAAATAGAGAAGAGAAAACCAACGAAAATCACAGCGAAGCTTTTTAACAAAAGCATTTTGTTATCAGAGAAAAAAAGCAATTAATTCCCTTGTTTTCGACGAACAATATGGAAGAAGACATGAATGAATTCCCATCAAAGAACAATTTAATATCTCTAGATGGTAACAAAGACACAGATTACTCGGCAACCTAGAAATGGTGCTTGAATTAAGCCGAAAAAATAAACGCAAACATTTCCTGTTTGCGGCGCTTTCCAGTGCATTCGGCAAATCGAATCGTTTAATCGATGATTGCGTTTAGTCGAGGGTTAATTCACTTTGGTGGCCTTGTTTTACACGAGTCGACGCGTTTCTTTCACTCTTTCCCAGCAATGGTTCAACTGTAATTTCGTTCGGCGGTCAAGGAAAATCATTTTTTATTCCTCTGATTGGTGCGAAGTTTAAATAAATCGTATTTCCCACACTGTCTAATCCTCTGAGGTGTTGGGACGACTCGAAATTCCACTTTTATATAGTCTCATGACTTGAGGGAATTCTCAAGTCGAGGTCTTTCCACGTCTAGTGTCGAAAGCTGCTTATATTTCACGAAGTGATGAGAAGATTTATCTTCTTCGAAGACGTTCTGTTGCCCTACTTCAACCTTCATTTTTCAGTGACAAATTTTGTTTGACACATTATTTATTAAAATCGTATGAAAAATAAGGAAGTTACAGCATCAAAGATTTTTCATAATACACCCGGTATTTAAAAAAACTCGAGAAAAAAATTGTTGAAAATTAAAAAGACTTTTTTTAACATCCGTCAAAAAAAAAGCAAGTTTTTTCATTCGTTTGCTTTCATAAAATACGTGATTTTTGAATCGGTCAAGAAGCGTTAAAAAAGTGCCATAGTGGTTCATTTTTGCACGCATTTTGCGTTAAAAAAAGTGCCGTAGCGTGTCATTTTTTAACGCAATTATAAAATTTTTCATTCATATTTAGTTGTTTTCTTAACGAGTTCATATGTAAATTAGGATTTTTTTGGCATGAGTGGGCCAATTTAAAACGCGAGTAAAACGAGCGTTTTAAAGGTCCACGGGTTCACACAGGAAAAATTTTTCAAATTTTGAGAGTGTCGAAATAGTAGTTTATTTGACGAGTTTGTGTGTAAATTGGGCCTTTACACACGAACGAGTTGAATACAACGTTTTTTTGTTCGACGAACCCCTTAAAGGCTCCAAATCGCTTAAAACCTTTAAAATTTGCTTGATGTTTCGTTGTGACATTTATCAAAATCCGTTCACATAGGAGAAAATTCTGAAATTCTGACAGTGTCGAACAAAAAAAATTGTTATCTAAACTTACGAGCGCCAAAAAAAATTTTGCATGCAACTCGTTAGTAAAGTACATACATATCTCGTAAAAAAAGTACCTATTACTTTACTCACTTGTTGCATAAATAACTATTTTTGTATTTTCTTTATTAATAATTTAATTTATTGACTAGTTAGTACCGAAAGGCATTGGTATTAGGTCAGTATCATCAGTATCATTTGGACTTGAAGAACTTATTAATCAACAGGGAATGAAATAAGACAAACAGGCTTTTTCTGAAGTAATTTTTTGTTCGTGTTTTGATTATTGTTGAAAACCTTCAAATGATATTGACCTAATAGTGATGCCTTTCGGTACTAACTAGTTAGTAAATTAATCATTAATAAAGGAAATAATTTTTTTTTTAATTTTCAACAATTTTTTTCTCAAGTTTTTTTAAATCTAAGTGTTTAAAATTTTTATACTGTCATGTTGACAGTAAAATATAGGCGCTATTTAAAAAAATAGATGATGACGTCATTACTTTGACAAGGAACACCCTGTATACAGAAATTTTACGTCAGTAAACTGAAATTGAATTTAAAAATCGACCTGTTTTTGTTCTCTTTTCAAAACTCAACAGTTTATGATTTATCGAATTGTTGCGTTACTTTTGTTCCTCACTGTACAGTCCGGACAAAATAAATGTGAATTCTGACTTTATTATCGGCCGTATTCACCAACGCCAGTTAAAGTTAACTGTAGGTTAAATTGTACGAAAGCATTGTTACAACAATAGGTATCTAAGTAACGAAGCATTTTAACCTACAGTTAACTTTAAATAGCGTTGGTGAATATGGCCCTAAGGGCCGGTTGCACCAACGTGAGTTAAATTTAACTACAGATTAAAATATACGAAAACATTGTTATAACAATAGGTAACTAAAGTAACGAAGCATTTTAACCTACAGTTAACTTTAACTGGCGTTGATGCAACCGGCCCTAAGTCAAATTATTTAACAACATGATAATGATAATAAAGATTTATGGTAGGTCGTTCTCGAAAAGGACAGGTACCTATATAAATACAGCGAGTTTTCGAAATTCTACCTGCAACTTTGGTGGTGGATAACCATCATAAATCTTTATTATTGCTTTCTTTACATTTTTATTTGAACATGTTGTTAGATTAATGTGACTTAATAAAGTCAGGAGCCACATTTATTTTGTCCGGACTATACAGGGTGTTTGAAAATTGCTAGTACAAAAAAATAATGGTAATTGGCGATGATGAGTTAAAGTCATCGGCAAAAAAAAAATTTAATAAAAGTCCTCTAGTTTTCGAGATAAAAATTACTAAAAATTGGGTTAAAATTGTTAGTACCATTGTTAGTTGCCAAAATCTTGCAAAAAAATATTTCTTTTTCATATTGTTGTATAGTCCTTCATTATCACGCTTGGTTACCAAGGTTTAAAACGTACTGCCCCGCCTGAGGTGTAAAATATGCTGGGATAGGGTTACTTTATCCCTTTTGTTTAAAAAAATTAAAAATTTTTTTTTTTATTTCTTAGGGCTTCTAGATGCCACAGTTTTTTTTTGTACTAGCAATTTTCAAACACCCTGTATACCTATTTGAACAGTGTCTTATCAACGATTTTAAACTCGAAATGCTGGAAAACCTTTAAAGTATGTAGTTTTGAATTGCAAATTTTCGCCGTACATGAAATATTTCCATTTAAACGTATAATTATTGTTTTCTTACTACTTTATCGTTTTTGCCTTTGATCACTCACAATGCCGAATGTAACACGCACTCGCCTTTTATAAAATATTCATAAGGCGTGTGTATTCTTCTTGGTTTTGTTATTAAAGATTTATTTTGTTTATTCCATGGCGTGCAATTATATGGCATTATCTCAAATTCCACGAAAAGTCAATTTTATTTATCATACTCAGTACTATGCCGGCCAAAAAATTTTGGCCGTCATTGTCATTCAAAAAAAAAATTGTAATCCGTACTTTATTGTCATCATGATTACCGTCTTGATTATGAACGTTATTTTTTGGGTGGTAAATTTCAAAACTCAAAATTATTTTGTCATTTCTACTACACAGAACGTTTATCTAAGGTTATCTACGATTGCTCTAATTTTGTTTATTCATGTCGGATTTTTGGAATATCTGAGCTTCAAACAGTTTAAATTGATTGTCAAAATGACAAGAATCGAAAGTGGGGTTACGATTCCTAAAGGTTTATTTACACTTTACTTGAATGTCAAGAAAGTGACGACCAAAATTTTTTGGCCGCCATAGTACAAATACAAATTCTTAGTTACACTGAAGTTAGTAATAGATTTTTTAAATTTTGCTGTCATTTGACAAATGAGTCAATACAATTTAATAGAGATCGATTTTTAATTCATTGGTATAAAATTGCATAGCTATACAGGGTGTTAGGTAAATGTCCGGCCAAAATTTAACCGCGAGCTACTGGCTTCATGTAGAACTCGAGAAAAATATTTAAAAAATTCTATGTCAAAAAATAAATTGACATTTAATTTTTGAGGTACAATTTTTTTAACTGCTTTTAGTCTTCTACGTTGTCCCACAACCTCGTAGGTAAAATTTCGGCATATTTTAAAAGTACACCCTGTATATCATATTTTATAAAACTTACGCCAATGCGAAGTAACCTCTAGGAAATATGCTTTAAAACAAGGAAACCGCATTGGTGTATGTTTTATAAAATATGATATACAGGGTGTATTTTAAAAATATGCCTAAATTTTACCTACGAGGTTGTGGGACAACGTAGAAGACTAAAAGCAGTTAAAAAAAAATTTCCTCAAAAATTAAATGTCAATTTATTTTTTGACATAGAATTTTTTAAATATTTTTTCCGAGTTCTACATGAAGCCAGTAGCTCGCGGTTAAAGTTTGGCCGGATGTTTATCTAACACCCTGTATAAATAGGTCCAAAGTTGATAGAGAATTATTTATTATACTAAAAAAGAACTGGTCACGTGAAATCTGAATTTAATATTTCGCCTGTCTTGAATTTTTCTTTATTATTCTAGTTATATTAAACAATTATTCTTTTTAAAACTTTTAAATATTCCTTATACTTTTCAATTGTTTCGTTGCCAACAGACTCAGTCATTGTTGATCACGCTGTACAAATGTTAATGGTTTACAAGAAAATCAAAGGAATCACTTTGTTTGGGAATCGCTGAAAAATTTCAAATTTGGGGGGCCGTTTTGACGTACGACCAACCTAAAAAATCAAGTTTTTTCGAAGTTATGTTTGACTTTTATCGTTTACGTTTTTTGAATTTCATTATGAATATTTAATAAAATTTCTAAAGTGATGATAAAATAGTGCCTGTAACTAATTCAGAAGACAACAAACGCTTAAACCAACAAAGTAAAAATACTGTAATTGTGAGTGAAAGCATGAAATGAAACATCGAAGAAGTTGATCGAAATGTCTGCCATCGTTTGCAATGCAAGCTTCAGTACGACGTGTACAAGAAAGCCGAACTCGATTCAGAATTCACGAATTTCCTGAGCGGCGTTTTGAATGTAATTAGGCGGTGCACCAATCAAGAAGGTACCACATTTTTCGTTGCATAAAAATTGAAGATAACCATCTATATTCAAACGGCGAGGTAAAACATAGGGACCTACGAGATAATTTGCACCAATCCCAACCCACGCGATAATTAAAATGACTCCTAGAACTGACGCTCTTGGATTTCGCGAGGAATGTCTTCTTCTGCAACTAAAATGCGATCTTCTCGTTGGCGGTCAAGATCACGCTTACTTATTTCGAAACCTTTGAGGCAACCTTTCACCGTAGATTTGCTGTGCTAGCTCTGAATGTCCACGGGCTTCACAACAGATCAAAAATCATAACGGGTTCCTCCCGGTTGGTGAAAGACATTTGTGATTTAAACTGAGGTTAAGATTGATGTTCTTGTCAAAGTGACTTCATTTTGAATTAAATGACAACAAAAAAGTGTACTATGGATGTTTTTGACCCATTTTTTCATAAAATTCAGTGGCTCCCAAACTTTTTTTTTGAAAAACTTTTAGTCCCTTTTCCTCGAAAAATTTCAACATTTGTATAAGGCATTATTGGCTCAATCGTTACTTTTTGTGGGGTTCTATCATAGGTTCAAATATCTGCACAACCTTCAAAGTCACCCTGTATATCGGTTGTGTCAAAAAGGACGGACAGGCGTTTTAGTAGCACAACATAGCATAACCTAGACCCCGATTTTCAACCAAAAACTGTTCTACAGCTTTCAGTTAAAGAAAAAATGTACAGAATTTGAAAATGAAAATGGCAGCAACGCAATAGATAACTAAAAATTACCGTATGTAGTTGTCACGGTTAGGTTTTTTTTTTCTCAGTCGTTACTCAAAACGCCTACTAACAGTTACACTGGGATGCCTTCCGTTAGGAAAACGCATGGTGTATGTCTGTGTAGGTAAATGCCGCGTTATCTTCTGCGGCACCAAGAGCTAAATACAGGGTCATTAACTCATTATAAATGATTGTCCCATCGTAGTTGGCGTTAAAAACCCACACAAATTTTGGATGTGCCGCCAGCCTCGCAACGTTAGACAAACTATAATTGAAATTTTTTAATAAACAATTGTCAAAACGTTGTTATGTTGGTGTGAGCCCCCAACAGTGATTTTCATGATAATACGATTTGTCACACTGAGCGCCAACATTTATTTAATGTAACTGAGCCTGCGCCCTGACGAGAGAGAGTTTATTTTAAATTCGAAAAAGATTTCTCATAAAATTTGTTTTGAAAATGAATTCACGGAAGAAAAGTACGGGAAGTGAAGTGAACATAACCTTAACTAACCTTAATAGCATCATTTAGTCTTACAGGTAGTTTAATTGTAACTAATAAAAACACTTCCGCATTGACGAAGGCCAAAAGAAAAAAAAATCTTCATGTTCCATGATTACCCTAAATTGTGTACCTTCTTTGGTGTCCGTCCTTTTTGACACATCCGATATACAGAGTGGCCCAAAATTCGGGGAACAGTTTAGCAGTATGTTGTTAAGTAGTCATTAAAATATCAGGTAAAAATGTTTAAAAAAATCAATCTTCTTTTTTTGTAGAAGATATGGACCTATTTATTAGACTAAATGTGGCACCATTTTTAATAAAAACATTTGATTTATCCCAATAATCTGCAAATATTTCATTTTTGTTGTATTCATGGAAATACGAAAGAACAATCAAAGCTATGTTGCCATACGTTATTTGAGATAAAACCGACATACAATCACTTCGTGGAAATGCTGTAAATAATGAAGTAAAGAATTGCAGGTTTGCAAACCTGATCACAGTCATTCAGAATTTTTATATCACTAGCTAGTAAAAAACAAATATGTAGTCAAATCTTTTTTAATATTTAAAATAAATGAGATTAAGGCTGCACTTTTTGAGCCTCCACATCTTCAAATCTAAAAGATATAGAATGTATTTATCATTTTTCTTATTATTGTTTGATTTAATTTTAATGTCTATGCATTTTAGACCGACTTTTATTGAAATGTGAATTTTATTTAAAAAAACAAATGATTAAATTTGAAAGATATTATAATCGTCAAATTAAAAGGAAAATTAATTAATCAGTTGAGCCGCCTCCTCATCCCACATTGGTACTCCCTACCTATATGACGGCAATATGACGTTCTAGATAAAATTCCGATTTTCTCCTTTCTTATTCTGGGTGACATAGAGATTGGGCGTTCTACATCTTCCTCCCACTCATTTCCAATAGCCCGTGTTGTGGACAATCTGTCTCTTAAAACCAAAATTCTAAGACGGCGTACTTCTACGTTGAGCTTCAAAACGACGACCATGAACCTCTTATTATTAAAGCCATTTGAAGCAACATCAAAAAACTGTTGGCACACTACGTCCTGCACGGTCAACAGTTATTCAAATCGAAATTAGCACCTTCCTCGTCCCCTTGGAAATTGAATAATTGTCGATAATTTTTCTCGGTCACGAAGCATTTTACGAAATGTTTAGAACACACTAGCGAAAACAAAACTGAGACATTTTCAATGGCTTTTAATCAAAAGCATATCTTGTATTGTAAATTTTATCGTTTCTAAAATAAAAAACCTAAAAATTGTTTGTTTTCTTTCAAACCTGAGGCATTGGTTTCTTTTATGAAAATACACATTGTGGGTAAATTTGAATAAAATCGGTTCACAGCTTCAATGTGTTACGATTTCAATAAAAGTCAGTATATGTATAATACACAATCACACATACGTACCCCCGGGAAATACATATGTATACTGAAAAACTTTATTTCAGTTATAATTCCTTTGCAATTTAATGTCTCTTGTGACGCATTTACCAACACAGAGAAATGTTTGCTGAAATTTAGAAACTGTTTTTGACAAATTTCAGCCTCAACAAAAGAGTTTTCAGGGCCTATCATGATCACAAAATAAAAGAAATATCCAATTTTTTTATTTCAACATCAGACTGACTTAAATTGTTGTACGTATTTTTTTAATTCTGTGACGCTTCTTTGTTGTTGCTTTTTGCTGTATTCTTTAACTGAAACCTTAAATTATTATTTGCATGTGATCTAACATTTTTATTTGCGGTCGGTAAGTTTTGATTTTTCAATAAATATAGAGTATTTTTTCGATTTGGCAACAACTCATCATCTCACCCACTTAATAATCCCCGTGTTATTATCTTTTGTAAATTGTGATGATTTAAATATAACGTTTTATTTAATTTTGCCAAAATAGTATATTATGATACAAGTTTATAAGGAAGCCTTTAAAGCACGCGCGACGAGTTTAAGAGCACGACGCGTAGCGGAGTGCTTTTAACGTCGCAAGTGCTTTAAAGGCCCTTATAAACGTGTATCATACGCTATTTTTTATTATACCTGCACTACAATCTGAAAATTATAACAAAAAAAAGTAAATTGAAATACCTTTTCCGAGGTAGTCTGTGTCATTAATCGTTGATATAGAAATGGTCAATTGTTGTTGTTTCGTTGCTATCATAAATCGTGTGTCAATGTCTATTTATCATTGTTCAAAATGTAGGTGAATTTGTTGTTACCTAAGCAACCCTTAAAGCTTTAGTGTTTTAAAGGCCCTTTTTCGCACGCATTTAAGTGTCAAAAACAGGGATTATGATTCAGGTATAATAAAAAAATATTTAATTTAATTTCGTCGAAACAAATATATGATGAACTGTAGGGGCAAAATTTTAATCAATCAGTATTTTTAACTCCCAACTTAATTTCAACGATAAATAGACTAAAGTTTAGTCAACGGTTTCATGTAAAAGTGATTGGCGCTTTAATCCCGTCCGATAAAAAGACTCCATGCTGAAAAATGTTGGCGTCATAAGCTCGTGGAAAATGGAAGTTTGTTTTTGGAGCAAACTCTAATTAAACCCGAATTAGTGTTACCAGATAAAAAGACATTTCAGCCATTTTAACTAAAGGAATAACCAACGGTGATAATTACCCTGATGTGACTGGATTTTAGTAGTGAATATGTTCATAATGAATTTATTGTAATCGTAATTCGTGCCGAATAGAACACCGTTAGAATTATTCCCTGGAAATCTCGTTCGAAAGATTCCATTAAAGCAATGTGGTAAATACAGAACGCAGTTTCAGCATGTACAAGAAACAGCTTTTCATGGAACAAAAACCGATTTAGAATATTAAATGAACAGATTGACCGAGTTCCCATTTTAAGAGGCACCAAACAATATTCACCGCTCTCCTTTCGCCGAAAAGTCATGGTTCGCTTTAAATGAATGTTTTGCTTGTCATTCGAACAAGATTAAATATTTGCGATTATCTCGGCACATCATGCAGTTTTCATTATGGTTTTGCGTTTCAAAGTCATTCACGCCAGAGGAATTATCACGAAATAGAACCGTTTCAGGAGACTTACTGAAGCTCCGTAAAGTGCAAAGGGGTGAGCTCCAATAAATATTAATAACCAGACGACCTAAAAGGTATTTCATGAATATTTAAATTGAACTGAGTTTCTACTAGGTAAGAAATGTCTGCGATTTGTTTACAACACATAAGCACTCGAGTGTTCGTTCATTGTACAAATGAAGAGACTTTAAAAAGTTGTCGCAACAGTTATTTTAAAAAATAGTGTGTCAACATACATTTTCTAGCACTTTTGAAATACTTTCTAAACAATTCCCAAGGACAAATCGATTTGAACAGGGAGAGATTGGACAAAATTGCGGAATATCAGTCCAGCTTTTCCGAACTTTTAGGGATTTATGGAATAACACACCGGAAAAATCGAAAATGAAGTCAAGTTATTTTTACGTGAAGAGAAGTTGTTTTATAATATCAAATTGAGTTTGTGAATGAACTCTCTTCTTATGCTGGTCCCAGGAGAACCGAGTTGACCCACAACCATTTCGCTTCAAACTTTTTTATCGCTAGATTATTGAATTTCGATTGATTTTTATAAAGTTAGCTGTGAAAATGTTTCTCTAGATTTGATCCAGCACTTTGTATTTGTTGACATGACCAAGATAAATTTAAGATTTAAAAATAGACCATGAAAAATAAGTCTGGTGTTCATTACGAATGGATCTTGTCGAGGGAAACCTTGTTTCCTGACAAAACAAGAGTCCCCTTTTCCATTAATTGTTTTGTGGAAGTTTTTTCATTTCGCCGAAGTTGGCAGCAAGTATTGGAAAGTCGCACATTTACAGTTTGCAGAAAGCAAAGTGGTGGCGCCTTTATATCCGAGACAATAAAGACGGAAAGCAGATGTTCCGCGGCAGATTTCCGGATAAAGTTGCGCTATGGATTTTTTTTTCAAGTTAAACGGAAGTTTGCTGGACGCTGTGAGAATTGTCGTTTTTAGTTGTTAATAAATAGGATGTTGCAGCAAATTCGAATTCAATTTTTAGACCCGGCGAATCCACCATTTTAATAATATTGTTGCATTCTGGTCAAATTAATACACTGACTTGTTGCTGAATGAAAGTTGTGTGAGTCATACGCCCCCTCATGTAGTAGTAATGTGTTAAATTCATAGTATTAAATAATAGTAATTTATACTCATAAGTTACGTTATTAGGCATTTTACATTGCAAGAGAATTTTTTAAATTCTCGAATAATGTTAGACAGCCGATAACATTACGTGTATTGTAACACATTTTTTTTGTTCGACACTGTCAGATTTTGAGAATTTTCTCCTGTGTGAACGGATTTTGATAAATGTCATAACTTGTCAAAACGAAACGTCAAGCTAATTTTAAAGATTTTAAGCGAATTGGAGCCTTTAGGGGGCTCGTCGAACAAAAAAAACGTTGTATTCAACTCGTTCGTGTGTAAATTGGGCTCTTTATGGCACTCGTGGACCTTTAAAACACTCGTTTCGCTCGCGTTTTAAACTGGCGCACGCATGCCATAAAGAGCCCAATTTACACACGAACTCGTTAAATAAACTACTATTATTTTATCCTATGTATAAATTATTATTAAAACTCTTAAAAAAAAAAAAGAAATGACACTGTTCATAACAGAGAAACATAAATCTAGTGTAGCCGTGTTGGTATCCAAGTGATTTGTTTACATTTTTGTTTGAGAAAAAAAAGTCATGTCGAATCCACATTTGTACCTTGTGCTAGAGAAATGTGTGTAATATTAAAGGAAAAGACAGATGCTGCACGAAAGAAACTAATACCGGCAAAGTCCGGGGAGAGATATCATAAAGAGATGGAAATTTTTAGAAATTGGCGGCAGATTAATGGGGTTCAAAAATTGATAAGAATGCAATGTAATGTAACAGTAGTCAAGTCTGTTATGACGCGTAATACTTCAGAATACGTACCAAAGCAGTCTTATTATGTATGTCTTATAACGTCTTATCTAGGTATGTGACTAAATACTAGGAGTAATAAAGGTTCGTTATGTTAAGATTTTCTTTACAACACTAGTGAGCTGTTAAATGCATCTTTACGCAACTCGTCGCTAAGGAATGATCAGTATAGTAACATTATAGGATAAAATAAAAATATTACTTTTAGCAGTAGCTTTTTTTTAATTCCACATGAACGGATATGAAATCATCTTATTCTGTGTTTTGTTTAATTTTGTCATATTTTTCTTACTATTTATACTTCTATCAAAATATATCTATATAAAAACGCAGTGAGCATCAAACGGTGGATATTCTTTAATACGAGTAACATAATAAAACAAAGAAATAATAAAGCTCAGCACTCGAGCTTGAGCCACTATAAAAAGTTGTACGTTTTGCGCATATTTTTTGCTTTTTTTATGGTGGCTTCGATAACTGTTGAAAACGAATTTGCAGCAATTTCTCTTAAGTATAATATTTTATGGTCAAGGACGTTTGCTAATTCTTCTTCTAAGCAACTGTTGTAAAGTACGATTTACCGCCTTTAAGATTGAAAGGCGAGTTTCTTAAGTGAACATCTTCTTAACCTAAAGAAAAGTGAGATTCCCAACTGTACCAACCAAAAAATGTTTAAAACTTGAACGTTGCTACTTGGGAGGCCTATATATTTAACGCATTACTAAATCTTGAAGAATTGATAATCGACTCGTGAAACTTTACCATATTAAGGAAAGTTTCATTTCCCAGAGTCCACTAACCGGTAATTAATTAGCAATCATGTTAAACTTTCAAATTAATTATTACCGGTGCACTTTAGCAAGAAAACGGAACAAGTAATCTGAAACCTTTCTGACATCTTCGTGGCAATATTTGTCTTAGGAATGATTTAAAAATGGGAAATGCATGGTATTAGTTTTAAGATGTCTGAGCTGGTATCAACGTTCAAGTGTGTAGAAAATTGTATAAATGGAGAGGCGTTGAGATTTGTTGATACATATATTTTATTATAACTATAAAATACGTAAGTGAACTCCTTAAGCGCTTCATAAAAAACAATTTGTATACAATATATTCATTCTGCATAATAAAAATTAAAATAGATAATGTAATCCTTTGCAGATTGGGCCAGTTTATAGAAAGAGAATTAAATATTTACCTAATTCGAATTAAATTTTAATCCGCGATTAACCTATGAATGCGAAACTTCGATTGGATAAATCTGATCACGTTGTCAGTTAATCTGGCATTTCATTACGATTAACTTAATTTCGCTTTTGTAAACTGGCCCAAAATGTTTTTGAGTAACTTAATAACGATAATAATAGGCAGAATATAGCCTAAGGGAGTCCGTTTCGGCTCAGGGACGCGAGGGTCGCGGGTTCGATTCCGACCCAGGGCGAAATTTAAAAAAAAAAGAAAAAAAAAAGGCTATATTCTGTCTCGTGATTCGGAATTCACGTTAAGCCATTGGTCCCGGTCTATTGAGTTGGTCATCATGCCCCTCATAGATTTGTAAACCAGTCCTAGACTGTGTAACAAATTTTTTTTTTTTTTTTACATATACATAAATCAAATTGGTATGTTTGTCTGTTATTCAATGTTTAAACACATTTTCGAACTTTTTTGGTTGCTTACACGCTACAGAAGATATTTTTTATTATACATGAATCATAATCCCTGTTTTTGACACTTAAATGCGTGCGAAAAAGGGCCTTTAAAACACTAAAGCTTTAAGGGTTGCTTAGGTAACAACAAATTCACCTACATTTTGAACAATGATAAATAGACATTGACACACGATTTATGATAGTAACGAAACAACAATTGACCATTTCTATATCAACGATTAATGACACAGATTACCTCGGAAAAGGTATTTCAATTTACTTTTTTTGTTTGTTATTTTCAGATTGTAGTGCAGGTATAATAAAAAATAGCGTATGATACACGTTTATAAGGGCCTTTAAAGCACTTACGACGTTAAAAGCACTCCGCTACGCGTCGTGCTCTTAAATTCGTCGCGCGTGCTTTAAAGGCTTCCTTATAAACTTATCATAATATACTATTTTAGGCACCCTTAATGAAAAAAATAATTTTACGTACTCACATGTAGACGAGAAGTAACTCTTTTTCGGATGTACTTTTTCGGACCGAGTAAACCGACTAAAAACAAATGAATATTTGACAATTAAATTTAACCAAAGTATTTTATTTGCTCTGGTTATATGAACGTTCATATAATCCAGACCAACAGCGTGATGAAGAAATGTCTAATACAACAGCCAAAGTAATGTCTAATACGCCGCCGGACATCGCAGATGATAATCGCAATATGTAATTGTCCTGTCACCGTAAATTATGTAAATAAGTAATTGTATTGCAAATAGTACATTTCTCGTTTTGTTGGCAACCCACTTCTCTTATTTCTGTTTCATAGATTTTAATCCAAGTCGCGTGACACGACAGTGACCTCACGTCTTATGTTTTTTACATAGCAGTCCTAAGAGTCAGAAATCAACTTTTAATTATTTTTTTTTTTAACTTCATGATCTAATTCAGTGGTTCTTGACCTATGATCCGCGGATTACCGGGTTACCATGATGTCTTTAAGCACGGTCTACGAAGGCTTGAAGAAATGCTTTTAGAGTTAAAATGGAAAGAAGCAAACTTTAGTTTAGTTGTTCCCTCTTACTTAGGCGCCTCTGGGCGACAGCCCCGGTAGTTCGTAATATGGCAGAAAGGGACCCAATCTTCAATTTCTTTTAATTCGTTAATTCGTAATTAATTTCATTTCTTAATGTGTTAGGTCAAATAAGTTGTTTTTTTTAATGAACTAAATTTGTTTAAGTTTACTGTAGCCACTTATTCTTCCTTTACAATGCTTTATTCAGTAGTTGATGTGGGACACAGCAGACGAATCTTTGGAAAAACGTTCAACTAAAAATTCAGCTTGATATTGATGTCCCATTCTCTGGCCCTTTCATCGCGCAATTTTAATGCCATATTAATTCAAAAGTGTGGTATATGTACTACGGGCGCAGTGAAAGTGTTAGCGTAAAGTCGCAGAAAAAAACTAGTGCAGGATAAAAATTTTAAACTGATGCTAAATGTAATAAGTGGAAGCCGAGTAACATAACCGTAAAAACAAGACGGAATAGCCATCAGCCGTGAAAGATGAAATTTCGATACTGAGAAAGTCGAAGCAAACATAGAAAGAATTTAGAAGACTTACCTCGTATAACGAATTACTTTCATGAAAAATATATTAGGGGATGAAGGACCAATTCGGAGATGCCAACACAAAATTTATTGTCATTTCAGTATTTTTCGGCAAAATCAAATTATAAAAAAACTGCGTAAAATGAATGCTTATAACCAGAGACCGGCGAAAAATGGTTAAACGCTACTGAATAACTCTCACCACAAAACCCTCAGTGTCGGCGCGCTCTATTAGTGGATTAAAATCGGACTGCAATTATGACTCTTATTAGTGATTCAAAGGTATAACTAAATGAGACCTATCCTATCTTGTAGAGGACATTTTGGGGCATAAGGAATGGTCATCTACAACTTTTTTTAATAGGACCGAACTTTGAAAACGGCTTTTATAACTACGTAGTTGAGGTGTAGTCCGAAAAACTACGTTTTTCGTAACATTTAACGCTGTGTTAATTCAACTATTGAAGCTATAATTTTGATTTTCTGTTCGACGAACCCCTTAAAGGCTCCAGATCGCTTAAAACCTTTAAAATTAGCTTGACGTTTCGTTTTGATAAGTTGTGACATTTATCAAAATCCGTTCACATAGGAGAAAATTCTCAAATTCCGACAGTGTCGAACAAAAAAATAATAAATGAATTTCGATTAATCAAAAATGCGCATCGTAAACTTCACTCTGCTGGGACCTATGTGAAATATTGAAAATTTCGATACACATGCAGCGAGTCAAATTTAACTAAGATATTGGATAAGTTTTTAAGGTTAATCATTACAATTACAATTTAGACTCACTGTATTCTGATTCACTTTCGAGCACAAACTATGATTTTATTGGTGTTTTTATTTTTCTTCAGGTTGTTAGATCCTGCTTTAGCATTTTTCATTTTCTTCCCTAGGTATTTTCTCTAAAACCGTTTCTTTTGCCGGATTTCTATGTCCTAATTTTTTTAATTAGTTAATTACCATATCCTCTAACATGGAAATCGGTTTTAATAATTTCTTTTTGGCAAAATGCTTCTGTCAATAGTGAAGCAACATTTTCTTAATTTTTCGTGAGAGTCGTGAGACCTAGATGTAAGTGCTAAATGGTACAGTCGATGGATAAATAAAACTGGGACAAAAATGACAATCACATAAGTCAAAATTTACAAATTTGCATCGTTTAATTACGTCTTTATCACAAATAGGTTAACTTTCGTATGACATATTCTATAGATTCTGACCATGACCAACTTCATTAAACTATGTTATGGCCATTCCAATTCCATTAAAATGAGCTTGGTATGAAGTATGTCATGGATAGTGATGAAGTGGTGCCATCTGTTTGTTAGACATCAAGATAAAATTGCCGTCAAATTTGAAATTTTGTCAATCAAAAAACTCAGAAAATGCTCATTAAATGCATTATTTGTGGCAATTCTGAAAAACCTTTATTTCAATTTCCCAGCGACAGTGGAGTTAGAGCTAAATGGTTGGAGGTTCTTCGGGAAATTTGTGGTACTAGAAAAGAAATTCGTTAACATAGTTTAATGAAGTTGGTCATGTGATGGCGATATCTAGTGAAATTTAGAATAACCACACATTTAAAAAGTTAAATATCAGGTTATGTTATATGCCATTTCATTGTCAAAAACTGTCAGTTTATACTTTTATGACACTATGGCAGGAACATGAAAAATTAGTTAGCGTCTTAGAACCTCGAATTCTGTAATTCTTGCATCGTTTTACTCCGAAATGATCAAGTTCCACGACGAAATTCCCATTCGGAGCGGTTTTGCTGTGATCTTTCATATTTGCATGTGTAAAAACGTATTTAGAGGAAAGTTAGCATCTTAAAACCTCGATTTCTGTAATTCTTGCATCGTTTTACTCCGAAATGTTCAAGTTCCACGACGAAATTCCGATTCGGCGCGGGTTTGCTGTGATCCTTCATATTTGCGTGTGTAAAAACGTATTTAGAGGAAAGTTGGCGTCTTAGAACCTCGAATTCTGTAATTCTTGCATCGTTTTACTCCGAAATGGTCAAGTTCCACGACGAAAACGTATAAACTGACAGTTTTTGACAATGAAATGGCATATAACGTAACCTGATATTTAACTTTTTAAATGTGTGGTTATTCTAAATTTCACTAGATATCGCCACTTCATCTCCATCATCGACTTGTCATTTGGTTTACTTTTTTTCGACATTTGGAATGGCCATAACATAGTTTAATGAAGTTGGTCATGTTCTGACAAATATATTGACAATTCAATGGTCTGATTTACATAGATTACATTTTAAGTGTCCCAGTTTTATTTGTCCACCGACCGTACCATGAATGACAAACCTAATGATAACAACCAATGTGTACAGTGTGGATCCTACTTTCACAAGCAATCTGTAACTACTACTTTTTCGTAGCAGCAGAATTGAACTGAACAAACACTTTTAACTATTTTTTAAAAATACCACGTCATTGGGATAGCAGCAGCAACTGAAGTCGGTGGGGCGTTATTCAGAAGAAATCTTTTATTCTTTGGGAAAAAAGAAGAGGCAAAGAATCAACTTTTCCAACTTTGGCAGTGATAGTCTTCCTTTTTCTGAAATTCACAAAACTTCAATTTGTTTTCTACCTCTTAATGTTACGAATATATTATCTGGGGTGACTGTATTTGTCGTTAAGTTTCTTTAGTAAATTGAAGAATTTTCTGACTACAAAATTCCATTGTGTTGTCAACTGAGCTTAGCTGCTCATTTTTTTTCACGGAAACTTTGAAGGGTATGTTTTATTTGGTTTCTTTGAATTAACTGAGAAGAAATATTGTACTTGTCAGTACTTTTGACATTTGACAACTTCAGAATTATTTCTGAATATTTTGAATCTTCCTCGAAAGTCGTTTGGGAACTATAGATATTTTAACAACCATTTCTACCATTGTTTGCATTTATCATTCTGCTCATGATGTGTTGTGACCAGATCTACCTATTGGTTTTTCTGACATAATTACGACCATTATTTATTCTCAAATTGCAATAAACTAGTGAACCTAAAAAAATAATTATAAATCTTCCAGATTAAATAGTATAGCAGAAGTAAGATGGCGATTAACAAAGCTAAAATTTCACCTATTGTCTCACATATAACGGGTGTTTTTTTAAATTTGGCGTCGAAGTAGGCGTTGAAGAGTCGATTGTGAATGCACTATACGGATAACAGATCACGGATCAGCTGTTTAAATCTCACGCTTTTACACGAGTGGTGCGTTCTCAATCGACTCTCCAACGCCAACTGCGACGCCAAATTAAAAAAAAACACCCTTTATTCTATTGCTGAGAAACTATAACTGAGTCGTATTCTCAAAAAAGAATTAAATCACATCACTATAAAGAAGAATGTAATAGAAAAATAACAAGGCTTATCGCCTACTGCTTAATAACGACTCAGCAATCCTCCACGAACCACAGATTTAGTAGGAGTTCTCATGGCTAACGCTAAACGTTTCGGTGTGTTTAGATTACTAAAAAAACTCTGCATCGATTGAGCTGAAATTTACATATATTTAGCTCGATTTCAATCGAATATTCACAATGAGAAATGGATTTCATTCGCAATCTGATTTTTCTTTTTTGTGCAGAAGTGCCTCTGCTGATGTTTGTTATCGGAGCATTTACACATTAAATCGGGTTTGAACTTGGAGAACTTTTTAATCAACATTGTACGTCGTTTTCAGAATTTTTTTGTTCACGGTGCAAATTTCATCCGCTACATTATTTTTACGGTTAGATTGATCTCGGATGTGAACACCACAAACAACTTTCAACGCAAACAAATTTCATATTCGATAAAAGCCTAACAGAAGGAATAATAATTTTATAATAGAATTATTTACTCGAGAGAATAGGTGAACCGAACAAACGAACACGAAAAAAGATAAATTGGGAACACACTTTTTATCTTGTAGAAACGAAAAAGCAAGTACGCATCAAATGATACTTTAGTTCAAATATATTGAGACGAGATATAACGTTCAAGAACTCGGAAGTGCATGTTTCCTATTTCGTATATTGAACCGAAAAGCTTTTCTGCTGAGTGCTTCATCCTTCCACACAAATTGTTTAAATTTAAAACGTTTCCAAATCTGTTATAATTTCATAATCTGTCACCGAGAACGATCAGAACGAGAAGGGGCGTCAAAACGCTTCTGATTATGTAGATGTCAGTGTTGAAGATAATTTCAGAGACAATTAAGCAATGCAGACAACTGCGGACAGTTTCAATCTTATAACGACCGACAACGAGAACATTTATAATTTATAAATAATTTACAATTCGATGTTGGTCGTTCATTTGGAATCAGTTGGTGATAAATGATGGACGCTTCTCCGTTTGATGAAATACGGTTTAATCATTTTACTAATGGATCATTTATCTCATTTTTAAAATATATTTTTGTAGAAGATGTACTTTCCGGCTCAATAAGGACTTTCGTTGTTTATTTTTGTTTTGTTTTTTTTTTTATAAAATTGATGTTTGAATTACCTGTTCGGCAAAGAGTATTGAATGTATGACGCTCGGGGAAAAATCGGCGAGCACGAAAGGAACATCAGTTATTCCTTCGTCGAGCTTCGAAGTCCGTGTTATCCTATTAGAACAATGGGCCGCGTTTAATGAAAGGATTTAATATTCAATTTTACAATGCAATTTTCTTACATCAGTTCCCGGAGATGTAAGGAGACTAACCTGTATTTACTCTGCAGAATACATATAATGTAATCGAAATGAAACGGAAATACAGTGATTATAAAGACGTTTTCGCCAAGAAAACTTTTCAACCGCAAATCGACCCGATAAAAAAAGGATAATCCGAGGATTATGCCGCCGCATTGGACTGTAAAAGTGTGCGATATCCGCCACACGGAGTTGCCGACTTAAGTATGTAAAAAACCAAAAGGGGACGACCCTTGTTGTGGAGTTGTTTCGCAACTAACTTTTCCACTCTTCGTCATGTCATCTTTTACTTTTTCACCTAAAAAGTGCACGTAAAAAGTCGATGTTTTTCGTTAACTCCTGGCGTAGATGTACCATCGGATAACGCATGAAGACAGCACCAAGTGAGGTGCAAACAAATGACGATCATGTTGGGCCGCATCGGCGGCATTCTAGGAGGTGTCCTGACATTTCAGACATTGTGTCGTGGATCCTTGTTTACATAATACTTGTAACTGACAATTTTTGTTTTTGTGTAAAGGGGGTTATTGTACGGAGTTTAGTTGTGACAATGAAAGACTACATTGGTAACAATCGAGAGCGAAGCATCGATTCGTAAGGAATAACCGACATCTGAAAGGGTTCAGAAGCAGGCATTGTAGCAGAAATTAATAAATATTTCGTGTAAAGCTTTATAATGAGAAAATAAGTCTCGAGTTTATAAGGGGCGTCTTTAATTTTCGGTTTTTATTGTTTTAGGCAATAAGAAATTCAATTTCAAGAACAACTATGCAATACTGCTTCCAGATATACAGTGTGGAAACTTTAACTGGAATAAAATTCATAACTTGGACATAGGTGATTTTTGTAAAAAATTCCGAAACAGGTCGATTTTTGTTTTTCGCTGCCCATATTTGGGCGCATATGGTTTTTGCATATCTGCTTCCGGAAGCTCGCAACCACCCCTAACTTTTTTTCAAATGGAAAGGTATGCCAACTGACACCTGGTTTGAAAGCCCACTTCGCAAAGAATACAACGCACTATTTTTTTCCTGAATATTTTCAAAACCTACGTCCTAAAAAATAAAAAATAAATTAATGCAACAAATGTTCAAAATGGACACCGTTTGTTTCTTGGCCAATTGCAAATCGATAGTAACATGCATCCCTTACGCTTTATGACATTTCTTGTGTGATTTCCCTAATTTCATGTCTAAAACCGAACATTATTGAAAACCTTAAGCAACGTATTAGACATGAAATTAGGCAAATCACACTGGAAATGTTACAAAACGTAAGGGATGCATGTTACTATCGATTTGGAATTTGCCAAGAAACAAACAGTGCCCATTTTGAACATTTGTTGCATTAAAATGAATAGTATTCAACTTATAAAATTGGTTTTTATTTTTTAGCACGTAGGCCTTAAAAATATTCAGGAAAAAATAGTGCATTGTATTTCCTGCAAAGTGGGCTTTCAAATGAGGTGTCACTTGGCATACTCTTCTATTTGAAAAAAAAAAAGTTAGGGGTGGTTGCACACTTTCGGGAGCAGATATGCAAAAACCGTATGCGCCAAAATGTGGGCAAGGAAAAACAAAAATCGACCTGTTTCGGTATTTTTTACAAAAATCACCTATGTCTAAGTTATGAATTTTATTCCAGTTAGAATTTCCACACTGTATATCTGTTATTCTAAGGCCCGGTTTATTCAGCTTCAAGTAAATTTATCTAGCCAGTAGTTGCTATGATTAAGAATCTGCTATTGGTAGATCCATGGTAATTATCGTTCAAATAAACTTACTTGAAGGTGAATCATAAATGTTATATCTAAAAGTATTTTGTAATATGCCTGCAGGAAACTTTCATGAAATTAGCTAGGCTTTAAAAGAAAAGATAAAGTTGAGATGCGTTCTATAAAAGGGGATTGGTAAAAAATAAAACACAAAAGGCAATTTGTAGTTAGACTCGTACGGAGTACAATTTATTGTCAATACTTAGACTACATCCACAAATTTTAGATTTTTTATTTAAATAAAGTTTTATTAGTTCTGTCTTTTTTATGGTTATGTAACAATGTACATAACGATTAATGATAAAACGTAGATAATAAATCATAGGCGTGTATATGTATATAGATATGCGAGTACATACATGCAAAAATTGTGTAAATATAGATATAAGTACAATGATAAATATTTGTTGTACTGAACTTGCAATTTGGCCACCTTGTCACCATCTGTTACATTTTTATAAGCAACAGCCTGTTTTGCGATTACTACAGCAGATCAACAATGACGGAGTCTGTTGGCAATGAAACAATTGAAAAATACTGGTATTTTTTGTCTGATAATTGGTCCTGACCAGATGTCATTAAAAATGTTTTTGGTTATGTCGGTTATGTTTATGCTATTACAAAAATTAACCTTTGATGGTAAATTTCAAATTTTCCAAATTTCCTTGTTACCAACAGATTCAGTCATTCTTGATCACGCCGTATGTAACAACTGTTACTAATGTGTCTTTAATATACGTCTTGGAACCTGGAATTCTGTAATTCTTACGTCGTTTTACTTCGAAATGTACAAGTTCCACGACGAAATTCCGATTCGCACTTAGTTTTTCGTGGTCCTACACAGTTGCGAGCGAAAAAACGTATTTAGATGAAAGTTAGCGTCTTGGAACCTGGAATTCTGTAATTCTTGCGTCGTTTTACTTCGAAATGTACAAGTTCCACGACGAAATGCCGATTCGCACTTAGTTTTTCGTGATCCTACACACTTGCGAGCAAAAAAAACGTATTTAGAGGAAAGTTAGCGTCTTGGAACCTGGAATTCTGTAATTCTTATTAATTAATTAAAGCACCCAAATGACGTCATTTGAGTGTTTTAATAAGTCGTTGGCATGTCAGAATAGACTAGTAAAATTTACTGTATTGATGTTGGTAGCGTTGAACTGTCAACTAACATACGTCAAAAAATAAATCTCGCAGAGAACAAAGCAAATTAATAAATAACAATGAACGAAAAGTTTAATTTTCATACTGGTATTTGGACTTTTCCGGCAGTAAATTTTTTTAATTAATTAATTTTTTTCACAGCCTGCTAAAATTATGCCACATAAATGTCACCAACCACCGCAAAATTCCCTACATTTAAAATTCATATTTCATTGTTACGTTCAACTGCTTTTCGTACTTGTTTAGTGTAACTTTGCTGTTTTTTTTTCAAAATAATTAAATATATTTAATTTCACTATACATACTTTGATTGGGACCAGTTTTGACAGAACAAATGACGTGACCCATAACCTAACTTTTTAAAAGCCCAAATTCGCGGTAAAAAAGTGTGTTCACAAGACAAAAGTTACTAAATTTAATAACTCTAGTTCGTCATTACAAGTATGAATTTACTATAATTTATCATTTTCGTAGGTCTTTTAAAGCTGACTAAAAAAAAATAAGATCTTAGCGTTCTGAAACAAAAACAAAAATAATTGTCGAATTAAAATGAGATTACATCTGTCAATAACATTTTAGACTTTTAGTTAATTAGTACACAAAATTTCACTAAAATGCCGTCTCTTTTTTAACTTTATGGTCACGTAAAGCGCACGTGATCCACGTGCAGGACAAATTTAACCTAATCTAACTTACATAACCGACTCCCAAGAAGTTACTACATTTTGGTTTACGCTTTCAATGAAACATTTGTATTAAATACGATTTCTTGAAATTTAGATCTATGCCAATATAATAGATTTTTTCATCTACAAAATATTTTGTATCTATGAGTTCGAATGCTGTATTAGCATGTCTAATGCTTAAAATAAAGTCCTCTTATTACATTTGCAACAGTTAGAGAGCACATAAAAATATCGATTGGTAAAACGGCGAATAATCAAGAAATGTTCAATTTATAATGCCAACACCGTTTTCAATCTTTCAGTCATGACGACAGAATACACGATAACCAACAAGTGCATTACCGTAAGACAATGCACATTCACTTTCATTCAGTTAAAAAAAATATAGGTATTTCGTCTCATTAATTAAAAACGTAGGTAAGTGCACTTTGCATGAACTATTTGATATTTTTATTTTATTGTGAGAAGGAATTGTTTTTCCTATTCGTACTTGTGTGCGTTTTGTAGTACATATCTTATATAAAGTGAACATTATTGGGAAGTCTATAAAAAATAGAAAGCATGCATGGTGCTAGTTTTTTATTTACGGTATGACACTTTAAAATGTAATATATCAAGGAACAACACACGTGCAATATTGGAGTATGTATTGTCAGTTCGTCATCTGGCTGCGAGTGACGGATAATGATTAAACAAATTGTCGGCAAACAAATTCAAAAAATATTCATATATCGTACTCATTACAAGGACTTTTGTCACGATGCACAAAGTTTTCAGTTAAAAAGAAAGAAAAATAATTCTAAAAATTAAACTCATCATTAACCACGTTCACAACTTTTACCATTTTAACCAGTTTTAAAAAATTTAAGCGTATTGTGTAGATATTCTATATAAAGAAAACAGAACTTTGGTTTTTTAGTCGTTAATTAAATGCGTAAAATGAATTTTCATTTATGTCTCTATTTCAAAGCTAAGTACCTAACAAAAGCAGCAGAATAATCTACTCTGACTATACTCGTATTTTAAAATATGTAATATCACTACTTTACAATTTTATAATTTGAATTTCAAGGAAATTGTTAAACAGTTACCAAAATGAAAGTTTTTCATATAAAGCTAGCTTCGTGCGGGTAGATTCGTTGTACAGTAAAAAAAAAAAGGTTTTCGTTCTACCATTTCCATATAAGGGCTTTTTCTATAAACCACATAATGTCATTTCCCTGCTTTTTTGATGTCACAAGAAAAACTTCAAAGTGATTTGTAATAATTGTCATTTATTAATGACACTAATGACTGCATTACATCATTTTTTAGAAATGTCTAAAAAATGTTGGCCAAGAGGCCAAGATTCCGTGTCCGGAATAGTACGTGTTCACTGTCACTTACTTTGAGAAATGAGTTTTCAAGTGCTCGTAGGTCCAGCCCAATAAATTATTTCAATGTCACAATGTCACAAAAAAAAAACAACAATTAAAAACAAAGAATGTAAATTGTGATATAAGTTGTGTTTGAGGGAAAATCTAATTGAAGTTGCAATGCTGTCAAAGTGTGTTAAACAAGCGTCGAAAAATGAAATCATGTGTAAATCGAAATCAGAAGTACTATTCCGGCCAAAAAATTTCATCCACCCTTTTCCTGTCATTTCACAAAAATTGGGTTTAGTTTAAACTTTATTGTCATTATGACTGACGTTTGCAAATTAAAATTTGAAATTTATTACTGTCAGACATAAGAACATAGACCCAATTTGATAGACACATGTCAACATGTCAAGTGAGGTTATTCGTTCCTAGAGCCTGCTTTACAGCATGCGTGAGTGGAATGACAGTTGTGGACGAAATTTTTTGTCCGCCATTGTACATTTTTTTAATTAAAACCCAACTACTTGTACCAAATTAAAGCAAATAAATGTAATTGTAGTAACAACAAATACTTAATGTTAAGATGTCTTGTAAACACGCCGTTACGAAGCAACTGCTCCGAAAACTCGCTAAAGAAATTTTCAAATTTGCTTGACCCTTTTCGTTGCTATTTAGCCCCCTCGCAAAGTGGTGCAATTGTTTGTTTACTGAAACCTAGTTTGAAGAGATACTATATCTACGAGTATTAGTGATGCTTCCATAAAAATCTGTGTAATTCTTTAGTAATAAGCGGCCAAAGGATACATACATAAATACATACGTACAGTTAATTTCAAAATTATAGAGTAGACCTAATTATCTATAGTGTGAAATGCACTTACATTTTTTGTCAATGATCAAAGCCAAAGAAGGGTGGTCGATCCGGAGCCTAGCCCAGTAGGTATTATAACATCGCCAAGAGCACCGTGCAGAGGATAAAACAATAGTATATTATAAACCAAGGTGAAGAAGTTCATGATTATAGCCAGAGCGCCAAGATTAGAGCCCGAGGCGTGCCGAGGGTTCTAAGGCGCGAAGGCTATAAGAAGGGACTTCTTCACCGTGGTTTATATACTATTTTTTCCACTACTAGATACGTTAAAACCCTTTCGGATAATAATTATTAATTAAATTATTTTGTACGATGCGACGATCCGAGTTCTCATTTTTCAACGGTTGCTATGAAAATCATCTACGTTAACCAATGAAATCAATGAGAATTTTTCGTTGCTAGGAGACGGCTGTTCATTATTCACCTAGGTTAATAATGAAAATTATTATTAACCTTGGGAGAGAAATTCTACTTCTGGGGTTGGTTCGAGAGTCAATAATGAACCCTTCTGAGACTAGTAGTGGAAAACAATATTATGGTGTTCTCAAATATCTGCGACGTTTTATGTTGTCAAACTTAGCTAACCTATTTAAAAATACGACTTCTTGATTTTTCAGGTGTACCTACTCTATAATTTTGAAATTAACTGTACATTCAAATTTTGCTTCTTACAATATGTTAAGAAGACAAAATTTAAGATAGGAAGAAGAAGATAAATATGATAAAGTGTATTACTATTCAAAATTATTATTAAATTATTGAAAAGAAATAACTTTTTATAACAGTATATTATGATATAAGTTTATAAGGAAGCCTTTAAAGCACGCGCGACGAGTTTAAGAGCACGACGCGTAGCGGAGTGCTTTTAACGTCGCAAGTGCTTTAAAGGCCCTTATAAACGTGTAGCTATGGTCCCTACAACTACCTACCAACCAAAAAAAAAAATTGAAATTCTTTTTCCAAAGTAATCTGTGTCACTAATCGTTGATATAGAAATGGTCAATTGTTTTTGTTTCGTTGCTACTATAAATTGTGTGTAAATGTCTATTTACCATTGTTCAAAATATAGGTGAATTTGTTGTTACTTAAGCGACCTTAAAGCTTTAGTGTTTTAAGGGCCCTTTTTCGCACGCATTTTAGTGTCAAAAACAGGGATTATGATTCAGGTATAATAAAAAAGAATTATTTTATTTCGATTACTATTCTAACTTGTAAATTTGAATAACTACCCGCAAATAACTACAATATGCAATCTACAGTAATTAGTTCCTAGTTGAAAATTAGTTATCCTAGTAAAAATAATCACCGCCAGGGCCTGGAAGCTGGTGCGCTCACGCATCGTGACGTCACAACCGGCATTTTCAATATTTGACGTTTCATTTGGGTCTTGAGATCAGAGATTATTTACTAAGATTTTTCAGAATGCCTCACCGTTGTTGTGTACCATTGTGTAATTCAAATTAAGATAATGGCCCTAAAATGATCTGTTTTTGTGTTTCCCTAAAAATAAAGATGATCGAAAAAAGCGGATTAAAGCCATACCTTGCACAAACTTTGAACCAAAAAAGAGCAGCAAGGTAAGTATGTATTTATTTTATACACGCTGTCTTAAAAAACGGCCCACGCTATAACTTTGCTATTAATGACCTAAATAAAAAAATTATACAGGAAACGAAAAGACTCTAAAAACATTACAAATCTGAGTGAGCATATAATTTTTATACCATCTACCCATTTATGGGCAATGGGCAACTTTTATTTTTCAAATGGTAACATATAATTTTTTTATTGATTCTGTTAGTTTTTTTTCTGATTGTAAGGACATAAAAAAAACTATAGCCTTTGATAACAAAATTTCCGAGAAAAAAGGAAAATATGAAGATTAGATTTACCCGTGGTGGTGAGTTAATGTAAGAAGTCCCATATCAAATTTGACAGTGGCGCTAATATTTCTGTAAGTACAGTTGCGGAATTACAATTTCGGGCAGTATTGTCAATGTGATGATATAAATTCTAAAATAACCTTTACGTTAATAACCTCATTTTTTACTCTTGACATGTTTTTGTCTTTTTGGCATTCAAAAATTGTCATTTGTGGCATAATAACAGGTAAGCAACATATCAAAGCAATGATTTAATTACACTGAATTACACAATTAACTGAAAATTTAAAATTCAAAATTGACTGGGTGACTGACAGAAAAGTTTATTTTTTTTTTGTAATTTGCCTCCATTTTGATTCTCTAATAGCCATTATTTCACGAGAACATTTTACGAAAATTTTTAGGTTGGCAAAGCTTGATCTGTCATGCGTCTCAGTTTAAATTACAAAATGTACAAAGAATTATTTATCAGGATTTATCAGGCAACAAATTCGCGACCGTATTTTTGCCAATTTCACGTATTTCAGCGAGCAATAAATTTTGGTCGTCAATGTCATTGCAAAATTTGGTTAGATTGTCACAAATTTAAAAAATGTCCCTGCCTGATTATGCCCATGTCAACAAAGTGTCAAAAAATGAGAACAAAATGACAATTAATGTCATACAACATGATGTTAGGTTATGACATTTACGACTGTTTTACAATGGAGCATTTTCAATTATTGCGTCAAAGAATGACCTTGACGACCAAAATTTATTGCTCGCGACTGTACATGAAAGATTATCTTCCATATTCGTGTTTTGTGACATAATTTGAATAAAACAAAAGGCGACTTTGAAGACTTGATCAAATTTTCACTTTTAAAATTAAGACATTACCAACCGCCACAAAAATCCCTAAATCTAGGAAAGTAAACATTTTTGTTTAAAAACGGCTTAAAAAGGGCAAATTATAAAAAATAGTATAAAAAAACCCGTTTCATAGACCTTGAAGCACTCATTCTTTAGAATAACTCGTGGCTACGCCACTCGTTTTTTAATCTTGAATTCGTGCTTGAAGACTGGTCTTATGAAACTTGTCTTTTAATATACTATTATAACATTGCATATTAACTTGACAATTTTCAAAATTGCGCGCCTATGAACTGTCAAAGAAATGTCAACTGTATTCTACCTACAGAGTTGCCACATAAATTTTCGTGCATAGTTGCCATACTTATCTACAATCATTTTGAATCACCCAATATGTACTAAAAAATACGAAGATACTCGTAGTTAAACACTTATTTTCCCTGATAAACATTTTAACGAAAGTGTAAAATTCAAATAATTATTCTGATCCTTATGGATTCTTGCCTTTCACAGAGGTATTTTTTTTATCACTGCATGAATCTCGGTTTTGTCCACTATTAGAGAAAAGCAAATTTCACTGAATAATTCTTAACATTTAGCGTTAAAAGGAAAGAATGTCGTATTTCAAACTACACGTAATTATAAAGGACTTAATTAGGATTTCATGAAAATTAATTAAAACGTGCAGTACAAAACCCGCCGCGTTTTTCTTGTTATGAATAAAATTTACACCATTTTTTATAGTATAAAAATAAAACGCTTGTTATAATCGCTGTAAAGTTCTAAAATAATTTTGCTCGACTCGGTTGGTATTTTTCTGCCGTAGGATGGCGAATCCCCAGGGCAACTATGAAATTTTTTCGCAGAAGAGGTCGGACCAGAAACCCTTTATATTTGTTCGCTTCATACATCCCGGGTCCGGTTAACTTTATTAAGCAAGGATTGTGGACTGGAGGCGATTTTTAGCTATCCGGGGCTTAGTCGGCATGATCGGCGACAGCGAGCGTATCTCATCTAAATCCCCCAATCGACAGAAACACCACCGGGGCGCCGTATTCTCAGTAGTAAACTTCACATAAATTGGTTAGAGGCTTGAATTTTATTTGCAAGGGGAAGTTCTCGGCGACGATAATTGTGCGAAGCACAACAGCTACTGTTGACTGGTAGCTTTCAAACTTAATCAGTGTCTCATTCGCCGAATCTGCCGTGGAACGAGGAAAATATTTTAAGTTAAAAGCAGAGACGAATCATGAACAACCATCAAAAGCGACGTCTAGAAGGTGGAATCATTAAATCGAAAGAATCATCTGGCCCACTGGTTCCGAATCTCGTTTTTTCCCTGTTACGTTAGCGGAATAGCCAAAAACGGATCTCTAACACGGCATTAAATTAACATCTTAATTTTGTTACATTTGCGAAAGCTTTATGAGTGTCCTAGAACGTTAAGTGGATAAAATGAGCAAAAACTGAAGTCTTTTTGGAAAAAGTGCCGTGTGGAAATTTGATTTAATTTAAGACCATTGACAAGTGCCACCGTTATCGCTGATAATAATTAGTTTAGGTTATTGATCAGAATTCAGAATTGCATGCTACACATAGATAAATATATTGATAGATAAATGATAAATAATCAGATTCTAATTCAGTGCTGGCGAAATCTACAAATTTGTGGAACTATCGACTGTTTAAACTGACCTATGACACGATCTCGCCTCGAATGCCAAAGAACCTGAAGTCCGTGGAAATTGAATTTCTGGAGGATCTCATATAAAAAACAAGTAGTGAGATTGGGAAATTCAAAGCTGGTTTCTGTTATTGGCCAAATGGACCGTCAAAAATGTTGTTTGGTTGGTTTAAAATCAAATTTGAAGAAGGTGCATAAATGAAAAAAAAATGTAAATAATTACACTACCCGACATTTTTGAATTTTTTTTATAACTGCAGTGAAAACACCGAATCTGGGGTAATTAGGGTCTGTTGATTCTATAAACGTCAACAGATTTATTCTAGCACGTCTAGATTCCGAGTTAGGAATAACATGTGACAACCCATATGCATTAAGGTTATTTTTATTAAAACAGTAAAAAAACTTAAAAATCAATGATAATTCTATTGCAAATTGTTAACAGACTAAGGAGGATTAAGTACCAGTACAATCCAATAAAAAACTTATTTTTTTCTTTTATGCGGGCTATCATCTTCCTTTTGAAGAACCCAACAAAAATCACCCATCATAGCGGGATACCATATCCCCTGGTACATATGCCAAACACAACTTAAGCCCATCTTAAGCCTACTTAATTTTTCTAGTGTACTCTTCATGCTTGTAAGAGAAATGAATTTACAATGAATATATTATTTTATTTTTCACTTTAGTATAATTGCATGATAACCCCTAGGATACGAAATACGTAAACATGTCCATAACAACCGGGGAATAAAACAGGGCGTAATAAGAATAAGCGGGCGTAATAAGAATAAACGGGCGTAATGAATTCATAACGCCCTCATCAATTCATAATTGCAAAGATGCCAATTTTTTTTTTTAAAGAACACGTATAGTGAAAAATAAAATCTTGTATGCACCACGGCGTCACCGCATGATTACGCCCATCAAACGATATCCATCTCTCGGGCTAAAGCCCTCGAGCTGGATTCATCGTTCTCCGGGCGTAATCATCGTTGTAACGCATAAATAGCTAATAATATCTATTCATTTTGATTGTGACCAGTCCCTAGTAACTTTTCAGTTGCTAGGTTATTGATAGGGAATTGTAGATAACACTCCAGCCGCAGTTGGCAACTCACAACGACTTGCGCAAACGTTTTTCGACGTACAGTGTGCGCATACCTATAAAAATGAGTTTGGGTACGAAATTTCAGAATTCAAAAAGAAAATGCCACGTTCGTTGTCTTGTCAAAGTGGAGAACAAACGGTTAATATTGACTTGTTTCGAGACATTTATTGAAGCCAACGGAAAACAACTCACAAAGACGAACATCGCCAATAAAGTTAGCTCTATTTGTGCTATTTTGTTATACACTTTGGCCAGGCGTTGTAAGTATTGTAGTTTGATGCTCTTTGCCTTTTTATCCCCTATAAAACATTTTTATGAACTTTGTGTTCCTTGCTGTCCGATTAGTTTTTATCTAAAAATATTTCCATTAATCAATGGAATTAATTTAAAGGTATTTTTCACGTTTTCCTTATTGCCAAATGACCATTTCCTTGATTCTTCATTTATAGCGATAAATACATTGAGATCATTGCTTTACCACCATTGTTAAGTTTTGACAATTTTGACATTTTCACATCACGTTCACACCACACAAAAATTTAGTGGAAAACGTATGCAGCACACAGCTAAACAGCGCCTACTATTTTTTTCGTTGTGGTCACAATCAAAATGAATAGATAATACGCGAGTACATAAAAAATGTTCATAGGTGTCTAGCTCGCAAACGTGACGTGATGGAATATGGAAATCGGGTGTCATGTACCAAAATACCCCAAAAAAGAAGACGAGTCCATAACTCCCTTATTTATCGGAAGATTTTAATTATCTGTACACCAAATTAAATAGTTGTTAATAGACTACAAAACGGCCTAATAAATTCAAGTATAGCCCCATCGGCTTTAAGGGCACACTGTCAAAATATTTTTTTTCAAATGGGATGACATATTTTTTTTTTTAGTAATTCTGATAGAGATTTTTATTCTGAAAACAACAATGTATCACAAGTATGTATACACTTAATTACCAAAAATTTCACCAAAAAAATTTAAAAAAACGCTACAATCGTCTATATTCCATTTTGCGCTAAACATTGGCGGCATATCTGCGCAATTCCACATGTTATTATTTGTCATTTGTTTTTCCAGCTACCTTAATTTGGTTATTACATTGTAACGCAATGCATTTTGATAGCTTTTCGCTTGGTGCTCGTCATTTGTTTCAAAAGTTAGTGTAATTTTTTTATGTGAAGTTATACCTACTTGTGATACATTGTTGTTTTTAGAATTAAAATCTCTATCAGAATTACTAAAAAAAAGTATGTAATCCCATTTGAAAAAAAATATTTTGACAGTTTAGTCTTGAACCCTTGGAGCTATACGTGAATTTATTAAGCCGTTTTGTAGCCTATTAACAACCATTTAATTTGGTGTATAGATAATTAAAATACTCCGATAAATAAGGGAGCTATGGACTCGTCTTTTTTTTGGGACACCTGTAGTTCTAATAAATGAAAGGTATAAGAAATTCTCATAGTTGGGTCAGTTAGACAAATCATGTCGGGTAGTGTAAATGAAATCGAAGAACTAATAATTGGCCTTTTGCCTTGCCCAATTGACGTAAAAATATAAATAAACAATAAACAAATGTCCCCAGATTTGAGGTTTGGAGATGAATTCGAATTCGAAAATAACTTTTATTTCATCCTGTGTCAAATTTCAATACTTTACGTCATCAGTTTGAATCCGGGAAAACGCAAAAAACGGCCGGACGCCGGTTAAGTGTTGCTATTGGAAACACAAAAGTAACAATCGCAATAACAATTATTCAGGTTTAAGAAATGTTTTATTCAAAACTACATCTAAATTCAAATTAACAATTTAACTATTTCGGCCACAAAGAAGATGCACTTACTTTCTCAGACTAAAAACGTTAGTTCACAAATAAAATAATACAACAATTTAAACCAAATCTAAAAAAATAGGCCAGCCAGTATAACCTCTTCCGTAATTTTCTTGACATTATTTTCTGATTTCCATTTACAAAAATGGCTGAATTGTTTTTGATTCCTTTCACCAGACTTGCTAGGTATTAATTCAGTACAGGCTTCTGCAGATTTTCTTACAATTTCTGGAGGATTTGCTTTAGAAGTCATTTTGACGCACAAAATTATTTCAACAAAATAAACAATTGCCAAACAGCCGTTGCTAATCATGTTCCAAAAATGTGACTAGATTTGGAGCTTTTGTTGAATTATTTTGAAATTAATTTCAATGTTTCTTTCAAACGAAATTTGAGGCAGGATGAAATAAAATACATAACGACATTCGTCCGTGAACTCTTTTTACAGTACTCGTTTCGAGTTTCAAGACTCGGCTCCTTCGTCGCCTCGTCCTTAAACGTCGAACTCGTACTGTAAACTATGAGTTCCCGGACTTATAACGTTAATTACTATTTCATGCCGCCGGCCGTTATCGACGGTTTTGCATGATTCAAAATCCGCCGGGAACCTAAATTCCCGGCCTAGTACTTACAAAAGTGATCTTGACTAAAAATTCGCTAGAGAATGGGCAGGCAGCATTGAATATAGCCAACGGACTCCGTTTCGGTTCAGGGACGCGAGGGTCGCGGGTTCCGCTTGTGAAACAAATTTTCTACTTTTTAAAAATGATTTAAATTTGTCGGCATGAAAATTTTTGTGGATTACACGTCCAGAAAATGATATTTTGCGAGTGTGAGTGATATTGCGTAGCCGAGGCGAAGCAACACGAGCACTCGCAAAATATCATTTTCTGGACTTGTGATCCAAATAACTAAGTAAGGCCTTGTGTACAAAAAATAATTCCATTTTAATGCAACAAGATCGTTGTTCGCATTTATTTCTATTTCAAATATGTTAACTGTCACTCTCTAGTTTTCAAAAGTCAGATTAGGTTATTAGTGTTGTGAAGTTAAATAAAGTCAACCAACTGCTGTGCTTGCATTAAACTTTTAGTAGTATGGCTCGAGCGTCACTGGACTAATGGTCGGGGCTATCTAGTTACTTTTATTTATAACGTTATACGCTGTTTTACTTGCTAATTACTTTTGTCCCTAGGGGCGTCTAAGCTTTCTCCAACGAGCCCGAGCGTATCTATTTTATTTTATTCGAATTTTGACAAAAACAAAGTTTGTGTAAAGCATTAAAACGTAAATGTAACAAAACGACTTCGTCATTCTCGCAGTTAAATATGCCCTTTGCAATAGTAAATCAAATTTCTGTAGATACTTTCAAGCTTATGATATAAATTTTAACGAACAACTCTAGGAACGAGAAAACTAAATGTTACATGACTTGTGAGAAACAATTTATTTTTTCTATTTAGCGTATACTATGGCTATTTGTGTTACACAATTCAATCAAAAGTGCAGATTTTTTTGTGTAAGGTTGCCAGTAGTAAATCTGGCTGTCAACTGTCAGTACCAGTACTCATTGTCACATCCACTCACAAAAAAATTAGATTACACGACAAAAATATGCATATTTGAATAATAATAGTCTGTGTTGAGGTAAGCTTGTAAGTAATGTAGAATATTTCCACCGCTAGAATCATATTTTTTAAATTAAGTCTACGTGACTTAATTTAAAAAATATAACAAAACAACAAAAAGTACTAAAACTAATACAATTATTAATCACATTTGAAACAAAAATACGTAATCATGTTGGTACTCGCAAAATGTTCTGGCGGACTTGTACTCCTACGTTGGACATGATTGTGTCGTTAAGATAGCTTCAAGTTGATTGACTTGACTTTGATCTTTGATTTTTTTATTAAAAGGAATTTTGTGTTGAATAAAAAAATGTAATGAACGTTCTAACTAATGGGTTCCATATTTATTCTTCAAGTACAAAGCACAATTAAATAAAATTTTAGTAAAACAATCGTTTTTCTACTTTGGTATCCTAAAGTTCGTTTGTGACACTAATTTTAGTTTCAGAATAGTATATTATATTATAAGTGATAGAAATGTATCATTATACAAGAGTGAGAATTTTGACCGACGAGTGCGATTGCGCACGAGTGGGACACTTCTCACGAGTTTCATAATGGCATTTCGATCACGTGTGATATACGACGTTGAAACTATTGCAAAAAATCCAAGAAATGAAGTTTCATTCAAGTAAAATGACAGCTGTCAAATTTAGTCACTTGAGAGTACTTTATGTCAAGTTAAATGGCAGCTGAAAAAATTTACTCACTAGTGAGTACTTTATCTCACTTGTGATTTCTGTCACCAAAAACAATGGTCTGAGGTAACTCAAAAACTTTTTTTGTTTGATTGTCGTGAGTTAGTGGATTGCAATAATTTTAATACAAATTAAAAATACCTAATAGCTATTTTTTTGTTTTGATTTCACACTTTATCCAGTTTCGTTGTCTTAATGTGCCGTAAAAAATATAAATTTGTAATTTTCGCACCATATGAAAACTAATTATGTACGTATTATTATTTATTATTATCAACGCGTAATAATCTAGTTACTATTCTGTCAACGAAAATCTCAATTGAAATATGTATAAAAATAATAATAGTCTACGATTACGTTACTAACATAAAAACGTTGAAATTTTCTGCGTGTACATGTTCACATTTTTAATAACAAATAAAAAGCAAATTAACGCTAAGCAGAAAAAATATTATATGCAATACATTGCAAAAAGAATGTTTTTTTTTCACTCGCATTTGTCCAACGGGCTCCGCTCGTTGCACAAAATGTATGACACGTAAAAAACACTCACATGTTGCAATGTATTGCGTAAATAACTATTAATTTATAACGATTAATAAAATCACTTTCAACTCCAAGCGAATGATGATACAGGGTTATTTTCAATGTTTCTAACATTTAGTTGGTCTAGCGGCGCACCTAAATAAAACACACAGCCACCTACTTATAATAACCTGCAAAAATTAATTTTTTTGTAATTTGTCTCCATTTTGATTCTCTAATAGACATATTAACGAACGCGACGTCATCATCTGGGATGTCCTTATAGCCATTAGTTCACGGAACATTTTACGAAAATTTTTAGGTTGGCATAGCTTGATCCGTCAGACGTGTCAGTTTAAATTACAAAATGTGCAAAGAATTATTTATCAGGATTTATCAGGCAACAAATTCGCGACCGTATTTTTGGCAATTTCACGTATTTCAGCGGGCGTACCTGAAAGATTATCTTCCATATTCGTGTTTGGTGGCAGAATTTGGATAAAACAAAAGGCGACTTTGAAGACTTTATAAAATTTTCACTTTTAAAATTAAGACATTACCAACCGCCACAAAAATCCCTTAATCGAGGAAAGTAAACATTTTTGTTTAAAAACGGCTTAAAAAGGGCAAATTACAAAAAATAGTGTAAAAAACTCGTTTCATAAGACCCTGAAGCACTCATTCTTTAAAATAACTCGTGGCTACGCCACTCGTTTTTTAATCTTGAATTCGTGCTTCAAGACTGGTCTTATGAAACTTGTCTTTTAATATACTATTCTTACTAAAACTAATTAAGTATCATTTATTCTTTTATGTTGACTCTTCCCTTTGAAACGATATCTGTCTTGTTACTTTTGTATATTTGTATTAATACAAACAATAAATCCTTTCCTCTTTTATATTATTTATAAATAAGATCACTTTCGTTGGCATTGACGCCGTTTTCTTTAGGGCGCTTTTTGTTGTGAACTAGATAGTATTCTAAATTCAACCACTGCTAATAGTAATTATACACCAAGGTAGAGAAGACATTTTTTTAAGCCGAGAAGCGAAGCTTCGAGGGGAAAAAAGAAGCGAGGCTTAAAATTGTCTTCTCTACCGTGGTGTATATATTATTTTTTTCACTACTAGATACGTTAAAACCCTTTCTAATAATTATTATTAATTAAATTATTTTGTCCGATGCGACGATCCGAGTTCTCATTTTTCAACGGTTGCTATGAAAATTGAAAATCGTCTGTCTACGTTAACCAATGAAATTAAAGAAAATCTTTCGTTGCTAGGTGACCACTGGTTAATAATGAAAAATTATTAACTAGTAGGAGAGAAATTCTACTTCTGGGTTCAGTTCGAGAGTCAATAATGACGCCTTCTAAGACTAGTAGTGAAAAAACCTTATTAGACTATGCTTTGAAATAATTTGTCCATTCAGAAGGGCACATAGAGAAACTGAAATTAGCAGCTGCAATGACAAAAACTGCTATTTGACAATTATCCTATTCATCTTCATTGCTCACTAATCAATAATAAGGAAAGGAAAGTGATTCATCATGCACATCATGTCCTTGACGGAAACAGGAAACTTGGAATATTTACACATTTTTATTCGTCAACATATAATAGTCACTTTTCATGTCACGATGCTGAAGTGCTTTAATGTTCTTAGAAAAAATTCTCTTGTTTCTACCTGAATCCAGTCTATCGACACTTCTTCGTCGTCCGGAAAATAAGTACAACCAAGGTGCTTTTTTCTTTTGAGTACAAATAATAATCAAAACAAAAGTTAACTGACAAAACAAATTCTGAACTGTTTAAATTGAAAAACATGATATTGTATCGCAATTCAGTATTCATACTTAGGAGAAAACAAACGATTAACGACAACATAATCACAATTCAGACTGCAAACTTCTGTAAAGTTATGTGCGTACGGTTACCAAAACAGTAAGTATGTGTATAAATAATCACGTACAAAGTGTTCTTTTCGTAAATAATTAATCGAAAACCAGTCCCATTAGAGTAACATTTTCCAAATACCAACGTACTTCACATTAGCGGTTAACTTGTTTCTCACGAAAATTCCGCGAGAAATTTGATAATCAATATATCCCATTTATCCATTATCAGGATAAGTATTTCCATATAAAATTTTTACTGTCTGAAATACGTGTGTTACGAGTAATTTTAACCAGTGGAAAAGCTTGCCAATTTTATATAATTTTTCTCTATAACATTTTTCAAAATTCCCGAAAGATTTTTTGCCCCCCAATTTTTACTAAACGAGTCGTTTTGTGTAATTAATTAATTATCTAGTCTCTAGTTTTTGTAACCATGAGTATTTTTATTTTGATTATTTAATTTTTTCTATAACAATATAACATTTTTGACAAGGCTTTGTTTCTATCTTAACAGAAAATTTTCATCCTTTCCCATTGACGGGTACATATACACTTTGATGGCTAATTTATTCCAGATTTTAAATCAATTTGTAATGTTTTTTCGTAAAAATGTTTCATAAATTGGCGAGTTCGATCACTGGTTTAAATTAACACACGTATTTCAGATACACCCTGAATATACACATAGCGTTTATACAGGGTGTTAGGTATATGCCCTGCCAAACTTTAAAGAGAGCATCAGAATGCTGATCAGATTTTAAAAGTCCTAAGTCGTTTTTGGCTCAGCTGCACAGTTCAAAATTGTATTATTGCAGTCACTACTACCGTAAAAAATGTAAATAATATCCTTGGAACCGAAACTTTTTCTTAATTGTGATTATCAAACGATGGGGTACCTTTTTACCGCACCCCATTGTGAACGACATTAGCATCCAAATAAAAAATGGTAGAGGAAAAATCCAATTTTGCCTAATAAGTGATAATGAACTGTTTACATTTTGGCAGATCATTTACCTAACGCCCTGTAGATAGTTAGCTGTTGGCGGCATTTCCGAGTTTGTGTTTGTGTGATTAAACTTGTAAACAACATACACTTCAGCTGTTTAAGCGAACCATTGATTTGTAAAAATAAGCAGAGTTTCGGTGGCATTAAAAAAAAGTGGAACTCTCCAGTTATTTATGCGGGCATTCGACCTCAAAACAGTATGCGATTTTATTTAAATTTTATTCATTACACAAGAAAAATATGCTCCAGTTAAGTTTGCTTGCTCTGGCCACATGTTAACATTCTCTTTGTGTGTGGTTTTTTTTTTTTTTTTTTTGGTCAGAAAATTCATATGTAGATGTGTAGAATGTTTTATCTCTATAACTTTTCGAACTGTTCATGTATTACAAATGTGACGCTGAAACTCTAAAAACTTGTAAACAAGATAAATGAGAGACAATCTAAATAATTTATTTGATAAGTCACATTTTAAGTTTGTTAATTATTGGGTGTCATAATTTAGAGGATTGCCGTAATTCATAACAATATTTAAATGGATATGGCTACTGGTGTCAAGCACTTATTAAAACAGGGAGGAAAAATAACTAAGTAGATAATTAAGTATACTTGAAATTACCTTGTTTTTCAGCTGGAGAGTACGTAAAAACAAGATTATCTCATTTGCATTCGTAAAAAACTTCAACCCGAACGTGTCCAGCGTAGACGGTAAACACAATATTTGATTTATTTACGTCAATATCGCATGATTTTCTTTTATTCGTTTTGACATTATTGTATTTGTTCAGGTGTAGCTCCTGCTTCCATAACATAAAAACGTGACACGAAAATAAAACGCGTTTCGTCTCTGTCGAATTTAAACCCGGCGCATCCACCATTTCAATGGTTGAGTTCGTTTTAATGATCGCTGCATAAGTGGATAATTTCCGTTTTTTTCAGGTGTGTATTGTGCAGAAGAAGGACTCCAAGCAAATGTTCGCCATGAAATACATGAACAAACACCAGTGCATGGAACGAGACGCTCTAAAAAACGTGCTCAGGGAGGTGGAAATATTGACTAGATTAGAACATCCCTTTCTTGTCAATATTTGGTTTTCATTTCAAGGTGGGTACAAGCAGTTGACACGGTTATCCGATAACCAATTTTCTTCGTCGCAGATGAAGAAGATCTCTTCATGGTGACGGACCTGTTGTTGGGAGGCGACTTGCGTTATCACATTCAACAGGAGGTGAATTTTTCAGAAGACGCCGTCAAATTGATGGTTGCTGAACTCGCTCTGGCCCTTGACTATCTTCAGTCGAAGCGAATCATTCACAGGTCAGTCCTAGGTCTGGTATGAAGGGGAAAAGTTTATTTTCCTCGCGATCGATCAGTGTCAGTTAGAAAAACAAATCTCGTTTCAAACAAACTGGGGATAAATAATAATTTCGCCCTTGCAGCGACGGAATTAAATTGGAATTTGCGAATCCGGGTAAGGGATTAGCTTGATAATAAAGGAAAAACTGACCAATTTTAAAGTTTGGAGAGTGAATCTGTTTTATTAAAGACCACCTCACATTCTAAGTATACAGCTACGAAGCATCAAGTAATGAACTTTGTGTAAACTTTCCGGAGCCATATTACGTTAGTGACAATATTTACCCCTAAGGTAATGTTTTGAAACGTGGTCTTTTTCTGTTACAACACTTACCCAATGAAATATAAATTATTTAGTGTTTACCATAGCAAATAAGCAACTACATTGCCTTCATGGGAAATAAATGGAAATAATGTTTTCTCTAGACATTTGTTAATCTACAAAGTGATCATTCGTCTTTACTCTGCTTTGTGAGTACATACAGGGTCGCTAAAAAGTATGGATACAGCTAAATGTTTTCAGAACGGTTTAGCAGAACTCGTTGAAATTTGGCACACAGTTAGAAGTGTTTAAATTCTATCATCTGAGATTTAAAAAAAATTTCTAACAAGTTCTGCTAAACCGTTCTGAAAATATTTAGCTGTATCCATATTTTTTAGCGACCCTGTATGTGCAAATGCAAAAGTAAAAAAGGAAACAAACATGTTGATTGAAATTCCAGCAGCGCTACCTATCGGCGATGCCAGTCTCACTCATGTTATAAAGCTTGCGGCACATTCGACTACGTCACCAACGCCTACTGCGATGAGACAATCATTTATAATGACCCCGTATAAAAGCAGTACCTAGTGCACGTAAAATTTGAAATATATCCTTCAAGCAGTAACATTTTTGCCCTGAAATTATGCTCTATAGTTAATGTATTCTGCTGCATTCTGTAGCGTTGGGTTACAAGCCTACAATTTAAAATGTCCCAATCTCTCGCTGTACGAAGTTTACCTATGTTACATAAGCTGCTTAACGGATTATTACAAAAATTATTCATCATATTTGATATACAGGTGATCCCGATATAACCTGCCAGAAAAATTCTGGGTCATTAAAAGGATCTAACAAGTCCGAAAAACCCATTTTTATTAGGTCCAAAATAATGGAGATAAATTAACCCCTATTCATACCCATTCGACGCTGTTGACCACACAAATACATACCTACAGTCCATTCGATTTAAGAATGCAGTAGATCTCGCTTCGAATGGAGAACGTTTCACACTGACGAACGCGGCAAATTTGAAAACATACATTCCAAGCAAAATTAACAAAAAAAAGTCATAAAAGAACTTACGGTAGTGGAATTCTAATAACAAAATTGTAGTCTAATGATGCGTTTAATACAAAAACTCGATAAGTTTGGCACTAATAACCAAAAAATCGATCAAATATCAAAATTTGACAGTACATAGTTATCAAAAATTGAACATTGCTTGGTGTAAACTTTTCTCTCATTTTGACCAATCAACGACGGGAAAATAGTCCCTACACTGCATACTTAAATGGAATTGACTGTGTAGTCAGGAATTAATTATTAGTGCTTGTAAGAAAGAGAGTGTCTAAGCAACCATACCTCAATCGTTTGTGACAAAACTGACAAATTGAATCAAATTAATGACGTTTTTTGGAAACGCTGTACGTTGTATGGGTTAAGTCACCAGGTAATTTAGGTACAAAAGCTGAGGTAATTGTTTACTTTAATTACCGGTCGAATTTTGGCGTTTTTTCTGGCCATTCTTCAACGAGCGTATAATGATTGCCATTATTCACGAAGACGAAAATTCCAACACGAACCGTAGACGAGGTGAAGACTATACTTTCTCTACGACTATACTCGTACCAAGAAAAAACAATCTTTGAAAATTGAATTTAATTTGACTTTTAATATTTGACAATTAAAATTGTGCCTCGTTTAGCGGTTGCTACGCGATGCGCGACTTATTGTTTACAAACGCATCAGATTGGCGATCTGCTGGTGATAGAATGTAAATACGAGGAATGGATTGGCCGACAGCCGTGGGTTTTAGTATTTTTCCGTTGACCGCTTGTTAATTTCAATATTAATGAATTCTTTTGTCTAAATTATAGTGTATTAATGGACCTCATTAATACACTATTTTTCATTAATCAATGATTTTTGCGATTTTGACGTTTTGATTAAATTTTGATGTATAAACAACCTCGAACATGCATTGTTTGCACTTACCAACACTGCAGCAGGTAGTGCAGCAGGGTTTTCTATATTTTATAGCTCCATAACTGCACAATTACAAATTCACTTTTTCAAAAACCGACATTTTTAGTTATAATTCGCATATCATATTTTTCAAAGGTAACTAGGTTTCCGTAGCAATCGTGATTTTTACGTGAAGTTGAATGTGAATGGAGTTGACGTCTTCTGACACTCTTTGTGGAAAAGTGAATAGAAAGTGTTGAAAAATTTAAAAATGGCCCACCCTAAGGACAAAAAAAGAATAAAGGTATTTATAAGGTCTCGTCTTTATGGAAAAAGATGAAATTGGTTTTGATTTGGCTTTAATTTCAAAATTTGTCACCAAAAAAAAAAAGTTTACGGTCAACGAAAAATTTTTGTAATCAACTCTTTTGTTAATGGGCGATTAATAATCTCAACTATTAAAGCCACTCACTCGCTACACTCGTTCGTGCTTTAAACAGTTTCGATTATTAATCGCCTTCATTAACAAACTAGTTTATTAAATCACTATTCTATCATTGGATGTGGAATTGATATCATTCTTTCGTTGAATATCAAACAAGAATGCATTCATTCTTTAATAGTCGTGGAGAAACATTATTTATATTTAATCAGTTTTTCTGGACGGAGGCCGAAAAAAATTATTTTTTATTATACCTGAATCATAATCCCTGTTTTTGACACTAAAATTCGTGCGAAAAGGGGCCTTTAAAACACTAAAGCTTTAATGGTTGCTTAGGTAACAACAAATTCACCTACATTTTGAACAATGATAAATAGACATTTATACACAATTTATGATAGCACCGAAACAACAACATTTGACCATAACTATATCAACGATTAATGACACAGATTACTTCGAAAAAGGTATTTCAATTTACTTTTTTTCTTATAATTTTCACATTGTAGTGCAGGTATAATAAAAAAAATAGCGTATGATGCACGTTTATAAGGGCCTTTAAAGCACTCGCGACGTTAAAAGCACTCCGCTACGCGTCGTGCTCTTAAACTTGTCACGCGTGCTTTAAAGGCTTCCTTATAAACTTGTATCATAATATACTATTATAATGTTCTATGTGCCTTCCGTTTGTATTTATACAGGGTGTCCCAAAAATGGCGTACTAACTACTTACACCGTATCCAGTATGTTTAAATGTACACGAAAAAAATATGGAAAAAATGTTTCAGAGAAAAAAATAAATTATTATTATTTTTATTATTAACGGTAATACAATGTAAACAAAGATGTAGTCGTACAGCATTACCTTGCAATGTTACCGTAGTGGATTTAAAATATTTTTTTCGATTTCCAAAGCTTCTAAATGCACTATTGTGCAGGATTAGATATTGGTAGTGAGTAATCTTGTACTTTGTGATAATATGTACGATTAGAGGTAGCTGTCATGACAATTTAATACATATATTTCAAAATAATTTTCCTGTTAAGTGCCACTTTCAAGGACCGCCAAATCAGCTATTAAGTCCAATAGAATTTTTTAAACATTTTTCTGACGTTTACGGTAGTCTCTTCTACACCGTAGTGCACCGTTAGTACGCCATTTTTGGGACAACCTGTATGTACACATTTGAGTACGCCGATACCAATTTTCTTAAACAGAATTTGGCATTTCTGGGTTATTACGAATCTGGTTCACAGCGTCTGCTATGCGTTCCCGGAGTTGGTCTTCTCTGTTTATTTCAACTTCCTACACCAAATGTGGCCCCAAAAATAAAAATCGGGGAATCGGGGAGGCCATAAAGTGAATGCATATCGGCGTATTTATATATTTTGAAAACTTCATAACTTTTTGTAGGATTTGCAAATTTAAAATTAAACTTAATACATGTCATTGGAGTGTTATAGGTACCGTTGCTAAAGAAATTGCAGTTAAGCAACCAAAATTACCTTTTTAATCCCGATTAACTCAAGCGTACAGCAAATTTTGACCAAATTTTCAATTATTTTTATCTCTAAAACAAAAAGACTCTTATTAGAAACACTTTTTGTGTATGAGTTCTACTCATCCACATCTATTACTGAATTTTTTTTGCAGGATATATCGGGACCACCTGTATAATATTTTCAAATTAATCGGCATCTGAGTGATGATATAAAATGTTTTTTTTTGTTCGACACTGTCAGAATTTGAGAATTTTCTCCTATGTGAACGGATTTTGATAAATGTCACAACTTGTCAAAACGAAACGTCAAGCTAATTTTAAAGGTTTTAAGCGATTTGGAGCCTTTAAGGGGCTCGTCGAAGAAAAAAACGTTGTATTCAACTCGTTCGTGTGTAATTTGGGCCTTTTTTGGCACGTGTGGGCCATTTTAAAACGCGAGTGAAACGAGCCAATTTACACACAAACTCGTCAAATAAACTACTATTTTCGGAACACATTTGCGGCGAAAATATCCAAAATTTAGCGGTTGAATTGAAAGTTTTGAAAGGATGTTTCTGGGTATGTGTTTACTGCATATTCTTGGAACTAAACTTTGTAAGTTGAAACATAGAAATTCTTTAGGAAACATCTATTTACACTATCAAATTAGACAGTGAAGTCAAAATATTTATACGACAAGGTGAAATATTAGGTGATCATCTGCATCAAAACATGCTTAGCTCTCAAATTTTTCTTAGGTGAACAATGTTTATTATTTTTTCTATATAAAAATGTGTTTTGTAAAAATCAATGCCGCAGTAAATATTATTATTAATGATTCCATTTATATATTTTTTAAATATACAAATTAAGGTATTTATATGAAAATTACAAGTACATACCTACTAAATAAAATACACTACCTATATTGTTGTTGTGTATAATTTATTAAGTGCTAATTTTCATATCCTGAGTTTACCGTCTGGTGGTAAATTTTCGGAAATCAAAACCAGCACGAAACAGATCCGACTAAAAAATCGTATTTGACGTTTGACATTTAAAAATTTGACAATTGGAAAAATTAAGAAAGTACTTTGCTCGTAACTGAAAAAACAAAATGCAGACAAGCGAAAGATAATAAAGAAACAACATGTACTGTATCGGAATGATGCGTACAATGTTTCCAAAAAACTTGTTAAAAACGCCTAAATCGCCATATCTACAAGTAGAATCTAATCGTTACTTGTTGTAGGAGTGTGGAATGTATCATATTAGTTACGAAAAAAAAGTTGAGTTTACTTGAACATTTCTGTTAAATACAGGGTTAGCACGAGAGACTTCCGATGAAAATTTCGTTCAAGGGTTCTAGCTTCCTAAATTTATAAAAAGTAATATTTACATGAACGATTGCTGGCCCTTTGTATTTATATTAACTTTTGCTCATAACCTCAATAAAGAGAAAGTGTCATGATTAATTTTATTCACCAAGCTACTTGGATTGCTAAGTTATTTCGATTAAACAAAATATCAAGTTCTAGGGGTTTCTTGCATACAACGAAATTTTCATCGGAAGTCTCTCGTGAATAACTCTGTATGTATATTTTCGTGAATTTTTTGACACTAAGAAGTCATTTGATATGCCATTTTAGAAATTACAAAGAAGCTTTGGATTAGTTGTTATGGTAAGCTGTGTTTGTTATTTGTTGTTTCATTGTCCTACGCCCACACAAATGAATAAACCTATAATAATCAGGTATGTCTTCATGACTTTTTATTATTCTCACACTGGTGAGTAATGGTGGGCATTATTTATTTACAATTACCATAATAATATGATTATTATGAATAGGTATTGGATAAAAACTATTTTTGTCATTTAGTAACTTAATAACAGAGCTTCGAAAAGATAAACATAATGTGCCGAGTGTTATTGAAAGTAATGTGAATATTTTAGCTGGTTTAAATTGTTCGCCTATTTAGAGAGGAGGTAACCACCCTCATCGCTCACCCCCGACCCGTAACACAAGTAGTCGTCATGATTCATGAAGTTGTAGAATAAACATCTCAATCTTAAGTCGTAACATTCTAACATTACATACTTAATGGTCCTTCAAGAAACAAGGCGAACACAAATATTTTGTAATTATTGTGTATTCAACATTAAGTGCATTACATTAGATTCATTATAACAATTTTTGCAAAAAGCCTTCCCTTAGGAGACAAAATTTAAAAAAGATTTGGTAGATATTAAAACCATTACCCGCTCATGTGTACACATTGACGTCAAACACCGCTCGTAAAAAAAACTCTATTAAAAAACAATCACAATTTGATTTGACATTGAAACTTGCGATAGGTCAATAATAACAAGGATGACTAATTAACAAATGTCCTAGTGTGAATAAAAAAGGATAAAGTGAATGAATTTAATAAATATGTTCACCGTATAATAAATACTCAAAGTGGTCGAAGTTGTCGTTCATAATATTATTCGGGAATTTTGGCGAATTGTTTCAGCACAGTATTTATTACGTTAATGTGTTAATTTGAGTTTTAAATGGAATAAAACTTGTTGAGAGTAATATGACAGTGTTTCACAACCATCAAGTTTATCTACTCCAGGTTAGAGAAATAACGTTTTTCATGTTGTGTGTAACTAGAATTTTCAAAAGTAATTTAGAATCTTAAGGTTGGTTACTATGAATTGAGAGATTAAGTCCAACTAAATATGCCGTCAGAAACCAAAATTGATTGCGAAACGAAAAAATATCCATCACTTAGCGAGAAATAGAGCCATATGCAACTGTTACAAGGAATTCGCTACCTTACGATTACGATATCTTTTGTTTGTCACCAGAAATCACATGGCCTCCAACCTAACCAAATTTATGGCAACCTTGTAACGAATATCCCTAAATCCTAGAGAGTAATTTATTTTTGACACGAGAGTATTAAAACACAAGTTGCAGAAGGCATCTATTCAAGCACGAATTTGAAATTCCGAAACGAGCCGCGTAGCGGTGAGTTGAGGAACAAATGAGTGCGTAAAGAACCTTCTGCAACGAGTGTTTTATACTTTTTTTCTATTTTGCCGCTTTATACCATTTTATAAATTCAAAAAATTAAAATTTTAAATGTAGGGAATTTTGCGGTGGGTGGTGACATTTATGTGGCATAATTTTAGCCGCTGTGAAAAAAATTAATTTAACACATCAGTTTTTTTTATTTTCGCGTTTGATGTTTGAAAATACCTGACCGAAGGAATCTATCCTCAGAGAGGTTGTCCTCAAGGAATATTGTTGAATAAGGTTGGTTTAACTTCTCTTATTACAAGAAGAACAGAACAGTCCGTCTTATTTCTGTTTAAAGTATTACATACATGGTGTTCGAGAATGTATTTCCCTTCTTCAACAAATTTACATCAAAGTTCCCAGGAGAAACGCTAGAAACTGTAACACTTTTTATCTATCAACCTCTCGGAATAATGTCTTGCTGAACTCTCCGTTAAATTTTATGCTTGGCAGTTACAGTTACAGCTTCATAGATAACCAGATTGATATATTTGGTTGTACATTAGGTGACATAAAGACGTACATACTTCCATACTTCAAAATTCTCTTATTACGTGCTGTTCCAGTTAAAACTTCGCAATCAATAGCATTACGATGCATAAACTTGATGCGCATTCTTGTTCCATTGACTAATGCTTCCTTTGTATTTAAGTTTCTGATCAGTAAAACGATGCAATTAACTTTCAATACTAACTTATGTGGTGGCAAACCACTAATAGTCAAAGAATTTTTTATTTCACTCCGAAGATTGTTATTTTATAAATAACGACCCTCCAATGCGATTTTTGTTTAAATTGGTTGGAACCTTGGGCCTGTTTTTCATTTACCTTCAGTACACAATAATTATTGTTTTTAAAAATTGTAAATCTTTCAAAATGGGTCATTCTGTTAAGGTAAAACAAATTTATTACATGAAACAATTACTACAACATACGAGTATGAATTACGATAAATACAACCGGCATACGTATTTGTACAGACTTAAACTTATTGCCTTCCACTTGTGCATAAGATTCTGTTGCTCTCTTTGCGAATGAAATAGCGGACACAGAAAATTTCATTACGTAAGGTCAGAATATACAATATTCTCCGCCTGTAAGATTTTATTGCCACCTTTTGCATATAAAATTAGGCTCCACGAAAAATGTTGAGGTTCTGAATTGGACGCAACCTGTCTTTTTACATTTTCTAAAAAAAATTGCCACAACTTGGAGACGTCAACATAAAAAGGTGCTTCCACTGGACCAGGTGTTCGTTCATTATTTTAAAGGTGGTTTTTGTTAACATCATTAAAGGTTTTTACCGAGTGGTAAAAATTGGCAAAAATAACACAGCACAAGATTACGTAAACCTTGTGAAATAGCTTCTGTAACGTTGTAGTTAGCAAAAAAATTGATGTCGTGTCGTTGCTGAGGCTGCAACCAATATTTATGAAACATGAATTTCTAGGGTGAAGCGGTTTGAACAAGCCTATTTTCTAGACAAGTTTTATTAGGCGCTATGGGTCTTCCAGCAAGTGGTAAATGTATTAAGATATTTACACAATTAGTGAGATAATAGTATATTAAAACATGAGTTTTATAAAACTTACATTAAGACACGAGTTAGATTTGCAGCACGACTGCCGCAGGCAGGAGTGCCTGTAAATGACGAGTGCTCTTATGTATTATAGAACGAGTTTTTTTTTTTCTATTTTTTCTAATTTGCATATTTGTTGCATACATGTTTTTTACAAATAAAATCAATTTTGGTAATTTAGGGAATTTTGTGACAGTTGGTGACACATTTATTTCATGGTTAACATTTAAAGTAAAATTCTAAATTTTTCATTTTTCGCAAGTGAAATTGCAATTAAAGATGAATTAGTCAGAAATGCGGCAAACAGCAGAGAATACCAGAGTCAATTTGCTGCCCGCAATGTGTGTTACCAACTGAAAAAAGTTCCTAGATTTCGGATGCTTGTTAACGCATTCAAAACGAATGCGTTAACAGCTTTGTTAAAACAGCAAATTAGAAAAAAGGAATATTACAGGATGCGAGTGTGAAGATTGCAGATAACGAGGGCGTTAGCCCGAATTCATCTGTAATCACACGAGTTTCCTGTAATATGCTTTAATCCACGTGTTATGTACAATATTTTATTTAAGTACGCCCCGAATTTAAAGAAAAAGGTAAATCTTATTTATTTACGCCAGTTTCATTACACCACTCAGTGGGATAAGAACTTACTTATCCCAATGAGGCTCACTTATCCCACTGAGTGAGCGTGCGGTAATGAAGTTCTTATCCCACTCAAATGAGTGAGATAAGTGTCATTTATCCCACAGGATTAGATAAAATAATAAATAAATTCTATGGGCCGTATCATGACAGCGTTATTAAAGTTACCGTTAACTAAAGTCGTGATTAAAGTAAACATAAAACGATATAGATTTATGCAATTATAACCTGGCAGAAAGAGACTTAGACTTTAATTACCATGGCGACGAATTCATCTTTATTTTTTTTCATTAAAAATGTGTCTTTGGTTTAACGAACGATGTACCCTTATAAACGTTTAATAAATGATGGCTTTTATTAAATATGAATTATGTTTCTGTGGCACTATAAAAAAACTTTTTGACCACACATTGTTTTTACACCGACATTTCCGAAATAATCGCATTTTATTTAAAAAATCATTATTTATCTATAAAAATGGGTACACCTATTTTTCGTTGTGTTAAGTCGGTCTATATTACCTCTGACTTTTTATTTGTCAGTGTCAAACAACTGTTTCATTTTTCTAATATAATGTGACAATCTCACTGACAGTTTTAACCTATTTACAAATATAATGTCAAAATCTACATTTACAAAGCACAAAATACTCGAAAACTTGATTGCTTGATTTTTGAAGTAGGTAGGTATAGGCGATTTTTCTGCACAGCTATGGCCACGGAATTTCGTTAGTTATTTTACTGTCAATTTTGTCAATGTTATTTTACTGAAAAAACTTGTGTAGCGTAAGCTTTGCTGTCATTATGAATGACGTTCAAAATTTTTGTGACAGAAATTCTGTCACGCACAATAAAAATTGAATGACAAATTGACATCCATGTCAAAAATTCCAGTGTGGGGTTAGAAATATATGTATAAAACCTGTTTTAAAGCTAATGTCAGTTGAATGACAACGACTGACGAAAATATTGCAAGCTTATAAGATGCCATATACATTTTAATTTGTATTTTTACAATAATTCCGAAGTGTTCTGTTTTTGTTGCTGTGGTTACGAAGTTGTTCATTACTCCCTCCGTTCGGAAATAAATGTCCGATTTAAAAAATGTTTTTGTTCGAAAATAAATGTGTAAGTTTGGAAAAAAATTATGTTTCTAATTTTGACACACAAAGTGTCATTTTTCACAACTAACTTATGCCTATCATAATCCACGAGGATGAAAGTTAAAAATTTTAATCACCAGAGTGGATTATAGGCATTATTCGCGAGTTAAGTACGACGTTTTATCTACGACCTACGACTTTTTTTCATAAAACACTTTGCCTACAAAAAATTTTAAGATCTGTGACTTATGATAAATCACAAGTAACTTATAATAAGTCACGGGTGTAATTTATGACTAGCATAATGTATCTATAGTTACGTAAATAATAAACGTATTATTTAATGGTCGAAGATAAACAATATTTACATCTTTTCCCTGCAACTTACAGTGCACAAGCGCATTATGGACTGTGTGATAGCTATCCTTGATTGCATTTTTGTTTTGCTCTTACGGTACAATCGAACATAAAAGATTTTTAATAAAGTTTCGGGCAATTTTCACTAACTAAAGCTGTGCAATCTTTCTTCAAGTTAAACATAAAAATATTAAACAAATGAGGCCTTTTTATTATTAGGTAGGTATATGTCTCAATTATGCGAATTGAATACAACGTTTTTTTGTTCGACAATCCAAATCGCTTAAAATCTTTAAAATTAGCTTGACGTTTCGTTTTGACAAGTTGTGACATTTATCAAAATCCGTTCACACAGGAGACAATTCTCAAATTCTGACAGTGTCGAACAAAAAAACAAAAAAAAAATGTATACAATGTGGTGATAAAGTAAGGAACAAAATTCATAATAGCGTTATCTGATATTTTTAAGAAAATCGCTCGGATAGGTCGATTTTATTTCGAAAAATACCATCATGTGACGTGCAATTTGTTTAAATGGTTTTTGCGCAATGACGTCATCACCAATTTTTTAAATGACAATCCCCACTTTTTTGTTCTCTTTCTCATAGACCTTCCTACTGGCTAAACGATTAATGAAAAAAAATGTTACCTTACATAACAATTTTTACCTCTAAAATTTTTATTTAATTTTTACTGTAAAAATCTTAATTGAGCTCAGACAAGAACAAATAAACATCTAAGGTTAACAATAACATTTAACGCTAATGTTGAAATTGCCCCCCGCCAACCATTTGGCACTCAACGACACAACATTGTCCACTGCGCTCAATAGTGTCAGGGTTGATTTGTTCCATTTTAGCGCGAATTATCTGCCGTAAATATTCTAAATTATTTGGTCTATTAAAATAAACCCTCGATTTTAAATAACCCCATTGAAAATAGTTATTTTTATATTAAGTGCGTGAAGAGAGTGTTTTTTGTGCATGAAAAGGTCTTTTACGCCGAGACGAAGGTCGAGGCAGTATAAGCCTTTGAATGCACAAAAACATCTTCACGCACGAAATATAAACAATATTTTTTCTATAATTGATTCAAAAAATTGAAATTAAAAATTCAAATTTTTGAAGGAACTCTGAAGTTTCAATGCAGTGACCATGTTGCTAGGTAACTAATAAAAAACAGTGCGTGAAATGAAAAACAGAAATAGTCGTATGCGTGAAATTGCATTTCACACACTGTTTTGTATGGTCTCTATGGTTTCGATCTTACTAACAATGCAAAAAAAAATACACGTCAGAAAATGACCCACTTCAGGCACAGATAACTATGCGTGAATTTCAATTTTTTGAATCAATTATAGAAAAAAAATGTTTATTCATCGTTTAGGTAGTAGGAAGGTCCACCAAAAAGAGAAGAAAAAAGTGGGGGTTGTCATTTAAAAAAAACAATGATGTCATTGTGCAAAAATACATGACGTCGTAAGTAAAATTTGTATGTCATAAGGTGGCTAATTAAAAAATAAAATTGACCTGTCCGAGCGTTTTGTTTGAAAACATTAAATAACGCAATTATAAATTTTGTTCCTTACTTTATCACCACACCGGATTAAAGATGTACCTAATTTAAAAAAATGTATCCCAAAAAAAAAAGAGGTCACTTTGTAAAAATCAAAAGAATCTCATAATAATCTTACAAGCGTCGTTTCATCGAGCTCCATAATGTTTGTAACAGAAGAATAAGACTCAATTAAAGTCGAGTTGAGAAGACATACTTTTGCGATGAAAAACTGTATTTCATAAAGATTCTTACCGATGACAGATAAATAAGCTTGTTCCTTATATATTTGAGAAAATAAACGAACACAAGATAGTAATTCCTTGCTCCGGCTCTGCAGAATACTTCACGGAAGCTTTGAACAATTTTGTTTGTCTGAGAATATGGGAGACGGGTGAATTTTATTAAAAAAATGCCAATAGCGCTTACGTCGATAACAGTCTTTAATGCGTTCTCAAATTCCCATCAAGAGTACATACTTTGACTTTCAGGTAGTAACACGAACGAATATTTAAACAGATGTACTATAATCAAGCAGCACGCACATCCAATTACTTTTCTTATTCTTTGTGAAACTAATAAAAAAGTTATACCTATATTTTCTTCTACTTTTGTATTCCAAATGCAACGTGAAAAATACGAAAGATCTCCCCATTTAAGTACAGAATGTGACTTATCCGGAATCAAATTTTCCGACGTAGTGACATGTTCGTTAGAACCCGCAATATTTATAACCGAACCCCGATAAACACCTTTTTACTGCCACATCCTGATGCCGCAAATCATAAAGTGGGATCCAACACACTGTCGTTACACGAGACATTTCTTCAGATTTTTTAAAACCAAATACCTACATATGTCGGTCGTATAATATTACGTAGGTAATATTTCATAAAAATGTAATATTTGCCGTTAATGTGGAAGTGCAAATAAATATTCTTCGAAAGGGCAAATATCTCAAACCCATCTCGGACTTGATTAATACTACCTAACAATAAATCCGTTTTTTATTCGTTTAAATGTGGATAAAGAAACTAGAGATAACACGTTATTTTGATTAAGTTCAGATTATGGATACTTGATTAAAAATTCCGAAACGTTAAGCGAAATCTAAAACCTCCTTTTGAGAAAGAGTCGCTGGAGGCGCCGATTTAATAATTTAAAGGACAAAAGAGAAAAGTCTGCCGAAAACGAAAATCCCAACACAATTCACAGGTCGTATAACTTTTCCTTCCCAACTTAACGAGACCGGTTTTATTTTCTCTTTTGCGATAGTAATAATTAAAGACCCAACGGCGAAGGAATTGTTGTATCTTTTCGGCAAATTTCATCTCCATCAAACATCTTTATTATTGATTTTGTTTGGGCGCGAACTCTTCAAATGAAACACTTTCAATCTCTTTTTATCTTTGGTTTCCATTTTGTGGTAATACGGACCTGATTTTTGCAGGGACATCAAGCCGGATAACATATTGCTGGACGAAGAAGGTAAGAGCTCACGTTAATAAATTACCCCGACCAGGTTTCCCATTAAAACCCGAGCACTCTACAACAACATTATCACAGCACTCCTTTAATCGCTTTATCTGTTGACCGAAAGGATTAATTTTGATTTTTTTTTATGATGAAGGCCATTTTCACATCACGGACTTCAACATAGCTACAGTTTTAGAAGATTCCCACCTAGCGACATCCATGTCTGGGACTAAGCCGTACATCGCTCCCGAAATCTTTGATTGTGCCATGGATTTATGCGTGGGATATGCTTATCCTGTCGACTGGTGGTCATTGGGTAAAAATATGATCCATAAAGAAAAATGTGTAAAGAACGCGTTTCAGGTGTGGTGGCTTATGAAATGCTGAGAGGACTGAGGCCGTTTGACATCCACTCCAACACGAGCATGCAAGAAGTACGAATCTTGTTCCAAATCGGATTGGATTACCCTTCTAACTGGAGCGAAGGGATAATCGATTTAATTTCTCGAGTAAATATTAATTGCGCTTGAATGACAATTTTAATGAAACCGATTTGTTGTAGTTGCTGTGTATAAGCCCGGGTTTGAGAATTTCGACGATACAAGAACTCAAACAAGTAAAGTGCCTAAAGAAGTTCGACACGGACAGGATCTTTCAGAGACAGTACAAGCCGTACTTCATGCCACCGGTGAGTGTCAGTTGGTGTCGCAAATTTGTTTTTAATTGTTCTCTGCAGAAAGATCACTTGAACTGTGATCCAACTTTCGAACTGGAGGAGATGATCATCGAGACGAAACCGTTGCATAAAAAGAAAAAACGATTGGCCAAACAAAGATCAATACGAGAAATTCAAGGACCGATGAGTATAGAATTGGTAAAAAAAAAATGTTTGCTTTACAAAATGTTTACTAATGGATGAATTTCAGGACGCAGATTCGCCCATGGACCTTCAAGGAAGTATAATTCCTGATTTTAAGGTGTACAATCGATATCAAGAATTGGAGAAAAGGGAGCGCGAACGAAAGGAACAAGCTTGGGAAAGGGAACTGGAGTTGGCGATGAGATCCTCCGATCCTTTAAAAGAGGAAACCGAGCCTAAAGAAAAACTGCACAAATGCACAGGTTGTCCAAAACTGGAAACCATGATCAATTCCAATTGTAAAATGAAGAAGTATGAGGAGAGTGAAGGCAGTGAAAGTAGTAACAAGAGTCAATTACAGTTACCGGAGAGGAAGAATGAAGAAAAATTGTGTAGCGTCAGCGACATTCAAAACAAGCTGCAAAATATAGACTTTATAGACAGGACACCTTCACCAGTAGAACGTACTGAAGGCACCTGAACTCTTTTTTAACCATGACCAAAAGTGATGTACCAAATTATATTTTTTAATAAAAGAGGAATATCGAAAAAACCTATATTGTTATCCAACAAATTACAAACACGTCATGTCGAACGTTCAAGCCTTTTTATAAAAATTAGTCTTTTTCTAAATTACGTTTTACGTAATAACAGGAACTAAAAAAAACTGTTGTACTTGAAGGCAAACTCCAAATAAAATCTAAAACACAAAAGTACTACTAAGGCAAGTAATGGAAGCCAGACGGGAAGTTTCGTCGTTTCTTCAAACGGCCGTAACGTCGGTCGTCTCGATTCGAGTGATCGGTTCCATGACTTTAACACTCAAATTAGTTGTCGATTCAGGATTCAACTTCAGAGTTTGGAGTATCTCGATGACGTTATCAACCGCGAAAGGCTTCTCTTCGACCACTTTATCCGCTGCTTCTTTCTTCACAGGTTTGGCGTAATGCAAATAACAGAAGCCCTTGTAACCGCGCCATGTGATGTTGTTCGGTTTAATTCCGTGGCCGATGAGGGCGTCTTTCAGGTGACGCACGCGTACGTTTCTATCGATATTACTTACGACCAGGGAAAAATCGACCTGAAGCCGGCGCGAATTTCGACGAAACGGTCGAGTCTTTTTCTTCATCATCTGCGTGGCACTGTTCTCTTTGTTGCCCTTGAAACAACTTCATAGATAACGAGTACACAAGGATTAGATCATTTTATTACCGGATCTTCGTTCTCGTTGGTCACTTGAGTTGATCTGGTTCTTCTGAAAAATCTTCCTTTTCGCGGTTTTTGATTGTCGACGCTATTTGTAATTCCGTTCTCTTGCATCACCTTGTCAGGTTTTGGCCGCTGTTGTGGAAATCTTTTGGCTTTGATTGATCTTCGTTTTTCTTCCGTCTCCACATCGGTGTCCACTTCTTTCAACGTCGTGTCTCTACCCTCGCTTCAAGACGAAACAGTTAAACAATACTATTAGTTACAGATGCTAACATTTAAACATTTTCTAAAAATATCAAGTGCACTTTATATTTATTGCTTCTTAAAGATTACTAATTTATTTATTCAAAGGTGATCTGTAAAATATTGTCTGCGGTTTGGAAATCACATCGTATTAAGGACACAGTAAAGTAAAACATAATTTAAAAGTAAAAAAATATACCTTCGGGTCTCTTGTTGATTAACTTGTCTTGTTTCATAAAAGTTTACAAAATGGAGAGAACCAACCCTCAGCACTCAATACAAAAAAGAGTAAATAATGAATACGCCTAAATATATTATACTTATTTATATTTATGTTAGTAAGGGCTAGTTTACAGAAGCGAAATTAAGTTCATGGTAATAAAATGCCAGATTAACTGAACATGTGATCAGATTGAACAAATCGGATTCATGGGTTAATCGCGCATTAAAATTTATTTCGAATTAAATATTTAATTCTCTTTCTGTAAACTGGCCCTTAATATACTTATTTGAAAAGCCAAGTTAATAAACTTTAAGATGGCGTTCAAAAGTCTGAATAAGAAAGATACTTTTCCACAAACTGAAGAAATAATATTTTATTTGATTTGCTGACCCCCATGTCTACCAGGTAAATACAGAAATTGATTAATTAGGTACCACTAGTAACAAGAGGAGAACACCTTGTGTGAGGTTTCAGACAATGAGTACCACTGATACTGTATAATTTACACATCTTTGGGCGAGGTATTAATATAATTCAATTATTCCAAAACTTGTGCCAAAAGGTTTAACAAAGCCTCATAATGTACTTTAAGCGTGTATTACCTAGCGTGAGCATCTTTAATTTTCTGTAAAATTGGCATGAGATTCAGACGTCTTTGTGAAAGCAGATCCCAATAAATTCCTTTGGGTCTCGACAGTTTTCTTTCAACTTTTATGATCTCTGTAGGTGTCAAAATATAATCAAGAGGCACATCATGTTTGTTAAAAATGTCATTTGGCAAAGAATCAAAAACCTGAAATGATTATAGAAAATTTAGAGTGATTTATAAATGTTTGTGTTGAACAAACTTGTGAGTCATGAACTGTTGTGACAATTGTCGTATCGTCATCAACAGCTTTCATCTCCTTGAGAATTGCATATTCTAGATCGGCATATCCCTTGCCTTTACCAATCCTATATCCATCCCTCGAAACTGCCACACTTCCCAAAATAAACAAGTCAATGTGGAGGTCGTCCTCAAAATCAACAGATTTGCCCACAGTTTCTATTCCCCATCTAGTAACAATCTGTTTGATATTTTTTGGCTTGTCATCATAGCAAAATGAAAGTTTTTTCAGAAGGCCTTCTTGCAGCTTCGGGATAGGCACATACAGAATTTTATTATTTTCTATAACCAGAATTCTCGACGCCTCTAGCGGCTTGTCTGGGTTTACCTCGACAGATCTGGCGGTTTTGAATTCTTCTAAATCTAGAAGTTTAGCCGCCGCTTTTTCGGCCCCTTTAAAATTCGGAATGCGACCGAAAGCGGGGCGAGGGAAGTTAACCAATTTGTTCTTCTCCAAATATTCCCAAACTTTTTTACGAAAAGATTGCTTTGAATTTTCTTCAACTAAGGAAAATCGAGATTTTTCCTTGCGTCAAAACTCGGGAAAATATCAACTTACCGCGATTTTCCGGTAGTGGTATGGCCTTTTCGGGCTCGCAAATGCTTTCTTCAACACTCATTTTCTATGTTTCATTCAGAAATGTTATCACAAATTCACTATCACCATAAACACTTGCCCACTTTCAAAATGTTTATCTTTTTCTTGGTTACCGAATCATTTTGACATTTCGTTCAAGGCCGGTTGCAATTTTGTTGAAATTGCAACCTAAAGGTCCATTCACACGACAAAATAAATTATCTCCTTTTACTGTTATTTATTACTTTATTTATCTGATTTAAATAACAATATACAAGTTAAAAAGTGAGTATTATCTACACATGGTACTTACACAACCCTAATCTATTTTAATTATTTTATATATTTTTTACAAAACATCTTATAGGTGTTTACTTTTCCACATGAAAAATGTTCAATTTTAAATCTGCCTCTTTAGATCTTAGTTTTAGACACTGACACTTAAATACTGAAAAGTACTCAGAAATATTTCTCATTTTCCATATAAAAAAGTATAGTTGACTCAAGTTGCAAAAAACCACTGGTCATTTGCAACAGCATTTTTTCAATATTTTTGAACCAAATAAAGGCACAAAGGGGTCACAAAATCATAGTTTGGATTGAATATTTTCCATACAAGTACAGTTTTAAAGTAAATTCAAATAACTAATGCCATCATAAAAGTGCTGTTGCAAATGACAAGTGTTTTTTGCAACTTGAGTCAACTTTACACCATATTACAAATCACAGGTTGTACAACCATCGTCAAATATGTTTAGCGAATAGTTTGAGACATGTGCAGTGGAGTGAGCATTAGCTCAAATGCTGCATCTTTCAAATTAGCTCCTCTTAAATTGGCCTCATGTAAGTCACTGCCCGATAAGTCACAAAACTGCAACAAATCATTTATTAATAAACAAGTCATCCAGATATTCTTTTATTAACTTCTAGATCTGCTCCTGCCAGAACGGCAGCCCTTAGATCACAATTTTGTAAGTTGGCATTTTTTAAAGTTGCCACCCTCAAGTTAACACCACCCATATCACTTCCCTCCAAGTTGGCACCTTTCAAATTAACACCTTCCATATTAGCCCTTCCACCAGCTGGATCCTTAAAATTAGAATTTTTCATGCTGACACCTTCTAAATTGGCACACAAACACTTCACTCCTGCAAAATTATGTTAATATTACAGTTCTCAGAAGTTGTATGTGCTAGTTACCGAGAAGTTGTGCTCCATCTAAATTAGCATATGATAAGTCAGCCCTTTCTAAACAGCAATAACTTAAATTTGAACCAGTAAGTTTACAACCTTGTAAATTAGCATATTTAAAGTTGATGTAACGCAAATCTAATTTACTCAAATCAGCTCCTGATAAATTGACTCCTTGGAACCTCAATTCTGTTGTGAAGGCACTTCTGATTAAGGCATCTATCACATCTCGTCTTGTTAAAGGTAAATTATCCCTATTTACATTCTGTTGGCTTATCATTTGTTCTAAAGTAGGAATTATTGATTCTATACCGAAGAATCGTGCCTCTTCTAAGATGCCTTCAGGATTAATATTATTATCATATATTAATTGACCATTTCTTAAGTAGTTTATGATAGGTTCAAAATATAAAGGGCTTCTGTCGATAAGGAATGCGCCGTTTTTGTCAACATTGCTAGGTGTAAATAAATAACCATCATCATCACCAGCAAACATTCTAGCTAGCATACTATCTGGTTCTTTTGTTGTTAATGTGCTTTTAGACGTCGTAAAATACTTCCCACCTACATTTAAAGTTACCCAGTCAGAACACTTCACACGTTTTGAATCATTTTTGGGAGGAACTATAAAATCTTCACCGCTGGATATGTACAAAGTATCATTATTGCGTATGAACGAAATTTCATTTACTTCTGTACCGTCTTCTATAAATATCCGTCGAACTTTCGTGTTAAACTTTAAATATGCTTGGCTCATTAGCTCCTCCAAGGTTCGCGGAAGTACGAAAACCTGAAGACAAGCTCAATGTAAGAGTAAGGTTCAATTATATTAATGAAAACAATAACCTCTCCGCTGAAATTTGTTCCATTTTTAAAAACCACTACCCGTTTTTCGCTCATTATTACAAAAGAATGAAATAAATAGAATTTGTGCAATTTGGGGAAAATGGAATGTCGACCTGTTAAACGTCACTTTAACGTCACTCAATCAGTAATCAGTAATCACAAAAGCAGAAGCGTGCTTTACGCTTTACTTTTGTAACCGTAACCACCGTAACCGTACCGTAACCCGAGTTTCAGCGCCATCTGAGAATAGTACAGGGTAATTCAAGTTTTACCGCCCGCACGATAAACCCTATTAAAAAATTAGTAAAAATCACGAAACTTTAGGGTTACATTCCATTGATATAAGGCTTCAAATGTGTGCATACAATTTTCCAGTATCACTTCATTCAGAACTATAAAATTTAAAAAATCGATTTTGGGCAAAACATTTTTTTTTTGTAAAATCGTATCAAAATGAAGTCATTTATACAGTAATTTGCAGGCGTAAATAATGCCTTTTGCGCCCTAAGGCCTAAAAGAACAACAATTAATTTTAATAGCTATTTTATTTGTTGCATCACATTGGCAACCAACAACATAAACTCTTGATTTTTGAGAACAAATCATGTATTTTTTTCAAAGCTTTCGCGTCTTATAATCCCTCGTCCCTTCGGGCTTCGTGCTTATAATTCCGCCGCGGACCAAAATCGCCTCCTTATTAAAGATAAAAAGATAAAAACATTAGATGGGTCGAATTTTATGCCGGTGAGTGTATTTAGGCCCGGTTTATTCACCTTCAAGTAAATTTATCTGGCCAGTAATTGCTATGATTTAGAATCTGCTATTGGTAGATCCATGGTAAGACCTAGAATATGTTTCAATAATTTTTGCTGAAGACATAAGTACCCATAAATCGATCAAAATGCCGTCCCTTTAATTTGCAATTTGCCGCCCTTATGCGGCGAACAACTTACACCATATATCTATTAACTACTAGTTAATCTAGTTATTTATTACTAGTTAATAGATATATGACCTACACATACAACATAGTTAGCTAAGCTCCTAGGAGATGGAGACCTTTTACTTCAACCTTTTCCTTCTTGGTGCTACCTTTTACTCATAGGTACTCGTACCTTTTAGGTACTTCAAAGTGAATACTTCATTTTTATAAATACGGCCTATTGTCCGGGAGATTTACCGTGAAACTTCCTTTTCGCAACAACCCTCTTAATTTACGTCATTCGAGAGAGCTTGCCATAAAACGATTCAAGTCACAATTTAATCAAATCAGAACACTTCGGAGCAAATGTGATGGAACCTCTGACAAACCACGAAATAGGTAGTTACCTACATTGGCATTTTATACCACCCCGGTCACCCCATATGGGCGGACTGTGGGTGTGTACCAAAACCTTATGAACATTCTGCAAGTGGAGATTGTGTAGTTTTGAAACAGCTTCCCTTTTCTGAAGAAAATGTCGAGACTGTTTAATGCAAAAAGAAAAATGTATTGATTGTTCATGTCATCAGGCTACAACATCGACTGCGGTTTGCAAACGTTTTGATTAAAAACCTTCCTCGCATTCTCAAGATAGTGAAATAGTGGACCTTTCCAATTTTGATCTTCAAGACCATAATTATTGTGGAACAGGTGAAAGTGAAGTCTTTTCTTATTTGTGTCTTTTTTTCGTTCAATATAGGTATAGTTATATTTTGTGTTTAATTTTATTATCATATTTTTTTAAAAGGTAAAATTGTTAAGATTTCAAAGTGAAAAAGTAAATTTGTTTTTTTTGTTTTAAACCAAATTTACTTTTTTCATAAGTAATGCAACGAATGGGTACGAAATTGCCGGAAATTTTCGATCTCAGATACGAGTATTTGTTTCGGCGACAATTTACACGAGTGAGCGAAGCGAACGAAATCAAAGTGAAAATTGTCTTAAGAAACAGAAACAAATACGAGTGGTCTGAGGAGAAAATATCCGTCATGGTCGTACCCACGAGTTTGTATTCGGCATGACAATTCACCGAGCAAAGATTGAAAAATTCAATGAAAGAAATACCTGAACAGTAGTTTACGATTTAAAAAAGGTTGATATTTACGGGGTGATCAATAAGGACTGTTTAAGTTGGTAACACTGAATCGTATTTTAAATCGTATAACAGAAGTAATTTCCGGTTGTTGGTGGCTTGTCGTTGTTAATCCTATACCTATATCAGATATTTGTCAAATAAACCAACAAAACATATCCAGTTACAGTGTTATAAATAAAAATTTTCTTAATTGTATTGCCAACTTAAACAGTCCTTCTTGATCACCCGGTATATAGCAATTCGTCAATAAATAGCGAAAATTTCCCCGGCAATTTTTTTAAAACAAACGTGATTGGTCCCTACTGACCAATTTCGTAAATCTGATTGGTCGAGAGAGTGCGAGTTGAATTGTCATATAGTTATAATATACCAAGGGACAGATATATTGTCGGAAATTTTTTCAAGCAGCCCTGACACACGAGTGTTTGTAGCTAGAAAATTAAGTTAAATTTTTTAAGTAAAATTTGTCATTTTCTCAAAAAAATTGTTCTGTAAGGTTTCAATTTTTTTCATTGATCGTTTAGCTCAACGGTGGCCAAACCGCGGCACGCGTGCCACTATTGGCACGCGGTCATAATCTCATCATAATACTTACGCGAAGTAAAAACTTTTTTCCTGTTATTCGATTCACATTACTTACTAGGGCGGGGGTACTTACATATGCATTATCTTTCAGAAGAATGAAAAAGGGGCACGTGAAATATTTTTAGTCAAATAAAGTGGCACTCGAGAACAAAAAGGTTGGTCACCGTTGGTTTAGCTAGTATGAAGGCGTACCAAAAAAAAAAAAAAATGGGGGTTGTCATTTAAAAAAATGATTGATGAGGTCATTATTAGGAGATGACAAGCTGTGAACATAAGTAAAGTACTGAACAATATGCACTTTTTAAAAACAAAGTTGACCTGTTCGAGGATTTTTCTCAGAAATTAATACTTACAATTTTATCGAATTTATTCCGAACTTTACGAACGCACTGTATAAAGATGGTTGCGTTCAAATTTTTCGCGCGGTCATTTAGTTTGCCAGCCGACTACGAGGATCGCTGCATTTTGCGTTGCCAACGTTTAGGAAGTTTCAGTTCTTATGTTAAGTGTTCTGTGGTTTGACTTAGTTTGACCACAGTAGATTTACTCATTCAATAGGGACACGGAGCCGTTTCGGTTATCGCCAAATTCGAATACGCATGTCTTCGCAGCGGCGGTCCTTTACAAGATGCTCGTAGCGTGGCGCTGCTGTTTTTGGCGCCTTCACGCCCTGATTTCTATTAGAGATGAGCGATATTTCACTACCGGTGATTTTATCACCGTGACTCGGAAATCACGAGTAACCACCGTGATCAAATATTCGAAGTAACCGTGATTAGTGATTTCACTACATATTTTCTTAAATTCTTAAATCGCTGGTTATTATGCAGTTACTTGCTTGTCGTTACCTGACACACAACAAAATATAAATTGTAACTTTAGCATTTTCCTATTTTTCCTTACAGAATTATGTAACCTGAAATGTTATTACCATCTGGCACTATTACAAAACAAAAGCTATCTTACTGAAAGGTAGCAATTTCTGCCAAGCTAAATCTGGAGTGATAACGTACCTGTTCTGTTCATGATAAGCCGGAGTGTAATAATACATTAATATTTATCTTTTAAATTATAGTTTATAAACTGCTTAAAATAACTGCAACTAAAGTAACTGCATCAAATGTGTGTATTGAGTGATTTAGCGATAACGATTTCCTGTAAAAATTAGTCGTGATCAGTGATCACGGTAACTGTTTGAAATCACGGTCACCAGGAACGACGTTCTTGAAAAATCACCGGATCGCTCATCTCTAATTTCTATATTACAACGAGTGTTTTTTAAAATTTTGCGTCGAAGTTGGCGTTGAAGAGTCGATTGTGAATGAGCTATACGGATCACGGATCAACTGTTTAAATCTTACGCCTTTACATCAGTGGTGCAGACTCAATTGCCTCTCCAACAACTTCGACGCCAAATTAAAAAAAAAACACCTTTTGAGATCAGTACTGGAACCATGTATCTTGATAGAAAGAAAATTTCTTTCCGTTTCTTAAGTTCCTTTCTATTTGCCGCAAACCAACCATGTAGAACCGATGGTGAAAACGGACGCATAGAAATAGAAAAATCTCCGTAGCGCACTTTTGCATCTTTCCAATTGTCCATCTTTGTCGTTCACCAACTCAATGCATATGGCGTTTTCTCTCAGAACTCAAGCTGGCTGAGTGCAATGAATGAAATTGCCGCGAACGATGGTGTTGCCATCTATGGCATTTTCTAGCAAGGACCGCCAATACCGCCATGCTATTAAAAAATCTGGCTGACGAAACATCAAAGGTGCCGACCCTAGCTGTCCCTACTGAATGAGTAAATCTACTGTGGTTTGACTTTGACGGCGTATTCTATGGGTTTGACGCATAGATTTAGATTGTTTGACATCTCTGGTTTGACGTCATTTCAGTCATTTGACGTTGAGGCGACTTGACGACTTTTCGTTAACGTCGTTGACGAGTTTCAGTTTGTCAATTTTGTCGTTTTGGTGTACTTAAAACTTGTCCGTTTTGTACCACTTACACTACACTTATCGGAGTCGTGATCAATAGATACTTCTACTTTTAATTGTTCATTGTGTTGACAATTTATTTACGTATTAACTGCGTATTGTGCATCGGCAAAGTTCTCAGAAGTCGATTTTCTACCAAGGACGCTGAAAAATATTGGATTCGTTTTTGTTTTGAGTATTCGACAGTAAGCAAAATGGGTAAAGGATTCAATAATTACATGTGTAAGAAGTTTTTCCATCCGGCTTCAAGAGATAATCTCAAACGAGTATGGATGGCAGAACAGAAGGCGGATGCCTACAAGAAAAAGCAAGAAGAATTACGTCAGCAGTATGAAAAAGAACAAGATCTGCATGACAATAAAGCAATGCTTAGCAAAGAAAGCAAAGACAAGCTGAGTATAAACTTTATGTACGAGCCTCCTCCAGGAGCTCGGAAGGAGCGTGAACGTGAGGACAATGAACCAGAGTATAAATTTGAATGGCAACGAAAATATAACGCACCTCGTGAAAGTTACTGTAAAGGTGACCAAGAAATCAGGGATCAACCTTTTGGGATACAAGTTCGAAATGTGAGGTGCATTAAATGTCACAAGTGGGGTCATATCAACACGGATAAGGAATGTCCAATGTATAGTTTGTCAACTAGTGTGGCAAGATCTTTAGAATCAGCTTCTATTATGGATCAGAAGTCTCTTGTTGAGCAGATGAGAGAAGATGGATTAGCTATTAAAAAACAGTATCTGAACAACACAGGCACAACAAATTATGACTATATACCTAATGATGAAAATGCTGCTGTGAGTTTTATTAAATTATTTACAAAGAAACAAAAGAAAGCCTTACTTAAGAAACTAGAAAAAATAGAAAAAGAGGTTAATAAAGGAAAGAAAAACAAGAAAACCAAAAATATTGAAATGTCCTCAGATGAAGACAAGAAGAAATCCAATCAAAAAAGATTTAAGCGAAGAAATGAAAGTACAGAGGAGGAAACAGATGATGAAAAACAGGAAAGAATGAAGAAGAAAGAAAAAACTAGAGAATCTGGGCAAATTAAATTGTTATCAAGAAAACAAAAAAAGGCATTGATAAAGTAAGTATGAATTCAGAATGATATTTTTTTTCTAACAATCTTTGTTATAGAAAATTGGAGAGTGTGGAGAAGGAAATCAACAAAAGAAATGGAGATTCAGAAGATAAAAAGAAATCAAAGAAACGCTGGGATAGTTCTACATCTGATGAAGATAAGTCAAGACGTGATAAGAAATATTCTCGTCATAGTGACAATGATGACAACAGAAGAGATAGAAAAAGAAAATCAGATGATACAGTGTTTGAAAATCATAAGAGAAGGCGATCATAAGTACATTTATCTGCACATTTTGTTAGATTTTAAACTGTATTTACTAAATGTACTAAAAAAATAGTAAAGCAATGTTACATGTTTATTTTTAAATGTATTTTTGAAAATTTATTGATACGAGTTTCCCCATCAATGATGGATAAAGCGTCAAATGTTTAAAATTGATGTGACGATAATGCTGAATAATTATTAGAATATGTTCATTTGTTCATCAATTTTCTTCACGTGAGAATGTGAGATGTCATTGTAGAATATTAATCGCAAGGTTGGTGGAACTGACTAATTTGTATAGTTGGTTGCCTCCCTCGGTCCCTCGTTGAAAATTGGGTGGCGGAGAAGAAAAGTAACTCATGGCGTAAAATCGACCCAGAAATTTTGAGCGTTCGAATAGAACCCAAGCTTTAAGAGCTCCGTGGGGTTTATTGGGTGGTCTTTTGGATTTTATTCTAATGAGGGAATGCGTAATCGACAGACTCTGTAGTAAAAGTTTAGAGCATTATGACGTCACGAGTAACTTTTGCGGGGGGAAAAATTCAAAATTTTAAATAGCAACGAGGCAACTTCCTCAGTTCTACCAATCTTGATTGATCGAATGTTATAGTCGAATATTAAAGTCCCTAGATAGAAGGTTTATCTCACGGTTTATCTAGTAACTTTATCGAATATTTTACCAGACATTCTCAGAGATCTCGTCCTGGCACGTCGTCCTGTGAGTAGTTTATTTTCGCCGCCATTTTGTTGGCGTAAAATTTGTGGCATTGATTTTGATGAGTTTGTATTATTCCACAAGAAGAAGCCCAGAGTGAATGTGTGTATCGCGAAATAACTTGTAAATCATGGAAAATATTCCAAGAACTCATGAAGGTAATGGATTAATGTTATACGACAAATATTTTTCTGACGTAGTAATACGTTTAGATATCGAAGCGCAAATTCGCGAAATTCAATCAAAGAAGAAAGAAATTCCTGTAGAAAGCAATGACAAAGGTGTAGGTTTAGGCGAGAGCGGCTTTTTTGATAGCGAAATCTACGATGGAGGCGGCGGCAAAGGAAAATATGAAGGTTATGTTACTTCGATTGCTGCCAATGACGAAATCGATGAAGAAGAAGAAGATGTGGGGTATTCTCAAAAAAGAACTGGTTTAGGGGCACCGGTAGCTCTGCTCAATGATGTGGCACAGGTAAATCGTTAAAACAGTAAAAGTCTTGTACTAAAGCATAATTTTAGAGTGATAAAGATTATGACCCATTTGCTGATAAAAGGAGGCCCACTATTGCGGACAGAGAAGATGAATACCGACAAAAAAGGCGTCTGATGATTATCTCACCAGAACGTGTTGATCCATTTGCTGACGGTGAGTAATCAATTATGCAACAATTTTTTATTTACTGTTTTTACTTGTTCATGTCTATATAAAATTTGAGATAATTTTTGGTGACCCATTAGTGTGATACAAATATCTCAAGTTTTGTATATTATTGGGGTATATGAAAGACAATGAAAGTAGATGGATGAATGAGGGATTGAGATTTAAAAAAAAAATAAAGTTCAAAGTGGAACTGAGAAAAGTAGGCATAAAATAAAAATCAGTACAAAGAAACTAATAATTTGTTCTGTATTGGATTCCAACATTTAGGGGTGTCTTCCTAAAGAAGTAATCGACGCGATTTTAAAGGATCACTACCATAAAATGTAATGTTGGTAAACCAAATCTTACAAGAGTGAAAGAGTGTATGCAATGTATAGAAAATTATTAATTACCCCAGCCTATTTCTAGGTTCGATTTGACCAGTTGTTTTGCAAGAAACTGCCTGTTTTGTGATGGAGCACAATCACACGTACGTATCAAGATTTGTTCACCTGATTCACTCAACTTCAAGAATATTTTTATCAACTCAATTAATTTGAGTGAATTTAGGTAATCAAATCTTTAACAATTAATTAATGAAAAGAACAGATACTAAGTACAAAAATCTGAAAGTTCTTTTGCAAACAAGTGCTTCCATTTACTAATTTGCGTTTTACAACGCCGTTTATGTTTACAGGTGGGAAAACTCCCGACATCAATGCTCGCGGGTACACCCAGATTATGAAGGAGCAGATGCTCAAGGGAGAAGAAAATGAGGTCAGTATAAAACTACAACTAAATAAAAATTTGTTCATATGTCCCAATCAAAAATTTGTTCTTAATTTTTCGGCAACGGAATCCTTTGCTTCGGCAAAGTTGATTCTTTTGACCACTTATGTATGATTTCCTTTCAGTTGAGAAAGAAAATTTTGGAGAAATCAAAAGAGGGATCGCTAAAGTCAACGAACGGTGAAATAAAAAGTGCACCAAAGAAGAGAGGACGCTGGGATCAAACAGTAGACGAGGTCGTGGTACCAAACAAAAAGAAAACACTCTCAGTTTCCACCAACAGTGGAGCTGTTACTCCTGTTTGGGATGCTGACGTGAGTACTTTTTTATTCGGATTTTTACTTTTACAAAGTAGAAAATTTAGAAACGAACATCTCAAACGTTTTTTTTTTTTTTTGGTATGCATTTGTATACCTTGTAATTCAAAGTAGCTCAATACAGAATAATTGCAATAAAATTTAAATAGAAAACACCAGCCGATCATCGTTGGGACGAAACTCCCGGCCACAAGGGCAGCGAAACACCCGGCGCAACTCCTGGTCAGTCAACCCGCATGTGGGATGCAACTCCCGGTGCCGCAACTCCGGGCAGGGAAACTCCCGCCCACGACAAGAGCGCCAGTCGACGTAACCGTTGGGACGAGACTCCTAAAACCGAACGTGAAACTCCAGGCCATTCGAGTGGCTGGGCTGAAACTCCCCGAACAGATCGTACCGGAACCGACTTGATCCAAGAGACACCGACTCCCGGTGCCTCGAAACGTCGTTCCCGTTGGGACGAAACTCCCTCGGTTCAAACACCGTCAGCGTCCATGACTCCCGGAGCAATGACACCACAAACTCCGCATGGTACTCCTGGTCATGCCACTCCCATGCTGACACCTGGTGGTTCCACACCTGTGGGAGTCAAAGCAATGGGAATGGCTACTCCTACACCTGGACATTTGGCGTCGATGACACCTGAACAATTACAAGCATACAGGTGGGAAAGAGAAATAGACGAGAGGAACAGACCTTATTCCGATGAAGAGTTGGACGGTATGTTCCCACCGGGTTACAAGGTGTTGCCACCTCCAGCCGGATACATACCTATTAGGACACCTGCGAGGAAGCTTACAGCGACTCCAACCCCTATGGTTAATACTCCGCAAGGTTTCTTTATTCAACAAGAGGATAAAACAGCGAAATACATCGATAATCAGCCAAAAGGACAAAATTTGCCTTTTATGAAACCGGAAGATGCCCAATATTTCGACAAGTTGCTCGTCGACGTGGATGAAGAAGCGTTGAGTCCAGAAGAGCAGAAAGAAAGAAAAATCATGAAACTGTTGTTAAAGATTAAAAACGGAACTCCACCAATGCGAAAAGCTGCCCTGAGACAGATCACTGATAAATCAAGAGAATTCGGAGCTGGACCGCTATTCAATCAAATTTTGCCTCTGCTGATGAGTCCGACTTTGGAAGATCAGGAGAGACATTTGTTGGTCAAAGTAATTGACAGAATCCTATACAAACTTGACGATTTAGTTAGACCGTATGTTCACAAAATCTTGGTCGTCATTGAACCTCTACTCATCGACGAAGATTACTATGCTCGTGTCGAAGGCCGCGAAATCATTTCCAATCTGGCCAAAGCAGCCGGTTTGGCGACCATGATTTCAACCATGAGACCGGACATTGACAACATCGATGAATACGTGCGAAATACAACCGCCAGAGCTTTCGCGGTTGTTGCGTCTGCTCTGGGCATTCCTTCTTTGCTTCCTTTCTTGAAAGCCGTTTGTAGATCGAAAAAATCATGGCAAGCCAGACACACCGGAATCAAAATCGTACAACAGATCGCCATTTTGATGGGTTGTGCTATTTTGCCTCATCTTAAATCATTAGTCGAAATCATCGAACACGGTTTGGTGGATGAACAGCAGAAAGTCAGAACGATTACCGCTTTGGGAATCGCCGCTTTAGCCGAAGCAGCCACACCTTACGGTATCGAAAGCTTCGATTCCGTACTCAAACCGTTGTGGAAAGGTATTAGGACCCATCGCGGTAAAGGTTTGGCTGCATTCTTGAAAGCTATCGGTTATTTGATTCCTCTTATGGATGCCGAATATGCCAACTATTACACCAGAGAAGTGATGTTGATCTTGATTAGAGAATTCCAGTCGCCTGATGAAGAAATGAAGAAAATCGTTTTGAAAGTGGTGAAGCAGTGTTGTTCAACCGACGGTGTGGAACCGCAGTACATCAAAGAGGAGATTCTTCCACAATTCTTTAAACACTTCTGGAATCATCGAATGGCGCTGGATCGACGTAACTACAGGCAGTTGGTCGATACTACGGTGGAAATCGCTAATAAAGTCGGTGCCTCGGAAATAATCAATAGAATCGTCGACGATTTGAAAGACGAAAATGAGCAGTACCGAAAAATGGTGATGGAAAGTATCGAAAAGATAATGGGAAATCTGGGAGCCGCCGATGTTGATTCTCGTTTAGAAGAACAATTGATCGATGGCATCCTCTATGCGTTCCAGGAACAAACCACTGAAGATGTGGTCATGCTAAACGGTTTTGGTACTATTGTTAATCAATTGGGTAAAAGAGTCAAAGCCTACTTGCCTCAGATTTGCGGTACTATTCTGTGGAGACTCAACAATAAGTCGGCGAAGGTGCGTCAACAAGCGGCGGATCTCATTTCGAGGATTGCTGTGGTCATGAAGACCTGTCAGGAAGAAAAATTGATGGGGCATCTCGGTGTCGTCCTTTATGAATACTTGGGTGAAGAATACCCAGAGGTATTGGGTTCAATTTTGGGTGCCTTAAAGGCAATCGTTAACGTAATAGGAATGACGAAAATGACTCCGCCTATCAAAGATCTACTGCCGAGGTTGACTCCGATTCTGAAAAATCGCCACGAAAAAGTACAAGAGAATTGTATCGATCTGGTCGGACGTATTGCCGACCGAGGGCCCGAGTACGTTTCCGCGAGAGAATGGATGAGAATCTGCTTCGAGTTACTCGAACTGTTGAAAGCACACAAAAAAGCAATTAGACGAGCAACTGTCAATACTTTCGGTTATATAGCCAAAGCGATCGGCCCTCATGACGTTCTGGCCACTTTATTAAACAATTTAAAAGTACAAGAACGACAAAATCGTGTCTGTACGACAGTCGCTATTGCAATCGTGGCAGAAACTTGTTCTCCGTTCACCGTATTACCCGCGCTGATGAACGAATATAGAGTTCCTGAATTGAACGTCCAAAATGGTGTTCTGAAGTCGCTGTCGTTCTTATTTGAGTACATCGGCGAAATGGGGAAAGATTACATTTACGCCGTTGCGCCACTTCTAGAAGACGCTTTAATGGATAGAGATTTAGTTCATAGGCAAACTGCTTGCGCCGCTATTAAACACATGGCTTTAGGGGTGTACGGGTTCGGCTGTGAGGATGCGCTAATTCATCTTTTGAATTACGTGTGGCCGAATATTTTTGAAACGTCGCCGCATTTAGTCCAAGCCTTTATGGACGCCATCGAAGGTATGAGAGTCGCCCTAGGACCTATCAAGATACTGCAATACACTTTACAGGTAAGACCAATTTTGGGAAAATTTCCAACAGTATGTAATTCATGTTTGTTGCAGGGATTGTTCCATCCTGCCAGAAAAGTTCGTGATGTGTACTGGAAAATTTATAACTCTTTGTATATTGGTGGACAGGACGCTTTAGTCGCGGGATACCCGAGGATCGCAAACGACCCAAAAAATCAATACATCAGATATGAGATGGATTATGTTTTGTAATTATATTTTTAGTTATTAAGTGTCACAGGATATTGCACTTTTTTAATATTTAATTGTCGATGTTAATCTAATGAAATATAATGTTTGAATCACAAATTACGTTTTGATTTACTTAAAAAAAACTGAAAAGATAAAAAGCAAGTACTTGAATTTAATTCTAAAACTTTATTTCTGTCACCACTTAAATAAACCACGACATATTTTTAACGCCTCTTGTTCTTTTTCTTTTGTTGTCCTTTCTTCTGTTGATACGACTTTGCTCTCGGTGACGGTTCAACAACGGGACTCTCTGCTTCTTGCTCAGTTACTTTACTCGAGAAATCACTGAAAACATTTTATTTTAAATTGATTTCACGTGAATGCCCTCTTCTTACAATTGTTCAGCTTGTCCAGAAGCCGTTCCTTGAGAGCCTTTGATTACGTCCTTCGCTCTACGATCTCTCTTCTTTCTGTAGCCCGTCCTTTCATATTTTGGCAACCATCTTTCCGGATCCGGTGCGACGTTTGCATTGTAGTTTTTAGGTAATTTACCTTTACGCTTTCTATGTTTCTTCTTCTTTTCGATACCACCCTCAGATTTTGGAGTTCTAAGTATTTTACGTTAACACCTGGTCTAACATCGAGCAATAACTTACCCTGGCTGTGAATCTTGTTTAACAGCGGGACTCTTCTTTAAGCTGAAAGCTGACGGCAATGACGCTTGCAGTGATTCGACGTCCATATTCGCTGACAAAGTTTCAATAGTTGGCAATTGCTTGCTTAATTGTAACGCCCGAGCTTTATCAAACTGCAAACATACGTGAAATTTTTATCCAAATCTTATTTGCATATGCATACTTGTGAACATGCTAAAACAAGTTGGGCGGTGATTTTTTTGTCGTCTTTATTACATTTTAGAAGCTCCTCCAAGCTGTTGGCGGCGACTTGCGGATGACCATTTCTAATGTGAAAATCGGCCGCTTGGCGCCACATGTTTGTCAAATTAACTTCTTCATTTTTGTTCTTTTTATACCAGTCGACGCTTCTTTCAAAGACCCGCAACGCTTGTTCTTCTTGGCCCAGGCCTAAATACAGTGTAGTTAAAGCGCCCACTATTCCTGGTTTGTAACTATTTTCGCCCAAATTTTCTAGAATTTTGCACGCCTTCGTTTTATCCCCCTTAAACAAATATTACATGGTGAAAATTGTACTTGTATTTTAAAACTCAACACGTTCAGTTGCAATTCAGTTTTAAAACAATTTTTCGTCCTTACCTGAACCAGGTAAAGTTGAGCTATGCACAGCTTGATAAATAATTCATCTTGTTTACCATTTAATGGTGCTTTTTCCAATAAAGCTATTGCCTCCTTTGCGTCATCTCCTTTGAGCAGATTGAGTGCTTTCAAAACGGTTGTGTGAGTAGCAAGCTCTGGCCAAGCCTTTTCAATTTGTTTGCAAATTTTGTCACACTGTTCAACTTGATGAATATAGTAATTCATGATGGCGTTATTCAGTGCAATATACTTTCGTTGTTTCGACGGCAATTTAAAAACCAAACTGTCATTCAAAGCAACTTTCATTTTCTTTTTTGAATCAAACAGATTTTGATCTTTATTGATACAAACAACATTGTTACTAGCAACAGCCATCAAAGCCACATCGTCCAACTTAATTTTAAGATTGGAAACGTACAACTGATGTGCTTCTTTTATACGACCTTGCTTCTGGTACACAAAAGCAAGTTGAATTCTTATCAATGCAAGTTCTACGTCGATTTCTTCATCTGAAGATTCCTCTTCTTCCAACATTTCTCTACATAACTTTTCACACTGACGTAACTTCTTTTCAGCCTCAGCATACTGACCATGAGCAATCAATAAGCAGGCCTTGTTATAGCAAAGTTCATATGTATTATCTCTCAAATCTTCAATTCTGTCCTTTGTTTCTTCATTATTGAGGTATACCATGACAGCGCTAAGATTTGTATGACGCTCATCTTCATAATCATCATTGGTGTTTTTAACAATATCACGATATAAAGTTGCCGCTTCATCGTATCTCTCCAAACGATATAAAATTTGCGCTTTAAGTTCCTTAGAACGCAAGTCCAAATCTTCAAATTGGCTTATCGTTTTGAGTGCTTCTTCGTGCTTATTAGCCCGATAGAAACAATACGCTTTTTCAAAGATCAGTTGACTGAAAATGAAAAATGCTAGAATAGGGATTCGCACAATCATATATGCACGTAGAATAACAACTTACTTGTCAAATTGGGCATTTCCGTTAAGTAGTCGGACAGCTTCATCAAATTTTGACAATTCAATTAGACACACCACCTTATAATAAAAAGCCAAAAATTCGTGCGGAGCCAGATTTAAAACTAAAACGATTTATACTTGAAGCATATGTTTTTTTGAGGTTATAAACTCACTCTTGTTGGCCGCCTTAATCGCACGTTCATATTCTCCGTTTTGACCAAAACGATTTAATTCTGCGTAAAAAGTTGTTATCGCCTTTTTGTCTCTTTCAGCTTTTTCACTCATTTTTACAAATTAAGAAAATGCTTATAAACAATATGCTGTAAGATGACGTTTTTACAATTGTCAAACATGTGTGCATGTCATGTGTCAAAAGCTGACAAACGTGAAAATTTTGTGCATGACATAACCTAACTTCAGTTTTTTCAATGTAGGGGATCTCTAAAAAGTTAGTTTTACAACAGTATTTTTTTATTATTTAGACCGTTACCATAATAACGTAGAAAATACAGTATGTGCCCGATAAGTCAAATTTAAGCCATGTCTACGGTAAGTGTATTAATTTCTTATCGAAAAATATTTGACAAGTGTTTTTTCAAGCTGGATTCATCACAAAAGCTACCCATGGGGCGCCGCACAACGCCTCACCGGCGACGCCCTTTACATTCATCTAATGAAATAGCTGATAACAGTAAAATGTCTAGCAATCCAATTAATTTTAATGATGAAAATTTAACAAATGAGTCTTCAAATTTGTTACCTGAAGAATCAAATGGTGATATATCTGAAACTGAAGAACAAGATGATGATCAAAAATCAAATGAAACAGATGTAGATAACTCGGAAGATGTTCCTGATGAAGATAGCAGTGAATCATCCTCGTATATACAAGATAAAGTGAAACCACAGTTGGATAATGCACAATTAAAGAATAACATCAAGTTGAAGCAACCCACACCTGAAATTGCTAATATATTTCCACGATATATTTTTTGGATTTCCATTGTTTTGGCAATTTTTATGTTATCATTGAAAGTATTTGATATAGTTTCATCAACATTGTCAAAAGAAATGTGTGACCTAGAATCTATAAAGGAGAAATTTCCCACACAAGATGATTACTTCTGGATTGCTTTTGAGTCAGGAGTACATGATGTAGTTCAGAGGAATCAACCATCAACTTTTATTTTGTTGTATGATGAAAAAGGAGAAGTTATTTTGCAAGAGCTTGTTCAACAACTTTCTAAGTATGCAATTTGTAATATAACAGATTGTTCAAATAAGCCAATAGTAATAACAGACTCAGAATTGAATTCTCCAGACTTGTTAAAGGATTATGGACTTCTGATACAAAGATATAAGGAGCAGTTGGAAAAAAATGGTGTCATGGTTGTAAAGAATCTTGAAAATGTTCGTGGCATATCTGCCCAAGCTTTTCATTCTTTTTGTGACCAGTTCACACCTTTAGTTGACAAGTCTCTTTTTATTTTTACAATGAAAGTTGATGAACTTCCAGGTTCAAATAACATGAAATTTGTTGAGGAATACTTCAAAAATAAATGGACTGACATCAAAACTGACACTTTGAATGCTTTAATTACTAGAATTACTAACATGGTTCTGGAAGTCATGACTTAAATCACTGTGATGCAATTTTATTGTGCAAAATCAAATAGTAATTAATAAATAATGTATTCTTCGTTTAGTGATTTATAATTACAAAATAATCATTTTAATACCTACACAAATTAACATGTATGCGATGTTTTTCTTGTAATTTGAATAAATATGTTTTGAAGTACATTTTAAATGAGCCGCACTTAATTTGACATTTATTGCACATGCTCAAACGACAATTTCGCCATTTGTAAACTGTTTTTATTTTCTTTTCTAGAAAATGATGTAAATATTTTGTGCCTTTTGATAAATCAATTAAAATCGCTATTTTTATAATATGAATGAAGTAGTGAAAACTACTGACGAGAATAATAATGAAAATAAATCGTTAATAGACACGTTCGATAGGTAAGTGATCCATCAGACTCACTTGTTGCGCTATTTCCACCAAGAAACCGTATAAAAATGTACTCTGTGCAAAGGAAATCAGTTTGTTAGACGTTATGACCCAGTTCCATAGCGATAGTGTCGAAAAATCAATGCTTTCTCTGTTTATCAGTTGTCGCAACATGCGGGTAAATTGTACGTGAATGAAAAAAATGCCCGCATATGAATATTGTCATTGATTATTTGAGAGAGAAAGTTACGATTTAAATGAATTTTAGTGAGCCTGGTTACTACTATCAAGTGATTCGTTCAATGCTAACTCCTGGGCATGAGACTGAGCTTATCTATTGGTTAAAGAGCTTTGGTTTGATTCCAAACAGTCAGATTTGTAAAAATGCAAAAATGAATCAAGATTGTAACAAAATAATGGAGTGGATTCCTGTAAAAACTGTAGACTATTATCAGTGGAAATGCAGGAACTGCATGGAGAAGAAGAGCATCAGGGAGAACTCAGTTTTTCAGGATGTTAAGTGTAATTTCAAGAATTCTATAAGGATATTATTAGGGTGGTGCAAAGGTTATGACATTGAAACCATGGCTAACATATTAGGTGAGTATATTTTTGATTTTTTGTCAAGTAATTAACATTTCTGATTTCCTTGCGTGCCTGTTTTACTAACAGCTTTTGGATAAGTAAGGTAAAATTTGTATGTTGTGATATTTGACATGTGTAAACATTTTCTGGACTTAAACTGGGAAATTTTGTTTAGGTGTTAAAAAACAAACAGTCAAAGTCTTGTATAATGTGGTAACAGCGACAGCAAGGAAGCATTTGAAGTCACATCAGACAAATAAAAAGATTGGGGGACCTGGAGTCATTGTTATTGTGGACACATATCCTGAGGGCTGCACCAACAGTTCCAGACCAGTTCAAGGCAACAGACCCATTTTGTGCTTGGCCGAAGTGAAAGTAATTATCTGATTGATAAATTGTCAGTGTTGAAACTGTGAATTTCAGGAAATTCCCCCAAACTACTGGTTTGAGGCGTTAAACCGTTTTCATCGTAACAATTTAGATCAAATCAAATCAATCAAAGAAGATGCGCAGAAGATGATTCAAGATGTAGTATTACCTGGTTCAGTATTAGTAACGAGACAGGACTCTACTTTGTGTTCATTTGATGACTTACAATGTTTAAAACACCTGTATCCTACTGTGGTTAGTGTTGAAGGTCTGGCGCGACACAATTCTGATAATCAAAAAATTTTGGCCAACCTAGAGGCCATTTGGAAAATTGCTCTAGATGTGTGTGAAGAAGCGCAATTTTTTACTTATGACCAAGTGCCAAATTTTTTGATTAGTCAAATGTGGCATTCGCGATTTGGTAATGAAGCTTTTGAAATGCTTCTTAACCGTCTCACAGACATGCAATAAGAATTGTTAGTAAACAGATATTTTTTTTTTTTTTATTAATCAAATGTAACGTTTTAAAAGCAATAATTGAGTTTTTGTTTGGTGCTTGCTGTAAACAGATGTTGTTTTTATAGGATGATATTATCATTATTTGATATTTGCAGTTATGTTAAACACTTATTGTGTGAGCACAAAAGTTTGTTATTTATGGCATACAACAATGCAACATTTCTGTTTTTAATAGTCAGATAACAATTAAATGGATCCGTTCATTTACTATTTATTCCTTAAAAAGTTTATTTAGGGTAAAAATTATTGACAAGACTTCCACAAACATGTTTTGTTGTAATTATGCTTCAGCATTTTGTGTTGACAATTATAAAATTTTAAAGATGTTAAAATTAAACTTATGATATTAAACTAGCACTTAATTATGTTTCATCATATTAAAGAAAAAAACATTTTGCAAAAAATACAATAGAAATGTTTTATTAGTTAATATTTTAAGTAAGTTTAATTCTGTGCAAATAAAATATTATAAATCGTGTTACAGAATTCTTCTTCACTGGAATATTCTTCTTTTCCCTTGACTGCAGATAAATACTTGTCCAGTATTTCTTTTCCATTCAGTTTGTTTTGCCGGCATTCACATAATGCAGAAGGATTATCTTCAATTAACGTCAATAATAGTGTAAAAACATGTTCATCACAGGATCTTGGAGGTGTGGAGATCAATGAAAATAGAACTGGAATGTATCCAACAAAAATTAGTCGACTTTTGAAGTCTGGTTGTGAAATACACAGAGCACGCAATAAGAAGGAAATTTTTATGTTGATTTTTTCTTCATTCTTCTTAAGAGCCTCTAAGAACGTTTGAACACCTTTATACTGAATTAATTGAGCACAACCACTTGTACTTTGCCTAACAATACAACTGACTGCATATAAAGCCTTAACAATCACTGGAACTTCTTGGTCATGTTCAATTACATCTATTAAAATTGGTATCAGTCCATTTTCTAAAACCACTCTCTGACAGTATGCGTTGTTCTGGCACAACTCTGCCAATAAATTACACCCTTCAGCTCTAATTTTGGGACTTTTGCATTTCAAGCAGGGTGGTATTATGGCAAAACCCCCGATTTTGTGATAATCATTTGCTGTATCTATATCACACACGTACTCAGAGATTGTTTCTAAAGCTGTCAGGTATTCACTGTCATCCTCACCATCTCCAATACTGTCAACCTTTTCAAGAACCTTAATTTGTTTCAACAAAATTTCGATTACGTCGATTGTAAGTGAGTGTAAGGCCTGTTCTAAGAATTTCTTTCTGGCTTCATCCATCGGTTGAAATTGAGTTTCGAGTGGGGCATCTTCTGCTTTTGTGGCTTCCATTGAGAATTTCAGAAGGCCCTGCAGACTTGTGGGTTGACGCGGCTGTGGCGATACGGTCTCGGTGGTAGATTGGGGCTCAGCCGGAGGGGCGCAAATGGCCCCCGCGATTTCGGGCTTCTTTTCTTCAGAGTTCGACATTTCGTCGCACACAACTCACACTGTCACTGATCAAGTGTGACTCAAACACGGAGTTTTTAAACACCAATGTAGGTTTCTCGAAGAATCTGGAATTTTCGATTATTAATTGAGGTTAAGTCTGTTGACAAACGTAACATGACATGCGCACCAGCTCAGATTTTTACGAATTTTAATACTCCGATTCTCGTACTGAACATTTAAATTTGGCTTTCGCTGTCATTGTGGCATTCTAAAATGTTTTTTATATTGACATCAACATTGTCAAATAAAAGTTCACATTTTTATAAATAGATTCATATTTGAATAAGGGCGTAACTGTCAAAATAATTCAATCTAAGGCCCCATCTATAATGTTAAAAAAGCTTTGTATTTTTAAGTAAATAATTGTGAACAATGCAAAATTTTCTCTTTATGGCCTCTCAAACCTCTCAAATACTGATAATAATGATTTCTAAACTAAACAAAGTTGCAACGAGCATCAAGAATGAAATTCGACGAGCGCCATCTGTACATGTAGTAGTGACAGTTACTCTTTACTTTTCATTTTGTTAAAAACTATATTCTTTTTGTGTTTGCTTGATCATATTATGGATGATTGAAAGAAGTAAATAAATTGGTGTGAGTTGAAAAAAAAAATGCAAAAAGATCCAGGTCTAGCTATATTGATTAGGCTGTCACAAAGCTTCCACTCCTAGACGCGATCCCACTACTGAACGACACGGGGACTTCTGGCTGCTGGGTTACCCCCCTGGCCCGGTCCGCCCCTCCTTAGCCGACCTGGACACCCCAAACTCCTCCAGGGTGTCCATATCGATGCTGATCTTAGTGTGGACATCCAGTCAACGTGGACCGCTTTGTAACAGGACTCCCAACCTCAAACCATCCACTGAACCCGACCTCCAAGAAGCTGGATTACAGGAGTGCGCCACGCTCCCAGTCGAAAGAGTGTTTGCTATATCGGCAATATGAATATAGACTTGACGATCATTTTTTTACAAATACAGTTGAAATTTTTTGTAGATTATTCAAAAATTTTCTATTCGTTGATATTACGATATTAGAAAATTCGAAATTTCAACGAAACGTTTATTATTTCAGAAACAAAACATTGTAAACAGAGTTGCCTACATTGGAATTCCGGTAGTTTATAAATAGACGTCCCTGTAATTTGTTCTTTTTTTGTTGTTGACAACCATAGTCGGGCAATTTGCAAAATGTTTCTATTTTAATTTTTAATGTCGCTCTCCGCCAGCCTTGAAACTTAAATTCTCCGGACATTTACAGGAGTTCAGACAGTTTCTATTTTAACATCAACTAATTTCAATTTTAAATGGTATGTAAAATAGAAGAAAAGAAAAATATTTACAATACAATCTATTTTACAGGAAATAGGAAATTAAACTAATTAATTACATACAGGTGTCCCAGAGTTGCGAAAAAGCTCCATAATTTGTTTGTTATTAAAGATATAAATTTTTTATTTTTTCTACATGATAGCTACGCTTCTACTGCATATTCGGAAAATATTGCGGTATATATACAGGATGTCCCAGTATTATAAAAACACTAAAGTTATGTTTTTTTAAATGGAACCTACCCAGTTTGATTTCATTTTTGGATTCTATGCTAAATTGTGAATCAAATCTACACAGGTCGTTTTTACTTATCTGCCATCGTTTTTGATCAGTGGCGCTTTTTTACCAGAATTCCAAATTGCAGGGGTCCCTTCGAAAATTCGTACCATCCATATAGTTGCATATAAATTAAAATAATTGACGCTGTTTGATTCCTGAATGTTTGCCGCATCTGTTAAGTGTTGACTCAATAACGTGCTTAGTCGCATATGCCTACTGCGATTTTTTAAATATAACAAACTAAAAATGTCAAAAACTCATTTTTTTCAAATGGCACCCCGTATTTATGATTGCACTGGTCGAAATTTTTTTTGTTTGACAAGTTTTCCAACGGTATAGGGTTTGTATAGTCGAATGTGAAAATCTAGGATGCTATCTTAAAATCACTAAAAATCACTAAAATAATTAAAAATAATTAATTGTTAAACACTGTTTTGTTGGTTGATTCATCTTTATAGAGTGACCATATTATGTGATTATCTTTTGTTAGGCCTACTAGATTTTTCTATTGTCTTTTTAACGGAAAAATTGCACCAAATTTAGCGATTTTAGGATAGCACCCTAGATCTTCAGATTCGACTATACAAACCTTATATTGTTCAAAAGGTTGTCAAAAAAGCTTTCAACTAGTGCAATAATAAATACGGGTTGCCATTGGAAAAAAATGAGTTTTTGACATTTTTAGTTCGTTATGTTTAAAAAATCGCAGTAGGCATGCCTATGCGACTGAGCAGGTTGTTGAGTAAACACTCAGCAGATGCGGCAAACATTCAGAAATCAAACAGCGTCAATCATTTAATTTATTTGCAACGATTTGGAAGGTACTAATTTTCGAAGGGACCCCTGCAATTCGAAATTCTGGTAAAAAAAGCCCCACTGATCAAAAACGATGGCAGATAAGTAAAAACGACCTGTATAAATTTGACTCATAATCTAGCATAGAATTCAAAAATAAAATCAAATTGGGTAGGTTTCGTTTAAAAAAACATAATTTTAGTGTTTTTATAGTATTGAGACACACTCTATACCGTGACATTTTTTTAACTCTGAACATAGTCCATACTTATTCCTTATGTTCAATTTTAAAAAACACAGATCAATGCATTGTGAGTTGCTATGCAACCAACTATACCGAACATCAGAGATTTTGAAATAATGTTTAAAATTGTTCCGATTGATGGAATTGGTCTATCATGTGTTGCATTGGAAATGTCACGCACATTTCTAATGATCTGATTGGCATAGAATAACTGCATTACGAGTATGTGTATTTCTTCAAATAACTTGACCATTTTGTTAAACTGTCAAGTCCTTATTTTCGTTATCTTGGTTACGTGATTACATACATGCATTGACCTGTGTTTTTTAAAACTGAACATAGGGAATAAGTATGGGCTATGTTCAATGTTAAAAAAATGTCCCGGTATATTAGGCATTCACGATCTTTTTGGGACCGAGTTGGCTATGATTTTTTCTTTTCATGTTGGACTAACTGACTCAGTGATGCAACGGATGCAATTTTTTTTTGTCTGTCAGTGTCTGTTCGACATTTTCTTGCCATCGCGTTGCCAATTTATTATTTTAATATTCGTAAGAACCTAAATGATTTATTAAGTGTGTAAAAATAATAAAAGTTTTTGTCAAAGGAACAGTCAAAATTGCCAAAATAATTTTATTACGATAAAAAATGTCTATTAAACGATTTAATTTAATTTAAAAAGGGCAGACCAGATTTAAGAGATCCGGCAACAATGTACCTACTCAGAAAATATAACCTTAAACAGAAAACAACCTAACCTAACACAAAAAGTGTCAATTTCCTTTAGGGGATTTAGTTATCACCGAGGTACTGCCAACAAAATCACTAGATGGTCATAGCCAACTCGGTCCCAAAAAGATCGTGAATGCCTTATATAATTGATTTCATATAAATGTTCATCAAGTGAGCTGTGCATTTGTAAAAGCACCTTTAATTTAGTTACATTACAAAAGTCACATTTATGAAGGTCATGTCCAATAAATCTTTACTTGATAAAAATACAAAGACAAAAACAAATAAGAATTACTTTAATTTAATCAGTAAAAAGATGTAACATTGTTTTTGAAATCAGTAATGTTAAAATGGACAAAAACTAAAAAAATAGTCAAATCGGGTTCGCGCAGAGCAAGCAACTTTGAAAGTCAAAGTCACTAGCTTTAGCTTTACTACCAACAGAAAATCAAATTTTCATGGCTTGCTTAGATGCACATTTATATGAAATTGAGTATATGTATACCGCAATATTTTCCGTAGCTATCATTTAGAAAAAAGAAAAAGTTGATATCTTTAATAACAAACAAGTAATGGATGATTCAACAATATTACTAAATGTCAGGGAAATTTATAATGGACATCACGTCTCTTATTTTTCTAGCACTTATAGCCCCTTTACTACAAAGTAGATAGTAAATAGGTATTTAGAGTTTGAGCATAGACGATAGTAGTGTTTTTTTTTTACTTTTTGTTCTATGTTTAATATGTAAGTGTATACTTGTGTTGTTTTCAGAATAAAATTCTCTATCAGAATTACTAAAAAAATGTATGTGTTCGAATTTGACAAAAAAACATTTTGACAGTTTGGTCTTGAAACCCTTCGGACTATACGTGATTTTATTAGACCATTTTGTAGCCTATTCACAACCACTTAATTTGGTGTACAGATAATTAAAATCCTCCGATAAATAAGCGAACTATGGACTCGTCTTTTTTGTTGGAGACACCTGTATAAATTAATTAAGCAGACTTCAGTTCTAACGCTATCATGGAGTCACCTTCATTAGTCTCTATAGTAGAATTGAATTTTTTTAATAAACAATTGTCAAAACGTTGTCTTGTTGGTATGAGCCAAACTGTGATTTTCATGATAATACGATTGGTCACATTGAGTGTCAACATTTTTTTATGTAACTGAGCCTGCGCCCTAACGAGCGAGAGTTTATTTCAAATTCGAAAAGATTTCTCCTGATTTCTCATTAAATTTGCTTTGAAAATGAATTCACGGAAGAAAGGTACGGGAAGTGAAGTGAACATAACCTTAACCATGATTTGGTGTCAATACAGCTGGTCCATATGTCCAAATTTTAGGGTGGTACAGTATGGTTTTTTACTTCATTTTGACACTGACAATTGTTTATTAAAAAAATTTCACTATACAACATAATACGAGTATCATAAATACAAAATAACGTAATCTTAAACTTAAAATAAAAATCGAAAACAAGGAAGTTTTTAGTTGAAATTGAATTGAAATATGTATAGTTTGTCCAGCGAGAAATTGGTTGACATAAAAGTCACTAAATTCTCCGTAAAGGTGTAGCTAGCGCATGTAAAATTTGAAATATGTATATCCTTCAAGCAGTAACATTTTTGCCCTGAAATTATGCTATAATTAATGTATTCTAGTGCATTTTGTAGTGTTTGTTCTAATTGAATACAATATTAAATCTCCCAATCTCTCGCTGGACGAAGTTTACATAGTTAGGTATATTTACCTAAAAAAGACTACATATAATTACCATTAAAAGATCTGACCAATTGTTAATTTGACAGTTATTAAAACCCTATGCATCAATCTACGAATCAACTTTTACTTTTCATCTACAATTGCGCTCTCAAATTTGTTTGATCTTGCAGTATATAGAATGACTGAACAAAGTCAAGTAAGTGTGTTCAATTTTTATTAACATCAATAAAAAATATCGTATTACTGTTTACGTTGATACAAGATATTGTTTACTTAGTACTTATGCACTTGATTATGATTAGTGTTGTCTACAATATGTGGGACAGAAAAATAGTTATGATTTTTACTACTGATTTTATAGTTTTCTGGCAATAAAATTAGTTCAAATAGGTAGGTCCTTTATGGTTTGACGATATATTTACGCTAAATAAAATGATTTAAATAAAATGAATGGAACTGTTCGAATTTAGGAAAGTGAGGAAATTGAAATTTTCATGATATACATAATAAGTATGTATTTTATTTCAGCTTATCAAGAAAGCTGCTATCTGATATTAATAACGTTGACGAGGAATAATACATAATTAATAAAGTATACATATCTAGTATGTGTACGATTTCATAATAAAAATATTTTTTTATAATAACCTGTGAAATCTTTTTTCAAAGATAAAGTTTTAGATGTTTCATCTTTTGTCTCCTTTTTGTACGAATTTTTACTCTGTCGCCCTGCATGTTCTATTCAGGGCACGAGCTTATAAAACCGCCAAAATAGAAAACTACCCCCCAGCATCCTGCCGAAAAGAGACAGCACTCCTCGGCGGTATTTAATAAAAAAAGACACCCTTACATAACGTGTGATCGATACAAAAATTATCCTGTGTACGCTTGCGCTTGTTGATTCTCTGGTCTGCACTTCTAGTTCCAGTAGTTGTTCGAAGCAGAAGAGCAACGGCGACAGGGAGGGTCGTGCAACTTTCCCACCCAAAAAGCTCTTACAGCCTGCTGGAGTCGACAGCGCGGTTGCTATTACAGCTACAACAACAAACGAGCGGAGTGGAACAGTTCGTTACAGTCGTTACGAGTGGCAGTGTTTCGTTTTTTACAGACAGTGTTAGTTATTCTTTGTGTCTTTGTATTTACTCGTTTTTATTTAACGAAACTCGACCAATCCCGCGATTTCTTTTCACAAAACCAACCCTTCGGACCTCGGACCATCAAGGGTGAGTTTGCACGAGCGCCAGATCTAATCTGTTGCTGCACTGTTATTAAATTAACATTTTCATATTTTTATCAATGGCATGTGTTTTCAACCAATAAATTACGCTTCTGTTTTTATTAAACTAAGAACTGTTAATTATTGTACGGAATTATTACCATTTAGCCAAGTCGCCAGTCGACTGTTGGGCTTTTAGTTTGGCCTCCCATGTGTTAATTTTTCGTTTAACCACATTTGGAAATGTTTATCCATTTATGCAATTTACAAACTACAAATTAGTGAACAAAAACGTTACAATTCAAACACTTAACACTTCGTAGTGATAATTCCAATGTTTACACGCCACTGTGTCATCGAAATTTTCACGACGGTTCCTTTTCCTGCCGTCTATCAGAAATGTTTTTCATCATGTTTTTTTTGTTAACAAGATAAGAACACTGAGACTGTTGATGGATGAAGACAAGAACGCATGTCGAATGCTCGTTTTATCAAAAGATAAGTCAAAATCCACACAAGTACGGTACATTTTTATGTTGTTTTCCCCGTTTTACGTTCGTATAAAAATGACGATCCGACTTGTCATGATTGTAACGTTATGTAAACTGGTCCCGATATGTCAACCCCCAATCTGTTTGACGAAAATTTTTATGACCCTCTGGCGCCACCAACCATTTCAGAAACAACCCCCTTATCGTGATGTAACTGTTACAAGTTTCTGTAACAGTATTTAGTTAATTAAATTTTCATTTTAGATAGAATGTGCGGTTTTGATGGGTGTCAGTTGCACGTTGTACCCAAAATTCCAAAACCCAGGGCCGTAATTTCGCAGTTTTAATCGACCTACTTTGCTAATGAAATGACACTTGAAGGGTGTGATCAGAAAGTCGATGTAAAATTGTAAAAGTAGACGGACGATTTTCCAAATGAAAACTGTCGAGTTACAATTGTAACGTTTTTGTGTTCACTGATGTCGTGACCTCTGAACAAGGGATTGCTGTCATGGATGGGAATATTTTGCTAATGAAATATCGTCAATTAAAACCCGGTTTTGTTGTTCATGTTATGTGGATACCATTTAGAGAGGATTTATTGTTACATGTTTTTCTTTTTCGTACTCTAACAAGGCTTGATGAGAATGAACGAAATCATTAGATTATCGTGCACTATATTATGGTGTAGCTGTTAATAGTATTTGTGTTTTTATTTTAATAACGCAGTCAAATTTTTAAAGAAACCATTGTTCGTTGATTAACGTTAATTAGGGGAAGGTTAAACTTGAAACGCGTGATACGTCAAAATATTTGTTATTGTGAATTATTTTACATTTTACAAAAACCCCTCCAACAGGTCAATTTTTGCACTTTATAGAAAAGAGCAGCTTTATTCACATTTAAGATTATGATGCTAAATCTAAATGTTTGTTCGAATAAATATGTACGAATATAATAACTAGGTTCACAAATAAGTTAATTAAACCTTTATGGTAAATTACAAGAAATTGAAAAGCATTGTAGCAGGGCCTAGCAATTCCAGTTTGTCAATTTACCTCTAGTGCTGAACGCAGCAGGTTAAAGCGCTTATTACATCACGTCTATAAAATCGTATTATCACAAGATGTGTAGATTAGATGATGTAAAACTTGCAACGCATTTTCGAAAATATCAAAGTAACACATCTGTGCAGTAAAATATTGTGATAGAAAGATAGGAATCGAGATCTCGCCATCAGATTTATCCGAGTGTTTTTCAATTTTATCAGCGCATGCTACATCATCAACTTTTTTTTGGACCGATTACTTATAATAGATGCAGTATATCAAGATTGAAACAACGTGACTTTTGCTTGCATTTTATAAGATCTATTTCGCCTATTCAATCAAATGTCTTAAGGGATTGCAGATAGCAAACAAACAACGACCAACTAAAAACTTTTAGAAGATCTACTAGTTGTAGTGAATGTAAAATAGGTATTTACGTGTGGAATTACAACACTCGCTGCGTTCGTGTCTGTAAAGTACCTACTCGTAAAAAAACTTGTGCTTTATACACAAGCTGGACACATGACACATACATGCTTTTTTCTACAACCGTCAAAAAAACGCGGCATTAATGCATCATTATCAAGTCGCAAGGTATGTAATTTTTTGATAGATCAAAAATAGTTGTCAAAAAGTTTCGTTGGATGTTTTTTTTTTTTTTTTCACCATAAAAACAGTGAAAATAGTATATTTTGATACAAGTTTATAAGGAAGCCTTTAAAGCACGCGCGACGTCGCGAGTGCTTTAAAGGCCCTTATAAACGTGTATCATACGCTATTTTTTATTATACCTGCACTACAATCTGAAAATCATAGCAAAAAAAGTAAATTGAATTACCTTTTCTGAGGTAATCTGTGTCATTAATCGTTGATATAGAAATGGTCAATTGTTGTTGTTTCGTTGCTATCATAAATTGTGTATAAATGTCTATTTATCATTGTTCAAAATGTAGGTGAATTTGTTGTTACCTAAGCAACCCTTAAAGCTTTAGTGTTTTAAAAGGCCCTTTTTCGCACGCATTTTAGTGTCAAAAACAGGGATTATGATTCAGGTATAATAAAAATATATTAAAACATCCAAGGAAAATTTTACAAAAATTCGTAACTAAGTGACCAGCGCAAGCGGGCAACTTGAATGTCTGATCGTTTTGTAGTAAGTATGAATTTTATTAGCAAAGGTTTAAAAAGCGGTTGTAGAAAAAATAGTGTTCGTATTTCGTGCGCAAGATGATTGTTTTGTTGGCGCATTCGAATGAGTTTGAACTTTGAAGTCTCGACCTAACGGTCTCGACCAAAAACTCATTCTCATGGGCCAACAAAAAACATTCATTTTGCGCACTTAATACAAAAATAACTATTTTGCAACATCATTGTCGATGTGAGATGGAGAAAATAATTAACAAAACATTATCAATTGATAATCGATTTCAAATGTCATCGGAAACGGACTTATCGCGGAATCAGGCGATTCAAAATCAAAGAAATTCGTTTTTGAGAGGATTTCCCTTGCTATTCAACGTGGAAACGCTGCAAGCATTCAGGGCACTTTCCCAGATTCCGCATTATTATCGGAAATTTTTGCATTGTAAATCAAAAATGTTATGTTATTTCTTTAACTATTCTAATTATATATTTTTTATCAATTTTTTTACAATAATTATTATTTCCATAAAATGGGGGAATACTGTGTTGAACGTGATAATGAAGTATTTCGGTAGAAGTTATTTTTGTATAGTCTTTATTTCTGATGCAAATTAAAGAAAACTTAGGTGCAGGTGTACTAAATTGTAAAAACTTCCTCTAATTGTAAAATAATAGTATACTATACAAGTTTAGTAAGAGGATCTATTGTAGCACAAGTGTGTTTGAGGTTGGGACACGACGAACACAGGCAGGAATACTCCAATAGACCGAGTGCTACAACAATGCTTCTTACTAAACGTGTGTAATGTACTATAGTTCATTTTTCTGACTCTAAGGGCCGACTAGTAAAACTATAATATTCAAAAAAATCGGGGAGCGCATCGTGTAGTTGTATTTCCCAAAGTACTACGATTAAGTCTACCTGATTTGACAAGAATTATGAATGAGACAAAAATATTCGAATATACTGAAATCCATGGCTGTTCGCCAATCATATCCTCGTATTTTCATTCTATCATGGGCAGATCGTCAATCGGATGCGTTTGTAAAATTGCGTAGCAACTGCCCAACAAGACACAATTTTAATTGTTAATTTAAATTCAATTTTCAAAGATTGTTTTGTCTTGGTGAAAGTATAGTCTTCAACTCGCGTATAATGGCTATTATACGCTCATTGAAGAATGTACTATTCTCAAATAGCAATATCTACATATGTATTTGAAATTTAATTTCATTACAGTTCTTCTCGTAATGCGCGACACTTCAAAAGCAATTGTTATTGTTCTAGTGAATATTCTTTAGTTGGTCGTCATAAACACTATAGCGTATTTGATAGATTTCTAAAATTAACACAAAACTCGTTGAGAATAATTATTTCATATTTTGTAGCACGTAGATTTTACCGATTTTCTTGAATTACAAAGTGTTAATTTTATTACAGAAAATGTTTTTCTGATATAAAAGTAAGAAAAAATAATTTCTGATTGTTCATATAAATCTTTGAAGATTACCTGTTCTTAATTTATGATAATTTTTCTTTGCATACTCGGAAATAACCATATTTTGTACGATCTACTCGTATAATTTGATTTAAATCGAAAGAAAAAGTAAAGTTCCGTCCGTCAAATGAACCAAGAAGGTATTGTCGAGTGTTATTTACGAAAGAATGAGGATCTACTGAATATTGATGCTCAACGAGCACTCTTCTCGCTCCTTTGCACACGGATTCTGTGACATTAGAAGTTGAGCCGAGTGCACACCCAAAGATTATTCAATACATCTAATTCGATATTTTAGAATTCCTTACCTTCTACCGCACTGAATCGAATTATTTTTCTCCCACGATCGTCAACGGCAGCAATAAATCATTCATTCATCATGTAGAATCTCACAATTTTTCTTTCATTTATCCATTCTTGACGTTTTGACAAGGGACTCGTTCATAGTTTCTTATTAATTTTTTACAAACGTATAATATGGTCATTGGCGAAGTACGATCAGGTGCTTAGAGACCATGACCGCCATAAAAATATCGTCAAAGAAACCTAATTATTTATTTAGGGTTCAGCTAACTCCTTCTCTGAAATTAACTGTAACGTCAAACCAAAACTAATGCGAGTCAGAAATGTTCGACAATTTTATGTGAATCGGTACATAAAATTTTGTGGAAAAAATTAAAACAACTGTAAATTGAATAACACTTTAATAACAGCGTTCGGTCTGTAATTATGCCACCGATAAAAAAAAGCATTCGCCTACGGGCTGCACTTATGTAATACTTATTTTTTGGTAAGCAGTGCAGCTTAATTACCATAAAAACTGTCCTACCGAGCCGGTATTATTATATAATTAATTGCATTATTGTTATCCCAAGAATAAAAGACCCATTACGTAATAGGTCTCTCATTTTACTCGTTACAAACCTGTCATTCTGCAGTTAGTGAGTGGATCGATTAAAACTGACTGTTCAATTATGTTATCGATTAACAAAAAAAAATCACCCTCCTAAACGATTCATTTTCGTCACAAGGGCAAGGTCGCGCAGCCTTAAACCTAATATGTCTATATGTTTGTCGATGAGCCATTAAATTTATCGACGAATTAAAATTACTGTTGCCATGTGCGTGCGTTAGTCATATTGGGGTAGGAGTTCAAACAGATAGAATTTATACGGGCACACGTGTTCGAAAGCTGAGCTTTTGTGTGCACTTACCCCAAATGTCTGCTGCTCGACATATGCAGGGGACAAGCGTTCCAGTGTAAACATGTTCCGTGTAAATATCGTCGTTTTTCTGAAGGTTTCCCATTGAACTTGACATCGATTTGAAATTTTCACGTTTCGGGGATTATCTCGAATCGTAAAAGTTAATTCGAGAGGTGTTCTTTTCCAACGACCTTCCAAGGTAGGCGAGTTTGTGAAGTGCCTCCAGCAGGAAAGGTTGATGGCATGGCATACATTTAGCAGCGTGAACTTTTGATTTTAATTAACTGAAATAACAATGAGGAGAGTGCTAACAGCTTTTCTTTTATTTCTGTGATCCTCTAAGAGTTTTACTATTGTAAGGTAATAAATTTCCGCATCGATAACGTCGCTGTTTTAATTGGCAAGCACGACTACGAATAAAACATTTATTAATGTCGGATCCCATGAAGAAAATCCGTCGTGCTTTTACATAATTACTTGTCGCTTTCCCGTGATTCAGACCTATCCCATGAATGAGATTTCATTTAGACCAGCCATGGGAATCTTGAAATTATACAATAAATTGCAAAGCCGCACCACAATCTTCCTGATAACTCTCGATCTGCAATTCTTGCGTCATGTTATTTTGATTTGTGTAATGTTGAAATCTTGGTTTCCGTTAGACTTTTTTTCAAATGCTCGCACAGACAATATCAGAGAATCGTACCGGAACTTCGGTGCTTCGGATAACCATCCAGGAGCGAATTATCATGCATAATGCCCATTTAACCATGCAATTCATAAACAAGCTATCAAATACGGAAATAGAATCAGTTGAACGACCCAATGAAGGTTTTTGCTGCACCTGTAAAACTATTGTAAACACGTGTTTAGAAAATAATCAATAGTCCTGGTGCATTGTTGAGGGATCGTCCAGGAAGGTGCGGGTTTTCAGGGTAGATCCCGTTCATTGATGTTCTGGAAAACACGTACAAAGGAAAAGGATCACGTTCGTATAGTAGGACCACACACACTAATTTTTATCGTGTTGTGATTGATCATTCTTTCATTGATATGACTTTAAAAAAAGTGCATATTTAGTATAAATTTCAAATGTTTAAATTCAATTTAGATGCAGTACACATATTCTGGTCTGAATTGATATTTCGTTAGTTGACCACAAATTTTAGGTAGATAATAATGCTTCAAATAGTAGAAATAGAATTCCATTATGAATGAATTTAAAAATGAGTTGGCAGGTGTTCGGTAATTAAATGTCACATTCAGGAAATGAACATAGGATTTCCTTTTATTTATTACTCCCCTAGATAAAATATTAACATTCATTTATAAAGTCAGATTTTTTTTTTAATTTGAAAAATTGTGTTTAGTTTCTGGTCATCTTCCAAATTTGCCTGATCAAAGCTAGTTAGTTAAGAAAGGATAAACATAATATATCATAAGTATAACATTTAAATCTGGATTTCTTGTCGATTAGACATTTTGATCAATTATTTTATTTACATAAACCTAAACTAAATACATAATTATAAAAGTTAAGCATTCGGGGCACTTTTCCAGATTCCGCAATATTATCGGAAATTTTTGTATTATAAAACAAAAATGTTTATGTAATTATGTTATAATATAATATTCCCTTTTTTCTAGCTATGTTGTACTTCCCATTTTGTTTGTCATTTAAAATAAAAAAAGTAAACGTTTTTAAGGGTTTTAACTTTGAAGCAATTCTTGTAGGTGAAAAGTTTTTTTTTTTATCATTTAGTTTATTTAACGAGTTCATGTGTAAATTAGGCTCTTTATGTGGCAGATTTTGATAAATGTCACAACTTGTCAAAACGAAACGTCAAGCGAATTTTAAAGATTTTAAGCGATTTGGAGCCTTTAAGGGGCTCGTTGAACAAAAAAACGTTGTACTCAACTCGTTCGTGTGTAAATTGGGCTCTTTATGACATGAGTGGGCCAGTTTAAAATGCGAGTGAAACAACGGATTTTTATGAAATTTAAAATGCAGATATGTGAAGATTGAATTAGTAATATGTAATAAAATTACTTTATGTTAAAAAATTATTATTAAAGTAAAATCTTTATGGATATGAATTGTCAAAATGACGTTTGGTTGGTATCAACTAAAATTACTAGGCGCGCTTCTCGGAATTTTTGAATTTAAGTTTTTGTTCTGGCGCCAATCCTCAAACGTGACAGGTAGATTTATACAAGTTGTAAATTCGAACCGCAACCTCCGAGTATATTCAGGGAGGCCTCGTTCGAACATCTTATTGACAGAAATTTTCCAACGTTCTATGACCTCCACAAATCGTATATCATGAAAATCACTGTTTGGCTCATACCAACATATGACAACGTTTTGACAATTGTTTATTAAAAAATTTCAATTGTACATTGTCCCACAACCTCGTAAATTTCGGCACATTTAAAAAATACATCCTTGTACTGTCGCGAGCAAAAAATTCTGGTTGTCAATGTCATTTCAAAATTTTGTTAGATTGTCAAAAATTAAAAAAAAATCCCTGCCTGATTATGTCCATGTCAACAAAGTGTCAAAAAAGGAATTGATTAATGTCATACAACATGATGATATAGTCGACTCAAGTTGCAAAAAACCACTTGTGATTTGCAATAGCATTTTTTCAATATTTTTGAACCAAATAAAGGCACAAAGGGACCAGAAAATTATAGTTTGGATTGAATATTTTCCATATAAGTACGGTTTTAAAGTAATTGCAAAAGACTAATGCCATAAAATTGCTGTTGCAAATCCCAATTGGTTTTTTGCAACTTGAGTCAACTTTAGGTTATGATATTTACGACCGTTTTACAATGGAGGATTTTCCATTGTGTCAAATCATGATTTTGACGACCAGTTTTTTTTTGCTCGCGACGGTATAATTATCATATTTTATAAAATGTATACCAATGCGAAGTAACCTCTGGGAAATATGCTTTAAAACAAAGAAACCGCAATAAATAAAACATAGAAAAACGAAGAAATTGTATTTGCTCATTGAAAAATTGTAGAACTTGTTTCACCTAAATAATGTTATTATAACGTTTAAGTTAAGAGAATCCTAATTCTGCTAATTTTAGCACACAGAAAACAAACACTTTTTTACAAAACTTGGTTTAAAAATATGTATAATAATATTTCGACTCAACAATATTTATTAATTTTTATTTATATTTAAAAAAATTAAAACGTAAAATGTGTTTCTGTTAACAAGGTTCAAAGTCCTACACTCGTTAAAAGGAAATGTTTTTTAAAAATGAACTATGTAATAAATAGTTATTAAACATTATTTTCACTGCTCACTACCTCGAATAAGGAAAATTAGATTAAATTAACTGAATAATTTATCGTGCTTTTTACCTTTCCCTCCATAATATTTACCGACTTGATTTGGAAATTTTTCTTTAAAAAATTGTCAATGAAAAGTTGTATCTTCGTACGTTTGATAACAAAGTACACTTTTGTCAAAGCCATAGCGACACTGAATTAAGGTTAGGCGTGATTTGAAAAGCTTTTTGCAAAAATCATTTTGAACGTTTTCGGTTTTGAAACTAAAATATCGGATGTTCATTTGAATTTATCGTCGATTGTGAACGCAACACGGATTACCTGCAGATCACGGATCAGCTGTTTCAATCTAACCTCACTTTTGCGTTGTTTGTGTTTTTAGTGTGCAGACTGACGAATGGTGCATTCACAATCGACTCTTCAACGTTCAACGTCAACTTTGAGGAAAAATTTAAACGAACACCGATATATTTATTCATGTCACGTCACACTCCTTTACTTTGACAGTGCTGTCAAATTAAAACAGATGTACAGTAACACGCTGACATTTACACGTTATAAATAATTAAAAAGGTTACAATAAAAGAATTTTGAAATTATGAATCCATCCACTATCATATTCAGTTAAATTGACTAACAAAATTCACTTTTGCAGACAAATCTGTAATGAATGACTAATGACATTGGTGCTAATTTATGACATAACAGTTCAGACTACACTATTTTGCATAAAATATCCACTACAAGGAGTGACGTGTTTTGTGTAGGAGAGTTTATATCAACATTTATTCCAGGTCGTCACCCTCTGAAATCATAGTTTTCAAGGAAAGTGTACCAACCTGATAAATTATTAATTATCATATGTCAATCATTAGTACAATACTTATCAAAATATTAGCACAAACGTAAAAAATCATGCCTTGTATTAGTTTATGAAGGATAACAATTAGAAAGGTGGTTCTAAACTGCTGAGACGTCATTGAATTCACTTATTCATGCAACAGTAAAATCTCCAAAATATTTTGCTTGGCCAACACACAAAGACAATCTTCTCTAGTTGAATACAATTGCACTCACCTGTATCACTTATCTAGATTGCATCAAATACCCACTCTTTAAACGATTTGGAAAGCGAAAGCGATTTCATCTAAAAATAAAAGTAGATGATCGATGATAATTTTCTCGTTAAGGTCATTACGGACAGTGCCTGTAATAAGTTTTATGATGACAGTGTCCTTACGCTCAAAATAATTACGTCGTCACGGTACGTGATCGAACTGGAGGATTTGATCAGGTAAACAAACTTTAAATTAATACGACAGAGACCCGTTTATGACGAATTAAAAAAAAAAGAGATGGTGCTTATGTAACTAAAGCATTTTGAACCCAACTGTTGCAACGGATGAAAAATTTGTGATTATTGAGTGCAACGTGTCTGGAATTTTAATTGTTCCCAACTTAATTGTTGAATTAATCAATTTAATTAATTCGAAAGAATTCGAATCTTCGTAACACTGTTGGGGAGATGTATCAGAATGAAAAGTACACCTGCAATTCACTTTCTCTTGTTTCCTTGTTGCAGCATGTTAAAATGCCAAATTGAACATTTCATGCTTTTGACATTTACTGGCAAGTTCGCTTTTTATTTGGATTGTTAATTGCGGATCGTTGCGTTCTATTAATTACGATGCTGCGCTGTTAGAACAAGAGGTATTCAATCGATCGTCGACAGAAATAAATCCCTGAACGTCACTCGGAATTCGAGCTCAAATTGGGTAAAAAGCGACGGATGCAGCTTCTGGAACAAAGAGCCATGCAGACATTGCCAATTTTGGCATGGTAGGTGCTCCGTTCCAAAGTTATTAGATACTCAAGACAGAGGACCGTCACAGGACAAAGATAAATTGCGTTTCCCAGTTTGATCGCTAATCGTAAATATAAATGACCATAAGGAAGTCCGATAAAATCTAAATTGCGTTGGATAAATCTGCCCAGAGGCTTTTTGCTCGTTGAAAATGCGTTGGATGTTTGTAAAAGCCACTGAAACCGTTGGTGGTGGTTTTTGCCAGCACTTATGCATTTCGCGTACACCCATCAACGATATTTCTCAGAAGGAATGAAACAAAGCCAACAAAAAACAGATGCATCTGCAACATAGATATTTCTGGACGGATGGCCTGGAGGACATTCCCAGTGCGTTTTCCTTGCTTTTATTTATAATTCCGAGCGTTCCGTCTCGTCTAATTTCATTAGAATTTTACACATTTTTTCCATTTCATCTGCATGAGAAGCTCGGTAGACTTCGTAAAGGTCAAGCTGTCACTGAAAAATCTAATAAATAAATTGCATGTTAGTAACGATCGCCCCGGTGATTTCCTACCTTTAATAAAATCTTTAGAAGGTTACATTAAATCATCGTGGCTTTGTGCGGCCGTCATTATCTCAAACCTTGTTTTAGTTTGTGGCATGTTCAAATGTGGTTACGTTTTATCGCGTTTGATCTCAATGCTAACTGTTTGTGAGGTAAAGTGCACCAGTGAGATCCGTTTAGCTTTTTTTCGATTCTAGTTTTGGCAAACAGAACCGTTTGGTCATTTTAGGTAAGTTGCTCAGGTAACTTTCTTATATGGCAAGAGCGCACTATTCCTTATGGCAACACAATGGTCAATGCCGTCTTGAGCAAGTGTTGGCTTCATGTTTTAAAAGACTGTGAGTCACTCGGTGTGTTGAAACGTCTGTCTGCGAGTGGTCTTCCAGGCTTCGTGCTTTTCTCTCATTGCATGAACTTATTATTTTTGTTTTGATAATTAAATATGAATGTGCGCACAGATTTCGCTTTCTTTTGTCGCTCTATTATGACTTGTAAAATTATTTATAAATCCTGGACAAACTGAAAGCCTTTATTTAAACTCTCTCCTCACCCATTAATCTTGTATTAAACCAATTTACACTTGCACGTAATTTTATTCAGATGGATTACAGTCAAGCTGTTACTTAAGAAATGGAACATTGCTGTTATTGTTTAAAACAAATCTAACTTTCGTGTGATAACAAACATTTTGTACGATTTGCGAAATTGTCAGAGAATTTCGCATGGTAATTGTTTTCTCACGCTTTAGAAGAGAAAATTACTTGCAAAGTTATGACCAAGTTCCTACTGTGACTTTTGCTCATTTTTATATCTTGTTTCCCGGATGAATTAAAACAGATTTAAATTTAACTTTCTGTAAAAAAAGTTGTAAATGTCAGTGAAGGGGTTTAGTGACATTTAAATTTAGATTTGATTGACATATTTCCTAGATTTATAATTCTAGAATGTTTTTTGCTGTCGATATTAATCTTATAATAAGAAATGGGAGTAGAACAAAGTGTCACTGCATTCTTAAAAAGTTAATCAAAATGTAATAATTTAAAGTGAATTTAATTTATTTGAATGCGAAATATTTTATGTAAATTTTACATTTTAGATTATGCAAGCGTTGACACAAAAATATTTAATTAAACGTTTCACTTTTAACACACACGAATGATATAAGTAACAAAATATGAATTTTATTTATTGTAATAATGTATGTATTTTTAAATGGCGTTTTTTCAGTTGCACCATTTAAATATAAATAAAAGAAATTTTGTGAAATACAGCGTGATCAACAATGACTTAGTCTGTTGGCAATGAAACAAAAATATTGATGTTTTTTTGTCTCGTGATTGACACTGATCGGATGTTTTAACTGAACACATTAAAAAATAATCGGTTATGTCGGTTAGGTTTATACTAAAGTCCATTCACGTTGGATTTTCTTTTCAAGGTCAAATAATTTAATTTTTTGGCTCTGTAATTATGTTTTGTAAATAGTGACATGCAGCTAATCAACATAATGCGATTTAGCAATGCTCAATCTAACGTGAACGGTGTTTACCTGCATGTCACTATTTACAAAACACAATTACAGAGCCAAAAAATTAAATTATTTGACCTTGAAAAGGAAAATCCAACGTGAATGGACTTTATTACAAAAATTAACATTTGATGGTCAACACTGTCAAAGCTGACAAGCGGAAATGCGTTTAGCTTACAGTGGTACCAAAATCAATCAAATTTTCATTGTCACCAACAGATTCAGTCATTCTTGATCAGGCGATAGTTGGCACATAAGGATTCCCTTATGACATTTGATTTGAACCAAGTTCATAACGTAGCCGCAACTCGCAGTTAAACCACAAAAGACTGGAATGCAGTGATAATTTTGTTAACATACCACGAGCGTTTTCCTCGTAATCCATGTTTAAGATATTTTGTTCATACATATTTGAAATGTTACACGAAAATTCACTTCAGTTCATCCAAGTTTGCATTATCGAGGTGCTAAAAATTAGATACAGTTGGCTTCAAAAAAAAACGGGAAATGAAATTTGACCTAATGTGAACTGAAAATTTAATTTATCAATTTATGTCAATTTGTGTCTGTTTGACGGTAGTATTTCTGACACATAAGTGCAATTTTTTAACCTAAATTCTAAAAGGCCGTATCAAACTATAAAAATTTAATAAAATCTGACAGAACTTTTTCTGACAGTTCCCGTTTTTTTTTAAGCCAACCGTACTATTGCGAGCACGGAATTTCGGGCAGACTTGAATTTGACTGATGTGAGATGTGAAATGGGCTTTAGGTGGTAGACGTATTAATAACCTTATTTAACATCTACGTACTATTTTCACATGTCATTTTGACAAATTGCAATTGCAAGCGCTTAGATATGATTTTCCGAAAACTGAACAGTTTTTTATTAAATTTTGGAAATCAATAAGTAAAATGTAAAATGATTGTGCATAATGGTGACAGTTTATTTTGAAGTTCAGTCAGAATTAATTATTATGACAATTATTTTACATTTTCGTTATGGATTTCCAAAGTTAAGTTTAGGGCCCGGTTGCATAAAGCGATGTCAAGTCGTTGTTAAAGTTAACATAATGTCAAGCGATCTGATTGGATGATATTTAACATTTTATTTGAATCAGCCAATGAAATGGGCGGATTTCCGACCGGGCCTTAATAAAAGACAGTTTTCAGAAAATCACAACTTGCAACTTTTCAGGACTGATGAATGCAATTTGTCAAAATGATATGACAATACATAGTAGATATTAAAATGAGATTATTAATATGTCTAGCAGCTAAAGCCCATTTCACATCTTATATCAGTCAAATTTCAAGTCTGTCCGAAATTCCGTGCTCGCAATAGTACTTTGAAAAGGGCCTAGTTGCAATGGAAAATAATGTTTGATTAAACCCAATACACAAACAGACTCCTACCCAAATATTCAAAATGGGTTAAATAGGTGACAGGAAATTGTGCAGATTGTGGCGCAAATTAAAAAAATATGCACACAATTAATTGTCTATTTTAAAGAAAAAACTTTCCTTAATAACATAGTAAATCAGTTTTAGATTGGACTACTTTCATTGAAGTGTCCGGAAGATCCAAAATAGTTTTTAAGAATATTGAATAGTATGTATTACAGAAATACTTTTTTGTAGGTTTGTTTTAAGTGTTGAATTGTTCATGATTTACAATGTTGGTTTTTACAATTTATTCATTTTATAGCCTTTTAAATGAGTCGAACAAAAGAGTAGGTTGTGAACTTGTCCCACTGTCACTAGTTCATTACTTAATAATTTCATAGCTATCAGTAATAAATAACTATGGAATCTATCAACGAATAATTTTTTCATTAAAAAAGAATAATACATCTTTCTTTCAAGTGCCTACAAAATCGTAGCCATTATCAGACTCTTTGGAGAAGATATAGGTACGTTACTCATAAATTTTGCAGCACTGTCGAAGAATATGCTTAAACAATCATTGCTGTCATAAACACAAATGAATATTGGAGTATGTGTTACTGCTTTTCAATCCTCATTGCAGGAATTATTACACAGGCATTGATGCTGATTAGTGACTTTATGAAGATTTATGAACTTAGCCAACTTTTACTACACTTTTCAAAACTCGGTATTGGCAAGAGAACAGCGAAACAAGTTTGAAAAGTGTTTGGTTATTAGATTTCAACAATATTTCAAACTTCATAGCTTTCCTAAAATAACGAACATAAACAAAAATCTGCAATTTGTCTTCCAGAAAAAAAGGAAGCTGCTAGAAAAAACTGTCTTTTTAAGAGACATTTTTGTTTGGAATTGAAACATTTTTTGTTTTTATGGCCGGATTACTAAGATACACAATTTGATCTCATTTGTTTTGTTTCACTTTTATTTTTAGAATGCCACCGGTACCGCAGCACCATATGGAACAAGGTGGTACATATTTACTAGAATCAGTAGTGAAGATCTCTAGTTTAGTGACAGATTAATGACTCACATCAGCAATAATTTGGAAGCCATTTATTCTTTCTTTTCGTTTTCAATGAAAACTAGTCAAGATCTAAATTTATAGATTATTTCAAACGAAATATTTCAAACTATTTTGACTCGGACGAATTCCTACAACTATTTGGGGCCAGTTGTGCCTCTCAAACAATTCAAATATTTTTAGATATGTGACAAAGCACTTGTCACATCGCATGACTTCCTCATCCCCGTTTAAACACTGGAATAGCTATACTTCTTTAAATAAAATGCCATTTTCTGAGTCTAATCCAGTTCCTTAACTGTATTCATAAATTCAAGGAACTGTAAAATCAATTTTAGGTTAATTTGTTGCAGCTGATTTACTTATTAATCACTTGGAAGAATGCAAAAGGAAACGGAGGTTTTGTGACCTGGAGGAAGGCGTCATTAAGTCGAGCAAAGTCGATCTGTGTTAACAAAATTGTCACAATTTACTCTACTATTACTTTATAAATGCTAATATCAGGTGGAATTGTAAACACCAATTAACTAATTGCGTAGACAATTACTTGGATAATTGGTCAAATAAGCGGTTTCTACTGAATAACAATTAACAATCGTAATCATTATGATTTTATTATTATTACTCTAATTGTGTGGCGCAGACGGGAAAAGTGTTGACTTTCATTTTTCTGATTCAATTTACGTAATTTATTGTGAATCACTCATTTCAACGATTATCTTGTACAGAAGCCACAGTCGAATCAATCCGCTTTAAACTCCATATCGAGATTAAAAAGGTCGCAGTTTTGCGCCGATATTTAGATGAAAACACCTTGAACAATAGACAATGACCTACTAAAGTAACACGGTGGAAAATAGTAAAAAATGATCGCGGTTTTTTAATATTTTAAGGAAAGTGTAAAGCGAACCGTTTCATTTGTCTCCGTACTCTGTAAACAAAATAAAATTGAATGGAACTAGTGCAGCTGTTGATCCAAGTTGTGAGAGATAAAGTGATTATGTATCACCGGATGCTGGCTATCAACACAAAAAATTCTGTTTAATTCACAGCCGTAGTTCTTCAACCGCGCGTCCTGACGCGTTAATCCACTTATCGATGGAAACGATCGTTTTATGGCGGCGGTAATTGACACGACATAATAAAATTATAAAGAGAATCGGCGGTAATAGAACAATATTCCTCAAGAGAATCCGCCATCGTGCCCACGTTACCTAACTGTATTAAGTATTATAATTTAAATCGAGTCGGGTCGTACTCGTATGTATCAACTCCATCCTTTATGCGTCGAATGGCGTGTTCAATTCGAAATTACACACTACGACATCTAGTACTGTAACATTTCCTTATTCACAGCGAGATGTAATCTACAGTTTTAGAAAGCTGCGAGTAACGGACGCCTCTATGATACTGATTAATTATGTCAAAATGCCATTAGTTGTTTATCGACGGCCGTGTTATTTTGCTACTCGGTGTACTATGTTTTTCGTGTTCTTCCGGATAAGGTAACCGCAGACCGTTTCCCGTTTTGTTTAATTACCGGAACTGTTTGATTTGCACAATCTGGGTCGTCGACGGGGCGTCGGTAGGCGTCGCCATGTCTACTGCTGGTTCGCTCTTCCGAAGGGGATTATCGCCTAGCAACGGTTTTGAGACTTTTTCAAAAAGTTGCATTTCTCTTGTTTCAGCTCTTCCGGCTTGAAGCGCAAACGGCTGTCGTAAAAGTAAAAAACCGTCTGCATTTTAGTTTTGTCTGCTGTCCTTCAAATATACATAATGTAACAATGGAGTTTGTTTGCTAAAATTGTGCTAGCTCGCAATTGACATTTATTTATGGTTTATACCAGTTGGCCTTAAAAATCAGCACAAAACCAAAAGGAGAAATAAATGAATATTTTTAACTAATAACAGGAAACACTTCAATACGATATACCTACACGATATACCTACACTCATACTGTTGGGTTTCACTTCAGTCTAATTAAGATATTAAGAAGAAGAGGTTATGCGTATGCCTCATATGGGCAACTCATTGTCAGATGCCACACTGACTAACTCTTCAACAGTGAATAAAATTAATAAGTTGCATCTGAATGATTCCAATAATGGTTCAAAGGTCATACAGTCACAGTACTGCCATATCTCACTAAATGGTTGAGTTATAGAGTGAATTGTTTTGATTTCTAAAAAGATGATAACAAAACGCATACGGACACCTACGTACTTATTAGAAATTTAAGAAAAGTATAAAAAGTAAAGTTCATTCAGTACGGCGTGTAAGTAGTTCATAATAGGGTGTTGTAAACAAATAAAACTGTATTTGTTTTTGACAATCTTCCCCTATCTTAATTTCGTCGTAAAGGCACGAGGAACCCGGATTTATTATAGTTATCAAAATTTATTAAAACAATAAAAATTAATGCGTTATTTAAGAAATTACAATCCCATTATCTTCGACAAAATTGATATTTACTATATATTTGGAGCTCCTAGGCTAGTCCTTGATCCCTGCCGTTCGTTTCAGCATTTTATTAAACGTAGAAAGATTTGCTGCTATTTTTTTTATTGGAAAATGTCTGGTGACATTTCCTCGTTTCATTTGATCGATCTTTTGAAATGACACTAATGATGCGCATTTATTTCTTTTTTTTTTGCTATTAACAGATATTATTTTTAAATTATGTTCCGGAACATAATTTAAATTATGTTGCACGGAACGGATTTCCACCGTCTGTGAACTTGCGTCACAATTGGATCAAATGAAGTATAAATATGATCAGTTTGCGTGATTCCTATTTCAGGATCTCGAATATCCACAACGACTACCATTTTAATGTCAAGTCAGAATTGGAATCGTTCTCTATCGTTTTAGCTTTTTTGGTGAAAAACGTTTACTTTCGTTCACTAATGACTGATAAAATTGCTGATAAAATATTTTGAGCAACACGTTAACCTTAACATTTTTCATTTAAAAATGTAAACGTCTGGTTTATAAACATACTTGCAGAAATGTGGTTATTAATAAGAAATAAATTGCCTTAACTTGATAGTACACTCAAAAATGCTCGACATTTGAATCGTAAATAACAAAAAGTGCAGTGTAAAAGGTCAGTTTATTGAGGAAACTTTAGTGAAAGTTAAGATCATTGCTTGCAAGATTACATAAAAGTAGTTTTTGTTTCAATTCTTTCTTCACATGATGTTAATTTAAATGCTGAAGACCGAGGCAATATACTTTGAGACACTAGGAACAAGTCTTAATTTCTGTAGTCTCTTTTTATGCGCTGTTCTTGTGATGGAGACTAGTTAATAAGATCCGAAGAATGCTTTATATTCAAGTCGCAAGAAGAAGCGAATACTTAGTTAAAGATAAAGATACAGAATTTTGTGTAAAATAAAAAATCAACGTTTCGGTAGATTTGAATAACATGGAATGGTGTGTTAGTTAATCTTGAATGATGATATTTAATTTAATGATAAAATCTCTGATGACGTCAGCATAGTAAATGTTAAAAAGCATTTAAAATTTTATTAATTTAATTTGCATTTTTGTGGGCATACCTGTAATACAATACTACTTTAAAAAATTTGTTTAACATTCTAGTGCACCATGACCGATATATTGTTTTACATTCAATTTTTCATAATGCAAATAACATTTTATCAAACAAAAAATGTACGAATTTTAGCAATTAACACAAAAAGTTTAAATCTTTAACTTACTTGTACATATTAAATGTTCCATTAATGCCCTTACAGCTTATAGTAATTAATACGACAAAATCATCGTAAAATTATGCATATTTGAGTAGGTGATTAAAAGAGAATAAAATGAATAATCATAAACAAATTCCAAAATTGGGGAATTATACAGGGTGTTTTCGAAGTTGAGGCGTTCCTTTTAACATGTGATAGTATGCGTTGTTCTAAAGAATTTTAGCCAAAATCACCTTAGTAAATTGTGTACGGCAATGAAGATACAATAAGTTAGTTTTTTTGAAATTTTTGAAACCGGTCCTGCTCAAATTTGCGCTGATTTGTTAGAAATTGGAATTGACAAAAAAAAATCAAATGAGCATGGACGTTAATCAAAACTACTGTCAGAGTTGTCATCTAGTTAGTCGAAATGGCTTTATTATTAGGAAAATAATGAGCTCACAGATATGTTGCAAATGCATGGGAAATGTTATCACGATATCAGAATGCATCTGCAGCGTCCAGAGAGTATTACAAAGCGATTTCCGGAAAGACACCATTCTGGGCCAGGTTAGTTATTAATCTAGTACAGCGGAGAAATGGACAGGACCGGACTTAAAATTTTAGAAAACAATAAAAATATACAATCAATTATCTCCGTTAATACAAACATTTTACTAAGAAGATTTAGGCTAAAATTCTTAAGAGTAATGTGTAGTACCTCGTGTTACAAGGAACGCGTCAACTTCAAGAACACCCTGTATTTTAAAACTTTTAAAGCGGCGTGATTTATGATCATATTTTGATTAATTTTTTTTTTTAATTATTGCATACAATCATACGAACTTGTTTTATTGGGTTTATTTTCATATACGTAGTTAGTTCATATACAGGGTGATTCTGAAATAAGTTTGGAAAAAAAAACGGTAATTGGTAAGAGTTCTTCAAAGACAAAAAATTTTCCTTATAAAAGTTTTTCCGTTTTCGAGATACAAATGATTGAAAATTTGGTCAAAATTGCTAGTACGCTGGTGAGTTAAAGGTGATTACCTGATTATCTTGGTAGTTTAGCAACAACAATAATCAAAGGTGCCCGTCAGTCACAAACGTATAAACCTTACTCCTCTCGATCATTTCCATAGAAACATTTACAAAGCAGTGTGCTTGCATCTACGACTTTATTGTCGAATTGATGTAACAATGGTTGCTAATGAAATGAACAAATTCGGACAAATTTTCCCTATTCATATGCGTTGAAAATATACAGCGTGATCAACAATGACTGAGTCTGTTGGCAATGAAACAATTGAAAATACTGGTGATTTTTGTCTAGTAATTGGCACTGACAACGCAATGACCGAATTTTTTAACTTGAGATGGCATTAAAAACATTCTTGGTTATGCAGGTTATGTTTATACTATTACAAAAATGAACCTTCGTTGGTAAATTTTAAATTTGCCAAATTTCATTGTTAGGTACCTACAGACTCAGTCATTCTTGATCACTCCGTATACAAGGCTATAGGGTAATTTCCATTCCTTTGATTTCACCTCCAAAAGTCATTTACGCAGAATTATTTTGTGTGTCAAGGATACTCCACATTTTTTTTCCAAACTTTGTTCTGAATCACCTGTATATACATACATGAATACCTACATTTTATATATATTTATATTTTTCTTAACAAGAAAAAGTAACATCGATTTTCCACAGCAGAAACTATGTATCAAATTTTTTTACCCTAATAAATGTTTCCCAATATGTACTAGAATAATATTTAGGTATTTAGTGAAGAATTAAATAAGACCAAAATAAAGTTAAAGAATTTTTACTTAGACAGTAATAAATTCAAATACAACCGCGGTTGTTCTTGCTTTTCTTTTATCTCTGAAGTATATTTAATACAATCTAATAAAAGTTATTTATACATGCACCGTATGGCCAATTAAATTTGGTGGGCTATAATTCTTAAAGATCACGTCTACGCTTGAGATTTGTTGTACATAATTACATTTGTCAAAAATAACTTTTATCACACAAGATGAAGGTGTAATATTGCACCGTGCGTACCTGCAATCTTCTTGGCCATTAGTTCGCAGCAAACAGCAAACAGCGAATCCACATTTGCTCATTGGAAACTTTTTCGTTTATCATTAATAGTAAAAAATCTTTTGTCTGAATACCACTCCATCAATGATTTTAAATTTGTTTCAGTAGGTATCTTATCGTATGCTGCAAATTCTAGCCTTATCATTACAACAAATTAAATAATCGTTGGCAGTAAATACCTACTTAATTAGTATTGTTACGCGATTGCATCCCACACCTTGTTTTTTTCGTGGCTTGTTTAGTGAAAACGTTAAAGTTGTGTTACAGATCAATAATTTGATATATCCGTCTACTTGAAACTTTTTTTATACATAGTATGTGAATACGAAACCGTAAATAATTTAATCAGTTCCGTTATCCAGAACCAGGATGTTTGTCTGTTGTTGTTTGTTCATAAATTATGTAACTATGTATGTAGTTTTTGACAATCAGACCCGGCGAGTGCATTTGCTCCAAGATACAAGAACTTTAAGATCTCTGTCAGCTACATGGTTACATAATTCCAGTTATCCTTCAGAGGATTCCTGAATCTTGCCACGATCTTCTATTGTTGGTTTGCTAATAGAATCGTGGATAAAATCATTAGGTTGGATTTTATTTTTAGAACTCTCCTGGCTTGTTGCAGAATGAATAATTGAGCCGCCTCACATAATATGGAAGTTGACTCGCCGCCGCCTCTCCATTCAGCCGTTGAAACTCACACGGAAACCGTCGCCGCAACTGAAGAAGGTGCATTCAACAAAAGACTGAACACGAGTTGCGAAGAAACGGAGGCCGACAATACCATCCATGGCTTCAACGTGTCGAATATCACGGTCATCGAGAAAACACCAGAGGCATCAGTAACCGTGTGTGAGGGTAGTGACAGTGGCGTGGAGGTGGCCGAAACAAATGACTCCTTTCTGTACCAACGTGCTTTAAGTTCAACTAGTGGCAATTCGCAAGATTTTGACACTCTAACTGGCGAGAGGTCTTGCAATTCTTCCATAATCAGCTGTTGTTCCAACTACGAAGATGCCTACAATATACTAGTCAGAAGAAATTCAACGCTTCTTGAAGATTTTACCTCGAGGAATGGTGATGGTACCAGTGAAAATGGTAGTGAAAGTTCTTCGATAACGGGAAGCTCTTCGTCCAGAAACTCCAAACGCACCAACCTCGCCACTTCGAAGAAAAAAATCAACTTACAAGACTCCAAGAAAGGACAAACTGTAAAGGAACGATCGAGATCAAAACCACCGATAAATCCAAAACGTTCGGATATTTCGGCGAGATTAAAATCTATAGACAGGCTACAAGGAAAGATACCTAAAAAATCCACACCCAACAGTTTAGATTTGGCAAAGAAGGAAACAAAGAGGCCGGCCTCAGCTAAATCTGCGAAAACACCTTCAGTGACGCCAACAGATGATGGTCGATGGCCTTCGATTAACAGCAAACCGGCCCCTTTAATGTCGCGATCGTTCCGGGGAATGATGGAAACGCCAAAGGGTAGTAAACAGATGGACACCAAGACGATAGAAAAATACGCCACTCTCCCTAGGAGAAGAAAGGAAAAATCGCATGAAGATGTTAAGGAAGGGCTACAAAAAAAATTGAACCGAGAAGACCTGGTTCGTTTGACAAATGGGAAAAAATCCGGATCGAGGGAAGCGACACCGTCCAAAAACCTGAACGTTGTGAAAAAGAAGCAGAAAATCAAAATTTACCACGAAACAGGGATACAAACTGCTTTAACAATTACAGACGTCAATAAAGCCTTAGCCGGTTTGTGTGTTACGCCAATGAGTCCTAAAGATGTCGAAAAATGTGATAAAAACGAACAAGTTGACATGAGCGTTAAAGATGTCGAAATACTTCAAGCACAAATTAAAGACTTAAAAGACAAGTACGACGCGTTGCACAGAGAACATAAACTACAAAGCGATAAACTCGTTGAAATTGAGGGCAAACTGCGAGAGGAAACTGTGGAAAAAGAAGGACTGAGGGAGGAACTGAAAACTAATTCCCAAAGAGTACTAGCTATACTAGGCGAGGGCAACCTCAATGATGGTAAGCAGCTGCCACTAATTTATAAATAAACAAATCATTGCATCAATTCTCCCATTAACACTGCCACGGGGGACAAGTTCAAATCAATAATAGGATGATTGCACAAACTGTTTCCATTTGAACGAGCCAAGGACAGTTTAACCTCATTAAACCGTAATTCCGTTTTGTCATTACCTAACTTCACATCTCAATTTGACGCTATTTCAGAAATGTCATTATCATGCAGTTATGACGCTCTTGATTTTATTTATCCTTCTATTTATAGAAAAAACTGTCCGTAAAAATATAAAAGTTGTGGTGCTTTCACTGAAGAAGCTTGTTTATTAAATTTTTGCACGAAGTAGAAATAAATGGTAATCCACAATAATGCCACCTCTGAGGAGATAAATGCGACTAACAAGATTAGTTTCGCACAATGATTCTTTAAGCTTTTTTTACGTCCTAAATTGCAGCACTGTGTGGCTATTGTGCTTTTAAATTTAATAAGCAAACTTCTCTTTCTCATCGAAGTGGAGCGGTTTTAATCAAATTAATTAAAAATTAACACCGCACCATCTGCGTTCTGAACAGTGTTTGTAGTGGCATAATTATGTGGTAATTTTTTTTATTCCAGACGAAAATGGTTCTAGTGATAGTTTAATGATGCTAGAATCACGTTTCCAAAACGTTGGCCAGGTTGTGATTCGCCAGGAAGAAGAAATTTCCAAACTGAACACATATTGCAGATCGCTGCAAATAGATCTTGAAAAAAGTCTAGCCTCCCAGAAAATTCTCGTCCAACAGCAGCAAGAGCTGGAGGTTGAAAGCATAGAACTCCAGGAGTTCATGCAAGCCGAAAAGACAACATTATCAGATGCGATGAAGGATGCCGAGAACGAAATCGCAAAGTGCCACAACATGTTGGCACAAAAAGACAAAGAACTGGGCGAGAAACAGGAAGAGTGTAAACGGATATTGAAACTGAGCGAACAGAGATGGTAACGATTCGTCGATGAGGTGAATTTTTTATAAAATCGACTTTCAGGCAGGAGAATTTGAGTTTACAAGCGAGGATGGGTGCTTTAGAAGCGAAAAGTCGGGAATTACTCGTGCATCAAGGGAGTTCTGTTTCGGGAACTGCGGTCGCCTTATCAGCTTTAATTGGAAGATTAGAGGGCCTTGTTGACGAGCTGGTTACGTCATACAGCATTTCAGATCAGGAACTGGAGGTACGTCGCAAAATATCTCGTAAATCCACGAAATAAGTGTAAGTTTCAGGATGTGATTTTTCATAACGAAGCATACAGTAATAGCAGCAGTAGTCCAGACGCCACACCTGAAAAATGTCGAAAATTCCTTAACGACAAAACTCCCTCGCCTAAGAAAGGTTCTTCATTTGTTTCCGCCGTCATAAACGCCATCAAAAACGCGGCGGCGCAAACTCCGTTCTCCGGGAACAAAGATATGAGTAAAGAGAATCTCTGCACAGGTAAAGAAGCAATTTTCATGAAAAGAGTAGGTAGTTCTGTATTGTAATTAACTTGAAAGGTTTTGTGGTGGAATTTTTTTATTTAATAAAAAATAACAGAACTGGAATTAATTCGTAACGTGTTTGCAGAAAATTCAAGCCCCAATGAAATGTTAGATTCTGAAACTGAGCCGTGTCTAATGATGGAACATGTTTTGGAAGATGTCGTGATTCCAGATGGTTACACCCACAACATGATCTCGTCGTGTCATAGTGTTTTGAGTTCACAAAGTGAAAGCTTTATTGATTTATCAAGAAGTGGTTACTCGATCGACATGCCTTCGATATGCTGCGATATCTTCCCGTCATTATCGCTGGTCGACCAAGTAATCGAAGTTGATAATTTAGTTACTCGTCTGCTGAAAGTCATAAGGATCATACAATTAGAAAATGACGACTGCATGAACGAGCTGCAAGAACAGAGAGATAGTCTGTCCGAACAAGTGGATAAACAAAAAGAACACAATAAACTTGTTGGTAAACAACTGAAAGACTGGGAAGTACTTGGAGCCAGATTGAAGACTGAGGTTAAAGAACTGATGCATCAAGTGAGCAAAAAGAATAACGAAATCGATAACATCAAAAGCGAGTTGAACAAGCAAAGAGAAGAAGTGGAAGTAAGGGTTTTGTTGTGGAAAATTGTAGAAATGTTTGTAATCACAATTTTCAGAAACTGAATCAGGACGTTTGTGAATTGTCAACCGCGTTGGCCAAGGCAGAGCTCGAAATGAAAATGAAAGACGAGGAGGTGAGCGAGGCGGTGAAAAATTGGGAAAAAAACAGCGAAATTCCGTCAACTGAAGTGTTAGCTAGACTAAACGCAGCTCAAACTGAAGTAATCAATCGCAAGTTCTTGTCTCTGTGAACCTAATTTTTTCTTTGTTGCAGGTTCCTCTTTTGAAGGAAAAATTGTCCCAAAAAGAACGACATTTGAGTGAGTTAACTCAAGAATTCTTAGCGAGTAGACAAGTTTTGACAGAGAGCTTGAAAGAAGCTGTTAGCGAGGCAAAAAAGCAGTACGAAGCCATTGACAATGCGTTGGAGGTGCGTATTTCTCATCCTTTTTCAAACGAAAATTACAGTTTTACTGTTCAGGTCCTACACAATAACCAGAACGTAGTGCAACAGTGTACACCTTTAGCTGAACTTCAGAGACAACTGGAGAATACAAGTTTCCAGACGGCGTCGGCAATGCCTTTAGCTGTACCGGCTGATTGCAATGCCAATGCCGCCCTCCTACAAGCAATTGCAAGTTTACAGATAAACACCACTGCCTAAAAATTGTGAAAATCACAATAATTTTAGTGATACCTAGATTATTATGGCCATTGTTTCGACTATTGTTTTTCAAGTTTTGTATATAAATTTGTTTTCTGTATGTTTTTATTTAATTTTTCTAGAGATTTAAAAGGCTGACCGATGCCATTCAACGTCCAACGTGTACGAATTTTACGTAATAAGAAGTCATGTAATTCGTTTTAAATGATGCAGTACCTAACGTTTGAAGCTTTCTGTAACTATTTATATTTAATCTCACTTTTACAAAGGAACAATTTTTACAGCATTTTGTTTGAAATCGGTGCTTTTGATAAATCCATATTTTTAGATTGTAATATTATGCCATTGTTGTAAATAAATAAAATTACGTATCATGTTCTTGTTTTGCTTTACTTTCCACGAAACGCGCTGTAGACTCATACAAATATTATAATTAATGAACGGCCATTTGAGTCCATGTTTCGTTAAAATCAGATCTGAATGTTATAAAAACGTATTGCAAAATTAACTGGATTTATTCCAAAGTAAACAAGAAGCGTTTTTAAATATTTTGTATTATAAATACCAATCCTTGTCAAAAATACTAGAGATAAAAGGAAAATACAAAAGAATCTTAGAAATAAATTAGTTTGATAAAAATAGGCGATGATAATCGTTTGCACCAAAAGCACAATTACACTTGGGGCACTTCCTTTGCCTCGTCTCGTACCTGGTTTTGAGACAATCATAACAAAAAACGTGGAAACATTTGGATAACACGGCATCCTTCCTCTTGACCTTGCAAGAAGGACACGTCAGAGTTTCCTTATATTCGCGAATTTCTTCCATCATCACTTCATCTAGAGTGGTTCCCGCTAGTTCCATCTTCTTCATCCTCTCCGCCTTGCGTTTCAGTTGAGCTATTTCTTCTTGCAACCGTTTAGTTTTGTAAGCTTCCGCTTCCAACGAACTGGTCTTCTCAGCAACAACTTGCTGGGCTTCTTTCATTTGTGAGTGGTACTTTTCTGTACACACACAAACCAATCAGAAACCGCTAAACCCTATTGGAGAAGACACTTACCTAAATGTAACTTCAGATCGGCCGCCGATTGAGCACTTTCGATAGCTTTCCTCTTGTGCATCTCCATCGCTTGCTGCCTCAAACCCAGTTCCTTCTCGGCAGTTGCTAGCGTATTCTGGAGAATCCGTTCTTTCTCTTCCAACTTTCTTACAACTAAATTCGCCGCTTCAACTTGCGTTGTCAAGGTGCTAACTTGTTCCTTCAAAACGTCTTTTTCTTCTCTCGCTAGTTTGTGAAGTTGATTAGACTTGATCCTTTCTGACATCAACTTAAAATTGGCGTCATCTTTTTCACGCAATTGTTGTATCAAGCGGGAGTTTTGTTCCTGAAAAAATGACATGACTACTGTCATCGACGTATTTAAGACTTGCAATTTACTTGCATGTCTTCAAACGCTTGTCCCGTAACTTCCATTTCATTCAAAAGCGCTTCTTCCTCGTGTGACCCGACGAATGGTCGCATCTGATGCAAAACGTTGTGACCGCCCCAATTCCCATCTGACGGTTTCTGCGAAGCCACTTGCTTCTGCAATTCGTACTTCTGTTCTTCCAACTGCTTGATTTTTTTCAGCGCCTCGTCTTCTGCTAGTTTTCTTTTGTCGTCTCGTTTGCTATCCTGAAGTTTTAACTTGCAAAATAACAAACAAAATACATCAACTGAACTACGAACCTGCATCTTCTTAATTTGTTGCCTTATATCTTCCAGTTCAGTTCTCAGTTTTTTCTCGGCAGCCATCAATTGAACCTTATCTCTTTGCTCCTTACTGACGCCCTTGTACATGTCCAGCAGTAGTTTCATCTCCTTCTGTTCGTTCAGTGCTTTCCTAATACATAACAATAAATAAAAAGTTCTTCCACTGAGGTAACAACTTACTTCAGTTGATTTTTTAGATCTCTCACCATCTCACTTTCTGCGATTTTTGCATCCTTCACTCTCTGCGCTTCTCGATGATCCTTCTCGGTTTTAACAGCTGGCTCTTTTTTAACCGTTCCTTTTTCCTGTTTGACTCCAGCATCTTTCTTGGCCGAGGGCGAATTACCTGAGTTAGATGTTTTGTCACCATCTCCTTCCTCAGTTTGCTACAAATTAAGTCCAAATACCATTTCCATTACAATCTTAACAACAACTACCTCTGATTCATCCTCTTCCTTTTTCACTGCAGGTGTAGAAGCTGGTTCTTCCTTAACCTGTGCCCCTGATTCACTAGTTGAAGCATCTTCTTCCTTGATCACTTCCTTTTTAATATTCTCCTTTGAATCTTGGTTAGCTCCTTGAACTTGTGTCAACTTGACATTAAGATCTTCCACTTCTTTTTTCAATTTTGGAATTTCCGTGTTCGCTTCCTTGTATTTTCTTTTGTATCGGTGAACTTCACCTTTAAGTTGTTGTGTGTTATTCTGTAGTGACGTTATTAAATGACGCATCTCTCTATTTATGGGGCCAGTTTGTTCGTTAGCGGCCAAATTTTGTTCAAATTCAATCCTCAACATTTCATATTCTTTGCGAAGCTGAGCCAAAAAGTCCTCAAGTTGCATCACTTCCTGTCTCAGTTTTTTTTGGGCGATCAGTTCTTCACTCTAGAAACGATAAAATAAACAACAGAAGTAAATCGATGCATCAGAGACAAACCTCCATCATCTCAATGTTTCTCAGATGAGCATTCTTACTGGTTTGTAATTGTTGTCTAGCTTCATCCAACTGTGTTTTCAACTGCATCGATTCATTGTAAAGTACAGAAAACTGTGATTGGAGACATTTATATTCTGTTGTTTCTACAATTACACTCTCAGGCAATTGTCGAATCTACAAATACGCTCTTAATGACAACACTAGATAACAAGGTAAGAAACATACATCCATTTTCAATTTTTCCACTTCCTTTAATGTCTCACGATGGGTTTGATGTAATTTATCTAATTCGGTAAGTCTGTTGTTCGCCAATTCAGTCCACTCCTCTACTTCTTTCATTAAATCTTCAAGTTTGGCTTGAGAGACATTTGACTGCACCACCTGCTTTTGTTGGGGACCTTTTTCTGGATCACCATGTAACTGATGATAAGTCTTCAACTTCTCAATAGCCTCAGCCAAGTGAGTTTCAAGTTTATCATTTCTGTTGCGAACTTTTTCAAGTTCATACTGTAGATCATCAATTTGATTTTTCAACTCAGCAATTTCTGTTTCCTTTCCTGTTACAGAGTCTTGCAGCTCGGCAACTTTCAAGCTGTTTGTGTGATATTTTTCATGCAGTGAAGTATGAAGTGCTTGTAAATTTCGATTTTCCGCTTGCAGCTGGACATTTGTTTGGCAAATGACTTCATCAACACTTGGAGCATCCTCTGTACATTTTCAAATATTACATAAAACACAAACAAAACGACCACAACTTACGCCCTTCTAATTCTCCTTTAAGGGCCAACGTGATCTTCTCATTTCTCTGCATCAGTCTGTCAAATGCTTGTATTACTTTAGCAACTGCTCTTCGCGAAACTTGGACCCTGTTAGCTAATTTATCATTAAGCTCATCCTTGTCCCACGTTGAAAGTTGCAGCAAGAATGAAGTTGTGGCCTCACTTTCATCTACAACCAAGATTAAGACAACAATCACAACAACAGAAAGATTTTACTTTTATTTTCAGATTCGTCAGCAGTTTCTGCATCAAATCTTTGCAAGAGAATACGGATATCTTCGTTCAGCTGGTTCCAATAGCGGTTTACAACATTTAACATGGCATCATCTTGAGTTTGTCTCTTCTCCAACTGCTCAATTCTCTGTCGCAACTCTTGCTCAGTTCTATAACGTTGCTCGATCCTCTAAAATTAATCGAGCAGAACTTAAACTTGACCATGCATTATGGAGCAGTACCTGCGCCAATTTCTTATTTTGAAATTGCAGAACTTTGATATCCATCTCCTCTAGAGTGGAAACTGGACCTATCAGATGTGGCTCAAAGTGAATCTTCTTGATGGGCGGCGGGCCCCCGCTCGTACTTTCCTCTAGGTGTCTTTTGGACATTTTTAGGTTATATCGGCCAACTCACTAAAAAAGCATAATTGCATAATTCTCAAGTGGAACTACCCCATTTACGCAAAATGTACGACGTTATTGCCTAGATAAACATTTGTGATTGAAAAAATGTAGATAACAAGAGCATAACAGTGGCAAAGGCAAATTTTTAATTTCGCACACAACCGCTACAAGAAAATTTTTAATGTGTCTCCTATCTTTTTTTATTTAAACCTGAATGATTACCTCCGCTTTACAATAAGCACATTTATTATTTATTATTTATATTTTCACCGCTTTGTTATCGATTTTGGAACCAGCTTAAACCCGGTTTGCAACACTGCTCATGCGCCATGTTTTTTAAAGTTTTTTAATGGTTGGCAAAATTTGGACGACTTCCGGCCTTCAGTCATCCTAAACATCATATTTTCCTTTTTATTTTTTATTAAACGTTTCACTTGCGTTTTATTTGGAAGAATATTTACCGTAATGCAGGAACTACTCTTTTTATTCAAAGTTGAAGGTCATGTTTGCCTTATCAAAATTATAATTTCCGTTTGAAACCTGATGCGTCGTGAATCCTTTACAAAATCACGAAATATCGGTAAAGAGATTGTTAATTTAGACGATGTGGCAATTGGACTTGAAGTAATTATGAAGGAGGTTCAATACATGATTATTTTTAGCAAATTTGGGAGATTACGAAACAACCACTGTTGTCGGGGCTTTACTGCGTTGTTTGTCTAAATTAAAGATAAAAGAAGGGATATTCTGCTACGGCTGGAGTAAATGTGAAATATAATGTAATGTGTATTAATATGAAGGCTGTTATTTTAATTTTTAAAAGTAGCGGAACGAGTAAAGAGAATTTAAAGTAATATTTGGAAGACCGATGTTTGATGGTGTGGGAGTGTACGTTGGTTGATTTTGCGAAATAAATTTGAGAAGTAGCATTGTGAGACCTGATAGTGCCGATGAATCGATAAAAGAGCGAGGTTTGTCGGCGTAGTCTCGAGTAAATTAGAGGTAAAAACAAGGTACCAAAAGAGTGACTCTTGATAATAGCCGAAGAACAATGAAGATTCAAGAGTATCGTATGCTGAATGATGATGTTGGAAGAAGAATTTTCCTTCTGCGAAGAGTGCAGAGATGACGCGAAAAGCCGTTCTATCACGCTGCTATTTCTTCCCACCATTTGTACAGCAGCTCAACGACCAGCGTTCCGTTGAATATCCTGACTGAGCGGTGTAAGTGGGGAGCTCATAGTCATGGCGTACCCGTTCCAGGCAGTCAGCGTTCGTAGATACTTGTCCCAGTTTTGGTGTGAATCGTGAATTTGGGGTGAAATTGCTGTGATTTCCGCCTAAAACTCGACTGAAACCTTGATGTGTGTATTGTTTTAAAGACGATCGCGATGGCTGATTCGAGGTTGGCAAACTTTAATGCGTGCTGCAGACTGTGTTTGTCCGACACTTTGGACAATCTAAAGTCGATTTTTGATGAAAGTGTAGACGATCGAGGGTTACAACAGAAGATTTCGACTTCTTTAGGAGTCGAGGTGAGTTGAATTGGCATTGTTTCATCTAGGAATTCGCGAATAATTGACTAATCATCAAAGAATCGTGTGGAAGGTGGGTGGGAGACGTACGGCGTTTCTTCCGTAAGGAATGCACGAATTTTAGACCTTACGGCTCTCAACCCAGATTGAGCTTTCGTATTATCTCGAACATGGAGGATACCTCTGTTATCACCCTTCGTACATCACGTACCACGAGAACTGCGTTTTTATGTACCTTCCATCGGCTAAAATGATGGAACGTTCGCTAAATCTGAAAGTCGTCTATTCATCGTGTGCAACAAGACGCTTAATGCACCTCCATATTCTCCACAAGGCCACATCATCATTCCCACATGTGCTTTAACGCTCTTTCAACAAAGGCAAAATTCTTAAATGAAACAAGTATTGTGGTCTTTACTGATTATTTACATTCGACAACCTCCAAATTGCTCCGGGAGGAATTCAAACCTGTTTATATTCCGCATTGATAAGACGATTTAACCTGTAGTAAAACATGTCAAAAATCTGCTGACGATATTTAGTTCTTTACTCATTTAGGCCTTGTGTTTCCACTTGTAACTTTACAATATTACGAAGATAGTAAGACGTTGTTTGCTCTGAGTATTTAATAATGTAACATCCTGGCGTGCTAGTCGTCAGATATTTCCAATTTACTTGGGGTACATATTTTCTTGGAATTTTACAACCCTTCAAAGTTGCAGGTAGTCTGTCATTAGGGAAATTATAATTTACGTGTGGAGGCTCTGATAGGGGAAATTTTCAGTTGGACTCTCTTGTAATAACTATATTTTAACTCTATAAAGGTGTTGAAAAGAAAATATACCAACATGTGTTGGGTAAATGTATTCATAATGCTCACTCCAAATTGATAGATTCGTGTACGACATACATAATAATTCGTTGGAAACAGTGTAGTCATTGATGTTTATAGCTGAGATGAGTACCGGTATGCAATAGAAATACGTTTTATACATGCAGTTAAATCATGATCTTCTAAAACAATCAAAGATTCGTTTATTTGAATTCTTCTAATTGAAATCTTCACTTAATCAGTTCTGCTGTTTTGTGTTTGTTATGACATCATTCGATATGGTTAATTGATAAATAAAGACTTCTACTTTAAGAAAATCAATAGTTATTTCTTAGGGTCTTGACCTTAGAGACGTACAATCGGCCTGTTGTTAGTTTACTAATTAATGAATTCCTGTTTCAAGGATAACGTAAAAGTGTTCCTAAAATTTAAGTCAAAAGGTATTAAGAGTTGATAGTTTTTTCAAATTTGACATATTAACAGCGTAAAATTCGTTGTTGCAGTCATAAAAGCATCACAAACCTCCTACTCTAGGATCATAGACTTTTGTAACAATTGTTATCAAGAAGCAAACAGATGAAATCAGCTGGAAATAAATTTAAAAATTTAATTGTTTGATAACAGCGAGTTACTTGCTGGTGGGTATATTCATTGTGCAGGTACATTTATTTGTACATAAAAATACAAGAATCAGCAAGAAATAATCTTAACGTTTTCTTATTTCTCAGTAATGGCTAATATTAGGTCTTTTGTATTTAGGACCCCTCCATAAAGCAGGTACCTCTAACTTTAGATAAGGTAAAAAGAAGTGTAACCAAAGTGGATTTTTGTACTTTCACCTCAAGTACTTGTTTGTACTTGAATTGTCCTTACTACCAACAATGTGTAATTAAATAATTGCAGATACAAGAGTACGTTCCAATTCTTGATTAGTTACTTATCCTGTTTAGATAAAAGAAACAAACTAAACAAGATATTCAATCAATCATCAATCGGTGTATGAATTATATGTAGGTTATGCATATAAAGATGTCCATTTGGCACCAACTGCTGAAAGTACATAATTTAACATTTTCTGTAATGTGGTAATAGGATTTTTATCAGTAGAATTTTTATTATCAGTGTTATTACTAAAAAATAAATTTATGTTTTACAGAATTGTAAAATAAGAACAGATAATTTTAAGGAGGGCCGTACTTACCATGTATGTATGTACTTGTATGTTCTTCAGATACAGGAATGCTTCTCTAGTGTGATAATTAATTGAAGTAGTTTGAGTATACATTAGTACTTTTGTGTGAAATTTCAAAAATGCAACTCGTCAATTTTATGTTAAATTGAACAGCACATGCAGTGTAAAACCTTTACATGTTTACAGTAGGTACTGAGTTGGTGTTATATTTTCAATGTTTCTTATTTCTTTAATTCAACATGATAATGACTAGCGTGTAAAATCTTCTATATGAAAATGGATATTACATTTGTTGAAAGTCTACAAATTTTCACGTGCTTTTTATAAACGCATTTATAAAAACGTTAAAAATGACATTTGTAGCAACCCCAGTTTGATTATTTTTTCTCTTCAAAGATGGTTAATTTTAGAGATTCATAAAGGACACGGGTGTGTTATATGATATGTTACAATAGTTAAATTTACTTTAAGTTGGAGCCACTCCATACCCATTCCATATTGTATCAAAGATCAACCAACCTCACAACGTCGAAAATACACGTCTCAACGCTGTTGAATTTTCATTTATACAAGTAGTTTTTTTTTTTTTTAATTCTTCCACAGCGTGTTAAACCAGTTTTTAATGTTTTGTGAAGCAAATTTCTTTTTTTACGGCATTGTTTCAATTTTAAATTTGGCAAAAAAGTTAGTTGTGCCGACGTGTATTCAGTTTTTTTTTCTCATAGGTTAATAGGGATATGGATAGATTAGAGTGGTATATAAGAGAAAGTAGGCTCGATCCTGGTTCCTAGGGGAGTTTTTTTCGAGTTAACTTGCATTGGCAGCCTGGTTCCTACAGATTTTGTGAAGTAAATGCAAACAAATCTAAATACGGGGTGATTAAGAAGGACTGTTTAAGTTGGCAACACTGGATCGTATTTTAAATCGTATAACAGGAGTAACTTCCGGTTGTTGGTGGCTTGTCGTTGTTAATGATATACCTATATTACATATTTGTCAAATAAACCAACAAAACATATTCAGTTGCAGTGTTATAAATAACCGAATTAAAAAATTTTCTTAATTGTACTGCCAACTTAAACAGTCCTTCTTGATCACCCGGTAGTTAACATAATATTTATAATTTATTTTTCACTCTAGAAACATTTTGATAATTAACAAAAAAATTAAACACAAATAGTGCCAATTTTGACAATAAAAGTGCAGCCAATTATCAATCGAAAAACGCCCCTAGGAACCAGGATGGAGCCAACTTAAACTCCAACTCCAACTTAAAAAAAAAACGATGCTTGGCCATGACAATCTGACAGATTTCATCCTGTACATCTGTAGAAAAGTTACTATACTAACTTTAGGATAGATTTGTCAACAACTCCCTAGGATTTAGGGATATTTGTTACTAGGTTGCTATAAATTTGGTTAGGTTGGAGGCTATGTGGTTTCTGGTGACAAACAAAAGATATCGTCACCCTAAGGCAGCGAATTCCTTGTAACAGTTGCATATGGCTCTATTTCTCGCTAAGTGATAGATGTTTTTTTGTTGCACAATCAATTTTGGTTTCTGGCGGCATATTTTGTTGAACTTAATCTCTCAATTCGTAGTAACCAACCTTAAGCATTCAAAATTACTTTTGAAAATTCTAGTTACACACAACGTGAAAAACGTGATTTCCCTAAAAATTCGAATTCTAGGGAGTAATTTATTTTTGACACGAGAGTAGATGTTTTCAAGTTTTGGTTTCTGGCGGCATATTTAGTTGGACTTGCGCAAAGAATCTCTGAATTGATAGCAACCAACCTTAGGCAATCAAAATTACTTTTGAAAATTCTAGTTACATACAACATGAAAAACGTAATTTCCCTAAAAGTTCGAATCTAGGGAGTAATTTCTTGTGGACATTACTTTATTGTTTAACTACAGGCGGTGGAAATCGGAATGCCTATAGGTATAAAATGAAGGAAATAGTAAAAAATCTAATAATAAATAAAGATAAAAAGTTGAGAACTAATTAAGGAAAGGTCTAGGATAAACACTATAGTAATTGTAAATAAATAAACAATTTGTTTATTTTGTAAAATGAACTGTGCATTGGGAATTTTAAATAACATGTGTTTTGAAAGCATATTGAATATAGGTTCTCCTAATATGTTCCTTTTCAATTGATGTGCCTTTTTCAACGGAGATGTTGTAGTATTGAATAGCACTCTCCTACTGTTCTTCAAGATATTTTAATTTTATATTATATTTGTTCGAAATAGATAATGGCTGACGATAAACTATCGACCATGGTTTGCCTCCAATGTGTTGAAAAAGTAAACAACTGGCAGTCTTTCAAGCTTACTTGTTGCGAAAACCAGACCAAACTGGAACAGTGGATGAATATCTCAAGTGCAGATTTATCCGATATGGTAAAATACAAATTTCTTTATTTAGATTTCTCTTGCTACTGTCGTAATTTTACATAGAATATTCAAATCAAAGAGGAACCTATCGATCACGAGGCACTAGCACCAGATGTGGTGATTAATGGAGACGTTCCCGTGAAAAACGAGCCAGTGGAAGAAGAGTACAACGAACTTCCGCCGCCGTTGACTCCACAAGGTCCGGAAGATGGTGACGTGGAGGTCCTTCCACATTCTCCTTCCTCACAGCTTAACGGTGAGTCTTGTTTGATCCCTTTTTGTAATCGACGAAAGAGTGCCGGCTATGTTTTGTGTAGATGAGGAAGGTCATCCCCGAAAATGTAGCTTTTGCGGAAAATTATTCAGTTCGGCAGGAAATCGCAGGAAACATGAGAGAGTAATACACGGTATGAAATCGTACGGTTCCACTACCGAGTCAGACGTTGGTGAGTTCGTAACTTTTGACGCAAGCAGCAAGCACTCCGTAATGAATGTTATAATATGTAATATGTAAATTTTACCTTGAAAGTTAAACGCTTTCAATTATTCATTATAATTTTCCATATTTTTCAAATTAAAAAGAGAATATTATGTTATTGTGTCAATTTTTTTATTACAGTTAGTAAAATAGTTTATTAGAAAAGTAGCTTTAAATAGGTGTACATTTTGCGTGGCGGATTTAGCATGTGGTAATATCTTTCACAGGTTCACTCACTCAAGACGAAAGGTCGCAGAGTTCCATGGACTCGCGGAGTCAAAACGAATCGACGTCCGAAACAAAGGAACCCACCACAGAAGAAAAGAAAATTTTGTTTGCAGCTGGTTTAAAGTTATTGCAACGAAATTCAACGCCTCCGATCTCGTCGGAAAATTTGTCCAGAATAGAAAACAGTTACATTGAAAAGTGTAAAGCGATGGTCACCATGTACAGTTCACTTCGATGTGCATGTCACAACGTCACCCACCCTAATTTGAAAGGTTTATTGTCTCATCTACGATCTTTACGGATTTGGTTTCCGGTATTTACTTGTTACCACTGCATGATCACCTTCACTGACAGATCAACAAGTACGAAACATTATCTGAGGTGTCCCAAGTCCAATTTAGAAAGTCTGATTAAATTGTCGAATTTGAAGAAGCGGAGCAAGGTAAAAACTCGTCTTTATCAAAACTACAAATGCACTCAGTGTAGGTTCATGTATACGTTCCACGAAGACTTTTGTATGCACGTTGATGAGGATCACAGCCAAGTCGAGATGCCGCACAGATGTACATGTGGCAGAGTATTCAATTCGTTGGAAGAATACACAGATCACACTTACATTAGTTGTATGGTGGAATTTTACTGTGATATTTGTTTTGTCACACTTAAAACTTTGGATGCTTTCCAAAAACATGCAGCTGAACTTCACGATAACTCCGAAGGTTTTGTTCTTTTGCAAGATGATAATTACAAACAAAGGAGATTGGTTTCACCTACGACACGCACTAGACAAAGCGTTAAGCGGGAGCATGCTGACGAAAGCAATATCATCAGCGGAAAAAGAAGAAGTTCGTACAAAGCGTCAATTGTAGAACCCGAAGAGGAAGACGGAAAAGTAATAAATCCGTTGTACATGCAGAAGATTCCGGGAACTACTTGTCCCATTTGTTCTAAAGAATATTCAAATAATAATAATATGTGGAGACATTATAAGATGCATCTGCAAGAAAATCGAGACGAACAGTTCGACGATTCCATATATTGTTGTCCTGACTGCGGAGGCATGTTTAGCACAGCCGAATGGGAAAAACATAAAGGAATGCATAAGAAAAAGACTTGCAATGAGTGCGGAAAAATTTTCCAGTTTCAGTCGGAGTTGGACCAACACAGAAGTGTACATCTGAATCTTAAGGTGTACAGAGATTCGAAAACGCAGTCGTACAAGAGTACAATGGTCAGCCCGAACGGTGAAGGAAGCAACATAGTTGTAATGTGCGAAATTTGCGACAGAATGTTCACATCGAAAGAGCAATTGAAAGAACACAAACTGACACACGAAGCAATGCCAGTTCTAGAATCTGCAGAAGCTACTGAACCAGAGGGAGAAAATAAAACTAAAAAGTTCTGTTGTAAACTCTGCAACAAACAATATTCGGGTTACGGGGGTTTGTGGGATCATAACAGGAAGAAACATCCTGAAAATAAGTCGCCTCACAGCGGAGATTTTCCAAAGCAATGCAAATATTGTGACAAAGTCTTTGTTACCGGTGGTTCGTACTTTATGCACAAACAGATGCACGAAAGAAACAATCAGTTGGCACCAAAGAAGCAAGTGGAACCTCCGCAACTTCAAGGCTCCACTGAGGAAGAAAACAACGAAGACGATTCAGAGTCTTATCACACGTGCAAACGGTGTTTCAAGGTTTTCTCAAATAGGTACAATCTCAAAAACCACATGAAGAGTCACGGGGTGTATAACACAAGTCCGACTACTAAGAGTGCCAAAAAAAGTACAAAGAAAGTGTGGTGTGATATATGTCATTGTGCATTTGAAAATATAGCGAGTTTGGAAAGACATAAAGCTGATGGTCATACTGAAAATGACGACACCATGCCGAACCTATCTGATGAACAGAGTGAAGGTGATCTTAAAGCACCATTTGTTTTTACCTGTGACGTATGTGTACAAACATTCACAACCAAAATCGCTTTGAAAAAACATAAGGAAAAACACGCGAGAGAAGTGAGACCAATTATCAAAAACAAGCAGAACATGGTGTATTGCAAGTATTGCAAAATTTCATTTGCTAACCCGTTCCAATTATCCAATCATATGAAAGACGAGCACATGGAAGAATTCAAGCCGCACCAAAAGAAAGACAAATCTAAAAGTTTTGCTTGTTCGTTGTGTGGCAAGGCGTTCAGTTCTAGTTCGGCCTTATATGCCCATCAAGGTTGGCATAAACGCGGCAAGCTCGAGAGTGTGAAACGTAAGGAAGAGTCTTTACTTAAGATTAAAGAAGAACCCCAGGATCATTTCCAGTATCAGTGTCCAACTTGTCACGCGATTCTACCGAACGACACCGCTTTACAAATCCATATTCTTGAGAAGCATAGAAATGTTAACGCGACTGTTCTGCCGGCACGCTGTACTATGTGCAATTTAGATTTTGGTTCTCAGGAAGAGTACGACCAACACAAACGATTCCACGCCATGGTTGAGAAACAGCCGAAAAATAAGACTTTTGGATGCAGTCAGTGTCCAGCCGCTTTCAGTAGGATGGAGATGTTAAAAACACACATGAGACAATTTCATAGGGAACATAAGGAGTACAGATGTCACTACTGCAATCGCGTTTTTGAAAAAGCCAATTCTTTGAGTATTCATTTGAAAGTTCACGAAAAACAAAAGATGATTACCGCTGCAAAAGCGTCGTCGGGGTCCAAATCATTTTATTGTTCAATTTGTAACAAAGGATTTGACTTGCCGAAGGATTTGAGGGCTCACACAATACAAGCACATCCATTCTGACGTATCCTGTACAAGTAATTTTACACCTTTTTATTTTATGTTAACATTGAACATTGTTAGTGGTTATTAAGATTATGTGTACTGTACACACTTTATTTTTATCAATCTGTTATTGGTCTGCAATCTATTCATTGTTTGTGCCTAAGAATTGTACATACTTAGACATAAGATAATGTATTACTTTTTTACAATAAAACGCAACTGTTTACATTATTCACTTGTTTTTGTTTCGACCATCTTTCCATATAGAGTACTGATTAATAATTCAGATCAATATAGCTAAAGTGAAAAGTCAACCTAACATACATTACATTTTTATTATTGGTTGTCCAGTAAGTTGTACGGATTTAACATTTTTTAATTATAAAAAATATACTTTAAAATGCTGTCTTTAAGCAGCAGAAGTATGTATAAAGATAAGAACAGTAGGTTTAAATATTTATGTAGAGAAAACAATAGTAGATATAATTTAGTATACATATTTAGTAAAACACATTAAGACCGAATGTCTGAACATACGACTTTCAGACTAATGAATGTCAAGAAGTAAATACGAACCATCATTATATCGACTGCCATAGTTATGTATGTATTACTGGTTGCGGGAAAGATATTCTTCCTAGGATGTTTTTTTTTTTTTTTAAACAAGCTTATTTATATTTTTTCTTTATAATGTCGATATTAACTACTGTTATTTTACAGATAAACTGTTCCATACTTGAAACGTGTTCTTTTTAGTTAAACTTGAAGATACATATGTAAGTATAACATTTAAAAGGAAAATTAAAAATTGTTTTACCCCTTTTGTACATCCGTTTTTTTTGGCATTTAATTAAAATTCTGAAATATAAATATAGATTCATGCATGATAAGTGGGTCATACTCGTATGTCCCTTTATGTCAATTACAAACCAAGAATTGGCCACTTACCATTGTAAACTAAAACTCAGGTCCAAAGTCCCATGAAATCAGAATTTATAGATCCGTTTTGTATTCCATGGGTATTCAGGTGAAATAGAAGTTAAAGACGAATTCGTCTTGCTGATTTTATGGTTTTTAACAAGCATTAGTAATTTCATCGTATACATATTAAATATACAGTGTGGAAACTTTAACTGGAATAAAATTCATAACTTGGACATGGGTAAATCCCGAAACAGGTCGATTTTTGTTTTTCCTTGCCCACATTTTGGCGTATATGGTTTTTGCATATCTGCTTCCGGAAGTTCGCAACCACCCCTAACTTTTTTTTTCAAATGGAAGGGTATGCCAAGTAACACCTCGTTTGAAAAGTTACTTAGCAGGGAATACAACGCACTATTTTTTTTTCTGAATATTTTCAAAGCCTACGTGCTAAAAAATAAAAACCCATTTTATAAGTCGAATTTCATAACTAATGGATAGGTAGAAATGGTCCCATAGCTTGGCCACCACAGTCTCAGAATCTCAACCCTCTTGATTTCTACTTTTGGGACTATATGTAAAATCATTGGTTTATGCAACCCCAGCCAATAATGAAGAAGATTTGTGGCATAGAATTCAAATACACTCACCGGCAGAAAAAGCGGAACACCATTATTATTTAAAAATCTATCGTCGCGGTATGTGGTTGCTCTTTTTCAATCAGTCTTTCGAAACTTTGGAACAGCTCGGTGACGACTAGCAAGAGAAGCCTCAATAGCATTAGCTGCATAACGGAAACAACAACAGTCTTCAATCAAAGCTACTGCTCTGGCAATATTTACACCAGCTAGAAACATTTTTTTACGTTCTGCACTTAAATTCGAAGTTAACAACAATAAAAAATTACAAAAGTTATAAAAATCTAACCAGGTTGCTTGATTATTATAAAAATGGTAAATTTAAGAAAACAAGGTTTTTAAGCAAAAAAGTTGTTTTTATGCGAAATTGCTAATAAAATAGCCTATGCTAATGTTCAAGGTTATGTTTGCTATCATCGCCTCCTGGTCAAAATACATCAAAATAGGTATTAAGGGAATAATTTGTTGTTGAATAATTAGTGTTCCGTTTTTTTTGCCGGTGAGTGTAGCTTCTAACCAAATTAGAAATAATCAAGATGAGATATTCCATTCAGTATGGACATCTTTAATACGTCGTGTTCAAGCCTGTTTACAACAAAATGCGGGCTTTGAGCATTTGCTTTAGACAGTTTGTTGTTTACTAGTAATTTTCATTTTAAATAAATAATTTCTTTTTTCTTCAAACGTCCGTAAATTATGACATTATCCTGCTGCATTGATAATGCTAAAGTGTCACTTCATTGTCATGGCATCTAACGAGCTGACGAGCGGCAGATAAAGTTATTATCTCCGCTGAGAGCGGCAGATAAAGTTATTATCTCCGCTGAGGGCGTCCGTGAAGTTATTATCTCCGCTGATGAGCGGCAGTAAAGCAAACTAGCTAAATCATTTGAAATTCCTACCTGGTTTCTTAACATGTCTTAAATAATTTCTTATGAAGGTTTGAAGAAAAAATAGTATATATTATTCGGAGCAAAAATGAAGTTTTATGTGCTTTGGCTGGTTTGTCTGCCTCACTGCGTTCGGCAGCCAATCTACCAGCCGCAGCACATAAAACTTCATTTTTGCTCCTCATAACATAATATACTATTTTCAATAGTTTTCATTCTCTTAACGACACTGAATTAGAATGTCACATTTGTCAACATTTTATGACGTAGGTACCGAGTATGTACTATTGCGGGCAAAAAAAGTGGGACATCAAATTTCTGTCAGTTTTGAAAAATTCGATGTAGTTCAAGCTTAATTGTCATTTTTTTTGACACTATTCCATCCAGCTGACAGTTTAAAAATTTATTTTATACCTACTCCTATTTTCCTTTTCCAAATGCCCTCTTCTTTTGATAAAGGTAGATTTTGATTGGAACTTTGCATTAAATAAATATTCACTACGTGCTTACTTACAATCATTCCCTACAACCTATATAGGTACCGAGCGATCATTTAAAAAAATAAATCGAGTTCGCTGTGGAGCCTATGCTATGGCATAGGTAACACGCCGAATCGATTTATTTTTTAATTGATCGCACCGTACAATACTTAATGACAACATCAATCAATTCAAAGTAGGGTTAGAATCAGATAAGGGTTGTTTCACATTAAAAGTCAAGACAATGACTTTGATGTCCCACTTTTTTGCCCGCAATGGTACTATGATGGACAATAAATTTAGGCCGGCCTGTCATTGGCTTGACATCAAAATGTGAAGCTGGCATTATGTTCAACTAACCCCATTTTCGATTTTTGTCATTCTTGTCATCGTGATAGAGATAATCAAAATTAAAATTGGGAAAAGAAGCGTGCACCAGAGTGAAATGCGGTGTCATGATTTGTAAGTTACGAAAAGGACGAAGAAAACGACAAACAGTTTGAAAACCTTCAGTTTGACAAACTAACACATCAGTCACAATGACAATAAATGGTCGCTTGCATTGACTTTTTTGAAATGTCAGAAATTTGCCGGCCTAAATTTATTGTCCGCCATAAAAGTGGGACATCAAATTTCTGTCAATTTTGAAAAGTTCAATGTAGTTCAAGCTTTATTGTCATTTTGCCTTTGATTATTGTTATAGAAATTTGACACTATTCTAACTGACAGTTTAAAAATATTTATTTTATACTCCTAGTTTCCTTTTCCAAATGCCCTCTTCCATCACTGCCATCACTTCGTATGATTTCCCATTCGTTAAGCCTTTCATTAGCTAAATAATTGATTCCACAAAGTGATAGTATATGCCAAGCACTATGTTAGACAGAGACAAAACAATTTAACCACGCTCTTTAACTTTAATAATAATAATAATAATAATAATAGCTTTTATTAACCCAAGAACAAAACTGTCCACAAAGGGTAACAAATAATAAATAATGTATATGTATATTCATAGGCATATACATAAATAACAATAAAAGAGAAAAGAAAAGGTAAAAAAAAACAACCTAGAAAATAATATAATAGAGAAAAATTAAATAAATAAATAAATAAATAAATCCCCAACATAACCAGCAAATACATCAACCACATCTAATTCAACAAAGACAATGCTTCAGATATTCGACGACGGAATGTACCAGCATGATATTCAAATATATCAGCAAATAGTTATTTAATAAATAGTTATTTAATGAAAAGGAAATCATACGGCCCACTGACATTTAAATGATGGCTAACTTTTTTTGCCGGTCACCGTACAAATAATGACAACGTCAATCAATTCAAAGTAGGGTTAGAAACAGATAAGGATCATTTCACATTAAAAGTCAAGACAAGACAGTGATGTTGATGTCCCAATTTTTTTGCTCCCAATATTTTTCCTATTTTAACTCCATTAAAAAATTGTTTATCAATTTGCAAAGCGCTCCTCATTGGATGACTTTAAAGCTTTTTATCTCTTAAAAGAAGAACTCGAAAAAGAAAAAAAAACAACAGGATATCGTTTAATGAGGTCATTTCTATCATTTCTCAAGAGATTGCCGTTTACTTACGGGACACCTGTATATTAAAATTCACGCATAAAATCTCTAGTAATACCTGTTCACGTTGGGAAGAACAGCTATGGTGCAAATGGCTGACCTGTTCTTATGACAACTCATATGAAAGTTAATGCCAAATGTGTGCGGTTTGCACCACTAATGTTCAATCCAATGTGAACAGGATTAAGTTCATTATTCTTGGTAGATTGAAATATGTTACGGCTATAGGATGGCCAAAGATTGATTTTTGTATGTAAAAACCAACCAAAAATATAACAAATGGGGGCACATTTTGGCTTATTCTCCTTTGACGTAATTCCCACTCTTAAGAGTCATTTCATCGATTTTTTTTCAACTAGGGTCATGTAGTTTTAAAAAATATTTTTTTTGTGGCGACAGTCATTAAAAAATTTACCGAAGAATCGGAGAGTTATGTGTAAAGTTATAACGTTTTAGGGATTGTTTATTCAATGTAGTAGATAATTGAAATCTTTAAACTTTTTTGCTGCTCAATGAGATTATTATTCTTCAAAAATAGTAGGATTCGTCTTTTTGTAATTTTAATCCATTGTGTCTTACTGAGTATCGAAAATACGGAAAAAGCAAAAATGGTTTACACTTTAGCCAAAAGAATAGAGATTATTCCTTACATTTAATGATAATGAAATTTATTCGGAACGATCTTTAAACAAAATACATGGTTCAATTACGGTAGAAATTTTCTGAAACAGGTTCAGTTGCTGGTAAAAAACGTGAACCTCGAAGGTCAGCAAGGAATAAAAATGTTCAAGTGGCAGTTATAGGTCATATCGTGATGGACCCTATAAAGTCTCTTTCCGTATTCAAAAAATTCTCAAATTCCTACCTACTGTAATTCCTAAGGTGCAATTGGTTCCTGAGACTAAAAGATGACTTTGATTGTCGTATAGAATTTTGCGAAACTTGAATTGAACAAGTAAATAACAATTTTTTGTACGAATTTTTTTTTCGAAAAAAGCTACTTTTTTCTCAAGTGGTATGGGAAGCAGACATAACCCTAGAGCCAGAATACAGGGTGATTCTGAAATAAGTTTGGAAAAAAAAACGGTAATTGGTGATGATGAGAGGAACTCAAAGACAAAAAATTTTCCTTATAAAAGTTTTTTCGTTTTCGAGATACAAATGATTGAAAATTTGGTCAAAATTGCTAGTACGCTGCTGAATTAAAGGTGACTACCTGATTATCTTGGTAGTTTAGCAACAATAATAATCAAAGGTGCCCGTCAATCACAAACGTACCTTACTCCTCTCGATCATTTCCATAGAAACATTTACAAAGCAGTGTGCTTGCACCTACGACTTTATTGTGGAGTAACAATGGTTGCTAATGAAGTGAACAAATTCGGACAAATTTTCCCTATTCATAGGCGTTGAAAATACAAGGATATAGGGTAATTTCCATCCTTTTGATTTCACCTCCAAAAGTCATTGACGCAGAATTATTTTGTGTCAAGGATACTCCACATTTTTTTCCAAACTTATTTCAGAATCACCCTGTATATTAAATCATATTTTTTAAAACTTATAGCAGAGGTATTTTATTATTTAAATTAACCAAGTAAACCCTAAACCTTAAAACGTGTGGAGAGTAATTCTTGGTAAGTAACCACATTGTTGGACGTTTCTTCATAGGTGGTACCTTAGACGGTGAAATTTATTTATCAGTAGGTATTTAGCAAAAATTCAAATCTTAGAAAGTGACAAAAATCTATTTGAAGAAAAATTTGGCTTTCAGTAAGTTGAAACTCCTTCACCATCCTGGTTCATGTATTAGAACAAGAAGATCGCCAGATTTAAGCCGATTGGGATTTTTCTTTAGAGACATTTCAAGCACAACTGTATCCACATCCACTATTTCTAGAATCATTTGGACATCGAATTGCGGAAAATGTCAGCTGACTCCTAGACATCTTTGCTAACTTTAGAAATACATTTGAGGCTAGAGTCGTTCATTGCAAGGGTTGAGTTAATGGGAAAGTTTTCAACATTTACTACAATGCATTTTCAATTAATCTAATATCATTTTTATTTGCTAGCCATTAGGTGCATAACGAAAAAGTTTTCAAATTTAATTTAATGTTAAATTAAGATTCTGACCGTTTACTATTTTTATCTATTCCTTGTTGAAATTTCAACTCCATTTTTCGTTAAATTACCTGTCAAATGAACTGCGGCACAGAATATTTGAAAAAATCGATAAGGTTGGGGCGGCTCCAGGAATGAGGGGATGAAAGGTAGATCAATCGGAAATACGCCAAAACGCACCCCTTTTTTTTATTCATTTGACTTGTTTCTGCAAAAATTTTCCAGAAATGATTTAAGACGTATCAAGAGATCCTAATTCCTAATCTAATAAAGTGTATTTGACCTAAACTGAATATAATTTCTTGAGGTTCAAACTAACGTTGTACGCTTGTATTGTTTGGTATGAAACTCTACACATAAAAGTTCATCCGAACATTGCACCCATGACCAAGTAGAGTTTAAAAAATTATTTTCCATGTTCTGAATCAATACTAGATTTTTATTTAGTAGATAATTTTATTAAGGTTAGACATCATCGAGAATTGATTCATCAGGAAATTTGAAAATTAAAAAAACTGATAAATTAATACCAAAAACTTTTTGGTATTGAAACGTTCTGACGCATTTTGATAATTCAGTATGTAATTCTGTTAAGGTATGTCGGTCATGGATCACTCAGATTAGATTAAGTGCGTCATACTGTTTAAGTAATGAGGGTAATCAGAGTCTGCATCATAATTTTCATCAGTGCAACAATGTCAAACCTCAATATACTTGTTATTTACGTGTATGAAATAATTTCCACTCAATTTCTTGATTAAACTTGGTGTTATGTAATCCCGTAGACGTGAACAATAACTACAAAAAACTAGATATTTGGACGACGAACGATCGGCGTAAGCAATTAACGTATATTTTGTTACAAATTCAATTATCGCTACTATTGAAATTGATTTACGTTTATGTTGTTATCGTATGATCAATGAAATACATCGAGTGTATTTTAACCACCATCAATTATTTGTGATAACTCGAACAAATGACAAGCGGATGATAAACTGGTGGACGACTGAAATTTGAACTGTAAATAATTAATGTTGGAAAATGTTCCTACTCACATTTTTAAAGCAATTTTATGTAATAACATCAGCCGAAACAAGTGAAGTTCCTCACTTTTACAAAATGGCTTTTAAAATTTCATAGAATCATGAATAATAAGTATTACGTCTTTATTTACACCGTACAGTTTATTTTCCGGGCGCCATCCGCAGTCGTTAGTAAGGAAATAACGTAAAATAATGTGAAAGCGATATTCAACACAAACGGAAAAATAGATGTACCTAATGGAACAAGCTGAAATTTGTTTGATCGATTTTTCTTTTGTTTACTTCTGTGTAGAGTATTGGGGTTATTTTTGGAGTTCGGCGAGAATCGTTTCAGGATTAGACATTAACTCGAAGTCTCGACGACTTTTAACCTTTGGGATTTGCATTGATGTGTTAATTTTAACATCTTAGCTGACCATCGACTGCTCAGCGCGGCCGAGGTTCTGCTAAGTAAATTCCTTAACAATTTGTTTCCTCTTCCTGGGGAACTTTTTAACCAATTTTGTTCGTTTACAAGGTTTGTTGTTTTCGTTAGTCATAATATGGTAATAGCGTGTCGAATGAAATAAATGTCGATTTGGGCATTTTGGAGTTAAATATGTTTGGTTTAATTATTGATCATCGCGTCTTGCTAGACCGTGGCCTTGTAAACCTTGACCCAGCTATGACGGGCATTAATCGATTCTCCATTTATGTAGTTTATGGTTGATTAGAGTTGGACAGATGTAGTCAGAAAATCGTTTGTTGTTTACGTAAACGACGGATGATTACCGATTTATATAGATATGTATCGTCAGAAATGGGTCAGATAGATAATATTTATGGAACGGTTAAATATTTACACGAGAAAATGCGTCAGTTCAAGTTCAAGTTGTAGGTAGGTAGGTAGATGAGGTCGTAGATTAAAACGCCAACATAATTAATGCACAAACATTTTAATATAAACTTAAAAATCGTACAACAATATGAAAAATTATAGACTATTATACACATATTACTTATTTTATAACGGGATGGAAATCCGTTCTCACTATATATGAAATATAGATACCTACGACTTAGTCACAATTAATAATTTAAATAGAGATGTAATAACAAACTAACACAGATAAGTGACATACATTACATAAATAGGCCTGCACAGGCTGTTTTCGTCCTGGTCTAGGGCCAAGTCTATGTCCTGTCGCAAGTTTTCCTAGTCTACTATATTCTACTACGGTAGTAAAAAAGAGCCATCACATTCCTTTTGGGCATCAGTCCCTACTTGTAATATTGTATCTTATAAAGAAATACAAGTGGTCACAAGTCTTTGAATACCACCGCATGATTTTATCTCACCACCGAAAAGCTTATTGAATGAGTACAGAATCGTCGAATTTATTTTAGAAAAATGTAGAAGAGATGAAAAAAAAATGTTGCGACCACTTGCTCGTAAAATTCAACTATAAAATGTCTACTACAGTGTATATACGGTTACAAGATACACGAATTATAAACAACAAGTAACTAGGATTATATACAGATCTTAGATAAAATGCAAATACGTACAAGCAAGTATATAAAATAATTGAGTAATCTATAAATATGAATCATGTACATTGTGTAGCTTGCGACTAGTCGATGTTAAGATATTACGTTAGTGCTTTGTTGGATAAATAAAATAATATCTTAAGATGCTAGTGACTTCACAGGTAACGCATACACCGTTGACGACTGCCTACAACCGTCTGAAAAGGCAAAACTTATCCCGTATTCAAAAATTTCAGCGTTAGAGAAAAACGCTCGTTTTTTCATTTTTACTTTTGAAGCTTAAAAAAATAGTTTTTATCACGTGTGGAGGGAAAATCTAACTAGTAACTTGTCAAGTGTTTATCCCAATTTCACTACTAACTTATCAATTGTGCTAAATATCTCGCATTGTAATAAAATAAATTTACTTTATCATTATTCGATTCGATATCAATCGGATGTTGCAAGTTGCAAGATTGCCTATGTTTTATTCTGCACCTTTCAGATCTAGTCATTTTCTTTTATATCACTTGTAAAGACTAAAGCATCGACAATCACATATTTTCCTTTTATAATTTTCAGGTATTATATTTAGTTGGTTGGTATTCGTAAACTGCGAGAACGAGTGAAAAGCTAATTTCATTGTTAGTAACCGGAATACTAACATCCCACAATAAGTAAGATTACAATGATTTGTACTAGTTCTCCGCACCTCTCCATCTTGCTCTTCACTACTACTTCGAATCTACACAATCATTCACACCGAAATGTTTGTTAGAGCGACTTCACATTTTACATCGGCAGTCACCCTAACCAACAACCACATTCTAGCCGCTACTGTCCAATTCATATATTACAAAAAAGCGTATGATTAGTCGTATTGTATAATGTCAATATTCCGGAAGACACAGAAGAAGCTATTACTTGTGAATAAGTTTGATTTTCGTTGAGAGACGTGAGTCTACTTAATAACAAATTAGCTAGAGATAGAATCAATGCAAAAATTGATCTAGAATGATATTTATAACAACATCAGGTACGCAGACAAAAGTAACACAGTGCAATCAAACTATCAGCTCATAACAAAATATATATTATTATTAACTTCAACAATTTATACAAATAAAAATAAAACATCAGTGAAAAATAAAAAAAAAAAACACAAAAAAACAAGCAGTACAAAATAGTAACAATTTATCTCTTTTCAAATTTGAGAATAAAAGGAAGCATCTAGGACCCACATCAAAACCTGGGTTGCAGCATGCAATACTGAACGGACTATATATTTTAAAGCACGCTTCACACGACGACCCGCGTCACAAATCCCGTCTTCATCCGTTAGCTTATTATCACAAATTTAGTTCGGTTTAAAACACATCACATTATTGCGTTTGTTTTGGGCTCCTCTCTATCTAAATGGGACTTTGGTCAAGTGAAGGGTGCTTGCAACGAGCACGAAAATAAAAAATCTCCTGGTTTGTAGGACCCGACATGATATGCCAACACTTATTGAATACATATACATGAAATTTTATGGGACTAGATGTCAGCTTGAGCTTTTCATACAAAAATAAAAAAATACATATAATATAAAAAATTTAGAAAACACTCTAATCTACAAGAATACTGTAAACACCATTTATATAAAGTAAGAAACATCTAATCTAGTATGACTACGATTTATAAAAAAATCTACAAGTATCAAGCTGGGATCTTTCTCTTATAATATATAAGATAATAATTTATGATTATTACTAGGGAGATGTGGGAGGTCCAGCGGTTGTGCCCTTCGCTGGGAACCTAGAGACAGCGAAAAGTGCAACCGGTTAAGTAACTACAGGTAACCGATCGAAGCGTCTTCCGCACCTAGGAGGACCCTCAGTTGGCCACCAGAAGGTGCTGATACTGGCCGGTGGTGGGGTACGGCCAGTTGTTGTCGATTAACTTCCCGCTGTCTTGCGGCGTTGCCGGGGCGGAGGGCGGCGCACCGACGGCCCCGTTATTGGGGTAGTACGGACCGAGGGGTGTGTGCTCGAAGGGCAGTTTGCCGGAGTACAGGTCGGGGCTCAGGAACTGGTTGGAAGACTCGAACATGGAACGATGGGGGAACTGTGGACCGTACGGACCGTGGGGGAAGTAGTAGGCTGAGGGGTCAGGCGAGAGGGCGCGACCGCTCGGTGAATGATGCGGGGGCTGTTGGTGGAGTTGCTGCTGCATTGCGCGCTGCTTGATGTAATTGGAGAATTCGGTAGGAGACATTCTGAAACAAAAACGGAACTTAATATCGTCGGAATTTGAACGGGGTGGAGCGCGGATTAAGTCCGACAATTACTATTATACCGGATCCCGATGTCTTAGCCTTTGCACTGCGGAACTTATTGTTCGCGACGTTTCATCCGACTACCAGTTATTGTTGTCGGGAACTAAGAACCGGCTTACGTACGTACAAATCCTAACCTAATGTATTCCAACAACAAACAATTCCATCAACATATTATTGAAAAGCGAATTACTACTTGTCGCCAGCTATTTTCTCATTTTTTACACGAACGACCCTCTCCCTCCCTCTCTGACGAAATGAGATCAAGGGGAAAATTAGGTTCGCGTGTTAACCTTCTTGTTTTATTTTTAAATTTTATACGAAATTTTCACGCTACATAAAAGAACCTGATCATCTTTAAATTCACCTTCATAATCTCACCGGTCGTTTAAAAAGGCTTTCGATTAAAACAAGCCACTTTAACTAAATTTCATTATGATAAGAGTACCCTATTACTCAGTTGATTTAATGGACTAATAGTCTTTCATTTAATTTGCATTGTAGCCAATATGTAACGGGGTTGTTTCTAACTAAATGAACGGTAATAATGAAGAGAGACAGGTGTCAAGAGAGACGTCAACCCATCAACAAAATTAAATGATTTGACGGCCGCTTCGCCAATACCTTACTCACAAATATCTATTCTTCAAAACAAAAAAATTACGATACATTATCTAAAGTGAATTCGTTTTTCACGACTCACTTAATCGCTGCTACGTTATGGAATATTTAAATTCTGTTTGAAACTTCGGTACAAACAAACAATATAATAAAATGAAAAAATAATACTAATGAAACGAAAAAATATTAACAAACAAATACGAGCCGCGGTGTTTTGTAGGTACTAATAGAATATTTTTTGCACAAACATACTGCTTTACCAAGGTTGCAGTCTACAAACAACTTTAAAAAACGACTGGAAAAACTATTTTTCTGGATTTTCTAAAACAACTTGACTTGTATTTACATGTACTCAGCTTATATTTTGTAAAAATATATGGGTCGACCTTCAACTAATACACCTCCGTTGTCAATTAACTTTTTAAACCTGTCTAAAATAAACAACTTTCCTTCACGTAAAGAATACTACGAAACTTTGAAAACAGCGTTTATCGCGATCAGTTTTGTCGAGATACAGATGAGTTTCTGGAATTTTCAATAACAATCTGAGAGTGTTTATTTGAACAAATGTGGTTGGAACCTGTGCCAAATTGATCCGGACATTTCAGACCATGCAAATAAAATGTAGAAATGACGGGAGAAACTTTAAAAGTTGACCATTATGGTAAACAGAACCGTAAAATTTCACGGTATCTTGGATTTTAACGTGCTTCATCGGCCTTTGGTTGTCTGTTATTTGCACATAAATTGGATAATTTCTCGGTTACTGGTAGTCAGTGATGTTTACATTTATTGAATTAATAATAATTGATTCAAGATTCAGACCGAGACAGAATGACTATTTTCAATAAGCAAAGTTTTCAAAATTTCCGAATCTCTTGGGAGTCTTATTGAGACCGATTAAATTTAGTTTGCTCACAATTTGAATGTGCAATCGCACATTTGACCCAAAAACATAAAAATGTTTACAATAAAATCGATTTTATAAAAATATCAAAATCTACGACGAGTTGCATCGATGCTAAATTTACTTGAGCTAAATGTAAATAGAAAAACATGTAAAATTCGCAATTTAGTGTAAGTTTTATGAGGTGCTATCAGAAAACGGGTGATTGTGGTATACATATTTTATCTTCCTGGAATTTATTTTAGTATTTCTTAGAATCAAATTCTCTGAATATTCAATTCCTTCCGCAGAGCAAAATTTAAAACAAAATGCATTTCTTAGACATTTAACAATAGAAAAAAAAATCTGTTTCATAGTGCTTCTTACAGCTTTAATTGTGAAAAATAAATTCGCTCCACGAGCCACAATCCCTTCGACTTTATTTATTCAGAAGTTACCTAACTCGGAGTTTAACTATTCAGAAGTTATATAATCTAACTGACAACTTTACATTACTATTAACGTCCCGCTGTTAATAATGTAGTACCGGCCCTTGTTTTGGTGATGGGTCGGCCTCTCAACATGTCAGGCCATTTATAATTAAAAAATAGTGTGCATTTTAATTAAGGCAGTATAGAGTAACCCTAGGGGGTTTATTTTTGTCTGCTACTCTGCTTTAACATGAATAATTAGAAGTTTATTACCAAGTTTAATTACGGTAAGGGAATGTCAAGCGACAGCCATTTACGTTGAGGGCCGTTTCGCACGCAACATCGGTCCCCGGTAGTCATACTAGCTCGCAAAAATATCTAATCTATCTAAGGTGAATTGTAGAAGAATTCTTTTGGCATTAGCGGGGATAAAGGACGTACTTACCGATTGGCTCGTTTGCTGCTCGTCTTTAGTTTGGTGCTTCCGAACTTAGTTTGAGCAAATGTGGCTGTAGTGAAGGTGAGTGGCGTAGTGGTCCTGGGTATGAAAGCGGGTACTGGCGAAGGCGATCCTTTGTAGGAATTCCCCAATGACGTTGGCGAAGGTGCCGCCGAGGGCGAAGTTAAGTGGTTGATGGTATTGGTGATGGTCTGGTTGGGTTGCGAAACCGGCACCGCCGCCAATTGTGATCCTACTGCTGCCGTTTGGGCGTTCGCAGTGAACGGAGTGATGGACTTTGGTGAAAGACTGAGGTTGTTCAGGCTGCAACTGACCGACTCGATCGGTCTGAAGCACTGAGCTTCGGGGTTGAACGTCTTGGTGACCTCCCTATCGGCCGAGTTCTCATCCTGCGGGTCGCTCTTGTCGCTGAAGAGCACCTTGACGGCACCTTTCTCGCCGATGCGGTAGCTCACCTCGCCAGGGTCCACCCACACCGCCAGCTCCTGGGGGAGGTTCTCGAGGATGTCCTGGATGGGGACGCCGCTCTCGCGCGCCGCCCTCTCCAACACCTTGTCGATCGGGTCGCCGGTCTTCAGGCACCGGAACGCCGACCCTTTGAACGGCTTGTCCGGGTACCAGTGCCCTTGGAATTTGTCTTTTAAAGCTTTTTCTAATTCTTCACCGAATATGTTCACTCGTCTTCTAGGAAGTTTGTTGTACAGGTACGATATTACGAAATTCAAAGCTACTTGTACTTCTATATGCATTGTGTGAGGATTCTGGTTTCGTTTATATCGCTCTCGTGGGACTTTAATAAAACATTGATTTTTTTTCTCTGTACGATAAATTTTTACAGCGTTCCGTTATTTCTCTTCTTTCAGAAATTAAGGTACGTGATCTGAAAAGGAAAAAATACATTAATCAGGCGCCACTACCTACACTCGCAATACACCACAACCAACTCCAACAAATGCAACTCAGCTGACGGAAATACCCAATGCATAACAAGAGGAAGCGTTTAAATTGTAAAATATGTCCCACCTAAGCCCTTCGCACAGAATCTACAACCCCCTCGAAACAATTTACGATTCCCTCTAATTTATTTCTTTGTTTCTCCCTTCGAGATTCTGCTTTCTCAAAGGATGAAATTATTTGTGTAGAATTTTTGCCCGAACAATTGATAAAAATAAAATAATAAATGTCCAGTCACGATTTACAGATTTACAAATTTTCTACGAAAAGACTTTTATTTTGTTTTGTTTTATTAAGATCGCGAAAAGATTCAGGGATTGCATAAAATAATTAACTTTTTTGGCCTCCTCAACTCTAAATGAGACGTTTACTCACTTTGAACAACTACGGTATGATTTTTACACACTAACTAAATTATCTGTTATTTTATCGCACGGAGTGTGTAAAACTAACACGAAAATTTTAAGCTTTCAGGGACCTCCAAAAAAACTTAGCTTATGATGAATAAAGTCCATTTATATTAAGACAAGATACCGTTACCATTGTTTCGTTCAGTCTTCAAAAATATAATTTAATTGTTTTCGTCTAAACAAGGTTGGTAGAACTGACTAATTTGTATAGTAGGTTGCCTCGTTGCTATTTAAAACAATAGTATGAATTTTTTCCCCCCCAAAAAGTTACTCGTGACGTCATAATGCACTAAACTTTTACTACAGAGTCTGTCGATCACGCGTTACGTGTTTCCTCACTAGAATAAAACCCAAAAAACCACCCAATAAACCCACGGAGCTTATAAACCTTGGGTTCTATTCGAACACTCAAAATTTCTGGGTTGATTTTACGTCACGAGTTACTTTTCACCCCGCCCCCCAATTTTCAATGAGGCAACCTACTATAATCTTGTCAAAAATAAATTACTCCCTATGATTTAGGGATATTCGTTACTAGGTTGCCATAAATTTGGTTAGGTTGGAGGGTACTATTGGGGACAGGGGAAACTGGGCAGATGTGTCATTCAGTTGTCAAAATTTCTAAACCATACCTTAGCTACTCATAACTAAGCTTAAGTTAATTTGACAGTTTTTTTGAAAATATCAATCATAATGACAGTAAAGGTGCATTTACATTGCCACTTTTTGAAATGACAATAGCAGACTGCCCAGGATTCCATGTTCCTCATTGTATGTGGTTTCTGGTGACAAACAAAAGATATCGTACAGTTGGCTTCAAAAAAAACGGGAATTGAAATCTGACCTAATGTGAATTGGAAATTTAATTTGTCAATTTATGTCAATTTGTGTCCGTTTGACAGTAGTATTTCTGACACATAAGTGCATTTTTTAACCTAAACTCTAAAAGGCCGTTTCAAACTATAAAAAATTAATAAAACCTGACAGAACTTTTTCTGACAGTTCCCGTTTTTTTTGAAGCCAACCGTAACCGTAAGGCAGCGAATTCTTTGTAACAGTTGCATACGGCTCTATTTCTCGCTAAGTGATGGATGTTTTTTCGTTAAGCATTCAAAATTACTTTTGAAAATTCTAGTTACACGCAACATGAAAAACGTTATTTCCCTAAAAGTTCGAATTCTAGGCAGTAATTTATTTTTGACAAGAGAGTATACAAATTAGTCAGTTCTACCAACCTTGCGTCTAAAGTCTGATGGCACCATCTTGTGGTGTAAATCGTAAGCATATTATATAGTTTATCGCACGACCTGCTGTATAATAACCGGCCTGTTCGTTTCATTAAAAAAGCATTGCGAAAATGTTTCCAAGAGCCAATTTTCGCCGATGAGGGCGCCACAGTACGGGCGCTTCTAAAGAATAAAAATGCGGATAAATATGTTTAGACATGATTTTAGAGTTAAGATTGAGTACAGTAAGTTCATATTTTCTTTCTAAAACAATACTGAATACAAGTGTATTTTTGTATTTTTGATTTTAAATTTGATTGTCATTTGAACGAGAAAAAGTCTCGGTGACAAAAACTTAAGATGAATAATATCCCCAAAAAGCGCCCGTACACTAGCGCTCTGCGGGGATCACTCAAATTACACTTTTGAACAGGCCGGTTATAATACAGCAGGTCGTGGTTTATCGATATAAGATATAATAGATAACTTTCTGCCATTTCATTCATTAATCAGTCTTTGACAGGTTTTGCAAAATTATTGGTTACATACAACAAATTTTAAATTTGAGAAATTGAGTCGTGTTTCAATCTAAAAACCTCGCGCTGTAAAATGTAGCCTACCGCATTTGCAATGTAAATGACTATTGTTAAATAATTTCAAAAAATGTCACGTTGTGGAAACCCAAGCAACATTTTAAAGATGAGACAAGAGTTAATTTTTTTGTGATGTCCAGTATTGAATCTAATAACATCTCTGTGTGCACGAAGAATCCAACGCGTGGGCATTGCAATTTTAATTTGTTTGTGCTTTATGGTATGTTTACGCATTCGCTTTTTAGTGGGGCCACCGCTATAAATGGTGTCCGGAGCATTTAACACCAATCGGAACGAGTCCTGTCGGGCCCCACTGCACGGCTTCAAAAATTCAGATCACTGATCGTTAAAAGCCATATGTTGGGGGGCTACTTCGGTGAGATATATGTGTCAAGCTGGATGTTTGGGTGCGACCTAGTTTTATATTCGTCACGACTCGAGTTGCGTGTTATTGATCGCAACTTGTAACGTCTACGCAAGACTTCTAAAGCTTTTCGTTCGGGGCACGGCAGATAACAAGATCCGAGAATTTTTAACTTGCACGTAAAAAGGCCGCCGATTTTGCATGCTCTCAAATAATTCCCCCCCTGTCAAGTGAAAGGGGATGAAATGAAATTCTCGTCGGAGTCGTGTGTTTCACGAAACAAAACTTGACAGAGACCTGCCCCAACTGCTTACATAATAATGCTACGCGGCCTTTGAAATTGTCAAATCGATTCTGTGCCCGGGAAAAGCAAAGCGAATTTAATTTGAAAGCTCGAAAGCACTTCCGACATTTATCATAGAAAAAGATCGAGTACTTCCACTTCCGCTGTTCGAGCTTTGTGATCAATCATTCAAAGAATAATTGAAAGGTCGAACGTGTTGTACAATTTTGCAAGTTCAATACTAGCCATTCATCGGCAACAATAATAGCGATCTCGTTTCCGGCCCTTAATCAGCCAAAACCCATCTCGGTTTTATCATAATGCAAGAATCTATCGTCCGTATCTACGATATCAGATAAAATTTTATCCAGGGATTATTTTGTTGAAACTTAGCCGAATTTAATTCTCGATTTGCGTGTGGGTCGGAATTTTTGGTGATACCCAGACCAGCGGTGCACCCACGACGAATTACTCAATCGAAAACCGCCAACATTTCTGGAATCATGCAAATTTATTTACAGAGTATTGATTTTCTGTACAATGGTTTTGCGTGGGCGTGTAGATAAAATTTACCATTCTAATGCGAGAACCTTCCACTTGGCAACATCCGATACGTACGTTTGATCATCGCAAACGAGATAATTTGCCCAATGAGGCGAATGGTTATCTACAAAATTTACATGACGTCTTACAAGTCTACTGGAAAAAATTTCAAATTAATCAGTTCGATAAGAGCGTGTAACGCGATTAGAACAATAATTTTCCACATGATCGGACAGGGCCATTAATTGTGAGAAAAATCTTTTCAAGTTTAAAGTTTATTGTTTCGCAAAAAGTTACGAAATCGTCGCCCGTTAATTAGCATTGTTTCCAAAATCGCACAACTAATTATAAACATTAGCAAAGAGATTTGTAATGGTAACCTTGTCCTTGATTAGTGTTGCTCAAGTGACCCCTCCGCAGTGGAAAAAATTTGGACCGGCGATTTTTTGGGAGTGACGCCATAAGCGTCGAGCCGTTCCAAATTGCACAAATAGGATGGCAGTCTTCCACTGCATTTTAATGTTGGTTAGAGAATGAGGCCAAAGAGCCATTCCTGCTGTCACCGTAACAGCCAGGACGACGTGACATCTCGATAGATACAGATAACAGAGTGTAACGAACGAGCGTGTCTCAATTTAACGCCAAAATTTCAAGACACGGAAATTCACAAAACTGCGGATTAAACGCCTAAAAAATTAAATGCAGCGAATAACAGCGTAATTGCGAGGAAGTTACTCTATTACCGATGTAATGGAATGAGGCAGGGACGGCTCGTCCTTTCTGGCGCAATGTCACGCTGCAGACGGGGCCACCCAAAGGCGGCAGTTCGTTCTTTGCCTCACTTCCTCCACACGACTTTCCCCCCCGGCGTCCGATTTTATCGACATCTATTTTTTTATTTTGTCTCATCTTCTTTATCATCTTTTTATAGGCGATGAAATTTTTTGACAATGCCTCGTAAAACCGGATGAGCAACCAGAGACCAACACTTTCCCCGCTCGAAAGTTTATAGAAATCACTCATTAACTCAAATATTCCCGACCAGATATAAATCCACTTCCGATACAATTATCCATCGGTATTTAACTTTCAACCATGTCTCATTACCAATTTCAGGCGAGTCGAAGTTTTTACTTTCTGCGTTCGAGACGAGCAAACTCCCCAGATTTTAAGATCGAATTAAAACACAATTTGAAATTTAACGTGGATATGGTGCCTAAAGGCAAAATGAAAAAAGTTTTGTTTAACCTTCTGTTTCGCTCAAACCGTCCATTTTATCGTTCCAGTAGTACACATAAAGTGCGTCAATATTGCTTAATTAAAACGGCGGTGAATCGAACGGGTATAAAAAATTAATGGTACAAAAACCGACATCGTGAATTGATGACAATTGGCGAGTGCAGGTGGAAACCAGGCGGGTTTCGAGGCAAAACCGAAGGAAAAAGTGCAACCAAGCGACTAGGATATTTGCAGTAAACGGAGCAAGAGACTTGGACGAAAAAATGGGATTGCTCAAGCTGTAACTGACCGATTCCATCGTGGCCGAAGCATTAGGGTTGAACGTTTCACTGACGTCGAACCAGTTGTCATTTCTTGCGGATCAGATTTAGCAGACGAACATTTCAGACGAATCGATTAGAAAATTCTTACGGTATCATCTTTAAAATTAAATCGAGGTGCACGTATTGGAAAATTAACCTTCAAGTTTATGCTTGTTGCTACAGCCAAAGCACCAATAATCGATCGAGTGTGACAGTGCTCACGTAGGAGTTACCCAGATTTGAATTTAACGAGCCGTGAGTAAAGACCATCCGAAATGCGTCTTTTTCGTGTCGATTTTTATTTAAAACACTTGGGATGAAACGCACCACAAGCTACTTGCACCTGGCCGTGTAATAACTACACCATAATGTTCCATAATTAACACTTAATAAAACCACAATTATGACGCCTTTTTGCTTGTGAAAGTAAACAGTGTAACAAATCGGTCAAAAATTCACAGCAGTTGCAGACTAATTTTCCGACTTTAAACACAACATCCTGGCATTTTTCAAACGATGACATGCAAATGACTGCTTTTTTTGATGTCCAGTGTTTCTAATCGACTTTACACACTCCTTAGGTGACTCAATATGCTCAAAAATAAAAAATCTGTGTCATTCAAGTGGCGATTAATTTTAAACTGATCTCACAGCTGTCTCTCAAGTGATCTAAACGCCGTCTCGTCAACAGTCTCGCACAATTATTTTCGAGCTTGACCTTTTGAGGAAAAGCTTAATCACCTCGAATTCTAACAATTCAGGAAACTGTACCTTTATTCAATTATTGCAATTGACGACACCACCGATTAGGAATTTACGTAGCTGGTTTTCAATCAGATAAAAACATTTCATTCAATTAATTTGTGCAATTGCAATAGTTATTTACCTAACGTATGCGGAAAGCGAAATTTCCCGCGTGAGCACTTTGTTTGTGGCACGACCGCAGGGAGCGCGGGATATTTCTTTCCGCAAAAGTTAGGTACAATATTTTTTGTAACGAATAATTCAAAAATATTTAAAAATGTAAATCATTTAACATTGGTAATTTTTTACTATTGGGTTGGTAGCACCTTCCGTGCTGATTACTAGATTATTAAAACTTAAGCGTCGGTGCCATCTACTACGATCACACAACACGTCGAAAAAATTCTTCCCCTGTTATTACTCTTACCTTTTTGAATTGGTCATTTTTTGTGTTGGCGAGAATTAATTTTATAATTGCAAATGTGACAAAACGTCCATTTTGTTCAAAATGAATTGACATTTGCGTCTGTGTACGTTATTAAATATCAACCTTACAATGCAATTTCCCCTGGTTTCTGCTTGGAAGTAAAAAACACGGCGTGCGGGAAATCGTTGTTTCCGTACTCCGAGGACAACCGGGAAATATCGATTTTGAGGCTATGAGTACAAAAAAATATGTACATACTGATTCGGTTTTGTGATTTCCTTCATGTGTATAAGTTATATACTCCGTACTCTGATAGATTGTACGTTTTTTGACAGAAGACAGACCCAGAGAGTAGTGTGGCGGGAATTAATCTGCAGGGATACAACGGTTTTCTACATAACGTGAAACAATTGAGATGGAGAGTTTAGTATTTTTCACTGCTTTATGTTTTGGAACTAGAATTTAAAAACGTACAATCTATCACCGTACGGAGTATACCAAAATTACTCAAAATAGGTTTATACGTTGGCATCGGACCACCTGTTTACGAAAAGCTTAATGCAGATTTATAACTTTCCGAAACAAAACAGATAAAGAAAGTCATAAACGTCAGATAAATATTCTTTACTATCATTGTGCGACACTATGCCTCCGCTTCCGAGGTTGTTATTGTAAAGTTGACTTGATTTGAAGTTATTTAATTTCTTTCGGATTGCCTATAAAGAATGAAGATGTCGCAAATGTTATATTGAAACAGAAAAATAAATGGAAATTTATTCGCGTGAAGAAAGCTTGAATTCAAAATGAAAAGGCAATTAACCAAACAATGGATACTTGTTGCAGTTTGACATAATTGAATTTTGTAAAAATAATAAAAGCAATCTGATTTTGATTGTTATTGCGATTATAAACCGCCAATAACCTTACATAATGTTGGCCCAAAAACGAACATGATTACGTACCTACTTGTATGTAGACGTACACACAATATATTTTTTTGTGGACCAACTGTTACGAAACTTGTGCTTAGTAACATGTAAACTGATAACGGGAAAAAAAGAAACAATATAACGTAGTTACACAGTACATTTATGTTCATATTTAGATATTGTTTTTGTTAGTTGCGAGAAATGGTCATTATGTGATAAGAGAAGGTACTAAACATGTTAGTTTTTGCAAAAGTCGCCAATAAAAGGAAAGCCTAACACGCAGGATTTATTTCTCTTTTTAGTTGTCGGTAATACCTGTGCACACTTGAGCACGCAATCGACGTGAAAAAATATCGTTAACTCGACAATCGCAATTCAATAAGTATTGCGGTTAAGAACAAAATAAATTTCTTGTGTTATATAAGTTAGAAATATTTCCTCGTTGCTCATTACGTTCGTCGAGTTCCCGAAACTTAATGCCCAGGAAGTATCGATTCGCGTAACCATTTCAGCCGAAGCTCGTTCTGGAGCTTCATGCAACAGGAAGAGTTGGGTTGCAAATGAGTTGTTAATTTCCTACGGCTAAATTATGAAGCGCCACCCAGTTCTCTTTATCGGGGAATTATCAGGGTCTCGTGGTTGTTTTTTCTCGATTTTATTAATATTGAATGATTTTTCCACGGTTATGGATTCGATTGAGGTTATTGCTGGAACAAGTCCTTGCTTGATTGTTCTTCTGTAGCATTAAATCTCATGTTATTGAAAGTTTAATGATTATTATTGCATTGCAAACTGCGTATTTACTGGTCGTGTTTTATTGTGGTAGCCTTTCCCACTTTGAATTCATACGGATTCACCTGGTGTGTCCACCTTGACCTGTATTGTTATTGTTTCTTTGAATAATTAAACGTTCGATATTGATTTAGTTTACTGTAATTTCTATATTAAAAGTGCGCCTGGCAACAAATTGCTTCCTAAGTCGATTAAGTTTCCAATCAATAATTTTTCTTATTAGCACAATTTGCACGTGGCTCTTAACATCATTAGCGCTAATGACAGCACCGCCGAGATCCTGTATTATGTAACCAGAAAAATATAATTCTATGTCGCATTTTCGCACGGAACGTAATGAAGGTTGCCGGTCCGAAATAAAATTCGTTTACTTTGAAAAGGTTTAAAAATAAAACAAGTGGAAACATACTACACAGTAGTAACCTATTGATTGAGAAAATTCTCAGCGCTACTACGTCACAACGAAAATAAGACGCCTTTGCCAAATCAGTACCTGAGACGCGACGACATTAATAATATGAATCATGTGAGGCTCTCTGCCAAAAATAATGTCATAACATTTTGGATTTTTGCGTTGTTTATTTTAAAGCTAATTATTGCCAAATGGACTTTTTATTGTTTGTTTTCCTTTGACGTTGTTTATGTGCTTTCAGTCTATCTTTGTGTGCAATAAATAACATAGAAGATGGAAAAGATCTCTTCCAGGACGACACAAATTCAATTTCCATACAATTGCATATTTATGGACCGACCTTCTCAGACAATTTATCTGAAATTGATGGGGCATCCCGGCCTAGACCTAGACGTGCGGACGTTGCAAAAAAAGTAAAAGCTTATTTAATATAAATTTAATTGGCTTTCGCTACACGCTCGAATTAACCGTTTTGGTCATTTTTTTCCGCTGACTTGGGCAACGTTTCCTCTCGAATACTACAGCGAAAATAGACTCAATTCCTGCAATAAATCCGTGAGTCAGAAGAGCAGGAGACACGGACGAGTTGGGATTTTTTTTTTCTAAGTTTCTCGATTATCTGCATGATAATTACAGAGAACTTTAGTGCCATCCTGTTAATTATCCCTCATCTTTGTGGAGATTTTTTTAATTAAAAAGAAATTAAAACAACAACATAGACGGGCCGGGCCGTCTCTGAATCAGGTAACTTCATTCAAACTTTATAATTATGCTTAAAAAAGTGCAATTAAAGCCTTTATCTCGCAATTACAGTGTGTCGTCATTAACGAGCTTCTGACGAACTTTCTTTTTCTTTTTCGTGTGTTCCTTTTCAAATTAGTGATTAGAGCTTTCAGCCGGACGAAATTTCGCATCTTGTTAGAATATTGTTCCAGCGGACAAACAGACCGCCCCCGCTAAAAGGAAATTTTAGTTGAACGGTGTACATTACGGATTTAGGAAGACCACTCATCTTCTCTTTCGTCACTCGATCTATTTATAATGTGTTTATTCAAAGCAGTGAAGGTGAATAATGCAGATTTTTAAAGCCATTACGGACAATCGAAGCGATTCTAATGGCTGGGGGGTCAGGTTAGATTTTAATGGAAAGATCCACTTGATATGTCAAAGCTCAATGTAAGATCCATTTCAGTTTTAAGAGCTTTTAGTGTAAATATGTTTGTTGATCGTGGTAGTGTCTACGGTAACCGGGCGTTGGCAGCATTACTATCGATCTGCCAGTACGACCCCGTTTTAGAACGTTCACTTGAGCTTTATGTGCTTTTATAGCTTATATAAATATCAAAGCACAACTTTGCGCTACATGGTCGCCATCAGCTGATTGTTGCCTGAATATTGTATCACTACAAAGTATTTTTGCACAACGACTACGTACAAACGCGGTTCCAGCTCTTCTAAAAATACGATTAGGCAACAAATGAGTCAAAATACCTAAGAAGCGACGGCCAAGTCAGCATGGCGTGAAAAACAACACAAAACATTATTTATAGTGTTAAATCGGACCTCTCTGACCGTATTAATAGACCCCAGCGTTTCGTTTCTCCATCACCGCCGGATTCACAATTTGTACAAATCCGGTGTTCGAATTTACTGTTTTGTGTCGGATTAATGGCTTTTGGAAGTAATCCAGACGTTCCTTTGCATAATGGCTCGATTCGGGGCGATCGAAAAATAGTTATTTATTATACAAGACGATAAAATTTTATTTTATCTTCGAGAGCGGTTTAAGCCTCGAGGCCTAAGCCGAGAGGCTAATACGCTCGAGAAGATAATGGTGAATTTTATCGTCGTGTACAATACAAAATTTTATTCCATCCTCCATTACTTCGATTGAATTACTGAATTATTTTGATTATGACAATTATAAACGTCAAAAAAATTCAACAATCAAAAAAACGTCAAAAACAGAAAAACAACAATGGATGTTAAACATTAATTATTTTATTTTTCTAGACGATAAAACTTCATTTTACCATGAAGAAAACAGTAGATAAAATACCATTTTATCGTTTAGGATGGAATAAAATGTTTGTTTGAAAGCATGAAATCCTCAATAGTCAGTGCATATCAATTCAATTTATCGCCAAATCATTGGGTAATGTTATAACAATAGACAGGATGACGTGTTTCGAACCAATATAGTTAACGAAGCGATTCCACCTTGTCACTCGAAGATAAAAAGAAAAATTATAACAGAAACAGTCGGGATTATAAAGGTCGAACGATACGGTGTACTGAACTGAAAAAATAGGTAGACATCAAACGAGAAGATTTGGACTAACGAGGGTGAACATCCCGTTAATTCAGAAAAAATTATGTAAGCCACGCTACCATTATCTTCATTGTATAATTTATTAGGTTAGGTTACGTTCTACATATTGCGCACTTAGAGGTCATACCATTTAAAGAATCTAATCTTAAATTGTATGTCGGTCGTGTGTCTGCATATTCACACCGCGGATAAAGACAATGAGACGTAATAAAAATGAGATAAGACTACACTGCAATAAATTGCAAGCGAATTTAATGGTGAATGAACGGCCAAGTGCGAGTGTTAAAAGCGTGAAATAGCCCAGGAGCTGTTACATCAAAAAGATTTTTCTTCTTTTTTGCCTCCGAGTGCGACCATAAATTAGAACGGTTCAAAATCTTCAATTATGTCATCAGAAATATCAACTTTGTGATGAACGGTGAAACCACCAGACCACTTCGTTCTTATCGCCAGTGTTCTGTGGCAAATGTCCTAAAACTTCAATAATCGGGTAATTCGTCTATCTCGGAATCATTTATGACTGTTCAATTGTGAAATAACACCGACCACACGCGCAATAACACGAGGAAGAATACCAGGAAGCTTTTTAAGTTGTTATTGTCTAATGGATGATTCTCGCAAACCTTGGAATATCTCGAGAATTCTCGATGAGCCAGAAAATCCAACATCTTCGACGATCTTTCGTTCAAGACCTTGACTATTTCGATCGAGAAACTCCACACAAAACGTTCTTATCACGGACAATTATTTCTACGATTACGAAATTAATTAACAATTACCTGTTCTATTTTCGGCTTGCGGAGTTTGTAAACACGTGGCATTACATCAAAGACTATTATAGTCCCACTCACGTGGAATCGGACGTGCAAACGACTTTTCGGACATCAAGAAGTGTCAGTTTCGCATAAAATATTCCAATTTTTAAAACGAGTTTATTTATAACTTTATTAAAAAAAAATGTTTGAAACAGCGTCCATGAAAAAAAATACTGGTTTGACATAATGCCAGTGTTCCACAGTGTATCTATAATTGACTGTTGAATCCTGGTTAGCATTGAAATTTCGAAACATTTTTTGCTTCACAGACACTGAGTCATCCGCTCAAAATTAAATGACAGCTGTCAAGCTTTTCATTGGGTTTACATGCGGGACTACTTGTTACGTTACAGCGTGAATGATAAAATTTGGACTTCTGATGCCACGTGATGGTTGCCGTAACAATGTGTAAATCCGACCTTGAACCGATGTTGCCATAGTCTCCGTGACCAGAAACGAAGATGACGAGAGATTTGGGACTTGGAATAAAAAAATTAGTTGTAACAGTTGATAGAGAAGAAACAAATACAACATGTTCAAACTTGGTAAAGAAGAAATAGGCTTTCTCCGAAGACTGGGATCAGTCGGTAGTTAATGTGGTTGTACTAGTGTGAATGTTTCCGTTGTTAATGGCCGATGTGTAGGACCGTAGTAAGTAAAGGCATGCGTGCATTATTCTGATTCAAAATAAGCACGAAAAGGTCAATGAGGGTCTCGTGATATGGAAGCAAACCGTACCATAAGATGAAATACGCAAATCATACGTACATGCAGTCTTCTTTTTTTATCCGTCACTGTCTATCTTTGTTTCTTCCACGCGTGGTAATCTACAATGCATGTGCACGCTATTTGTACATTAATCTAAACGTCCTACAAATGATTGTACATAATCAGCAAGGTCACATTACGTCACACAAGTCACGTGGTTTTCGACTATCCCTAAATAGATTCCGGGCGAATTTTTCCAAATGGTGGCGCGACATCCTGACAGACACGTTTAAGAAATTGCTGTCGTTGTCCACTATATTCGAAAGTTGAACTTTTTAAAGCCCGCTAAATTGCGAGTCTTCCAGAAAGTACTGGCGATATGGAGGGCAATCTTCCCCTAGAGCCAATAAAAATATACCCCACAATAACGAAAGTGTACGATGGTTGCATCGACCAAGCCACGGATCTGATGGAATTCTACAAAGTGCAGCTTTTTTGACGCAGACATAAACGTCTTCAGCTGTACAGGTGGTTCGTTACGCAGCGGAAGACGTTGTGCTGCTAAATGGTCGGTGGAAACCCTTCAGAAAAAATAAACTCGTGGGACCGTAGCGAAAAAAGGGAAACACGAAATTTCAGGCGTGTTTGAAAATGCGAAATGTTTAATAAACAGGGAAAAAGCCCGGAACGCATAAAATCTTTAAGTGGTAACGGAAGTTTTAAAACCTTTTTCGCATAACACCGAATCGCCCTGGGATTTATTCAGAAATTAGCTCCTTCCCCTGCACTGTCCAAAATCGTGTGGTGTAAAAAGTCTGATGCTGGGAACTTTCCGCGTGAGCTTTGCCAACGCTTTCCGATCCAGTTGGTCCCGGTGTAGGGCTCTAGAATTTTTCCTTGAGGGCGGTTTATTTCGGTTAATCGTCTGGATTCGTATTGTGTCCTTATTTGCCAAATGTGCCAACTTCTGGCCTATAAACATGTCGACCGAAATTGTTGGCGCTTCGCCAAAAAATTCCGCAACTCGTATGTACGAATGGAATCCGACCAGCAAACCGTTCGCAAATCAAGAGTATGCGGGTGATTTTTTGCGCAAGAATATTGTTAATTACAAGGTAAAGCGGTTAATAATAAAATTGATACAAGGTTTGACCGGAACAGTGCAATTGACCTAATTCGCTGTCGCGTTTTATTATGTTGTAAAAAATGTTGCACGAGCGTCCATCGAAATTTTCGCAATGGAAAATTCGGGGGCCGAGCCACGTTTTAATCTGTCCAGGAAATATGGGGAAAAATAGAGCGATAAATTATGATCAAGTCGACGTTAATTGTATGCCAAGTTTCAAATTAGGACGCGATTTCAGGGCCGTAAATAAACACAGTCAGGGGCGGACTTAAAAATTCGGAAGACAGTTTTTTTTTCGCGTATTATCAATTATCGCGACCTCCACTTTTATAAATATTTATTTAATACGTCAATAAAAAGTCTGACTATTGTTATATTCAGCAAGTTTTCTTCGTAAATATTTTACGTCGCGTTTAATCCAGTTTTGAGTGAATTCAATTCGTGGAATATCAAACTTTTTGTGCAATTAAGTTAAACGGACCGCACCATTGTTATTTCTTAAACGCCTTGCGTTTACGTCGATAAGAAAACTGCAATTACTGTAATGCATACATTCAATGATAACAGCTGCGAATCTCCATATCGGTGGTAACAGAAATTTTATGTAAAAAAAGCCAAGCTTTATCAAAATCGTGCCGCGATAACCTGGCACCACAGTACCTTAAGCCGCATTCACACCGGTAAAAAGTGCACCGCCACGACAAACTACGTTCTCGAAACTTGCAGTTGGCGACAATCGGATCACGTGACTCGACGATAATTAAAATTTACGATGAGCGAGTGGCGCACTTGCAAAACCTTTATCTTTTATCAACATTCTGTTAATATGTTTAACTACAAAGTAATCAGATAAGTGTCTGAAAGTCGACGTAAGTTTTTTTAGGAAGTCTAAATAATGTGGAACCGTTGAAGTTTTTGCGTAATTTTTGCAACGTTTTCGGTTGATCAGCTGAGCAGCATGTGATTGCGTTTGATCGTCTGAAAAACTCCGGTTTCGGAGTTTCGCACCGAGAAGCTTTGGACAATCGTCAGAGAAAAAAGTGTACTTACCAGAAGCGTATAAAACGATGAGAAAATATAACTTCTAAGTAATAAAATAAACAAACTATACAAATATCAGATATAAAAGTAGAAAAATATAAAAGTTGTGGACTAGTAGGATCACTTAGTAGCACTCGCGTTCGCGCTCGGCGCAGCACAATGACGACGATCTCCACCGTCGTCGATATATAACTCCGTTCTCTCCATACCGGTGGACGTCACAAGTGACGTCACTTATTTGTTGCCAGGGTAACGGTTTGTTTAGTTCCACGGCGTCCCGGTCGGGATTGCGTCATCGGTGCACAAATCTTCCGCACATTACCCCGGGAGACCTATTTAAAAACAACCCCCGACGAAGTATCAGCGACATCTAACCGACGGCGTCGCCAACACCGATTGAAACTTGACCATCACCACGAACTGTAGCGCGACAAACACAATTTAACAACAAAAAAACTGGAACCAACCAACCAACATTGAAACAAACAGACGCCTCGTCTATCAGTCGAGGGTTGGAGGAGATCGCGTCCACCCCCGACCAGGAATTAAATCCGATTCTGTCATGTGAACGGCGATATTAAAGGAGTAATGAGTAAATAAAGATAATTGGAAGAGGGTCGAGGAGAAATTTACTCAAGCTTGAGTGTTGTCGTAAATTGTATTTGAGCAACAAAAGCTGAAATATTTACTTTCATTATAAGGTTAGATTCAAATGTTCGGGAACGTGTTTCGTTTGAAATGTGAACGGTCAGAAAAAATGCAATAAAATAGGCTAATCACGGCCATTTGCTGATAAGGTTCATGTTTCAGTTTAATAACAAAACTAATAACAATTGGGCCAACTTTCCTAAAATATATTTGTGCGTAATTCACATTCTAGTATTCTTTATAACTGCGACAGAAAATAACAGACTCCAAAAAACAGGAAGATTTTTGTAACCTACAATTTTAAAATTAGCTCAGGATAAATTCTTGGAATAAAAGAGTTTTTAGGCAACGTCCTCATTAATGAGGTGTATGAATTATTTAACTCGGTCGTAATAAACTTAATTATTTGTCAGCTTACTGCCGCCTAAAAGGTTCTCGAAAAAGGGTTTCACATATTTGGTACGAACTACAAAGAAACTGTCGAGTTAATTAGTCCAATTACTTATTACTTTAACGTAGGTATTATCAAACAAATTCAAACGAAAGTCAGTTCGGAGATTAATTCGTACGGCTTTCATTGTAAAATTAATGTATTGGGTCCAACCTTGCAAATTGTATATTTTTGATCATCACAAACATTTTCTAATAAAATCTTTTTTCTTGTTGCAATTTTCAAGGTATGTTGTACCAACACATTACAATAACGAATATTCATTTCGCGGCGCTCTTTGTGTCAATCAAATTTAACCTGATCATTTCTAGGGTAGGTAACTTAATTAATTATTTGTGCAAATGAATGTATTTGTTATTGTTTGTATGTACGTGTAACCCCATGATCTGAATATTGCGTTTATTTATAATTTGATATATTTTAGGAACTATATTAGATGGCAGTTGTATCAAGAGTAACAACAACGAAGTATTGTCTTTATCCATTAAGCATTAAGGTAAAATTAATAGCTTACTGAAAAACACAATTGTTTCTTGAGTTATTAATAAAAACAAATCCTTATCAAAAATGAATATTTGTCGTAATATGTTTTGTGTTTTGACCTGAAGTCATGACGTGGTAATTTACACCATAAAAATGTGTTTCGTCAGAGGAATAAAATAATAGCTTATTGTTAGGTTAAGTTTAATTTTGACATGACGAAGCACAATGGAGTAAGTTGCCTTTGATAGGGACATAACCGTAAAGAAAGTACCTATGATTTTAGTAAAAATTTTGTTGAAGTAGGTAAGTACATATATGAAAATATAAAATAACAATATGACTTTAGAGCTGTTCGAATAAGGTGTAAAATTGAAGTTACGTGACACAAGGATCGAGGGTCGCAGGTCAGATAATTATTGTCCAAATTATATTATGATAAGTTTGTAATAAGTTAATTGTTAATTATATTTTTCAATTTTTATACAAACAATTCCTAACGACGGAAATGCGTACAGTAAAAAAGTGTCAGAGTTTACAGTATTTCAGTGTACTTTGTGATTTAAGGTATATGTATACATAGTCGAAAAGTAGACTCTTGAGAAAAACGGTAGTAAAATATTAATTAAATAATAGTTTGTTTGGTTTCGAAAGCACCTGACTATAAACTTGAACAGAATGTTCCAGAACTGTCTCCCCAGAGAAAAAAAGAATTATTTGGGTAAATGTGAAAATCTGAATTTAAAAAAAGTCCTATCTCAAGCGATAATCGAGAAAAGACATCCTAAACTTGACCAATTAGAATTGAGCGCCATTAAGGTAGGATGACCGCAATTTTGCATTGCCGGGATGTCGAATTTCGAATTTTGTTGCGATATCAATAATTATTTTTGCTGTTTAGCAACCTGTCCGATTTTTTAATAATATCTGAGGACAAGCTTCTGGGACTAGTGAAATTGAAAACTTCATGTGAGCTACAGGAAAATTTATTTTAATCATCTTGAAGTCTCTTTTGCTGTCGGCACATGCTTGGTTTCTATGGGGAGGGAATTCTGGGACAGGCTGTATAATATAAGTTCTATTTTCTATTCAAATTCTGCGTTGTTGATCAGGGTTTGTAGTGAGAATTTTAGTCCCTTGTTTCGTGCAGTATTTCTCAATTTTATATCAAAATAAATATAAAATGATATTCATAATTTGGACATAGGTGATTTTTGTAAAAAATCCGAAACAGGTCAATTTTCGTTTTCCCTTGCCCCCATTTTAGCGTATTATGGTTTTTGCATATTTTATTCCGGAAGTGCGCAACCAGCCCTAACTTTTTTTTTTTTTTCAAAATAAGGGTACACCAAGTAACACCTCGTTTGAAAGTCCATTACGGAAGGAATACAACACATTATTTGTTTCCTGAATATTTTTAAAGCCTACGTGCTAAAAAAATAAAAACCAATTTTATAAGTTGAATACTATTTAATGCAACAAATGTTCAAAATGGGCACCGTTTCTTTCTTGGCAAATTGCAGATCGATAGTAACATACATCTCTTACGTTTTGTAATATTTGATGTGTGATTTGCCTAATTTGATACGTTGCTTAAGGTTTGCAATATTGTTCGGTTTTGTTACATAGACCTTGCTCTTGAAATATCTCCATAAAAAAAAAGTCGAGAGGAGTAAGATCCGGAGATCTTGCCGGCCATTCAATTTGATCTCTTCTTCTAATCCATCAGTTGGGGAAAACTTCTTCTAAATATCTACGAACGATTACAGCATAATGGGGTGGAGCCCCGTCCTGTTGATACCATATTCGTTCATCGGGTAAATCTGGATCTAACGGATTTGGAAATAAGGCCGCTCACGCTGGCACGAGATCTTCTTGAAGCAACGCAAGATAATTATGTTGCTTCATCAAGATTATCATCCAAGAATACTGGCTCCAATATTCGATGACCTATTATTCTAGCCCATTTGTGGGAACTGAGTGAGAATGAGGGTTATGGCCAGCCCAATAACAATAACGGCCCAATTCATCAAGGGCCAGTTGCCGGGCTGGAGCCACCGCATTTTCTTGATTGAATAGACAGGTGTCTCAGCTAAGATTTTCTAGCCTAATATCTCGGTTATTTTTCAATGGATTTTTTTGAAATTTAAAATGCATATACATACCTACATATTTTAGACGGTGAAGAGTAAAATCCCATTAATGCAATAACCCAAGTCTTAAAAACGTAATTTTTACATGCCTTTTAAAATGTTAAATCACTTAAGATTTACAAAAAATTGATCGTCAATAAAAAATGCTGTAAGGAGAAACTCGACCTTGGAAGACGTCTGATTTGCAAGAAAAAAGAAAAAAAACTGTGTTAAACGTGGCTACAGATGCAAAAACGTAGACGTGTTTGAAACAAACGCGCACTATCGCCGAATTTTGGTCACCCCTCTCCGCACAAACGCAGGTGACATATTTGACGTTGATCTTTCTAACCTTACAAACACCTACAAAGTTAAAGACAACATTTGGACGTAAATTATTAAACTGGATGCTTTACAAATTAAATTGACGACTCTCTGAACCTTAAATCGTAAAGCCTATAATCTGTTCACGTTGGAACATCAGTGGTGCAAATCGCACACATTTGGCATAAACTTTCATATGAGTTGTCATAGTAACAGGTCAGTCATTTGGACCACTGATGTTCATTCCAACGTGAACAGATATTACATTTGGATAGTGTTCCACGAGAAAACAAATCATGGTTGGCCGATGATTTTGAAATTTTGGGGCCAGATGTTGATTCTAAACAACGTTTATTAATAACTTTTTGTCGTATTTACCACATATAGGCCATTTACTCTACAGAAAAATAGGTTTTTTGAAAATTTCCAAGGAATACTTGACTTTTCAAAATTAAAATCCTGTTAAAAATTAGTCTTTAGCCAAGCAGGGCTGAACTCCAAAAAATGAAAATTTATATCGAAATTTTTTTATCTTTTACAAGAGTCGTTTCACCTATCCGGGGACACACTGTATACCTTCAAAATTTAGATTAAATTTTTAATAAAATCTAATCTTTTCGTTGAATCAGACGAGTGATTTAGTTAATTGTTTGTGTAGACACCTATTTTTTAATGTTTAACAATCTAATAGTAATTGCGCTTAATTTTCAATAAAGGAAACATGTGTTACAATTACATTTTTTAAGTTGAGGTAATTTTATTATTACTAATTGAACCTTCACAGTCTAAAATATCTGTATTTTAAATTTCATAAAAATCCGTTGGCAAATAACCGAGATATTAGGCTCGAAAGTCTTAGTTGAGACACCTGTATACTGCGTGCTCCAAAATTCGCGGAACAACTCAATAGGGCAATGTCAACTCATGTTAGAAAATAATGAGAACAATAATTAAAAAAAAACTATACCTTTTAAATTTAAAGATATGGGGACTCAAAAGGGCAGCTTTGATCTTATTTATTTTAAATATTAAAAAAGATTTTGACTATTTATCTTTTACTAGCCAGTGACATAATAATTCTGAACAATTGTGATCAGGTTTGCAATTATTTTCTTTCCAAATTCCAAATTTCTAAATAGTAATTTTACCTCAGATATGGTACGGCAACATGGCTTTGATTTTTCTCTTTCATTTCCATGGATACAACAAAAATGAAATATTCGCAGACTATTGGGATACATGGAATGTTTTTAAATGTTGCCACATTTAGTGTAACAAATAGGTCCATATCTTCTACAAAAAAGAAGATTGATTTTTTTACATTTTTACCTAATATTTTAATGTTTAATGTTCCGCGAATTTTGGCGCCCCAGTATAGATAGTTAATAACACGTTTAGCCTAGTATCTCCTCGGTGAAATGTACCTTAATGTTTTGTTTATTTATTATTTTATTAACTGAAAATTACTTGCACTTGCACTCCTCAATAAAGGAAAAAAATCGTAATAACATATTCAATCTAAGTGGAACACAAAAAATCTAGGTCGATAATACAGCAAAAAATAAAGTTGAAAAAAAACATAAGTAGCTTATAAAAATTTACGATATTTTTAGATGAGCAAAAGGCCTGCTTCGTTAATAATATTTTTACCTTATTAAGTTACTACGGAATATTTAATATTTTCGGACGTAGGGAACAGCATTAAAAAATTTCATACAATAGTAACGGATACTACTTTTGGATTTGTTAAATCTAACAATAAGAAAATTGAATTAGTAGAAGTTCTTCGAATTCGTCCCATCTGTGCTAGAAACATTAATGACTTTATTCTTAGACTGCTGTTCTTAAACTTTATAAATTTATTATTACCTATTTCAGAATTACATTCCATTTAGTAAAACGAATTAGAAAACTTTTGACAACTTAGTAAGATAGTTTACAATAAACCATTTTTTGCTAGTTTTTTTTTTTTGTAATATTAATTTCACGGTATATCCAGAGTGCCCAAAAATTCGTGGAACAGCTTAGCAATACGTTGTTAAGTAGACATTAAAATATCAGGTAAAAATGTTTTAAAAAATCTATATTCTTTTTTGTAGAAATATCTTTTTGTTACATTACATGTGACAACATTTAAAAACATTTGATTTACTTTTCCCAATAATCTGCATATATGTATTTCTTTTTTTTTTCTCTCCATGGAAATAAGAAAAAAGCATCAAGGTCTTGTTGCCATATGTTATTTGAGGTGAAACCGATATAAAATCATTTCTTCGAAGTGCTGTAAATAATGAAGTAAATAATACAAACTTGTTCATAATCATTCAGAGTTATTATATCATTAGATAGTAAAAAACAAATACTCAAAATCTTTTTTAATATGTATTTAAAATAAAAGAGATCAAAGCTGCACCTTTTGAGTCCCATATCTTCAGATCTAAAAGATATAGAATTTTTTTATAATTTTCTCATAATTTTCTAACATGAGCTGAAATCGCTCCATTGAGTTGTTCCCCGAATTTTGGGGCACCAGTATACATATACAAAGTGATTCATATAGTACAATGGCCGGCAAAAAAAATTAGCCATCACTTTTGTGTTACGTCAAAATCCAAATGTGTTTTTGACACTGACATTTAAATGATGGCTAATTTTTTTTGCCGGCCATTGTACCATACAAACTTTAACCGGTGGTAGATTCCAACCCCTAGACACTCTTACAAAAATGTCTAGGTTCTAAGGTTAAAATTGTTGAAGATAAAGCATGTTGAAGAGTGTACATACTACCACCTTTTAAGAATGAAAATATTTTACGTTGAAACAAACTCTCAGGAATTGTTGTCAAAATGAAACTAAAGCGAACTTTATAATACCAATATTTTCTCTATAGCAACAATTGTTTGCTTCTGTTATGGCATTCATGACATTTGTTATGCATTGGACGTAAAGTGAAATAATTTAGCGAAGAATGGCATTTACTAATAGTGAAAAAACCGATATGGTAATTTTTGGCCAATTTTTGATGTATGACTTAAAATTTTATTGTCAAGAGCCTTTTGAGTCCGAAATCTGCCTCTGGTTAAAATATTTATAAAACTATATGAATCACCCTGTATATACAGTTTAGCCTTGAAGCCTTTGGGACTATCCGTGATTTTATTAGGCCATTTTGTAACCTATTCACAATCATTTAGTTTGGTGTATAGGTAATTAAAATCTTCCGGTCATAAAGGTATTCTGCAGACGAATTCACCTTTTAAACGATAAATTGAAAACTGTTTTAATTTTCCTCGACAAAATGAATTTTATTTCAATTGCATACAATACGACACACGGTAAACATTTAAAACTGCTTTCGGCAAACGTGCAGCCAAACTTTTTTCAATTTGTGTATAACAATTTATTGCTACATTTCTGAAAACGTAAACTTTAGTAATTCATGGTCCGGCATGAAAATTGATCAGCTTAATAACCAGCGATCGCTATGTAAGATTTATCAAGTCTGAAGTTTGAAACTTTCAGTGACCCTCTAAAATTACTTTGGTTTGCCCTGCGGGGGTTTTGATCCACACTTCAGATTTACCGAGATATCACAACTATTCCTAAAATACGAACTGCAAACTTTTCAATCTGGCGTATTTAATCAGTATTCATTTTAAATCTAGCTCAAAGTTTTAACAAAATATTTTGTGGGGCTCTACTATGTGACTCACTGTATATATACAAGTTTGATTCCGTTATATTTCTAATAATAAAAGTGTTTTTTTAGAATGAAAATTTGCTTGAATCGAGACATGATTTTTTTAATTCGTGATTTCAGCAGGTCTCTAACCTTTCATATTTAAACAATAATTCGAACGGGGTTGTTGGCTTTAATCAGTTTGAAAAACAACCTGTTTTCTCGATTAAAAATCACCCTCAAATGATGTATTTGTTCGGAATCAAAACAGTTATGTATGTTTTTGGTCGGCGGCATATTCTGTGAGCTCCCGATATTTTCGTTTTTACTTCTCTCATAACAATTTAATCCTGCCCCTCATAAATCTAGAGTTATTTGTGGAATACTAAAACGAGAAAAAATATTTTTTACACGAATTAGTCGAGAGGATACTAGAAAAAATATTTGGCACTTGATTCGTGTAATGGTTCCAAGATCTTGGCACAATGAGATTTGTGATGGACATAACAGTTATGTACGAACAATTTGCGGATTTATTAAAATAAAACGGTTGAAACGTTGTGTCTGTTTTCAGTGTTAACGAAAATAGAAAATGAGCTGTCGTTAGTGGCACAGTTTGGATCTCGAAATAAACAGACAAAATCAATGATCCATTTGATCTGCGTCTGTGTTCGCAGAGGACAGAGATATAGTTTGTTTTATGTAATTGGAGAGGTTTTTGTCTCCGCGCCCCTCTAAACTAAGTCTCGTAATGATTATTATCAAAGTTTGAAGCATACATAGGACGTGGGCTATACAATAGATCAAAGCGAAGCCTAGCCCGTGCGAATAAAACATGAAAATACAACGTGAACCGAATTATCCCACCCGTTTTTAATCAGGGATAAACTAGACGGAAAATAACATTTTTAACAACACCCTGCTGGGAAAGCTATCTACTCTTCTTCATACTCCAGTCACGAGAGTACGCAGTTTTCGCTTCTATAAAAAGCTCAGCCAATCCGCCTACGAAGGGTGTAACTGTCAGTCATATTGATTCAGGACTTTACACAACATTAAAATTAAACTTATCTCGTCCTAGTCACAACAATCGAACAATCAAAATTTTTCCAGGCGTGTTAACGCGCGTTACGTGATTCCACTCAATGCAACAAATCGTCGAAAGCGTTTTTTCATGTGTTTCATTTTATCGCAGCTTTATTGATTAAAAGCTCTTCTATTTCCATATTCGCCGGTGGGTTGTTGCCAAGTTTAGGAAGTTCTCTTTGTCTTTTATTCCGTTTTGCTTTAACATTGTTTCGTAATTTAGTTTATGAACGGTACTAGAAGAGGTTGTGCAAGTTTTGCACTAATTTCGATGAAGTTTTCCAAAGATTCTGATTTATACAATGCAGTGAATGCGGGCCACGAAATCAAATCCATTTTCGTTTGATTAACGCCTAGTTGTTAAAAAATGAAGAGATATTGCAGCCAACGACATCATGGAAGTCCCAAACGAAATTTCCACCGTAATTATCCATCGTTACCTGGGTGCTTTTAATGATATTGCTTAAGTCGGTGGGTAAATGAATATTCATTGCGTCAAAGCCATTGTCAATATGTTAATTGCGTGAGCAGCACAAGGGCTGCTTCATTTATTTAGAGTTTTTATTAATTAAAACGTCAGAAACACTATTCTTTTATATCGATACAATTACCAAGAATATCGGCTTTTTTACTTTTACGTTAAAATATTTTCAACGTCTGTTGTAACAAGATGTGCAGGAAGCAGAAAATTGTTTCATCCCTGAAATTTTTGGGGTACAAATGTATCCAAAAATAAACTTGTTTACGATTATTCATTTATGAATGAAATAAATTTAAAGCAACATTTATAGTCTTTGATACGCATACAAACATATGAAAGAGGTAATTATAGTACGAATCGTAAAAGGGAACAGCAACATCAAAGATATTTTTTGTGTTGCAGAGACTAAAAAAGAATGACTGGACAAGCACTTTAAGCTCAATGAATTTATCACTTTTTTATTTTTTCTCTTACACTTGGCTGTTGTGGTAATTTGCAGACTATTCACCAAATTAATTTTAAATTGTATAATGTTCAAATATCGATAATGTTATTAGTCACTTATCAATTATCAACGAATTAATAGCTAAAAACTAACATTATTACATTACAATCAGACTTTTCTTAATTATAAAGTGGGCTTTTTTGCTAATTTAATTTATTATTTGCATTTCATCCTCATTTTAGCAGTCGTTATGAAACAAGGTATGTTAAAATGGAAATGTTAAAGAAAGCACAAGCGGGGGGAGTGTATAGGCCGTGCCAAACCCAAATAACCACCACCTGTTGAATTAAGTGGGTGAAAACAAAATTACATCAAGTGTATAATGGCAATTTTGATATTACAAGGATGCTAGACCAATAAAATCTAAGTACACAACGTTGCCGGTTGATTTTCTGGGTAGAATGCTGTGTTGGTGGTTATTTGGTTTTGGCAAAGACTATAGGTATATAGAGAGAATGTTTGGAGCCTGGCGTTTAAGGACCACTTGTACGTGAGGAAGAAAAAGCGGGAAGTGAATGTTGAGAAGACGAAAATGATGGTGTTCAACGAGAGAAAGAGGAAGAATGAAGAGAATGAGTGGAACTGGGAGGGAAGGAAAATAGAACAAGCAAACGAGTTCATATACATATTTGGGTTACACATTTAACGAAAGAGCCACGGATAAGGCACATATCAGAGAGATAGTGAGGAAAGCAAATAAGGCAGTGGGATGTGTTTGGGGAATAGGAGAGAGAAAGTGGGGAGGTGATTTTAGGAGGGGAATGATGATGTTTGAGAGCATGATGGAGAGTATGTATATTGATGTGTGGGGCAGAGATCTGGGGGTTGAAGGAACAAGAAGAGGTAGAGAAAGTGGAAGAAAAATATTTGAGAGGGGTGCTAGGAGTGGACAGAGAAACGCCAGGGAAGAGTGTAAGAGGAATAGGCTGAGAGTGAAAGCCGGAAAGAGAGCGGCAAAGTTAGAAGACAAAATGGATGGAAGGGAAAAGAGTGCAGGATACTAACCGAATGCTGGAGAGAAAAAAAAACACGGAGAAAAAGGAGAGAGAGAAATATGTACTACCAAAGAAACGGGTATGCCAGTGAGGAGTGAAAAGATTAAGAGCAAAAGGAAGATGGATGAATATGAAGCTGAGTCAAAGGGACAAAGACACAGACAAACAAGAAAGAAGGGAGGGAATCAAAAAATCCAGATACAACAGGGAGTATGAGAGGTGTATGACAGAGGAAATTCCGCAGTATCTACCTGGGGAGAGAGAGTGCAAAAGAGAGAAAAATGATGGTGAGATTTAAATGTGGGAATAAGGGGAGAGAAAACAGAGATTGGACGGAAGGAGAGGAAAGAATGTGCAGAATGTGTTATGAGGCGAGAGAGAGACGATTGAGGAGTGGATGTAGCGAAATGAGAGAGAGAGAGAGAAAGAGAGAGAAAGGAACGGGGAGCAATACTGAATGAAGACACAAGGGAGATAGGATGGATGAGAGAGATATGGAACAGGAACGACAGAATAGAAAAAAAAGGAGTGGGGGATAGAAAGAAAAATGTTATTGTTTTTGAAATTGTTATTTTTATTTTAAATAAAACTGGAATCCGAATCCGAAAGCTTCAACAAAGCCGCCATTTCTTGACCAACTGCTCGCATGCAACGAAATGTGGGTGGGTCTGCTTAGACAACATACATTGTTCGAAACAATGGTTGAAACTAAGCAGAAGCCAAGATAGAGATATTATGTGTTTGGTAGTGTTTGAGACTGTGATTGTACAGTGGGAGATGATTGAAAATGGTCGAAGTATAGATGTGAACTTTACTGTGCTCAACTGCAACACATCGAGATTGAACTGCTGCACCGGCTTTACAAAAATGGGTGATACACTAGCGGACTAACGGTCGTCTGCAAACTGTGCAAAGAACACAAGAACAAATTGAAAAATTGGACTGGAACGTTCTCGCTCATCCACCACACAGCCCAAATACCGTCCAAGAGACTTGTTCGTCGGAAAGATGTCATATGATATTTTCAATAATTATTGTTTTTTGTTGAAATTTAATAAATTTAAAAAAGTAAACATTCTAAATTTAGTTGTCAACCTTATAAAAACTATAAAAAAGAGTGGTTTGTGTAAAACTCAGATTTGAATATACTATTGGGGACACGGAAAACTGGGCAGATGTGTGATTCAGTTGTCAAAATTTCTAAACCATACCTTAGCTACTCATAACCAAGTTGACAGTTTTTTTGAAAATATCAATCATAATGACGGTAAAGGTGCATTTACATTGACACGTTTTGAAATGACAATAACAGACTGCCCAGGATTCCATGTCCCTCATTGTACCTAATCAAATTTTAGGAATGGGGGTTTGAAAAACTTTCTTTTATTCGACACTGTCAGAATTTGAGAAATTTCTCTTGTGTGAGCAGATTTTGATAAATGTCACAGCTTGTCAAAACGAAACGTCAAGATAATTTTATAGATTTTTAACGATTTGAAGCCTTTAACAGGTTCGACGAACAAAAAAACGTATTCAACTCGTTCTTGTGTAAATTGGGCCTTTTTTGGCAATTTACACACGAACTCGTTAAATAAACTACTATTATTATACCTGAATCATAATCCCTGTTTTTGACACTAAAATGCCTGCGAAAAAGGGCCTTTAAATCAACAACAAATTCACCTACATTTTGAACAATGATAAATAGACATTGATACACGATTTATGAAAGCAACGAAACAACAACAATTGACCATTTCCATATCAACGATGACTGACATAGATTACTTCGGAAAAGGTATTTCAATTTACTTTTTTTGTTATAATTTTCAGATTGTAGTGCAGGTATGTATAATAAAAAATAACGTATGGTACACGTTTATAAGGGCCTTTAAAGCACTTGCGACGTTAAAAGCACTCCGCTCCGCGTCGTGCTCTTAAACTCGTCGCGCGTGCCTTACAAGGCTTCCTTATTTATAAACCTGTATCATAATATACTACTTTGATAAGACTCCAAAAGTTTACAAACTACTCTGGAAATTATAGAAATTAATTATGTAAATGTTATATCACGTGCTGGATGTTTTTCTGTAATTACTTTGTCCAAACTGAATGGACAAAGAACCTTTAAAACTTTTTTTTTCGAATATGGATAAACATACGTGTAATTTTTACCGGCAATAAAGTTGCGTAAGTTGTTTAATCACAATATTTGGGAAGCAACAGCTATTCGTAAAAGTTTCAACACATTCACTTTTGCACCATCAAGTGTCAACTAAAAGGCGACATTTTTGTATATATTTGCTCAGGTTTTAGTGAGCAGTCAAAATTAAAATATTGCTAAATCCGATTAGCGATTTTTTTTTTAATATCGGAAATTGGGATGTGCAGTCCAGTCGTGCCCTTGACATTTCATTGAGACCATAATTATCTATGGAATCAAGAGTAAAAGCAGAATTTTTCTGTTTTATGTAATGTGTAGAGGATGTATATTCAAAATTCATTGCTGTCATTAATTTTGCGCATTAGTATCCTCAAAGCAAATGAAAAGGCGGGAACTTATTTAACTGTTATATTTTTAACTTGACAAATGTTTTTAGACTTTTCAGCTATTTCCAGACGTAAAAACATTTGTTTTGGAGACATTATTTTAATCTTTAAACAGACGAGTTTCATTTTTACCAACTGAATCATTTTAAAAATTCACTCACTCGTGCTCCGTTACGTCGTGCCTCCGCACAATTATTATAAAATAAATATTTAGGTAAATGTGACCTTTACTTAAACATCATAAAAACGAAAATGGAACATCGCACAACACGCCGTTGTAGTTCGTTATATTGTCCTCACAGTGGATACGCTAATTGGGTTCTAGTATTTTTTTTTGCTTGGCGTGACCGTGAAGCTAATAACAATAATGGGTATTGTTTCAGTCATTACTTCGCATTACGCAACCACTACGATAATTGATTTTGCCAATTTCTATCGATCCTATAATTAGGTTTTTTCCGGTATTCCTCAGTGTTTGTTTTGTCAAAAATATATATCGTTGGCTTACTTATCCAAGAATTTAAGTGACATTCTTTCTTATTGTGAAATTAAATTTGGTAGTGATCCAAAAAAATTTTTCTAACACATGTACACCTTCATTTGTACTTGCAGTCGTTATTTTTAGAGTCTGAAAAGGCTTGGGAATCCTAGTGGCTTTCCTGACATATTAAAGGCCTGCGAAAAAGTCGCGATGTAAGATTTTATTTACTTGGACACATGTCAAAAACAAATTGAGATGTGTTTTGACGAAATTGCACTTTTTAGAGATTCTTCATAAAAATTGTTGTCGATTTACCGGATTAAGAAACAGGTTTCGTTTTTTCTTAAAAAGCGGTGACCTAGGTTTTTAGATCACGCGACTGATTACTAGGTCACCAATTGATTATTTATTTTATTTCAACGCAGTTGATTGTACCTCGTAATTTACTCGATCGATAGAAAATAAATTAAGTTCCAAGTTAACAATGCAAAGCGGTTACCTAACATTGTAATGTTCGTTTAAAAAACAACTTTTTTTATTATATTTGCTGATAATAATGGTATACACGGTTGCGTGATTCCGAACACAAAGTAGCCAAATTTAGAAGAATCGAAGGAAAAACGTTTCTGTTTAATCAATCTCTGGGATTTTACAATTCCACATACGCAAACAACAATTAAAAATGAAAAAACGTCATATAACTTGTAAACACTATAGTGCTCCTGTTGGAATAACGTTGCATTTAAATCATATCTTATGGTTCCGAGTTACAGAGTTGTCAAAAATGACATTTGTTGCTACATACCACCTGCGAAATTTTATAAGTTGTAAATTTTCCATGCGGAAGAGAAAGATGTCACTGAACTTTAAATATAAAAGCAATAAATCTGCTTAAAAGCTCCTTGTACTAAATTCGTAGAAAATTCACTGAGAAAAAAAACAATCTAATATCGTGTGGTACTTAGTCATATTGGTTAAATAAACAGCTGTGAAGTAAAATGTTTTTACGATCTGTGCCAACAATCGAAAATATCTACAGAGTGACTTAGCTAGAAAACTGTTATGCACATATACCACATGTTTGTGATGAAGAGCGGCTGTGAAAAACTGAAGATTTAAAAATGTTTGGGTTAACTTGAATAATGCAGGTGTAAATTTCATTATTGCGATAGTTCCTACGAACGAGATAAAAAAAATGGTTTTGTTTGAAAACGGTTCCTATACATATGAGTGAATCATCATTACCAACATTGAACCAAACCCCCGTCCCGGAGATGCGATTCAATAGCACTGTAATTCTTAATTCTAAGAAAAAGATAAGTGCATAAACAAAAAATAATCAGATACTAATCATTTATTGAATCACACTGGAATTGTTTTTATATTCTAATTGTAAGATAACATTTTTTATCAATTGAGTCACTATTGTTAATTTACTGTTAGTAATAACAACAAATTAATAACAAATTTCTTTTTTTGTTGAAATTAACACAACAAGTTTTGGTAATTGTTCACTTTAACTACTTCTGGAATTTTCGCGTTTTTTCTGGATAGACAGCCTCAGGGCGTCCTCCTAGATCGTGTCCCACCATTCAAACCTTGTGCAAATGCCTTTTTTTTTCTCTCTTGTTGTGTTTCAAGGTCGCGTCAAGGTCGCGCCAAGTCTTAGTATAACTAAAGGGTAAGGAAAATTTTCATTTGCACAAGGTTTGACTGGTGGGAAACGATGTAGGAGGACGTCCTAAGGCTGTTTAGCCAGAAAAATCGCGAAAATTCCAGAAGTAGTTAAAGTGAACAATTACCAAAGTTTTTTTTGATGTTTTTATATGCTGCTCTAAATGCAGACTAAAGCTGTTCCAAATAATATAATAAATTGTTAATTTTAGATACAGTCACGTTATGCAAATATAGTATCGTGTGTTCCACAAAAAACTCACTCTCAGCAAGCCATGACAAAAGTGAAGTATGTCTTAGTACCAGATGTGAAATGAACTACTAAAGTAAATTTATAGGTTATCTGTCACTCACAATATGATGAAAATTTGTAAGTAACAAATAAACTACTTCTAGTGATCCTAAAATCGACATGACCAGTTTATCTATACAGGGTGGTCCCGATATAACCTGCCAGAAGAAATCCAATAATAGGTGACGATGAGTAGAACTCATGCACAAAAAAAGTTTCTAATAAAAGTCTTTTCGTTTTCGAGATAAAAATAATTGAAAATTTGGTCAAAATTTGCTGTACGCTAATGAGTTAATAGGTTTTAAAAAGGTAATTCTGGTTACTTGGCTGCAATTTCTTTAGCAACGCTACCTGTAACACCTATGACATTTTAATTTAAAATTTGCGAATCGTTCAAAAAGTTATGAAATTCACAGAACAAGAATACGCCGATTTGCATTTACTCTATGGCGAAACACGTGGTAATTCAAGACCGGCAAGGCGACCATACGGCGAGCGTTTTCCTGAAGGAGTCCTTCCGTTTCGTTGTACTTTTGTGGAGCTACATCTGCATTTATGTGAGATTGGTTCTGCCTGATTCCAATACAATGGCGTCCCCGATCCTCCATTTAACCCCTCTGAATTTTAATTTTTGGGACCACACGAAAGATTTGGTATACGAAGTTGAAATAAATACAAAAGGCCAACTCCAGAAACGCGTAACAAACGCCGCGAACCAGCTTCGTAAAAACCCAGAAATGCTGAATTTTGTTTATAAAAATTGGTACCAGCGTACTCAAATGTGCTTAAATGCCAACAGAAGGCACACAAAACATTTGTTATAAAATAATTTTTCTAGTCTAGTTTACCTTTCATTAGTTAGTAGATATTCTAGTTAGAGTTGAAAGTACGAATATGAAAAGTGTAAATAAATTTATTCAATACATTATTTTGGCTATTTCACCACAATTAAGACGATACTCTTATTACACAGTTCTTCCACAATTTTGCACACACTACCTCTACATTTATTTACACATTGAGGAACACCACTTTATTTATTACTCATTCATCGCAGTCTACAAAATCAGCTTTTGTACCTAAATAAGCTGGTGAATTAGCGCACACAGTGTACAGCGTTTTCAATAAATGTCATTAATTTGATTTAGTTTGTCAGATTTGAGATTTGTCATAAACGATTCAGGTACCTATGTTGCTTAGATACTGTCATCCTTACAAACACCAACAATTAATTCCTGAGTAGGTACGTATTTTTGTGGTCAGCAGCGTCGAATGGGTGTGGATAGGGGTTAATTTATCCCCATTATTTTGGACCTAACGAAGGGGGGTTTTTTGGACTTGTTAGATCCTTCTAATGACCCAGAATTTTTTTGGCAGGTTATATCGGGACCACCCTGTATATCTATAGTCATGGCTTACTGCGAGTGAGTTTTTATTGCAACACACGATAGCATATATCATTAAGAGTAGAAGTGAGTCTTTTTGTGCTAAGCTCAGAGATTGAAGACTGTGACGAACTCGAGGTCGACAACTGGGCAAAGCACAAAAAGACCTTCTGTTCAGAATGATATACATATGTATACTATTTTATCTTCAAGCGGATCACAAAAAAAATGAACATGAACTCATTTCTTTTCTTTTGCTGCAGTTACAATAAAATAAAAATTTCCAAACTTAAAAGTTTTCTTGTTGCAATATTATTAGTACTTGAAGGATTAATAATATGTAAAGTCTGCTAAAGTGTAAGTGGTTATTCACAATGGACATTAGCTTGACATAAGGCATAAGAAATTCATGATACATGCAGTTGATATGCTATTAATTTTTACGTAACTTATGAGAAGTGACCTCAGTGAACATTATTGTTGTGGATAAATAAATCGTGAGAAATGATGTTTCAAATGACATGACATGTGACTCGGTCTAACCGCCTATAGACATTTCAACTCCTAGGATTTGAAGTGTTTCAAGTCCGGTTACAAAAAAAGCCACTTCTATAGAGATACACAAAGGTGTGATTTTCGACCGCTTGAAGATAAACTATCTTGTGGTAAAGCTTTTCTAAAATTCACCGCCACTAAGTATGTCATTAACTAATTAAATTGACGTTTGCCGCAAACAGATAAGTAGATAACGTATGTATGTATGTATGTATTCACGAACTGGACTTACTTTTATGTATTTATTTTTTTGTATCATTTTTACACATTTATTCAAATTTTTTCAAACATTATAAGGTACACTTCCGTCAAATTTGGTAAAAATTTAATAATATTTTTGCTTCACTTATGCTATTTAAAAGAAAATATTTATTACCTCCGTTTTTTTTACACCTTGATTTTAACAACACATTACACAGTATTGGACTGAGCTCCGACGACGTTGGTTTATTATAAACATGAAAAAATAAATTTCAAGGTGGAAAATTCTGAAAAATTATTTATTGTGAAACATCAATTGAGCGTGTAACTTGACATAAATTTGGCAATTCCACAGTCTCAGCGTAATAAGTATACATATTATAAAATAAAGTAAACAGATTACTATACAAAAATAAATATTGTGTTTTACTTGCAAAGTAATAATACATATAATGATAAAGATAATTTTGGCATAAATAGCATTTTTATTTCATATGTTGAATAGCAAAAATTGTTTCAATTCCATGGTTAAAATTTTTTAAATAGCAGATTTAAATGAGCGCGTAATGAGTTGGCAATTTAACTGACAAAAAATAATGTTGACAATACATAGCTACGTAGGTATATACAGTTTAACATAAAAAAAAATAAATCTTGATTATTCAACATTTTTAGTAAAGTAATTTGTTGTAGAATGTATTTATTAGCAATCATTTATTTTGAGTATAATTCATGCTTCGGAGTGAGAATTTGATTTTGATGTACCATGTCCCTATTTATGTGGTAATTTGACACTGTAAAATAATGATAGATTGTTACTTGAAAACTGTTTGCTGTAACAACATTTGTGAGATTTATAACATTGTTAAATTGACAAAAGTTTTTTTCCTCCCACGTAGTGTTTCCGAAGCCGCGACCACATTGCGTCAAACAATAGGTAATTTTTGCACCACATAAAGCGAAATCTAATCTTAGTGATAAAACCATTTTATCACGAAAGTAATAATTATGCATTATGGGCGCTCGACGTTTTGTCCTCAAGGCCAAGTACATGTTGAACGGTGAATTTTACAAGAAATTCAAATTCGAACCTAAAACGAGTTCAACCTTGAAACTAATAAACATTTATTTAATAACACAATAAGAACACACACATACACACATTGTCAAGGTCTTGATGCGAAACGTTCAGTTCACATGACAAATTTCATGTTACAACGTCATAATATTGACAATAGTAACGTGAGGACGAATAAAGTTTTAATAAATATAATAATTTCAAACAAAAATTATGTTGGATGATTTATGTCAAGCGTTGCGAATTTATAAAGTATTCATGTAAATGTTTGTCGCATCATTAAATTTTATCAGCACCTGTGATACGAAATTTTGAGGACATGCTGTGGATGAGTGATCTATGAATTTTATGAAATATGACAATATTTTGTTTGGATCATGACTTTCAAACACCTTTGCAGTTTAGAAAATTTGTTTAGCTCGTGAAACATGTTTTTTCACGTGCCTAAACAAAACGTGATTAGGTAGGTTTATTAGTACTTAGCGTTATCCTTGCCAATATAAGGATGACTTAGAAATTTTCTGTATCGTGGTGACATGATTCAAGCAATAACACGCTTGCCGCTTTATTTGCATAAAATGCATAATACAATAAATATTGTTTAAATTGCATACAACTTTATTTAGGACATGCTGCTGAAAAGTTAATGACTTTTAAAAATGCTTATAATAAACTGGATCAGAAAGTGCCATATGTTGCAATAGTTGACAGTAATTGTTATTCTATATTCAAAATTACTTTCGACAAAAGTTGTATACAAAAACCATGACCTTTTATTTAATAACATTAACTGTGACAGTTAAAATAATATAAAGTAAGTATTTAGGTTTCTGTTGAACTCAATAATCCACATAAATTAAGAAGTAATTTTTTAATATGTAATAGTATGTACCCTTTCAATTTTCATAGTTTTTATCATTTCCGTTTTTTTTTTATAATAAGCCTTGTAGTCAAGGTAAATGAAGGAATTCGGTCCAGTCAATATGTAAGTACATAAGAGAAACATATTGACTGGACCGAATTCTTTCATTTACCAGAAGTTTTGTGATTTTTATTAATATCTAAGTATCCTTAATCTCTAAGTATTGATAAATTAGATATTCATCTTATAATATGTAAAAAATATTATTTTTTTATAAAAAAATTCTTGCCGTTATTCTTTTTGTGGACAAGTAATACTTAAGCATGTTCTGACAAAAATTAATTGTTATTGTTATTTTAATAACACCAAATATCTGATACATCTCTATTACCCTTCTGAACATTCAATTACAATTATTCTTTCTTCTCAATGAGATCTTAATGATTAATGAGATAATTATTAAACTTGTGCTTTTAAACAGAAAAAATAAATAGTTATTTACGAAATAAATATGTATGGTAATGTGTCATATTACGATACGAGATGGGAGTATGTACCACAATATAAGGTAACGATGCGAATATCGTACAACGTTTCAACGTTTTATCTAATATTAATTATTATCGTACAAAATTATTAGCAAATGAAAAATTTTAATGCTGCACAAGTAAAAGTAGTACGCTAGAGAAATTTTTTATTTTTATCACTGCGATAATACGTGATGACAAAGAAAGTATGTACATATTTCTTCAAACATGGAAATTGCGGTAAATGCGTCCATTGTCAGCAAAATCATCCCAAAAGCACGAAAATTATGTTTTATTTCAGTTTACCACACTAGCGTGGTAAAGTATGTCATTACGACATGTAAGGAGTTATTTTCCGGTTCTCGATAGATACTCTTGGCGAAAATAGAGTAATTAATAATTAAACAAAATACGAATTCCATCTGCTGGTTGGTATACAACTAAATATATAAATTAATTTTACCTCTTTTTCCATAACTTAGTCGAGTTTGTATGTTTGTAAAATTCTTCCAGTTATTAGGTATAATACATATTTGCAAAAAGAAATAACTCCTCATTAAATGCCATTTCATTGGATGTAAAGTGGAATAAAACATAACAATAATACTTGTGTTTTTCCTTGTGTTTTGGCAACATTCTTGAAAGTGTTTAGAGACAATGAATCAATAAGTGCTATAGATAATTAAGTGATATTCCTGTAGAGTAACGAACTGATGATAAATGATTGAATCATAATATTTCACGAAATTACACACTGTTACGGTATCTTCGATAACAATAAATTTAATATAAGGGTGAGTAATTCAGAGCAAATTTTGACATATCAAGGTGTTATTATTTTATACGACTGTATAACTAGGTAGTCAATATTTTAAATATTCGAATATTTACTTATGAAATATTTTGATACTTGATGAAAATATGTTATATTTATTGCCGAAGCAATAAATCTCTGTCTTCAAGCTAAACGTTTCGATGTCATAAAATACAAATACAAACTTTACATGAAGCTAACATTTATTATCAAAGGTAAATAAAATTGATTGTTCACAAAAGTTGCGTTGAAAAGATGAAATCGCTGTACACAACTAAGACACCTACTTCTGTAATATGACAATTAAAAGACTATCAGCGATGCCTTAAGAGTAAAATGGACGTGCAGATGATTCCACTTTACATCAGTAATTACGGTCCTTGTTAAACGTCAAGATATGAAGCCCAGAATTCCTCTAAAGGTCGCACGCGTAAAACCTTTTGCCCTTTCAAAGTACAAGCAATGAAAATTACCCCTCCAACCCCATCATCACCCCTTATCAGCATTGCTTTATCTCCAGCTTTAATCCTGCCGCGTCTGTAGATGAGTTGAAAAAATGAGCTCTCCTGTGGTTTGCATTTTTAAACGTAATTAATAAAGTTTCTACATCAAACGGTTCACCGGATAAAGACTGCAGTTCCCCTGGGAACTTTCCGAATATTAATTTTTGGCACTGACCGTGATTCTGCTGCCAATTCTGTTCCACCGAAAGGCCAAATTTCATTCGATATTTTGCCAGTAATGCACAGTCACTAGTTTGCGACAGGTAATTGTTGTTTTCAAGCGACAAAATCCGCGTACCTAGTAATGGAACTTATCCACTGTCGTCGTTACATTCATCAGGTCTATTTACTTTTCTTTACTGAATCGATGAGATGACTGTTACAATAAATACCTAGATACCTACCAAATAAAATAAGATAACAAGCACAATGGAGAAAATGACTCAGGGATTGACTACTCTGTTAGCATACGTGGAATTTTTAATATCACGATGACGTTTCACTATCTTACATGGCCGCCACCCGCCATATTTAATTTCTAGTCTTTGGCAGACAATTTAAACATGATGTGCCAGTTTGTGTGGATGTAAAAGGAAGCTTCATACAAAGCACATTTTTGTAGGAAACAGATGATCTGAATGGGTGTTTTCTCTGACGTATGTACCTATCTCCTTGAAATCGCTGATGGCAGAAGCCACGTGATCCGTCGTCGTGATTATATTTGGTCGGCTTGACAACTTCTTTTTATATCTCGAAATACGTCACAAGTTTCGTTATATACGAGGATAATTATTGTTTGCGCTTACGCACCGAGTCTGTAAACGACATTAACGATATTTTCTTTAATGTTAATTAAATCGCGAGGGCTTGCTGTTGTTATAGCAGCCAAAAAAGCGAAGGGAAATATAATAATTTAGTTTGTTTGTAAACATGAACGTTTTATGGTTATGGCATCACTTACATTTTCACTCGTAATTTTTATAAAATATTTGGCAAGATCAGATCGTTACTCCAAGAAGTTTCTTACTAAACAACTCAATTCCACCACGCATTATCAAACATTCAGGAGCATTATTGATTAGTGTCTCAGGGCACTGATATTTTTCCGGATATTTTAACGCCTCCGTCTCTCCGGTTTTTAAAATAACTCGGAGAGAAATTAAGCGGGATGTATGCTCCACCAACTGTGTGCCATTTTGAGCGGAAAACAGATGATGTAAGGCTCGGGCTTGAGAGAACATTATTTTCATTAATTTCCTAGCATTAAAACTATCAAATAATAAAGGATTAATGAGGATTTTTGATAAAGAATATGTATAGTGACACTTATAAATTAATGGATACATTTTTGTCTTTGTCAAAACACCAATCCTAAGATGTAGAAAAATTCTTTTGTATGAAAATGAAACCCTATTGTTTCTACAGGATTATTATAAATGGTTTTTATATCTTAGCTGGCTGTGAAATTTGCCACCTACAATACATAGCGTAACGATGCTATCCTAAAGGTCAGTCGATGTGATTACTTGGTTGCCTGAAAATGAGGGGCTACAAGATAATCTAAAAACATTGTAACAAACATAAATAGATACCTTCCTTCCTCGTCTACCGTCTACTATTGTAACGAATAATTAAAATTAAATCACTCTACAACAATTTTGTTTTTTGAACGTAGAACAAAACAAATGTATTGTTTTCTATCCTTCAGATACTTGATTACTTTCATTTATTTAATTGTGTTGTCACATTGTCAGAATATCCTAATATTGCAAAGTCTTTGTCGGTTGTGTTCTAGTCATTCTTTCAATTCTCAACAGCTGAAAAGCTTCCAGTGGTTTTACTTTTGTTTGCACTTCCAATCTGAACAAATCTGTTGAAGATATCTTTAATATGGGTTATCAAAGACGTTTCTTAGTTTAGAAAATTGAGAAAATTTTTATTGTTGCTAAGATAAGAAAGTGTTTAGGTTCATATGTACATAGAATGTTTAGTATTGACTACAGTCCTACTAATGTCCTCTACGAGATAGCCTTGAAAAACTTTTTGCTACCCTAATTTCCTCAGAAAACCTTAACTAACACTTTGAAAACATAAACAATGAAAACTACAAAGTGATAAGTGTGAGGTATCAAATATCGCATTTACAAATCCAGTACAGGCAGCCAGACACTATGTAGAATATCTATATTTAATAATCCTGTAAACTTCGTCCAGCGAGAGATTGGGAGATTTTAAATTGTATTAAATTAACCCAACACTACAAAATCCACTAGAATACATTAATTAGAGCATAATTTCAAGGCAAAAATGTTACTGCTTGAAGGATATATTTCAAATTTTACGTGCGCTAGCTACTCCTTGCTCTACGTAGAATTTAGTGACTTTTATGTCAACCAATCTCTCGCTGGACAAACTATACATAAGTCATCACTGTGCAATCTCGCATTTAAGGTAAAAACAGTCTGACACTTTCGTTCTTTTTAGGAGTAGAGATTTCAATTTTTGCACAATCGTAAATCATCATGACTTGCATTTTTTGAAATACGGTGCGATCAATTAAAAAATAAATCGAGTCGGCGTGTTACCTATGGCAACCCATGCTATAGCATAGGCTCCAAAACAAACTCGATTTATTTTTTAAATGATCGCTCGGTATTATAGGTACATGTTGTAAACGCAGCCAACGGCAACCTCGCAAATAGAGTTAGTTCTCGAAAGAAGTGATTAGGAATAGTTGTTTAAAACTAAATTCTGACTCCCTGTACCGAGTTTTCACGCAAAATGTTTCATATCATTTGTTTCAATATCGTTTCAATTCCTTTTGAATGGAAAATAAATCGTTTTTATCGCAAGTGAAAATTAAAATTTGGTCTGTGGACTTTCGTCACCATTACTAAAAAATCAGAATCCGAATTTTGCACGGAAACTTGGTACATACATGGGACCAAAATTGGATTCGGAACAGGTTTTCTCAATAGCTTTTATGATATGTTCAACATTAAGGAAAATATTGAAAATTGCAGTTGGTTGTTGGTTAAAAAATAAAAAAACAAAACTCAGGCTCTTTTCATCTCTAATGCGACACGCTGTATAATATGACCTTTTTTATATACTCAATTTTTGAATTATAGTGTAATGTTCTATACCAGTGGCTCTTAATGTGTGATACGTGGATTTCCTGTGATGTCCGGAAGAGGGTACGTGAGGGCTTAAATGAATGTTATGATCTTTTACAGTTGCAATAAAAAGAAACTTAAACCTTAAGTTAAGCTCTGAACATGTACCTAAGTTATTTTGGAAAAAAAATTAGAGAAAGGTTAAGAAACACTGTCCTATACAAGAACATTATGTTTTTTAGTTTGTTTAAATTAATTCAAAAGTGTTGATTTCTTTTTAAAAAACGAAATGATTTATTTTATTAAGAAACGAAACAGAATAGGTGTGACATAAATGTTGTAAGTTGTCACCTACTAAAGCAAAATGTATTTGTGGGTTGCTTGTCTATAAATAATTTAAATGTAACAAGAACTATAATTATGTGAAACTCAACCTTCTGGGTTTCTGATATACAAAAATTGTGTTCTGGGTCAATAATTTTTACAATTCTTGTTGTTTTTTTTTAATCTAACTTGTCTCTAAATAATTATGCAGTCTTCGAATATTGTAAAAGTAAAAGTGTGTGTGTGGTATTGAATAAACAAAATGCAATTTCAGGAAGACTCGTATTTTAGAATGTTTTGTTAAAACTTCTTGTGGTACTTGGAGGTAGGTACTGCGAAGAGCGGAGAACATTTGTAATTTCGTTGACTTGTGATCTAATAAATTCGACATCCAAAAGGAAAACATTTCTCAACTTCACCAACAGAATTTTCTCTTGTTTATTGTAAAAAACCCGCCTCCGCTTAGGTAAGAAAAATAAAGAAAATTTCTTTTCTATTTGTCTTCCATATCCCCGTCCCGTGCCGCTAAAACAACACAACTTCGCGTTGTCAACTCTGGGTCGTTTTTTAATGAAAGTTCAAAATGCGGATCATGCACTCGAATAATTCTTCCGGAGGCCATTGTTGTTCGCCGATATTTATCTGTATTTTATGATGGCATTAATTGCAATGTGAATCCGGGGGTCGTTCGGGCTTATAAATCAAACGGGGTGGAAAAAGTTCCGTAATCTCTCGCATTCCCTCCGCCCGCTTCCCGACCAGTTTGAAAAATAGGCCACAAAACGGAAGAAAATCGATTTGGCCTTGGTGAATTTCGGGATGTGATAAACGAGGGTCGATGTCAGGAGATGAGCACAGTAGAGCTTCCCGGCGGGTGAATCGATTCGCTTTGGGCGGCGGCGTTGGCGGCACAAGCACTGGGACTATAGCCTGGGCCAATATGACCCACTTCCCGATTTAACCCCACCCTGAATTCGTTCTAGCCCGGTAATGAAATGCCCAAATACTCGGTTATTAACGCGTCTCTCTTATTCAGGAAAAGATTATCCTTGTTCGAAGTTAAGCCTCTCTGATGGGATTTTTTAAAGGAAAATCTACTGAAATATTGCATGTTAAGAGGATGAATTAAGTGCTGCGATGCATTATTCTCAGAAAACTGTTCATAGAAATTTGTCAGCAATTCAATTTCTGCTGTTGGCGTGAGAATCATCAATATATGTACAGCTGATCCACCACTATTTCGATCAGATACACGAATTTATTACCAAACGACTAGTTTGCAGGTTGTAAAATTGAGAGAAAATATCTCGCAACTCTCTATTCCATCGATCGATATTCGTCGTTAATTATTACCTTATTATGCTTTTCCTTTAACAAAGATCTCTCTGGGTTAGTTTCAGGATTAACTTAACTGAATTTAACCTTATTTAGTTGAAGCAAATTAACCGCAACTACTTTAATCAAGCCAATTTAAATCAAATAATGCTAGTTCATTCAATTTACATTTTATTTTCTATTTAGCTTCGTTTGGAAGTTAATTCCAGATAGTCAGCATAAGATTATAAAGTTTTGTTAATTACTTTTAGTCTAAATTAAAGAAGTTTGAGTAACTTTTAAAATAATTCCAAAGAAATGCGTAATCTCATCAGTCATCACTTTAAAACTCTAACAATGAAATAAATAATAAAGTAAAGAATAAAGAATAAAAATGTAATGCTTACTTTTCAAAAGATTTATCTCTTAGTGTGTTGCTTCTTCAAAGTATTTTTTACACAGACTTCGTGATCATAATGATATGTTTTTGTATATTCGAATAAGAAAAAAATCTGTTTCAATTTTAAAAATCTTGTTACGAAGAAGTAAATATGTATGTATTTACAAACCACAAAAAAATATACTACGTTTTTTATTATTATTTATATTTTTTAAATTAATGTTGATAATAACTTACCATAAACTAAAAAACAAAAAATTGAAGATTGGTCGTGGTGGAAGGATTCATTTAAAAAATTCTATCATTTCAAAATTTAACGCTCATAAAAAATGTTTATGATCTGTTGTTAGTAAGTATACTGTTGCAATTGGTTGAATATTATTAAAAATTACAAATAATCCAAATCTGGTGGTTTACGGAATATATGAAAATGTTTAACTGAACGTGTGCTGTAACACTTACTATTATATAATATTATGAAAGAATAGCCCCTGGAAAATATTCCGGATGAAAGAAATGTAGTAGTGAAAGGAAATATACTTATGGCTTCCGTAATTAGTGCAGATCAAGATTTAGACAATGTTTACGGAAAATATAGCTAATAATAGCTTCCCACATTCATTCATAAAAAAATCGAAACAGTAAAAACAATTCCACAGGTTTTTCATTAGTACATTATCTTTTTTAATCAATTTGTGGTGAAATATAACTATTGTATGTATTGATTAGGTATACCTATTGGTAACAACAAATGCTAACAACAAAATAGTTAGAGTACTGCTTCGTATTTTCCAGTTGTCCTTGGAGTGGGGGAAAAACGATTTCCCGCACGCGGTGTTTTTTACTTTGCGGCAGAAACTAGGATTGACTTGCATTGTAAGGTTGATATTTAATGACGTAGACAGACGGAAACGTCAATTCACTTTAAAGAAAATCGACGTTTCGTCACATTTGCAATTGTAACATTAATTCAGCAAACCCAATAAACACGTATTCTATCAGTTAAGAATACAATCAAAAAAGGTAAGAGTAATAACAGGGCCCTGAAAATAATTATTGTTGTTTTTCAAGTGAAGAGGTAGAATTTGTTCAATATGTGATCGTGGAAGACGCCACCCACGCTTTAAATTTTAATAATCTAGAAATTAGCGCGGAAGGTGCTACCAACCCAATAAGTAAATAAAAAAGTTATTAATGTTAAATTATTTACTTTTTTAATTTTATTTTTGAATATTTTTGAGTTATTCGTTACAAAATAAATTTTAGACGATTTCAAAGCGTTTGCAATCAGAATGATTTAAATATTTTTATTCCACTCTTTTGAACCTATTCTCTTTTCTAAAAATGTATTTTTAATGATCGGACATTGTGTTGTTGTTGCGTTGATAGATTGGACCCTTAATCCAGAACAAAACAGTTGTCCAGGGTCGGGATGGAATTACAGTCAAACGAAATCTACGATAAGATTGTGTTGTCCAACTTCCATGATACTTTAATTGATTTATTGTGTTTTTTTTTCATCAATAATGTTCATAATGATTTATTTCTTTACAAAAGTGTGTAACCTATTCTAGCTTGTAAACTTAAAATCTACACGTGATGTAGACTGATCGATAGTCGTATTTATATATTTGTTCCAGTGTTATTAAGAAAATTACACGTGCATATCGTTCTATTACGATCGGTTTGATTGTCATAACACGACTATTCATAAACTGCGTTATTTCCGCTAGCTTTGAATCGATGTAACCTCAAATAAACTGGTTTTTCATTTTAGCAAAAGTAAAAATGCGGGCGCGTACCCGAATCAACTCATTTCTCACCTTGCTAATTCGGTAACAATTACACAAAGGCGATGCATAAATAAAATTATATTTGCTCGCATGAGCGCCCTTGGGTTATTTTACCGTCGTAATTTAAACCGTGTCATATTTGCAGCATAAAATACAACGTAACACTTTACACATTCGGGCAAACTTGGCCTATTCCTCACAGCTGTAAACAAAACCAGGGATGTTTGTTTGCTGCAGTCATTGTGCAGATATATTATTTTATGAATTAGTGATGGAGGAATTTCTGCTCTTGCAGACATTACCACATCGGGAAATTAAACCGCATCCAACAATTAAGATTAATTTGTTGATAATTTACACAAGATCAACAGCCCTCGAAACACTCGGTCGGGGGGAGTACCGCAGGCGCCATTTTGATGGCCTCGTCAGGAGCTCAACGGACGGCATATTGGGTTGTCTGATTACGAACAAAGTTCATTGCTTGTGGTGTGTGCTGTACGATTACGCTGTACTCAACGGTGCTTATATCTTCATGCGAGAATATTCTTCCGGATTATTAATTTTGCCAACCTACTTATCAAAATTTGACCCATAAATAGTGTTTTCTAACTGTACCACGTGAATTCACCAAGGTCTATTTTAATATTTTTGAAATAAAAATTATGCAACACATTATACATATTGATAAATGTTTTTTAACATCTTAAAGAAAAACGCACATTTCCAGTAAAAATGCAACTGTAGAAATTCAAACAGTAGCGTGTTAAAAGGTTGTTTGCGTGTCAATTTAGACTCCTTGCCTTCGACCTGATATTATTACGTTATTAAAATTTCATGTAATATTTAAATTTCATTTTTCTCAAACAACTACAAAATGCGAATGAAATCAAAATTGCATGTCCGAAGTTCAGAAACCATTAATTACACTCTTATTTATTGGTGTGTACAGCAACTAATGAAAGCTAATTTACGTGGGATTTTAATGAATTTTAATCAACCTCCCAAGCTTATCTAATAAGAAAGTAGATGTGTAAATAAGATTCAATTGTATGTCGAGTAAATTTGTCGATAACAATAATAGAGTATCTACTGTTGATTCAACCTGTTCTAGAACAGTACCATAACCATAGAGAGACTTTAAACGATTATGACAAGACGGCACCATGTTGGAAATTACGGAGCATAATAAAACTAATATCGCTTTGGCTGTTTATGACTATGTAATAGGTTCTTAACAACTGGGTTGCTAGATGTGTTTAATAAAGCGAGGGGCGAGTAAAAAATCAACAAGAAATAGAGATATAATTAATTTCTTTTATGTGGTATATCGGGGTGGTATGTCCTTTCATAAAATCCAAGCCTTCAGGATGACCGGTCCGTCCTGATTACTCGCCTTTTCAACTGAAGCCCAGACATGGTGGTAGCCATTCTGTTAACGGCGTGTTATTGTATCTGGTGGGTTTTTCGAATGGTCGACGTTCCAGTTTCGATAAAATGCTCGGCCGGTTGCACCACTAAGGGCCATCAGTATCATCGAACTGCCTCTGCAACATTTAATTAAACACAATGTTCATGCAGACCGGCTGGTAATTGAGGCGGGAGATTATTGAAGTGTTCTCGGGAATTCGTCGGAGAGTGAAGAGACAAACAGGGAAAGCCGAGAGGTGGTTTTACGTGAGACCGGAGAGTAATTAACGAAAAGAAGATGATAGGCTGGTGGGTGGCTGCATGTTTTAAAAGAGGGAATTTCTGGAACCTTACTGACGGTGGTGGTGGCTGAACGAAGCTGGCACGAGGGCCCGGGGTGTTGTGTTGGCGCTATATCGATTGCTAGACGCGCTACAGGACGAACTCTGACATTTCAACGCCCGATGGTGACGTCAAGGTAGTTCGTGCTCCAGTGCATCCTCCTGCAGGATAACAGGTCATACTTCGCATAGCTTCCTGACGGTTAGACACGTCCCATTGCACCTGCATCGCCGATCGGGCACAAACGCCCACGCGCCGGGCCTAGCTGCTAGCCCGGCCCAGGCCGACTACTGGAACAAGTGGATTATTTTATTACGAAAAAAACACCAATTAAGATAAAGCTCTTAGTCGACAATGGAGAGCTCATCCCTAATTTAGGAGATTCGCGTGAATCCGCAAGGGTCGCCACCGCAGCCTATACTTTTCACCATATGTGTGCCACTGAAAAAGTAATAACGTTTCACACAAATTATTCAGAACGTGGGTAATGTGGATAATAAAAAATTCATGGATTAACGTGGCCTAGATGTTATTATTATGACATTATATCCTTGGTGCGATACTATTTCTGTTCAAACAACATGATTTAGTTTATTTACCTAATATTCTTCCATTTATCTTACGTCTGATTCATATTGTACAGCGATACGGCTCGTTAATTTATTTTTTGCACTAGACTTTAGTTGTGTGAAACGGTAGCACATGACAATTTGTTCAAATAAATAAAGTATTTCCTTGTCGCTCTCACGATCTGTCATGGGATTTTTTATTAAGGTTTAATAATAATTTATACATGAACGAAATAAAATTTAAAACAAGGGTGATAAAAATGGAAATTCTTGAATGAAATAAGTATTTGAAGCGAGACTTGGCACAGTGATTTTATTAGGGGAATCGTCGCGATTCAAAAATTATTTAAAGTACCAGAACAAAGTTCATAATTTATTTGTTTTCTTAGTTTTCTACATTTTTATTTTCAATTTACTTAATGTTAAACTGAGCCAATTTAAGGTATTACTAATAGAAATTGCTAGTTTTAATACATACATACAGGTAATTTTGAAAGTTGTGCAGATATTTTAATCTGTGATAGAACCCCACAGAAGGTAACGATTGAGTATGGAGTCGATAATGTCCTAGACAAATGTTGATATTTAAAATTTACATTTTTTCAAAAAAAGTTTGGGGGCCACTCAATGTTATTAAAAAAAATAAATAAAAAATCATAGTACAATTCAAAATTAAGTCACTTTGAGAAGAACTTCAATTTAAATCACAAATGGCTTTCACCAACACGAAGAAAATCTATATGGTTTAGATCTATGGCGAAGCCCGTGGACATTCAGAACTAGCACAACGTTTCATCAATGGTCCCAGTGCACGAACCATTGTAAACGTTGGGCAGCATCTTCGCGATTTTGAATATTTGGAAATGAATAAACGTGATTTTGGCCGCCAACAAGATCGCATTTTAGTTACAGAAGAAGACATTCCTCACGAAATCCAAGAGCGTCACTTCCAGCAGTCATTTTCGTATGTGTTGGGATTGTTGAAAATCCTTTCGTAGGTCCCTATGTATTATCTCACCGTTTGAATGGAGACGGTTACCTCTAGTAATTCGACAAGAAATGTGGTACCTTCACGATGCTGCACCGCCTCATTATACTTGGCAGGTTAGGGCAAATCGTTAGGTCTTGATGGTCCAGTTTTGTGGCCTGCGAGGTCCGTATGGGGAAATCTGAAGCAACTTGTGTATGCCAGTCCAGTTAATACCATTGAGGAACTTCAGATATGAATTCAAAATGCCACACAGGAAATTCGTCAAAGCAGAATTATTCTGAATCGAGATCGGTTTTCTTGGACACGTTCTACTGAAGCTTGCGTTGCAAACGATGACAAGCATTTGAGCAACTTCTTTGATGTTTCATTTCATGTTTTTACTCACAATTATTAGTCTTTCTATTTTGTTGTTTAAACCTTTGTTGTTTTCTGAATAAGGGTAATTATACAGTTTAGGTCGACAAATCTGACGCATGCGCAAATGAAACTCCGAAATTCCGAAACTGTGAATCTAAAACTGGTTTCAATATATACGGGTCCAGCATGAAGCATTGTCTGTTTTTAGGTACTTTAAATATTTAAAATAAATTGTTGTTAAACAATCTGGTAACATCGCTAGCAAAATCCGCGCGACATTCAATCATTTGCGCATGCGTCAGATTTGTCGACCTAAACTGTATAATTACTTGAATAAGTTTCAGACACTTTACAAATTTTATCAAAAATTCATGATGCAATTCAAAAACCTAAACAATAAAAATCAAGCATAACCTCAAATGACATAAAAACTTTGCTTTTTTTGGTTGGTCATACATCAAAACTGCCCGTCAAATTTGAAATTTTTCAGGGGTTCCCAAACAAACTGATTTCTTTGATTCTCTTATAAACCATTATAATTAATTTGAATTAGGCATGTTGGGTTATTTTGTCTTCTTTTAACACATTCTACCTCAGGTTGAAATATCTGCACAACTTTCAAAGTCACACTGTATATCTATTATTTCATCTCCCGATTTTCATCTTCTGTACGATTACTTTAATTTTTTTTTATTGAAAATGATTCTTTAGATGAACAATATAATATAAAATAAGACACAATACAAACTTCTGTTGCATGTGATGTCTCTGAGAAATTCAGTAAATATATTTCAATTTTTGTTGTTTGATAATAAATAACCTTTATGCTTATTACAAAATATATTTTGTTCTTAAATTGTTTGCTTTAATTAATCCGAAAGTAAACAATTTTAAATTTAATGGTTATAACTTACGAGTACTTATCAAGTTATACCTATTAGAGAATATTTACTGAAAATATATATGAAAATAAAAAATATATTACATATAACAAAATGTTTTGTTGAAATTTTTTACTAAAGCAATTTACTTTTAATATTTCTAAGAAAAATGTCGACGTATAGAAGCCACAATTATGTATTACATTTTTTAAAGTGTTATGAATTCTTGGAAATTTTCTTTATGTTTATCATAAACTACGCGAGTAGGTTGTCTGGAGATTTATTTAAATTTAAATTTAATTTTTTTCTCAATAACAAGCTATAAAGAGGGAATTCTTTCAAAATACCTTTACAGAAAATTAGAGCGAGTCACAAATGCTGTTGTTGTTATCTTTAGCTTATTTTTACCTTTATAAATAAACAAAAACCTAACTTCACTAGTTTTTGAGACATGTAGAAAAAAAATTCACATTAGGAGAGTTCCCTCTATAAGAGTTTCTTTTTTAAGAAATTGTGAAAGAATTGAAAGGATACGACACATGATTAAACACATCAAAGTTGACTGAAGAGTTTTTTTTTTTTGGTTACATATAAAAATTCAATTACAATATGACAATTAACAGTATAACAGTCAATCAACATTGAAAAATATTTACATTTTAATTTTATACTACATTTTATCTAAATCACTAATTACTGCAATATTATTTTCACAGCAATATAACAAAATAGAGATGAATGTCCCAATCCCACATCTAAATGACACATACGAGGATGGTTCATATTTTTTTTTCCCCGAAATGGATGCTAAAGTCTTAAGTCTAAGATAATTTTAATTTTCAACATATCTTGAACTATCCTTGGAAAAAAATCGTTTGTTTATGCCTCGAAGCATTCTTTTTCCTACCTTAAAACTACAGTCGCTGAGGACTAGATCTGGTCCATGAGTCAGTTTCTCCGATATTAAAACCTACATTATGGATAGCAGCCATTAAAAGTCAGTGTCTGTGAATCGGAACATCTCAGTTTCACCGTTTCTTACTCTGTCTACACGGTAAATTGTCAATCAAAAGTGCTCCATAAAATCCCAAAAAACATTCATCAAACGTTTTCTAGTGAGGTGGTTGCAACATTATACAAAATTTTTGAGGAGGTGATGAACTTCACTTGAGCATTTTGACTCAAGGTCATACTGGTCTATTTAAATTTCATACACCGTAACAAATGTTTCAAAAAATTTGTATTAGTGATCAGCTAAGTTCTAAGTTTAAAATCTTTTAAATATCTACAGGGTTATTACAAATGATTGTCCCATCGCAGTTGGCGTTGAAAACCCACACGAATTTTGGATGTGCCGCAGCCTCGCACATTCAACTACGTCACCAACCCCTACTGCGATGGGACAATCATTTATAATGACCCTGTACATTACTCATAACGTCATAGCCTAATGCATACAGTGCATTTTTTTTAACTGTTGCCATAGGGAATTGCATGGTAAAACTTATACCCCCTGTTAACTTTTGTTCTGATGAAAATATTCAAACCATTTTTGGAACAAAGTTTGAAGATTTTTTAAACTATCGGACAGAATACAATTCAATATCCTAAACTGTCGAAAAAGTTGTGAAAAAAATATTTTCTAGCGCGCCGGAATGATAGTAGGTCGAGCGGTCGCCAGAATAGCGTCCCTGTCGGCTCAACCAGCACCTTACCATCTCCACTTTTGACTTTTGTCACTTTCATTTAAAAAATAGCGAGATCTCCTGGAGGCTATGATTAAATTAGCTTTTGGAAGGCAGAACATGTAAACATTTATTAATTAAAAAAAAACAAAACGTTAACGCACAAATAACTCAACAAATTAACAGAAATTATTAAAGGAAATGTTCAGTGTGTTCCTTCGACTGCTAGACAATGTCCCAAGCGATCTTGAAAATTTCTCCGCGTGTTATTCTTGCCCTTAATTCATCCACAGTTTCTGGTTGACCTCTTATGCGTTTTTTTTTAACTGTTGCCGTAGGGAATTGCATGGTAAAAATTATACCCTCTGTTAACTTATCATCCACTGCAGATTTGGTGCAAATCTTTATTTTTGTAATAAATCATTAATACGACTATGTAATGCATACTGTTTGAACAACGAACGACAAACAGTTTTATTTTACTAATTTTACTCTTCAAAGTTGAAATTAATGAACGTAAATAATTTGACAAAAAACGTAGTAGGCGATATGGGAACAAAAATTAGGTTTTATATTTTAATTTATTATTTATTTTAATCATAACCTCGAGGAGATCTCGCTATTTATTTTTTAAATGAAAGTGACAAAAGTCAAAAGTGGAGATGGTCAGGTCTCAGGTGCTAGTTGAGCCGATAGGGACGCTATTCTGGCGGCCGCTCGACGTACTATTATTCCGGCGCGCTTGAAATATTTTTTCACAACTTTTTCGACAGTTTAGGATATTGAATTGTAATCTATCCGATAGTTTAAAAAATCTTCCAACTTTGTTCCAAAAATGGTTTGAATATTTTCATCAGAACAAAAGTTAACAGGGGGTACAAGTTTTACCATGAAATTCCCTATGGCAACAGTTAAAAAAAAAGCACTGTATACATAGTTAATAGTAAGCATTTTATTCTTTCCTAAACAGGACAAACTTTAGCGACTAATTAAAAAAGGAACTAACCCAATTTCACAGATTTCACTGACAAATGTCCATTCGTTAATCATCACTCAACGACTTGTGCGTGCGGCGTACTAAATAACGATCCACCCTCGTACACGGAACTTAGCGACCAATTTAAATGGAGATGTTTGTTCCGTGATTCATTTTTTTAATTTTGAAAACTGAAAGTGTGTTATTACGATAAAATTATTACAAGTTTTATTACATTCAGGACATTACTGCAACAACGCATCAATTGAATAAAGTTACTGTACACATTGTTAAACGAAATACAATCGTTAAAATTTATTTTAATTTCTGTTGGTTCCAACTTCTTGCATGTGCTTTTACGTGGAAAAAAATGCAATCTCCTTATAGCACAATCGCATTAAGTGAAAAACATGAACTCACAAAGTAAAGGATGGACGGCTATATTTAGCAAACCTTTTTCCCGAAGGACTTTCCCCTTAACATACACACGCTAGGATCTTGTTTTGACCTCACATGCCTCCATTAACTCCGTCGTGCATGCACCAACCTGTATTATAATTAATAGTAGCGACATAAAATACCAAGTTTGTCTGCTTTTCTCGCTATCTTCACTACAAAAAGTAGCAAGTCGTATGTGGTTTTTCTATTCTGTTGAGTGGATTTCAAGTTTAAGTCGTTCCAACCGTTCTGCGCGTTATCCTTTCATTTTTATTGAATAAAAGTCTACGGTCACAGAACTAATAATAACCCTCTCCTTCTCCAGTCTCACCTCATTAACCTTATCCACGTTGTCAGCGGTGGTCGATGTCGACAGGCGTGCAATCACACTTGCTGAGTTATTTTAAAACATTTCTATTTATTCGCATTTTTGCATGGTAGCCGACGCAGGAAAATAGAATAGCATGCACCTGCCTCGACCATCTTTAATAACATCCCGTAAAAATTATTTACCCTCTCTTTACGAAAATATCGCTGATATTTAAAGAAAAGTAAATTAAGGAAACAAGATGCCGAGGGCTGAAACATGTTTTAATAAAAATTTTAAACGTACACGTCCTACCCGCGAGGCCCCTTTTAATGAACCGCTCTCGCTCTCTTTTCAGATCATTTCACAAAATATGCGAATTAGGTGTACAATTAAAATAAAGACAGAGATTTACCTAAACAGTTTATTCTAAAGAAATGAGTTACTTGTATGTTTGAACACGAAACTGCATTACCTCCATTAGGTGGTTTCAAAAAGTAGATCCGGTAGCTCTCCTCCTTAATTATTAGTTAGTTCAGTTTGCCCTGATGGCGCATAAAAATGGTTTCATTAAGTTAATGGAGTGCGTCAGCACTTCTTGTTAAACGGGCGAAATTAAGGAAAAACTACACAAAGCGTGTGATTAACAAGGAAAAAACAAACACATTACGTGTGGTTTTAATTAAATAGGATTATTAGCAGGAGGACATCAATTTTCAAAGGCGGCGACTGTGAGGGCGTTTTGTCGATTATTATCACAATGTAATTAAAGTAGAAGTTGGCTAAAGGATGGCGAGTATTGATCCTGCCCGGACTTTATCCTTTATCTTAACTCTTATATCAATATTTGCGGGCGAATCGGCTAGATTCAGTCTAGATGTAAATTTAGATAATTTTCCGAAATTTCCTAGTTCGTGATGTTACCTTTCAAAGAACCAAATTGGGTCATTTCGAATCCCTGCAAAACCAGCAAAATTGATTCACATTGAAAACGTTACACAGCGATTTAACGAAGGAACGCCATTTTGTATAAACCGAGCATCAAATATTTACCACTAATTACAGCCCCGAATGACAAGCACCATCGAGAGATTCAGTCAAATCTGCAACTTGCAACTGAATCTCATCTACGAAAATCCCATTGGAAAAACAGTCTATTTATAGACCATCTGAATTTAAATTTTAAAGCGTTCGTGTTCTCCGCCAATTAATCACACCACGGTTAAAAATAATTACGACACTGAAATTATTACGCGCAAAATTTTTCTCTTTACCATCTCAGGATTGCTAAATTACCGGACAACTCGATAGCTCACGCTCAGCCGAGTCGATCGTGCCCAGGATCTGAACTTTTCACTTTTGACCTTATAAAATCTAATCCCTGGGCCATTTTGCTAACGCAGATTGACACAAAACGTGCCGTCTCTAATCATATCCCGCCTATTTTTCACCCTTGAGGAGTACTCTCAGATAACGAGTCCAATTTTCACAGAAATCACACCCACATATTGGAAAAGTGGGGATAATTGTGCTTTCGGATGCATCTGGATCTGCAACCGCACGATATGTCGGGAAATTGTCAAGCACACTTTTGCGCAATTGATTTATATTATCGCAGCGACCGATTCTAGCCCACAAAATTCATTCGACCTACAAGTTTCCTAAAGGAAAACTGGCAAGCCGGAAATATTCCCTTCAATTAAATTTTCCATGAATGGTGGATGCGCCGGGATACGGCTTCATTAATTTTTCAAGCGGTTACACATTATTAATGAGCCGCTCACAAATTCTAAAATCGCATTAATTATGTCCGAGAATAACACTTGGTCGCATATTGCTTCACGTCTAAAAATGGTGGATGCGCCGGGTTCATTTTACATGTGACGAGTGGGAGGTCTATCTAAGCCTGCGGATTCATTTATTTGGATGGTGGTTTGTTCAACCCCACAGAAAGGTTATGAATAATGTAATAATCGTAAACAACGCAAAAATGTAATTGAATTTCTTTCCCTTTTCCTTTCGCAACAAACACCTCCTAGCAAATTATTTATAGCAACAATACAATCCTACATTTATGTTATTGATTATTGACTGCTTCAGTTTTCTGATTGGACGTTTGGTTTGTAATTTCGTAAAGCGACACAAAAATCAAGACTTTAATATTTATGAAATTACAAGTTATACCAATGAATCCGGCATATCTGAATAGGCAATAGAAATGATTGGTGATTGGTCTTCCTCTCTCTTTCTCTTTTTCTTTTATCAATAATATCAATACTGAATTTTTTTCTTGGTGTGGTGGGTAATTTAGGGTGCGCTTTATTTTAAGGCGATATTTATTGACAGGGGTCATTAATAATCACGTCACTCCCACTGAACATCGATCTGGTACAACATTAATAAAGCTTTGGGTTCGTAGATTTGCTTCTAATCCTTACAGCAAAAGCGATTCAAATTCGATAGTTGTTATTCAGCTCGTGACAGGGCTTAGGTCGTGTACGCCTCTCAAGATTATGTTACGAATCATTTATGTTACACATCCAAAAATTTTGTATATTAAATGAAAATGTTTAATGTCGGCATAAAAATATTCCTGTTTTTGTGGCACTGATGAATGCAAACTTAGGACTCTAACAAAATAAAGATTGAGAGGAAAAATAGAAATCATCAAGGAAAAAGAAAAATATTATTAAAGTCTGTGTGTGTTTCAAAAGGAAACTTTCTCGACGGTCTTTGATAGATGATGGAAAAACAGACGTTTCATTTATGTTTATTATCTTGTTCTTTCACTTAAATTGATGTCTTCTAGCGAGGTGTCTCATTAGAGAAAGGTTTGCGTCAAAGAAGTAACCCCGTTTCGTGACATAATAAAATTACGGTTCGATAATTATAAAAAATGACATTATGGGAAAGAGTTAATCGAACTCAAGTGTAAAACTTCAAATTCGGTTTTCCGGTTTGTTTTAATTGAGATCAAAAGTAATTGGATTATGTTTTCCCACTCACGACGGCAACTTTCCGACCGGGTGCTGAGTTGACACTTCATCTGTCAGAAAATTGCGATATTTATCACGAACCAATTTTCGAGAAACATTTTTTAAACTGATCGTAACGAAAGCAAAAACTGCATATAAATCGAGGAGTTCATCCCACGGCTTCATGTTTATCTGTCATAAATTTTTCAAACATATTATACCTAATACGGTGAAAGCTTTTAAGCTCAATTCTCATATATCACCAGAGAAGACGTTATTATTCTAATTGTTATTATTTTATCGATGTTGGCGTGTGAGAAGATTGGCACGGAGATTATAACGATTGTACTCGTATTTCATTCCATTTCACTAAATGATCTGGGTTAACTTAAATCAAACCTTATTCAATAATTCTTTTATTTAACGCTATGCACTGCATAGATTGCATACAGAGTGATTTTGAAAGTTGTGCAGATATTTTAACCTGTGATAGAACCCCACAAAAGGTAACGATTGAACCAATACTGCCTTATACAAAAACTGCCCGCCAAATTTGAAAATTTTCAGCGGTTCCCAAACAAACTGATTTCTTTTATTCTCTTCTAAACCATTAACAATTGTGTAAGGCAAGTTGAGTTATTTTGCCTAATTTTAACACGTACTACCTCAGGTTAAAATATCTACACAACTTTCAAAATAACACTGCATGTTCCAGATGTTCATATTCTTCTCGAGATATATTTTATTTATTAAATATATGCCAGTTCTACTTAGCATAACTAAAAACTTTCATAAAAAAGAATTCTTGGTCGTGGAATAAACAATTTTGACATTTTAATAGGAATGATTTAATCATCAGCGGTATGAATATCGGTTTTAGTTAGTACAAGCGATTTTAGGGGCTGAAATAAGTGCGACTGTGCTATTGTTATCTCAATCATGAATTAACCCTTTAAATCCCAAGACTGGAAATTGCGGAGTGCTCCCGGTTTGAAACCCGAGGTCTGATGGTGGGCTATTATTAAAGCATGAAAAGACTAAAGATATTGTCACGACAGTAAAAAATCGTGACGTAAGTGGGTGAAGTGGCGGCGGCGGTGGTGGTAGAATTTAGCCCAAGTTTTGACCCTTTATGTTATAGTGGGTCGAGGTCAGGGCTGGCCTGGCCCGGTCGATGGAGCTGTGCGCGCACGAGCGCCTTTCCTTCGCTATTGCGGATGAATCTACCCCAATATACTTTACCCATCGAAATCGTACAACACTATTAAATTACACCCCCATCTCCGCTGCTTCGCACCGGCGATGATTATCTGCTGGGCCCGAAAAGATAATATCTTGCGGGTCTGCTTCGAAAGCACTTTTTCAACCAAGCCGATAAAGAAGAACTGGAAAAATATTTTTTTAATTCGAATGCACAAGTCGGTCGACAGAGCTGCCGACAAAAAGTTGGCAGTGTTTACATAATGTTCGCCCCAAAGGAGTCGAATCTTGCAAACTAGAACTCGATCAATCAATAAATTGTGTAGGAAGGCTTCATTTATTTTCATTCATTTTTAAATTCCGAACGTCTTTGTACTGTCAGTCTTGCTTTGATGAAATTCCCGTTTCAGCTCAAAATGGTAATTTTTTACAAGCTTCTGTTCACAGGGGAACTGTCGTTTATAATTTACGCCAACCTTCAGGTGATTACAGGATTTGTAATGGCTTTGTCTATTTTTAGCTGGCGTGTTAGTTTTAACGATTTTTTACACTATATGTCCTACTCCCCCATAACGTGCCTTTCCTTATTAATGTTAATTCGTCCAAAAATCAACTTAAGTGTCGTTAATGGTTTTCCTACCCATTTTATTTCGCAAAAAACAAAAACAATATCTTCCCTCTTTCTCTGTTGAACTCGTACACATTCAAGTGTTATCTCGGTGCTAATCTAAAGCCGTGTTCTGGTCCTAGACATCTGTCTCCACACATGGGCGGCATGTCGGTTCATCTCTTCCTTTTTATTAAACCCACACATTCCGATTTTCCAGGAGAATTCACCTTTACTTCCTAGCTTGACGGGTTAGATGGATTTGATCCATTATAACGTTTTTCTTGTGCTTTTTGAGCTGATCCAAATTATAATACTAAGAGTTCTTCTACAATTCGCTAGACTGTGCTGTTTTTGATCTTTGTCCGTCATTGATCGTAAAAATGTCCACGCTTTAGCTCGATGATCTCTGGAATGGCTCTTCCATTGTTTCAATTATCTCTTTAACCTCTCCTTTTAAAGCATAAAACCTTTGAAATCTCTTCTATTATACCGCTAATTCTGGTCTCTTTAACTTGGCTTTATTTTCTAAATTCCGGTTATTTTCTAAAATTGCTTAACGAATTATTTAATGTTATGTTTTCGTTTAGAGCTTTTTCTACCGCAGTTAGTAAAACTTTAAACGTGGACGGTAAAAAAATAAGTTGCATATTCAGTTCTGTACAGGGTATTTCACGAGTGATAATGAGCCCGAAATGAAATTAAATTAATTAAAATATCAATTGCAAATGTATTGTGGGTTGCATTTTCAATTCCGTCGGGCTCATTATCACAACACTATTATTATTCTTTTTATCATCTGTTATTGTTATTCGCACTATTAATTTTTTTTGCTATCCTATTTAGGCTTTGAATAATTTATTCACTTGTTTTAGTTGCTCTAACCAAGTCAACTTGATTTTCAAAATCAAAAACGTTTCCTTAAAACCTGTTAATTTTTTTAAAACTTACAAGCTGACAAAAGTGTCTTCTTTCATAATCTATTAGTAAAAAAAATTGGGTGTCATTAAAAATTTTTAAATGGAGATGTTGGGTGCGCCTCAGGCTGAATAATGACTCTAAACTGGGTTATGTCTTCATGCATACTGACTCAGATGCAAAAATTTCAAATTTGCAACTTTAATCAAAAATAAACCCACCCGCGCTTTACAGCGAACACCCGGTACATATTAGGGTGTCCCAAAATTCGCCAGACAATTCAATGGTATGCTGTTTAACTTTAAGATCAGGAGAAAAATGTTAATTAGCTTAGCTTTATAGACTAATGGAATAACAATTTTGAAGAGTTATAAACCAATTTACTATGCCATTTACAGCATTTTCAACAAATAACATTGTGTCGATTTTACCTGAAAAAAGATTTGATAACATTGCATATGAATTCAGTATAAATTATTTCAACATAATAACTCAAGATCAAAATTAGTTACAATATATACTGCTTGTCAAAGAACATCTTGCTGTCAATATGGTCTTACCTTACTTTCTGTTCCCATTTGTATTTTCAGTTCTTTCCTTTGTCTCTACTTATTATTTCTATTCTTGTTTGTAATTTTGTTCAAGTTTTATGGTTCTTTTTTCTTTAGTAAAAATTTTCTGAAACAATGAGTATGTGAACATGCATTTGCTACCGGCGCTGTTACCGTTTTTACGTGACAGGTATATTCATCAAGAAGACGTCCCAGAATTGCAGTTTTTAAAAGACTAGACTGAAGAATAAGAAAACATGAAACGTACCACCCGCGGGTGCATCCATCGGAATAGAAGTCCTCTAAGAACTCTCTAGAATTAGATGACGAAATGCTTTACTTTTTGCGTTTTCTATAAAACGTTACCTAACTAAAACATGTAGATGTAATTATTAGAGTAGCTCTCAATAATATGAAAATTTATCCTCAAAATTAGCATTGAAGATTGTAAACGCATCACTCGTTATAATATAGTCTACAGAGTAAAAACACAAACAACGCAAAAAGTGATGTTAGATTTAAACAGCTGATCCGTGATCTGTAATCCGTGGTGCGTTCACAGTTGACCCTTCAATGCCAACTTTGAGGAGAAATGAACACCGATATAATAAACCGTGGATTTCATGTATCTAATAAAATAAAATTTCAAATTACTGAAATGCTATTTTGAATTAATAATATATTCTTACAATTAGATTGTAGGTAGAAGAAAGAAAATTGAAGTGAAATTATAATAATTAACTTTTAAATCTATTTTGAGAGTACTCGTTTCTAAAATATTAAAACTGTTTCTGTAGTGATAACAAGCCAAACAACTTAAAATTTTAATTGCGAAAGTTTCAGTTTATAACTTTCTGCAAAGTTTGTACATTAAAGTTACGGAAGTTTATCAATTTGCTAATATTTAAATATTTTTTATAATAATGTCATTTTAGATTATGTACTATAAAAGTTTGTTATCACATTAAAACTTTCACTGAACTAGATATTCGGATGGGACAGAATAAGGTTGAAATTGTGGAAATCGCGATGTGTTCCTTTCGACCCCAAATTCCGGATCTCGGTAAGTTTCAGATGTAATTATTATTTAACGAAATTTAAAAAAGTTTCCGACGGAATGTTGGGCTTTTTCGGTGGAATAAATCCACCAGCTAGCGTTCGGTTAGTCATAAAAGTTGAAAAATATATCAACGGTCCTATGTTGGAGAGTCAGAACTTTAATGCTCTGGTGGAAAATCGATCTTCTTTATTAAGGACTTTTCACTACATTTTTCATTCGTTTATTATGTAGCTGTCCGTATAAATGCAAAAGTTCTCGAGTATAATACATGGATCGATGTGCATTATCGTCTCCATTAATAAATTTTGAATTGAAAGAATAATTACGCCGCTATTATCCTGAAACCCCTCTAAAATCAAATATTGGAAATTTCCACGCAGTACGAAACAATTTTTATCTTTTGTATGCAGGTGTTTGGAATTGCCCCCTGATGAGTATTTCACAGGCCGTCTGGAGGTTTGTAACGTTCGTTGTAGTCTAAAATAACAAGCTCTGAAATACAATTCCCGCAATTTCAATACCAGTAGGAGTTTCAGATGTAAATTAGGACGCTCTTTCTTTGATTAAAAAAGCGATACATTGTGTAATTTTATATTATCGTAGTGTTTATTTTGTGGTATTTTTATATGTATACGTCGGAATCGCATTAAGAATATAGAAGTAGAAAAAACTTGTACATGTCAGAGGTAGATCGTTATCAAACACGCAACTTCGACACAATTTCCGTCCCATTCATACTGAAAACATACTTTTCAGGATTCAGGTATTATATTATGAAGATTCATTGAAAGCAACTTGTCCAGCAAACTTCCACGTCCAGCCAATATCGACTCCTTTGTGGAAGCTGCTGACGTCAACGCCGCCACACACAATCAAACGTCATTAGGTGGCAAATCGGTATTGACAAAACCAAGTTCGCATCCATCTTTAACTGCATTTTATTCTCTCTTTGCAACGTATCTACGAAGAAATGCCGTAATGACTGAAAATGTGTCGCGAAAGCTTTAATTCTCTGGGGCCCGACTGTGATCACAATTCGATTTTAAATCCTTCTTCACTAACGGAAAAGAAAATAAAAGTGTTTCTCTGAAATTGCGCTCGTAATTCATTCCATTTCAAGAAATTGGAGCATTATCGAAACGGAGTTTTCAAATTTCGGGTCTCGCAACAAACTCGAGGGGAAATCTCGTTATTCAAGTACAACCGCCAAATTAGGTATTCAAAATTTTTTAAAAGAGCCACAATTTCATTCTTGCGTCGTCGCTTCCTGTAAAAATTAATAATTACAGTTTTTATTATGCAGGTGGTGTGAACCCAGGTTTTGTATTAAAGTGGAAGGTCGCGTGAAAGTTGTGATTAATTTTTGGTGGCGAGGTACTGAAAGTAAATTAGAACGAAATATGTATAACATACAAACGAAAACTTTAAATTAATTTTGAGACATTGAAATTACAACTCAGATTTACCTTTATAGCATTGTAACTAGTCTGAATGTAGCATTTAAGCACCCGTAATTGCGACCGTAAACGTGCACGTAAAGTAATGGCAACGTATATTAGTGGATGCACGTAGAAGTCTCCGTACCTCAAGAGGCTGATATTATAATTTTAGTCTCGTATTACTCTACACGAAATAAAAATCTTGAAATTAAACCAAATGAAAATGATTAATTATGTACAAGAAGCTTCAATTTATTCTCGTCCCTTAAAGTTCTAATTAAAATGTTTCTTCATAAGTACCTAATTGGTTTTCCATATTTTGTTTGAACTATCAGTTCATCTGTCAATCATGAAGAGTAGTTAATAAAGTGGGAATAGTATATTACACATATAAGTGATGAAAGTGCCTGATTTTTCAACGAGCAATATATGATATACTCTCGAGCGCCAGCGAGTGAGGATAGTATTGCGAGTTGAAAAATCGCACTTTGATCACGAATTGTGTATACTATTTTTTCCAACATCGCTTATGAAAATGAGTCTCAATTTTAAATTTCTTTATAATTATTTTACTACCCTATTTTTTGAATTTTCCGGATCTGGAGTTTCAATTAATGCAATTAACAGTGTTTTAAATTTTTATATTAATAAGTATTTGCTTTTGTTACCGTTAACGTATGGCGTAGCTCATCAGGTATGAAATATTTCGTCAAACAGGAAGTGTAGGGCGAAAGAGTGGAACAGTTGAAAGTTTGAAAGAGAGAGAAATAAAATAAATTGAAAACAGCAGTTGTCAGTTATCACAACAAATGAATTAGGTTACTCAGAAGGATTAGTCAACAAAAAAACGACTTACATTTGGAAAAGAAAGAAAGAACAACGGCTTGCTTGACCACAAATTTATTTGAACACTCGTTAGCTGCAGTTAGCGATGTTGGAAAACATTTTTTCCATCGTCGATTATGAAAATGATACTTTCATCATCCAATTTAGTGACGAAAATAGGCGTTTCCATCACTAGTGAGGAAAATGGAGAAAGTAAACTCACTAGTGAGGAAAATTTATTTAACAATCTACTACATTAATAAACTACTACCTACTTATTAATATAAAAATTTAAAACACTTTTATTTGGATTAATTGAAACTCCAGATCCGGAAGATTCAAAAAATAGGGGAGTAAAATAATTATACAAAAATTTAAAATTGAACTCATTTTCATAAGCGACGTTGGAAAAAATAGTATACGCAATTCGTGATCAAAGTGCGATTTTTCAAATCGCAATACTATCCTCACTCGCTGGCGCTCGAGAGTATATCGTCGCCTGAATGTAAGAACTAGGTAACTTTAACTAAAATAAAGTCCTACAAAGGAAGATCGAGTTAATTCATTTAAATCTATTGTTTCCAGATCATTTCTAAGACCTACATAATAATGTTTTTGCTAATTTCTTAAAACTGTATAAAACAAGTTACCGTGTTCTTACATTCAGGCGGCGATATCATGTATTGCTCTTTGAAAAATCACTTATACAGGGTGTTAGGTAAATGTCCTGCCAAACTTTAACCGCGAGCTACTGGCTTTATGTAGACCTCGGAAAAAATATTTAAAAAATTCTATGTCAAAAAATAAATTGACATTTAATTTTTGAGGTAAAATTTTTTTTAACTGCTTTTAGTCTTCTACGTTGTCCCACAACCTCGTAGGTAAAATTTCGGCATATTTTTAAAATACACCCTGTATATCATATTTTATAAAACGTACGCCAATGCGAAGTAACCTCTAGGAAATATGCTTTAAAACAAGAAAACCGCATTGGTGTACGTTTTATAAAATATGATATACAAGGTGTCTTTTAAAAATGTGCCGAAATTTTACCTAGACAACGTAGAAGACTAAAAGCAGTTAAAAAAATTGTACCTCAAAAATTAAATGTCAATTTATTTTTTGACAGAATTTTTTAAATATTTTATTTTTATTTTTGTTTAAATACTTTACTTATGTTGACAGTTTTCATCTCCTAATTATGACGTCATCAATATACACTGACCGGCACAAAAAACGACTCATTATGATTTCTTCAACAAATGATCTTGAAATTATATTTGTGCTTATTTTTTTTTTTTATTATAGTTAAATTGGGAGATTTTCAATGATCGGGAGTGCTATGGTCACCATGGCAACCGAATTGTTTTGTTTAAATAATTTATTAGAAAATTTGCGCTACTTACTTTCATGTTGTTTTTGTCGGTTGATTTACGTGTTAAAAGATTTAATTTAAAAATACGAGATACCCATTCAAAATGCTGTTCAAATTTTGGCAATTTTTCATATTTTTCAGTGTCAGTGTCGCTTTGATGTTTCTCTGTAGTATGTATCGCGCGTTCAAATGAAATCCTGAGCTGAGTAGGCGTTGGGAAAATTAAACTGTTTTGAACAGTGTAAAGTTTGAATTTTCCGCCGTTTGACACGAATGAGGAATGACATTTGTTTATGATGTTTAATCGGGACATAATTGAATTGTTTGTTTTCAGCAAAGGGTGCCCTTAGATATTTGCTTCGAGAATAGGAATCGTTACCTTATTCTATTTTTAATGTAAAACATTGCAAAGAAAGAAAAAAAGAAAGATTTTTGGGCTCTAAATTTTAGGTTAGCTGTCAACATGCTCCAATTAATCTACGCTTTAAAAAATCACAACAATTGACGGTTTCCAACGCCTTCCCAGCCCAGGATTTCATTTGAACGCGCGATACTATAAATATATTTCAATACTGGGTGCCTCAAAATTCACAGAACAACTCAGTGGGGCACTGACAACTTACTCATGTTAGCAAATTATGAGAAACTGGCCCATAGATTGTTTTAATTATAAACATTCTATGGGCCAGTTTATAGAAAGAGAATTAAATATTTAATTCGAATTAAATGTTAATGTGCGATTAACCCATGAATCCGAAACTTCGATTGGTTCAATCTGATCACGTGTTCAGTTAATCTCGCATTTGATTGCGATTAACTTAATTTCGCTTCTGTAAACTGGCCCTATATCTTTTAAATATTTTAATGACTACTTAACGTACTGCTAAGCCGTTCGGCGAATTTTGGGGCACCCAGTGTCTCACCAACGTTAACCTATATGTGACACAGCCGTAACTAAACGATGCAAATTGTATGCAGTTTTATTTGTCCATCGACTGTACCAATTTTTTTCACTCATCGTTTACGAAGGTTTATCACTTATCAGAAAGAGAAGAAAAAAAGTGGGAGTTGTCATTTAAAAAAAATATTGAGGACGTCATAATTAGGAGAAAAGCTGTCAACATAAGTTAAGTACTGAAGAGTATACACTTTTTAAAAACAAAGTTGACCTATTCGAGGATTTTTCTCAGAAATTAGTACTTATAGTTTTATCGAATTTATTCGGAACTTTACGAACGCATTGTACCTAGATGTATGTTTTTGCAATACTATCATCATTTTGATTTTCTAGCCATTAAATTGTCAAATGTATTTCTGGTTTCATTATTATAGTCATTACGCATTGCTTCTTATTATTATCATCCATTTCTGCGATATCATAACGTTTTAATCGTTGATGGTCTTTTAGATTAGTTATCGATTACCCGACGATATTTTTAGGCAAGAATAGATTATTTTCTTTCTTATTCTGTATCAGGCTCTGAAAGTTTTCATTGAAACGAGTGTAATAAATTAATTTATCTGCGATCGTGTCAAAAGTAGGCACTTTTTGCACTAAAAATCGTTGTCAAAGTTGACGGTTAGTAAACTGACGGATTACTGCCATAAAACTTTTAGTGCACGCTTTTATGCCACAGAACTGTCAGAATACAACAATACAATTTGTTCCTTGTTGGAAACATTATTTAGAAATAGGTTGCTAAACGACGTGGTTCTCAAACGACTTTGGTTATTCATAAAATACAGGATGTTTCTGAAATAGGTGCATTAATTTTAACTGGTAATAGAACTCGTCAAAAGGAACAACTTTTCTATGTACCATTTTGCCGAAAAACGATGTTTAATTCAAAAAAAAAATTGGAAAGATTTTTCACTAAAATAGCCCTACGCCACTAAATACTGGAATGGCTAATTGAGATCAGCGCTAATATGAAAAAAACATCCATTTTCATCCAGAAAACGTGTTTTAACGCCGAAATCGAAATTCAAATAAATCTACCCGTATAGCAAAAAATCCACTTCGTAAGAATCTGGTTGTTTCACGTTTTTAGATAGCTCAGTTTTGGAGATACATATAAACGGTTTTAGGAAAATCTTTCCTAGTTTTTTAAGCCATTACGCAACGTTTTTCGCCAAAATGGCAGAGAGAAAAGTTGTTCCTTTTGATGAGTTCTATTACCAGTTAAAATTAATGCACTTATTTCAGAAACACCCTGTATTGAATCAATAATAATTATTTTATGCAAATTTATGTTGAAACCGGTGCGATGATCTCACGATAGTAGATAAAATGTTGTAAGACATAAGTACGTGTAAAAAGTTCCTTTGTTGCACTCACATCTTTTAAAATACTCCCTCGTACCTCGGTCGTATTTTAAACCCGTCCGTGCAATAAAGGATAACTTTTTACTTTTATATCTTAAATAACTATTAATATGATACTAAAATTAAAAACTGCTTAAATATAATTTTTCAAAAATTAAAAGAAAGGGTGTTTTTTTTAAATTTGGCGTTGAAGTTGGCGTTGGAGAGTCGATTGAGAACGCACCACTTGTGTAAAAGCGTAAGATTTAAACAGCTGATCCGTGATCTGTTATCCGTATATATATATATATATATATTCACAATCAACTCTTCAACGCCAACTTCAACGCCAAATTTAAAAAAACACCCCTTACTTATTACTACTAAAGTTTGTCCAGCGAGAACGTAGTACCTAGGGCACGTGAAATCTGAAATATATCGTTCAAGCAGTAACATTTTTCCCTGAAATTATGCTCTAATAAATTTATTCTAGTGCATTTTGAAGTGTTGGATTAATTTAATACAATGTATAATCTCCCAATCTCTCGCTGACGAAGTACACTAATGTTTTCGAAAAAAAACTGCACTTAAAGAAATATATTTATAGGTTAGATACTTCATTCGACTTGAACAACCTGCTTTTGGTTGTATAAGAACTTTACAGATAACAATATAAAAAAAATACAAAATAGTATATTATGTTATGAGGAGCAAAAATGAGGTTTTATGTGCTGCGGCTGGTAGATTGGCTGCCGAACGCAGTGAGGCAGACAAACCAGCCAAAGCACATAAAACCATTTTTGCTCCGAATAACATATACAGTGCATTTTTTTAAACTGTTGCCATAGGGAATTGCATGGTAAAACTTATACCCCCTGTTAACTTTTGTTCTGATGAAAATATTCAAACCATTTTTGGAACAAAGTTGGAAGATTTTTTAAACTATCGGATAGATTACAATTCAATATCCTAAACTGTCGAAAAAGTTGTGAAAAAAATATTTGTACCACGCCGGAATAATAGTACGTCGAGCGGCCGCCAGAATAGCGTCCTTGTCGGCTCAACCAGCAACTGCCTATCCCCACTTTTGATTTTTGTCAGTTTCATTTAAAAAATAAAGAGCGAGATCTTCTGGTGGCTATGAATGCTATGATTAAATTTCTTTATAAAAAAAAACAAAACGTAAAAACGTTAACGCACAAATAATTCAACAAATAAACAGAAATTATCAAAGGAATTGTTCGAAATGTTTTTCTTCGACTATTTTGTAAATGTCGCACTGTAATGGAATTTGGTCAGGTGCTGGTTGAGCCGACAGGGACGCTATTCTGGCGGCCGCTCGACGTACTATTATTCCGGCGCGCTTTAAATTTTTTCACAACTTTTTCGACAGTTTAGGATATTGAATTGTAAACTATCCGATAGTTTAAAAAATCTTCTAACTTTGTTCCAAAAATGGTTTCAATATTTTCATCAGAACAAAAGTTAACAGGGGGTATAAATTTTACCATGCAATTCCCTATGGCAACAGTTAAAAAAAATGCACTGTACTATTTTTTCTTCAAACCTTCATAACAAATTATTTAAGACATGTTAAGAAACCAGGTAGGAATTTCAAATGATTTAGCTAGTTTACTTTACTGCCGCTCATCAGCTCATCAATAAAACTGTAAGTATTAATTTCTGAGAAAAATCCTTGAAGCGGTCAACTTTGTTTTTAAAAAGTACTTTACTTATGTTGACAGCTTTCATCTCCTAATTATGACGTCATTAATGATTTTGATTTAATTTTTTTAAATAAACAACAAAAGCAAGCATATCTTTTAGATATAGCTGTTCCAAATTCACATAATACAGAGTGTCTATAAAAGAACATATATCAAGAGTCCTGTGGAACTCGAATACATTTGATTTTTGCCGCTTTGTAGCATATTGTGTTACCAAATAAAAAAAAAACATAGGTTATGTAACTCCATTAATGACAGGTTCTTTTATTTTTACAATAAAAGTAATTAAACGCCTTCATGAAGCAGCAATCCACACTCCAACCTTTGTAGGATGCAATCGGGTTTCTACAAATGCATGTGGATTTTCTGAACTCCATATTCTATAGTTTTGTGCTTCGTCCAAGAAAAAATACTGACGCCTAATAAATTGCAAGCAAAGTTAAAAAATTAAATGGTTTAATTCAAATTCATTATTAGGAACCTGCCATCATTCAAATTGTTCAAAAACCAATTGCAGTATCCTAAGCGCCCTTCAGAATCACCTGGTCGAAGTTCTTGAAGTGTTGTTATTTTGTGTGAATAGAAGTTCAGGTTTTTTCTAACAATTTTCTGACAAGTAGAGAGTGGTACATCAGCCTGAAGTAATAACTTCCTGAGGGTTTTTTTTGAACTTTGTTCCATTCGTTGGAGTAAATCTTCAACAATTTCTTCATTCACTGGCGCTCTTCCTACACTTTTATCTTTTTCAACAGTTGCCACAAATCTATCCACAATCCTTCTAATGTGTGGAATTAATTTGCTTCCACGATGTTGTCATTTGGAAAATTTGCGAAAAATTCTTCCTTGCGAGCGTCTATAGAATAAATCCACTTTCCATTCTGCAGGGTACCATTTCGGTAATGAAGATATTTTGCTCTAACGATAAAACCATTGCCTTTTACTAAAAAGATTGCTTATTACTTACTGGAAACATACGAAAATAAATGTCTTACCTTCGCTACGTCCTAACTTGTTTTTGGTATTCATAGTTCCCACTTATGCGGAAAAACGTTTTACTCTTGATAAAGACTGTTGAAGAAAATCACAAGCAAAACAACTAAGACGCCGAACTCACAAACCGACGCTAAGATTTAATTATTAATAATTTGACATTTGTCATTTGACATCTAATTTGCCAGCTTCAACTATTCGACATAGTTCTGCCAAAAAAAATATAGAGCCGCACAATTCCACAGGTCTCTTGATATACACTTGCGAGCAAAGAAATCGACCCACCCACACATACAAATTTGAATGCATTTTTTTTTCAGTGGACAGGAATCAGATTGAAACAAATCATATGTCGTTTGAAAGACTGTTTCTTAACGTTTTCAATGAGCCTATATTCTCTGATAATTGGTTATGTCTTCTCAAGTATAGCGCTTTAAAATGAAATTAAACAAGTCTATAGCAACAATTCTTTAATTTTAGTACCGCGTATTACCTCCCCCCGATTTAACAACAGCTTGCCTTGCATGCGATTGGGCATTGACCTAATCAAATTTACTATTCTTTCTTGTGGAATGTTATGCCACTCTTCTTCCACTGCAACCATCATCAGTTCTGGAATGGACGTAGCAACAGGAACTCTGGCCCGAACTCTTCTTTTGAGCTCGTCCCACAGATGTTCGATGGGGTTTAGGTCGGGGCTACATGCTGGCCACTCGAAGTCCCACTTCCGCAAGGTACTCTGTGGTGATTCTCGCAGTGTGTGGCTTTGCATTGTCATGCATTAACATGAATTAGTCGCCCACAAACCCAGCATAGGGCATCACATGGTCTGCCAAAATCTCTCCGACATACCTTGCAGCTGTCAAACTCCTTCTATTGCGACCATGGGCTGCCCCAACGATGAATACAGGTTCAGTTCGCCCTTCTACAGATATCCACCCCAGATCATACAGGAACCACCGCCATAACTGACACGTTCATCGATGCAGCACTGGGCAAATCGTTCTCTGGGTCGCCGGTACACTCGTCCTCTTCCATCGTTGCCGTTGAGACATATCCTGGTCTCATCGGAGAACAGAAGAGACATCCAATGGTCTAAGATCCAATTCAGATGCTCGCGTGCGAAACGAAGCCGTGCTTGTCGATGAGCTGCAGTTAGTTTTGGACCAGTTGCAGGTCTGCGAGGTGTCAGATTCGTCTCCTGCAATCTTTGCCTCACTGTCCACTCACTAACAGCCACCCCTCGGACATCACCGAGCTGTCGTTGAATTTGAATAGCATTCAGTCGACGGTTCCTCAACGATGTTGATACAATGAAGCGGTCATCTCTCTCCGATGTATACCGACGTCTACCTGTTCCTGGTCTCCGATTGAAGGAACCATAGTCTTGAAATCGCTGGTACACCCGTCGAACCGTTGATCGGCTCAGATTCAGTTATTCGGCAACAAATCGCTGACTATGCCCAAGTTGTATGCAAGCAACGACTTGGGCAGCTACCTCAGGTGTGGTATCCATTATATTCACGGATAATGTGGCTAATGGGGCTGCTGATGTCAAATGTCAACAAAAGTAATAAACATTTCCTGCAGAGACTTAATTTTATTGCCGTAGAAGTTAGGGCATGCACATGTCCGCTACCCAACAAATAGCGATAACTTCTGTTTTAAGGCTCTACACTTGAGAAAACAAAAGGAATCTGAGAAAATTTAAGATCATTTAAAACGTTAATAAACGGTCTTTCAAACGACATATTATTTGTTTAAATCTGATTCCTACCGACTAAAAAAAATGCATTCAAATTCAAAAGTGTGAAGTGGGTCGATTTCTTTGCTCGCGAGTGTATGTTCTTTTATAGACACTTTGTATTATGTGCCATTTTTAATACATCATGTAAATATGTATTGGGTGATTCAAAATGATTGTGGATAAGTATGGCAACTATGTACGAAAAATTTTGTGGGTAGGATAGAGTTGACATTTCTTTGACAGTTCTTAGTCGAACAATTTTTTAGGTAGATTCAATTTTAAAATAACGACACAAAAATCAGGTGGAATAAGCCAGTTATTGTTATTACTGTAGTAACGGCATAAACAAGGGCGGCAAAAACTTTTTCTCCCTACCGGTTAGAAATGTAGGCTGTGGATACCTCATTTGAGGTGAGAAAATTCAACTTTCTCGCTAAGGTAAGAAAGTTAATCATGAAATGTTTATGGTAAAACTGTACCAAAATACAAATGTCAAAAGTGTCAAAAGTGAAATAAGTTATTGATAAATGAAAACCAATTCAATGAAGTAAGTTGGTAGGTCAATCATATAATCTGGAAAATAAACAGATAAGCTAGGTAGGTAGATTACTTTACCCTGTTTATATCAAATTTTCGAACAAACCTCAAATCTTCAAATGCGATGACAAGTTAATTAAACAAATAACACAGCCTACTATTCAATTCTCAAAATTTTCGTTTTAATCACGAATATAACCATCTTTTTTGACTTTTTTCAACAAAGTTGTGCCGGTAGGGAAAAAAATTGTATTCAAACCTTGTTAAGAAAGTGTCCTTGCAGACCTTAGGCACTTACAAACCTCGTCTACGACTCGGTTTATAATCTTTGCCTGCGGTCTGCAAGAAACCACTTTCTTACCTTGGTTTGAAATATACTATTTCTCCCTACCGGTTAGAAATGTAGGCTGTGGATACCTCATTTGAGGTGAGAAAATTCAACTTTCTCGCTAAGGTAAGAAAGTTAATCATGAAATGTTTATGGTAAAACTGTACCAAAATACAAATGTCAAAAGTGTCAAAAGTGAAATAAGTTATTGATAAATGAAAGCCAATTCAATGAAGTAAGTTGGTAGGTCAATCATATAATCTGGAAAATAAACAGATAAGCTAGGTAGGTAGATTACTTTACCCTGTTTATATCAAATTTTCGAACAAACCTCAAATCTTCAAATGCGATGACAAGTTATAATTAAACAAATAACACAGGCTACTATTCAATTCTCAAAATTTTCGTTTTAATCACGAATATAACGTTTTTTTTTTACTTTTTTCAACAAAGTTGTGCCGGTAGGGAAAAAAATTGTATTCAAACCTTGTTAAGAAAGTGTCCTTGCAGACCTTAGGCACTTACAAACCTCGTCTACGACTCGGTTTATAATCTTTGTCTGCGGTCTGCAAGAAACCACTTTCTTACCTTGGTTTGAAATATACGATTACAGCCCTACTATAGTTCATTTTTTAATGCTGTAGAAAAAGTCAGGCAGCCAAATATACACTTTCAATAGTTCACTAGATTCCTATTTCAATTTTGTAAATTACTTCAATCCATGATGCCATATGCCACAATAAATGCATTAATGTCAAATCGTGTCACTGTCAATTAGGTATTAATTTAAAGGCTAGTTTGGTCAAGGGTTTTTATACTTAATTATCGATGGGCTGCACAGAACAAATTATGTTCAACGAAAAAGTAAGTCGCCCTTATTCGTATTCGAAAAAACATGATTTTGAACATTTACAAACATGTCTATGATGAACATGCGGAACTTAAGGTTGGGGATACGGTTAAACTAAAGAAGAGCAGATGTGGGAATTGAATGTGCGTATTGAGGTGACCGTGGAACCACTGATTATACACCTTGGAGAGTCTGATGACGATTCGGATTAACCGGAAGAATTCGAAGATGAGAGTTGATTTTTTAAATCCATAATATGTCTGAGTTATCGTTATTTATTGTTTCTATTTACTAACTTACTGCTTTTTTATTCATGAATTCTAGATTAAACACATTATTAAACACGTTTTCTCATTTCAATTAAATTTTTTTATCGAATGTCAAAACCTTGTCAGACTGACGGAGATTTTGACAAACAGAATTTTTAGCGGCATCGTGGATCCATATCAATTATAAATGAATTTAAGGTATCTAGGCAGCCTTGATGACTGTATATTGGGTTGCCTGACTTTTTCTACAGCATTAAAAAATGAACTATAGTCCATAAGTAGGCAAAAAACGCCCGATCGGATATAATAGCTATTTATGCACCAAGGGCGTTACAACGATGATTACGCCCGGAGAACGATGATATCGATATCGTTCGATGGGCGTAATCATTCGGTGACGCCGTGGTGCATACAAGATTTTATTTTTCACTATATGTGTTCTTAAAAAAAAAAAAATTGGCGTCTGCAATTTTGAATTGATGAGGGCGTTATGAATTCATTACGCCCGCTTATTATTACTACGCCCGCTTATTCTTATTATGCCCTGTATTATTCCCCGGTTGTTATGGACATGTTTACGTATTTCGTATCCTAGGAGTTATCATGCAATTATACTAAAGTGAAAAATAAAAAATCAAATGCACGGTTATGAAATGTCGTACAAATGTCAGCTCTACCCCACCCACACAGTTGCCACATAAATTTTCGTACATAGTTGCCATAGTTATCCACAATCATTTTGAATCACCCAGTATTACATAAACCTAGGTTCAAACCTTGTGATATACGGGATGAAGGATTTTACGAATTGGAAATAAAAATTCCACTTCTGAAATTCTGTTGTTTATTTAGCAAGTACCTAGGATGTAAACGAGGTTTAAGAATTAATTAGATTTTTCTTGTCAAAACACCAAAAAATAAGAAAATTCAATGAGTATCGAAAGTTTTCCAATTCCGTTTCATTGCAAGAATGAGTATACATACTCGTAAATACTTCATTACATTTTGAAACATTTTAAAAATCTGATTCAACTCTGTGTATTTATTTAATAATATGTATCTCGATAACAAGAGTATTTTTACCAGAATTTAGTAGTGAAAGACCGGTTAATAAAATAATGACAAAAACTAATTAATTATAACAGTTTGATCTTTACTAGGTACGAGTGTAAATATAGAATATTTACACTTTTCCCTCTATTAAAGCAAAAACTAGCTATTAAACCTCCAGCGTGCAAACACTGTAAAAAGATGTTAAATTCATTTAGTATCTTCAAGCTTTGAATACACCTACATAGTAATTTGCTCTAAATTATTCTGTCTTTGAGTTCCTCAAAGCACCTAAACTGAAAACTATTTTACTTATCGTGATGTGCAAAGTTCAACTTCATCACTAGAGTGCAGTAGCAATACGATCTTTATCTGAAAAACATACTTTGAGAAATTTCGAGTGATAACATGAGTTTCCTTTTAATGTTTAAAAACACCCGACCATGTTTTAGGTAGGTGTGGGTTTGCAGAAAACGTCAAAATTTTACTGACACTGTCATGGCAATATAAATATGTATTGTTTATGAGTGTTTTATATTTTGAAATATACAAATCAAAATAACGACAATATCCTGTAGGAAATTTGTAGTAGCCGCATATAATGCGTAGAGGTATAACCAATACTACCGAAGTAAGTAAACCGAACCGAATTTCTGACTGAAGACATCTTTTCTCTGCTTGCAGAAAATTAGAAACGAGGAGTCTGTAACTGACAAGCACAATTTAGGCAACTTAGATTTGTTAAATTTACGGTAAATATGCAGAAGTGACTTGAAATTTGAAATCTTATTGAAATTAATTTCAGTTTGAATCTCTTACCAAAGAAACCTAAGAAAAATCTTGAAAAAGAGGCCGGATCCGGGGACAATCAATTAATTCCAGCGACTTCTACTAAAGTAAGAACTTCTGTTATTTTCTGTACTTACCTATTTACTTACTGCAACCACTCAACGTACCCAGAGCAATTTGAAACAGTCTCTTCGTAAGCTCAACTTGACAGAACCAAGTTACCATAAACTGTATCAAGGTTATGGTCATTCAAAAATTCATCGTAAATCAGAAGCAACACAAACAAGAATAGACACGACAGGTTCCATTGACGATTTCTTGTTACCTCCGAAGAAAAAAAACTCGAAGGAACTTTGCACGTAAGTACATAAAGACGTCAGTATCCCATTATAAATTTGACGTGCATCAGGAGTAGGTCCACGTTTCCCTTAAGTAACGCAGGCGACGCTGGAAATTTTCCCTTTAGGGTCACACCCAGCGGAAACTTAAAAGTCAATTCACAACAGGTAACGTCGGTTGAATTACAAGAACCAAGAACTGCATAACTGCATAATTTGGTCCTCAGGTAGTGTTCGAATCGAAGAAGCTTAGTGTCCTCGTGGCCAATCCTGAACGCACACAAGTTAAAATATACTCAGACGATTCCAGTGAGAGAGTGGTCACAAAGAGAATGGCGTACGGTTCGGGAGAGTTCTCCAAAAATTCCGCCATGGACGCCATTTTGAGTCAGGTAACCGTTATAGCATAACTATCTGTATCAAGCTTTGTTAATATTTTGAAAATTCCAAGCCAAAAAGGTCTTTTTGAAACAGCATTGGAAAATAAAATAACCAAAAAATATATAAACAAATTTGTAAATTTGCTCGGTTTATGATAAGAAAATTTTGATATTTAAAAACACAATTTCTATGGTGGTGATAGAAAAGTAAAGTGCGTAGAGGACTAGGTATTCAGATTGTTTTTATTTGGATCTCATTAAAATATTTAAGTAAACTTTTACTTTTATTAAATTTTTATTGGGATATTGAAAACACAATGCTCTATTCTTTTATTCATTCTAAGTATTGTTTTACATATATCCTTTTTTGTTCATCTTAGTTTTTTGTTACTCAGTTTAAATGTGGTGAAACTTCCTTCGAGTTTGAATTTACTTATTTAAAAATAGTATATCAAAATACAATTGTTGCAAAAATTGCGTCTCAAATGTTTGGCAATGATAAATTCGATCGGTGGCACTCTTCAGCATTCAGCGCGGAGCCCTCTGGAGAGGAGTTCCATTAACATAATCTGCGCTCACATTTTGGGGTTCTTGCGTTGCAGGCGGGCATCTCTGGCCTAGGCTCTATCATAGGAGACACTCCGGTTCGAAGCACGAATAAGGTGTCATCGGAGTACGAGAGCAAACAGACGTCGGAAATATTGGATCCGGAACTGAATCTCAGCCGTCTGGGATATACAGGAAATGAACCCATTGACTGGAATAAGGTCGCTTTACCAGATAAAAAGGATTTATATTTGGAATTGTGTAGACGCATCACCAATAAGAAGTAAGTGGTTATGTGCAAAAAGTATGGAGGCGCCGGGCATCGATCCCGGTACCTCTCGCATGCTAAGCGAGCGCTCTACCATCTGAGCTACGCCCCCCGTTACCTTTCAATTCATTAAAAAAAACAGTACCTTTTTTTGACATATATCTGGCGTTAAAAAAATAAAATTTAAAATGGAGGCGCCGGGCATCGATCCCGGTACCTCTCGCATGCTAAGCGAGCGCTCTACCATCTGAGCTACGCCCCCTGTTACCTTTCAATTCATTAAAAAAAAACAGTACCATTTTTTGCTATATATCTGGCGTTAAAAAAATAAAATTTTAGATGGAGGCGCCGGGCATCGATCCCGGTACCTCTCGCATGCTAAGCGAGCGCTCTACCATCTGAGCTACGCCCCCCGATAATCAATAAAAAAAGTTTTTTTGAAATCTGATGGAAAATGGTCTAGATATGAAACCAGTTTGCATAATAGCTGGGTGTTGGCCGGGTCATTATGTTTTTGGTGAGAGGAAAGAGCGCGCCCCTCTATTTGAAACTTTCGCTCGCTGCAAGAATTTATTGTGCTGTCCGCATGCTGAATTTTTCTCATAAATGTCAAAGAGTTTTGATTCAAGTTTTGCGTGTAGGTATCACGAATCAGTTTTTTTTTCAGTTTATTATACCACATCATTTCCTACTAGGTTTTATAAATTTATATTTGATGTTCTGTCATGTCAACCTTTTTCAATTTCGTTACTATGTGAATTGGAAACATTGCAATTTTTTATACTTTATACTACAATAATTTCTTTTTAACTTTTCACATTTTTTGAAAAATGAATACATATTACAAAAATAAGTTCATGCATTAATAGAGAGTTTGATTATGCCCGTTAAACTTTAACGACAACGTCATTTTATGTCGTAGAGATGATGTCGTACGTTTTTAAAAAGAGTTTTTGCAAAACGTTTTAACTTATCGGTAAATGTTAACTTATTTAAAAATAAATAAATAATAAATAAAATAAATAAATTTAAATATCAATCACTGCTATGTCCAGGTGGAATTATTATAATTAATAATTCATTATATTAATTATTATAAGCAGTTTTGTAAATGGCCAACGAATTAAAATTTATGGAGATAGCGCCTATCCTTTGAGAAATCATTAATGTTATAAATCTAATCTTGGAACCTTTACTACACGACAGTTTTTCGAAAATTAAATTTCTAATTGATATACGTTATTCGATTAACGTACAGTTGCGGCCGTTGAAATCTCAGACAGGAAAGATTTAAACACTCTGTATAAATTCCGAAATTTGATTAGCGTAAACAGGATTTTCATCAAGGATTATAAAGTCAGTGTCAGTATTTGACATATTAGGTCAGAATCGCGCGTAACTTTTGAAATGCCGCAATTATCTGATTTGCAAAAATGTGTTTGACCGAGGGACGGTGTGAGTATAAGAGCCATTGCGAGAGAAATTAATGTGGATAATATTTGAGTGACATTTTGAGAAACGTCACTTTCAATACCATTTACAAAGGTAAAAGTCTGGCGTTGTCAAAGTGTCTGAGTTTTCAACGGCCGCAACTGTACGTACTATTCCGGACACGGAATCTTGGCCAAGATTTTTTTGACATTTCTAAAAAAAATGATGTATAGTCCATTTTTTAATTATAGTCCGATGTATCAATTAAAAAGCAGAACAACTGTCATACTGCTATCTCTTTTCAACATAATGTAAAGAAACTATTGAATTCTTGTACGTATTGTATTAAGCGTGTCCCACTATGCATCTCGCTTTAGCATATGCGATTAGACCAAGACGCGAATTGTACGTTTATTCCACTAGCGACGTCAAATTTTTAGGTTACGTTTTAACCACGTTATTTGTAATAATTTTGTTTAATTTTGCTTGAAATGTCCTCCGTATGATGCCAACGAAAAGCATGTGGACAAATCCTTTTACAGAATTTGTAAATTGCAAAAATAATATTGGAATTGCGCGGAAACTTGCAAGACTGGAAGTTAACAGGTAAGGGGGTAAACTAATTCATAGAGAGTTGTTTTGTGTTCATGGCGTTGCCGAAACGAAATCTAGGAAGAAAGAAAGACAGTCTAAACGTGGTTGTTTAGTGCTGTTTTCAACAATTTTTAATATATCTGACCTATTAGTTGATATGTAAATAGTTATCAAAAGCGTTCTGAAGGGCGCGGTTTTTTGAAAGATAAAATTAAAACGGAGGAATGAATTTGCAGAAATACCAAGAAAGCACGAAAGTACACAATATCTGTCTCATGTTGCTTAAATAAATTTTCAAATATTGGTAGAACCATGCACTGCTGTCAAATGTCGAAAGCAGACGCAGGTCATGTCGACTTCTTGATTCGGACTAAGCTCATCGGACTATAATAAAAAAATGGACTATAAACCAATCATTAGTGTCATTAATAAATGACAATTATTAAAAATCACTTTGAAGTTTTTCTTGTGACATCACAAAAGCAGGGAAATGGCATTATCGAGTCAAAAGTTGGGTTATACATATTTGTCAGTTAAATGTCAATTGTGGCCAAGATTCCATGTCCGAAATACAGGGTTATTCTAAATGATTGTAGTCGAAGTAGGCCATGCCCATGTTATTACATTTTTGCCGCTTTCATGTGAACTGTCAGTTTTGTCGCTGTCACTGTCATTTTTTAGGTGAAAAGTGCGGTGATGAGATTTTTATTTATTTTTGTTAAATTAACAATTGAATCCAGAAATATTGAGTTGTTTTGCACCCAATTTAACTCCCGTGTGTACTCACTTATTCACATCCTTTTGATGTTTTTTTATGTGGAGCGGCAACCATAAATTTTACATTGAGTTTTTACGCCTACTTCGACTACAATCATTTAGAATAACCCTGTAGTACGACAACGAACTAGAAAAGACGTAATACGTCTTTGGTTTAACGTTTACGACAACGACAAATTTTTCTGCAGCCTAGCGACGAGAGAATAACGTACGTTAAATTCGATAAAACGGTTTGCAAAAACTCTGTAATAAAACGGTGTTCATGTTGTATGAAGAAATAAAAAATTATCTTAAACAATTTCAAATTAAAGCCAAATCAAAACCAATTTCATCTTTTTCGATAAAGATGAGACTTTATAAAATACCTTCATCCTTTTTTCGTCCTCAAGGTAGGCCATTTTAAAATTTTTCAACACTTTCTATTCACTTTTCCACAAAGAGTGTCAGAAAACGTCAACTCCATTCACATTCAATTTCACGTAAAAATCACGGTTGCTAAGATAACCTAGTTACCTTTGAAAAATATGACATGCGAATTAGAGATATTTTCATATTTGATGGCGGAAACAAAAGACTGAGAAATGTCACAAATTTGTATTGTCAGTGTCAAATTTCTCAAAGACGTTCGTGATTTCGACAGAAATGCAGCAAATTGGCAATAAGAAAGTTATTAATCGTCGAACTGGAGACATAATTTGTAATACGTTTGATTATATGAGAATAACTTTTCCTTTTGAACCACTGACAAAAATTGGTTTCCTTTGAATTTATTTTTTCAATCTATTTAGCGAAAATTTAAATTTACCTAGACATTCCTTTTTACGGCGTTTATGAGAAATTTGACACTGACAATACATTTTTGTGACATTTCTCAGTCTTTTGTTTCCGCCACCAAATATGAAAATACCTCTATAACCAAAAATGTCGGTTTTTGAAAAAGTGAATTTGTAATTGTGTAGTTATGAAGCTATAAAATATAGAAAACCCTGCTGCAGTGTTGGTAAGTGCAAACAATGCATGTTCGAGGTTGTTTATACATCAAAATTTAATCAAAACGTCAAAATCGCAAAAATCGTTGATTAATGAAAAATAGTGTATTAATGAGGTCCATTAATACACTATAATTTAGACAAAAGAATTCATTAATATTGAAATTAACATTAAAATTAATATTGAAATTAACGGAAAAAGTAATTAAAGAACTAAAATTTTTAATTTTAAATTTACTTTTTCTCAAAATTTAGGAACTAGTAATTTCTACTTTTTATTGTAGTCCCGGTGTAATTTTGATTTTAATAATTGAAAACAGAAAGCATCCTCCTTTTGTTTTTAACTCAACATTAGGAAATTCTTATAAGTATGTTGTTTGTATTTATTAAAGTTATATTAATTTAAAAAATAACACTAAGATTTAGACGAATCTCTGCAGATCATATTTTTTATGTGTATCATTGTTCTTTTTGACTAAAGCTAGTTTTTCTTGTGAATTATTAGCCTATTGCGTATTGCGTTGGGCTAACCACTCAACCCCACTGGCCAAGAAACGCGAAAACACCCTATACTCCATTGGGAGTGAAAGGATATACTTATAGTTGACTCAAGTTGCAAAAAACCATTTGTCATTTGCAACAGCATTTTTTCAATATTTTTAAACCAAATAAAGGCACAAAAAGGCCAGAAAATCATTGTTTGGATTGAACATTTTCCACAAAGTACAGTTTTAAAGTAATTTCAATTGACTAATGCCATAAAAGTGCTGTTGCAAATGCAAAATAGTTTTTTGCAACTTGAGTCAACTTTAGAGAGAGGTTAACTTATTATGAATTATTAATTAACATGATCGATATTAGACATACGTTGAATTAAAATTTGTCATATATGTATTTTAACAATTAATCATTACACTACAGGGTGTTTTCGAAGTTGAGGCGTTCCTTTTAACATGTGATAGTATGCGTTGTTCTAAAGAATTTTAGCCAAAATTACCTTAGTAAAATGTGTACGGCAATGAAGATACAATAAGTTAATTTTTTTGAAAATTTTGAAATCGGTCCTGCTCAAATTTGCGCTGATTTGTTAGAAATTGGAATTGACAAAAAAAAATCAAATGAGCATGGACGTTAATCAAAACTACTGCCAGAGTTGTCATCTAATTAGTCGAAATGGCTTTATTATTAGGAAAATAATGAGCTCACAGATATGTTGCAAATGCATGGGCAATGTTATCACGTTATCAGCATGCATCTGCAGCGTCCAGAGAGTATTGCAAAGCGATTTCCGGAAAGACACCATTCTGGGCCAGGTTAGTTATTAATCTAGTACAGCGGAGAAATGGACAGGACCGGACTTAAAATTTTAGAAAACAATAAAAATATACAATCAATTATCTCCGTTAATACAAACATTTTACTAAGAAGATTTAGGCTAAAATTCTTAAGAATAATGTGTAGTACCTCGTGTTACAAGGAACGCGTCAACTTCGAGAACACCCTGTATATTTTTATTTTTAACTAGAAGTTTCATTTTAAGCCATCTGATATTTTATGGCCTCCGGATACGTAGCTGCGGTTAAGTGACAGCAACAATTTGCTAAAATTACCTCACCAATGAATAGCGTCCCGGTTCCAAACGATAACAGAAAATAAATGAAGGGAAATTTTTGTCTGTCTTGTCAGCAATAAAAATGTTCGTATTACAGCTACAGTATCCAAATTATATTTCTCATTTTATCTAATAAACTTAAATAATAAATTATACCGGGTGTCCACTCTCAAAGTCGAACATAGGCAATTAACACTGTGTATTCAGTTTATAGATATTATGCCATTATGTATTTCGGTACATCAATAAAATAAAGAATTCAATTATAATATTAAAGTAATTAACAGTTTAAGCAGTTTTTATTATAAATTCTTTGAAAAAATTACAATGCAGTTCCTACCTTAGTTAATAATAAATCAAAATAATTTGCTGAATTAAAATTTCCCTTTATTTCCAATGTTATTAAAAATTCCAGCCCAGGTATCAATTTTTTGAGGATACTGAGTTCTAGTAGGAATATTTACTCGAGGGTTTTCTTGAGCCCAATATCGCATGTTTTCAACATTTGATTCGTTATTTAGTGTAAAAGTAGATTCGTCTGTGAAGCAAATTGTGGACAGAAAGCGACGATCATGAGCACGCTTCTGTATTTCATAACAGGTTTCACTCTTACTTTCTTCATCAACAGCAAAAATCTGTTGATGACACTGTGTCTTTTCCGTAAATAATTATGACAGTAATTTACCGAAATTCGCTGACTTAACCCAACAAATTGCTAAATTTTTTGACAAATGCTCTTCAATTTGAAAATCATGGCATGTCATATTTAAAAATCGCCAAGTTTTAAATTAGTATTTTAAAATAAAAATAGCACCTTTAATCTTATTATTAGTATCATTTCAAGCGCAATAATTTTATCTTTCTATTGGTACCATTACCTTACCTGTAAGTTCAATTGGCGAGCAGGAATCAGCAAAAACGTTCAATTCAATGTTAATTGCCTATGTTCGAGTTTGAGAACGGACAGGGGGTATAAATAGCTAAGCAGTAGTAGTTAATCGTTAATTCGATACAAAAGATGGTAATTATTCTTAATGCAATTTAATAAACATGATTTTAAGATGATCCAAATGTTCATCTGCTACATTTATACAGAGAGTTTTCGAAGTTGAGGCGTTCCTTGTAACACGAGGTACTTCTTAAGAATTTTAGCCTAAACCTTCTTAGTAAAATATTTGTATTAACGGAGATAATTGATTGTATATTTTTATTGTTTTCTAAAATTTTAAGTCCGGTCCTGTCCATTTCTCCGCTGTACTAGATTAATAATAATTAATAACTGACGTGGCCCAGGATGGTGTCTTTCTGGAAATCGCTCTGCGTACTCTCTAGAGTCTAGACGCTGCAGCTGCATTCTGATAACCTGATAACATTGCCCATACATTAGCAACATATCTGTGAGCTCATTATTTTCGTAATGATAAAGTCATTCCGACTAATTAGATGACAACTCGAACAGTATTTTTGATTAAGGTCCATGTTCATTTCATTTTTTTTGTCAATTCTAATTTCTAACAAATCACCACAAATCTGAGCAGGACCGATTTCAAAAATTTCAAAAAAATTAACTTATTGTATCTTCATTGCCGTACACATTTTACTAAGGTGATTTTGCCTAAAACTCTTTAGAACAACGCATACTATCACATGTTAAAAGGAACGCCTCAACTTCGAAAAAACCCTGTATGTGGGTAGATATTTTTTCATACTATGTTGGTAACTATAAATTATGACATTTATTTGATACAAAATTAAATTAAATTGCTTTGAATTTCGTTCATATTGTTTTATTCGCAGCGCGTTTCATTTATTTATTGATTCTTATTATTTTTACTTAAACATGCCCAGAAAAACAAGACACTTAATAAACATTTAACCTCAAAATTACAAGTCTCACCAAATTTTACTCTAGACTAGACGTTTTCCTTGTTTTAAGGCATATTTCCTAGAGGTTACTTCCCATTGACGTACATTTTATAAAATATGATATACAAGGGTGTATTTTTAAAATGTGCCGAAATTTTACCTACGAGGTTGTGGGACAACGTAGAAGACTAAAAGCAATTTAAAAACATTGTACCTCAAAAATTAAATGTCATTTTATTTTTTGACATAGAATTTTTTAAATATTTTTTCCGAGTTCTACATGAAGCCAGTAGCTCGGGGTTAAAATTTTGCAGATCCATTCTGGGTCACCCTGTATACACTGAAAATAATGGTCAGAAGTGGAGTCGACTGAACAACTACAAATCTACCATTAAACCAGTTGCAACAAAATAGTAGTAACAATTCTTGTTCCATGATACAGAACAGAAAAGCAAACAACAAACAATTGAAGTAACTACACATCTGTTTAGTTTAATTTTTTTTTTTATTGGTATTACATAGTAATATTTTAACTTAAGCCTTAGAGCACGACAAGGAGTTCGTAATGATACCATGTCATTACTTTTTATTCCATAAGAATAGTTTTAAAATAATGAACACAAGCTATAAAACAATTGACAATTATTTTAGCTTACCAAAAATTTTAAAAATTAATAAGATACTTGAATTGATTTTAGAAATCATTAAAAAAATCGCTTTTATTATTTATTTAACGGTGAATTCATTTGTAAATTTTCACTTCTAGTACTCAACCTAAATTCTACACATCTGAAATTCGTCCTGTATCGATTAGATTAAAAATACCTATTGTAAAATTTTCCATTCTATAAAAGGATGTTCAAAGGAAAGACATAAAAATACAAAGATCTTTATCCTTTACTTATAAAAGTGCAGGGATTTCCAATATTTTTTGCCTGTTGGCTCTTTTGTCATTTTTGCCCTTTACTCTTTAGGTGAAAATTGTCTTTTAATCTAAGTACGAGTATGTACTTATAACAGTGTATCATGTGAAGTAACGTACCCAATTCGTTTCGAAATAAATTCACAAAAAAAAATAATGCAGAAATATCCCTTCAGACTATTAAATTTCAAAAAGAAAGAAATTATTGTTCATTACTAAAAATTAATAAAATTACTGTTTATGGGACTGCTGGTATAGATAATAATAATAGAAAGCTAATCGCTCCTCAGGGAGTCAGCAGCAATTCCACTGTAAACATCTATTAAATATTTCACTCCTGAAGTACCTATACATATACATTTTTGTTTACAGTTAGTAGTGTACTTTTGTTGTTATAAATTTTTTATGAAATGAAAGATTATGTATAATTAGACGTTCTCATAAATAAATCATGGATAATAAGTTATAAAAAAGATAATGGATATCAATATACCGGGTGATCAAGAAGGACTGTTTAAGTTGGCAGTACAATTAAGAAAATTTTTTAATTCGGTTATTTATAACACTGCAACCGGATATGTTTTGTTGGTTTATTTGACAAATATCTGATGTAGGTATAGCATTAACAACGACAAGCCATCAACAACCGAAAGTTACTCCTGTTATACGATTTAAAATACAATTCAGTGTCACCAACTTAAACAGTCCTATTTGATCACCCCGTAGATATAAAAAAGACCATGGAGGCGCCGGGCATCGATCCCGGTACCTCTCGCATGCTAAGCGAGCGCTCTACCATCTGAGCTACGCCCCCCGTGGTAATACTTTTTTTAGAAATTGTAGCATCAGACCTCTCCCTTCTCTAAATTTAGGACATGAAAAATATTTGGATTGCAAAAAGTGATGGAGGCGCCGGGCATCGATCCCGGTACCTCTCGCATGCTAAGCGAGCGCTCTACCATCTGAGCTACGCCCCCCATGTTAGCCACGTTTGTAACAAACACAAAGAACAAATTTGTGGTCCAGTTTGAAATTTTTTTTCAAAAAAATTGGTCATGGAGGCGCCGGGTATCGATCCCGGTACCTCTCGCATGCTAAGCGAGCGCTCTACCATCTGAGCTACGCCCCCTGTAACAACAAAGGCGCAAAAGAGAAAAAACTGACAAGAACTGATCTAGTTTTAAAGTTGTCTTATTAAGAAAGTCGTAAAATGGGTGTTGGCCGAATGCCCGCAAGCAACTCAGTCTCGATTCCGAACGACCGTCACACGAGGAACTTTCACTCGGTTTATAGTTTTCAGCACGCGAGGACCTCAGTTACGATGCAGACGTCGGATCCTCGAAACTACTAATATTTTTAGATCGAAAGTGATGATATTTTCCCCAAAAGTACAATTAAAAATTAACGTCTGGCGCAGTAATTACACAGGAAATTTCAGTCGACTTGTAAAACGCACAATTTATTCAGAGGCAACAAGAGCTTTATAGTCCGTCTAAATTTGAAATAGAATTAGCTTAATGGTTTTTTTTTCTCGTCGTGTAAAACGTAACATATTCAGCTTTGCCCCTAAGAGGTCACGGGGAGGACCCGTGACCGGAGTTTTAAACCTTTGTTTGCGGGAATTTATCTGATAAACAGATCCGGAAAGTTTCCTACCCGGCCGTTTAAAAAATCTCAGGGGGTGAATATATGTTTTTCATTAGAATGTATGTAGGAGAATTCCAGTTTTTCTTTTTTCTCAGTCAGATTGGACATATCAAAATTTAAGTGAAATCCCTTAACATGAATAATGCATCCACTTTTGTCACAGAAATACAGATTGCAAAGTGCATATTGGAAGAGAGGAGTTCAGTTGTCATCTCATCGTCTTGCAATGTTACTCTGAACTGTTCGACGGCTACATAGCTATAAAAAAAGTTGAAATTCCTGGGGTAAGTCGCTTGTTGGCGATTAAAGCAATATGTCTGGAAATATATTTCAGGAAAAATGCAGTGCCGCCTCGTTCAGTTTCATATACGACTGGATGGTAAGCGAAGAACAATCGTACAAGTATCTCAACCGAGAAAACGTCCTAGATATTTTCAATTCCGCAAAATACTTGAAAATAAAAGGTTCGTAGTCCCTTGCAGCCGATCGAATTTCAGTAAAACCTATCGCCGCAGATCTAGTGGAGCAATGCTGGGCTTTCGTGGACAACGGCGACGTCTTCAACGAAGACACAGCTTTCCTGCTTTACGTCGACGCGAAAGCAAAAAACGTCGAGGAAGTTCGCGAACTGATGATCCCGCGAATACAAGATTTCTTCTTAATCTTAGTTAGTTCCCAGGATTGGTTAGAGTTAAACGTGGACGACGTCAAAAATCTACTTAGCTCAAATTACATCCGAATCAATTGCGAAATGGAAGTGTTCATGTCCGCCGTTAGATGGCTTAAATACGACTGGACCAACAGAGACAAGAACAAATACGAAGTGTTGAGCTGCGTCAGATTCGGAAATATAGCACCATGGCAACTTGTTGATATCAAACGGAACCCGGAAAATCCTGAATTTATGGAGCTAGCTAAAGATTCCGCCATTTGTAAGCTGATTGATGATGGCCTGGCGTAAGCGCTTTTGCACAAAAAACGATTCAGATTTAACGTGAAATTGCAGTTTCGTTATCATCAAATACTGGTACGGACAAGAAAATGATGATTTTCAACACTGGAATTCTGTACTGGGGCTCCAAGAACCTCCTCCAAGAAACTGGAGTGGTCTCGACAAGACTTACTTCACATACCGGGAATTTCTGATTTATTTGGATCAGTATCGCAGAAATCAACTAATCGAAAAAAGCAAACCGAGAACGAGTCACGATAAGAAAATAGGAGCAGGGTCAGGAACGGTGATGTCGCCTGGGGAACCGGTACCCAGTATGGAAGACTTCCTGTCAAAGAAGAAAGTAAGTCCAAGCAGAAAAAAATTGAGTAAAACCACGTGGTAGATGAAATTATTCCTTGTAATGTGCATGAATATATGTGATTTTCATAAATCTTTATAGATGTTTTTTTCTTTTGTTAATTTTGTGAAAACTAATGAAACGAGGCAGAAAGTTTTAGACAGCAGCTGGTGAGAATTTTGATTACGGGTTGTAACAGCAGTGGTAAAAGTTGCATTGCTTTTAAATCTGATACGTTTTTTATCGTATACTGCAAACTTGTATGCTAAACTCTTACCATTTGTTGTTACCTTAAAATAGACGTTCAACTTTCTATATCTGTATTTTTTCAGATTGTTCTAATGCAAACGCAATCAATCAGACGAAAACCGACTATCACAAAAAAGGTACGTACCTACGTACCACCAAATTCAACAATCATTCTTTAACATAATATGATTTTAGAAAGAAATATTCGAAGAGGTAACAGACGATGAAGAAGCAAGAAACGTGAAGAAAATGTTCACTCCTTCTCAGAACTCTTTGGCTCTGTCATCTCTGTAAGCCTAATCAAATTACGATCACCACTTTTGACTAATTTCGGTTAAGCAATCGTCTGAGTATGTCGTTCCTCAGTCCTCAACCTAAAAAGTTGCTGGTGGAGACGACACTTTTTTTAGCTGAAAGAGAAACTATTTTGGTGTTTGGTGGAATAGATCCCTTTGTCCCTTACAGTGAATCCACTAACGCCGGCAACAACATTTTTCGATACTTACCGGAATCAAACACTTGGGAACACGTTGGTACAATGCCCGAGCCACGAAACCATCACAGTGTGGGATTTTTAAAGGGACGAATTTATTTAGCAGGTGCGACATAAAATGTGACCGTACGAGATGTGAATGATTTTGTTGTAGGTGGTACTGACCCTAGGGAGGACGATGTAACAGGAAAATCTCGAGTGGTGAACACGGTTTGGAGTTTTGATCCGGCTTCTCGGTGTTGGTTCAGCGAAACGAGTCTCGGAATGAAACGCAGAAACTTCGGCTTGGTGGTAATCCAGCAGAGTATGTACGTTATTGGGGGGTGCAACGAGCGACAGCTTTCTCTGGCCACGGTTGAAAAGTTTGATGCCAGACTGGGAATTTGGAAATTTGTGGCCCCAATGCACTACGCACGTGCTGGAATCGCTTGTGCCAAATATCGGAATTACATTTGGGTAGCTGGAGGCACAAGCGATTTGACAAAAAACTACATTTTAGATATGGTCGAGAGTTATGACGTGAAGGCTAATCAGTACATTCTCTTCGCCACTGTTCCCAAGCGATAATTTAAACAATTAATTCGTAGGTGGACTAAGATAAGGAAACTGAATTCTCCTCGGTGTTTTAGTTGCATGTACGTTATGTCAGATAACTTGTATCTCATTGGAGGTGCCGGACCGAAATACAAAGAGGTCAAGTCGATCTGTAGTGTCGGTAATGTAGACGTTTGGGACACTTCGGACATGACGTGGAAGACTATATTGGGACTGACCATACCCCGACATGGACATACGGTAGCGTATATCGGCACTCAAATTTTCATCATGGGTGGAGTCACGACCATTTACATGAGGTGTCTTTCTAACGTTGAATGCTTTTGCTGGAAACGGAGTAAGTTTTAAACATATTCATTTCATGATAAAATATAAAAAATGCTAGTGTAACTTTAGAATCTCAGAAATTCATATTGGGTTATTTTTCGCGCAAATAGAAAATTACTAGAGCTCGTGCCAACTCTCATGATCGATGACGCAGAAACCAAAATGCGTACCGAAGCGTCTGTACTATTCGAACTAAAAACATCAATACCATTTTGTCACGCTTTACAGATTTGTGAGCTAATTTATGTTGATATTTATTTGGCGAGAAGCCGACAAGTCCTTAGATAATGTCGGACATTCTACTCCAAATCCTTGAACAGTGTAAAATGCAAATTTGCCACCACCCTGAAAATTTGAACTAAACGAGCGACGTTTTTACGTTTCACTAATCAAAATTGGGCTGCGCCTTCGCGCAGCTTTTGTCAAGGTCATCGATCATGACAGTTGGCACAAGCTCTAACGGCGACTGTCATTTAAGTGGATATATAGTGGATTCCAAAAACATCCGTGCTGTCACAATTTGTGAAAATTTATTATTCGCAATGTACTTTCGCGAGCAATAAATTTTTGTCGTCAATGTCATTTCAAAATTGGTTAGATTGTCACAAATTTAGAAAAAAATGACAATTAATGTCATACAACATAATGATAGGTTATGAGATTTACGACTGTTTTACAATGGAGCATTTTCAATTGCGTCAAAGAATGACCTTGACGACCAAAAGTTATTGCTCGCGACTGTACCTACCGGGCTGAAAGTTGAAACACAATTTTTGATTGAAAGTGTACTCTCGTGTCAAAAATGGATTACTCCCTAGGATTTAGGGATATTCGTTACTAGGTTGCCATAAATTTGGTTAGGTTGGAGGCTATGTGGTTTCTGGTGACAAACAAAAGATATCCCAAAAATGTAAGACAGCAAATTAATTGTAACAGTTGCAAATGACTAATTTCTTGCTAAGTGATAGATGATTTTTCGTTTCACAATCAATGTTGGTTACTGGCGGCATATTTATTTGGATTTAATCTCTCAATTCAAAGTAACCAACCTTAGGCATTCAAAATAACTTTTGAAAATTCTAGTTACACACAACATGAAAAACGTTATTTCCCTAAAAGTTCGAATTCTAGGGAGTAATCAATTTTTGACACGAGAGTATCATGCTTTATTTTTTGTGAGATTATGTATGATTTGGATGCTTCTGTCAAATTTCGGTCAGATCAAAATTTATTTTGGCTGTTGTGGGGTTATTTAAATTTAAAAAAGACATGCAACATTAAATAGATGATAGAAAGACCAGAAAATCTCATTACAAAGATCAATTGCTTGCTTTTCTCTGGCTTTAAGAACTGTTCTCTTTTGTTTTTTTCGGATTGTTGACAAATTTTACTAAAATTAAAGAATTTAATGATATCTATTGGCCACATGCCACGGCCTGTCATTTTTGATGTAATTGAAAGTACGCAAACTCGCATTTAAAATTTGAACGTGTTAGGAGGTATGGTTAGGGCCGGTTGCACCAACGTGAGTTAAATTTAACTTCAGATTAAAATATACGAAAACATTGTTATAACAATAGGTAACTAAAGTAACGAAGCATTTTAACCTATAGTTAACTTTGAGTGGCGTTGGTGCAACCGGCCCAAAGTACAGTGGGGAGCACGGAATTTCGCACACCAATTTGTATGTCATTAAAAAAACCTATCTAGTCTAAGCTTTATTGTCATTACAATCAGTCATGATATATGTGATCATGACTGATGTTTCACCTAAACTGTCACAAAACTGCCGCCAGTATCTCATTTTAATAAAATTATGTCAGTGAAATGTTCAATGTGTGCGAAATTCCGTGCTCGCCACTGTACCTACCTACAATGGCGGACAAAAAATTTCGTCCACAGCTGTCATTCCACTTACTCGTAAAGTGAGGCATTCAATAAATTCTCAAATCAGTTGTTATTAACTTTACTAACTTGCTGCGCTACAATATCTCCACATAACCTCAATTTTTATATTATGAGTATGACATTTTTCACCCTACAGTCTATTCCATTTAAGTATGCAGTATACAGGTTGTGCCAGAATAAACCAGCATAATTTTAACCACGAGCTACTGGCTTCATGTAGAACTCGGAAAAAATATTTAAAAAATTCTGTCAAAAAATAAAATGACATTTAATTTTTGAGGAATTTTGTGTTTACATTTTCAACAAGATATTATACTTGTTTTTATTATAGCAATATGGAGTGTCACGAGGCTGAAAATACCAAAAAAAGACCGAAAAAGTTACTAAAAAAAAAGTTAATGCTAGAAAAAGAAAGTTCTCGAAATCACGATTTTTAGCGATGGCTTTTTTGAAAAACAAATTACAAAAAAATTAATGTGTTTTGTGCTTGTCCTATTTAAATATTATTTATATACAAGTTTAGTGACGATTTAAACTCATTTTCATAATCATAGCTTCCAAGTATTTTCATCATAAAGCCAAACTTGTAATTTGCTACCTTGGTGATTTTTACCCAACTATCGAAATAAATTTGATTGTTGCAAAGACATAATAATTGAATGTTAGGTCATAATAAATTCTTTCTGACAATTACAATTACAATAGTAGTTTATTTAACGAGTTTTTTGACATGAGTGAGCCCACGAGCTGGGTTGGCAAAAATCATGTTTTTTTTATTTAAAACAAAACATACGGTTTTTTATTTTAAACATTTTTTTTTTGTTGAAAACATGTTTTAAACTTAGTTAAAAAAACATGTTTTAAACCAATTTTAAACACGAATAAAACAGCATTAAACCGGTTGAAATCTTTATTATGTTGCTGTAGTTTTACGCTCGACCACTGGGCATGTGCACTGCAGGGTTGTATTGCAATGCAAACTGCGAATGATCGAAATTTAGATTTCTTATTATTTTCTCGTGTTATCCTCAAGGGGTATAATAGTACACTGACCGGCACAAAAAACGACTCACTTTGATTTTTATTAATATAATTAAGTAATTCATTGTCTTAGAAAAATGTTTTGATATCATGTTGTATTGATAAGTGTTATTTATGTTATTCCTTGTCAAAAAATATCCGACAAACAAAACATTAAACACAGCAAATACAATTTTAATGAAAAAAAAAAAAGTAATTTTCCAGAAAAAAAATTATGTTATGAAAAATTGTCAAAATTTGAACAGTATCTCGTATTGTCACATTAAATCTTTTAACACGTAAATCAACCGACAAAAACACACCGTGGAAAAACGCAAATTTTCTAATTATTTATTTAAACAAAACAATTCGGTTGCCATGGTGACCATAGCACTCCCGATCATTGAAAATATCCCAATTTAACTATAATAAAGAAAAATAACCACAAATATAATTTGAAAATATAGGCCAATCACATGTCTGCCTACAATTTATAAACTTATGACATCTTGCATTAAAGTAAAAATTTACGACCATTGTCAAAAATTAAATATACTTAATGAAGAACAAAAAGATTGTGTTAAGGAGTGTTTTGGTTGTAAAGAACAACTCATAATAGATACAGTAATAATGGAACAAGCTAGAAAAAATAATAGAAAAATACCGCATTCATAGACTACAAAAAAGCCTATGATTCAGTACCACATTCATGGTTAATTAAAATTCTTAAAATTTATAAAATTAATTTGGATTTGATTAACTTTTTATCCCATGTTATGACATTTTGGAGAACTACTTTAAATTTATCAATAAACAATACTAAATTAAAATCCGAGCCTATTCAAATTAAACGGGGAATTTATCAAGGAGATTCTTTAAGTCCTTTATGGTTTTGTCTAGCCATTAATCCTTTGACAAATCTATTAAATAGCACTGGATATGGTTTCAATATTAGACTTAATAATACCACACTATCCAAATTAAATCACCTTTTTATATGGATGACATAAAACTTTATGCATCTAAGAAGAATCACATTTTATCTTTACTAACAATAACTGAAAATTTCTCAAATGATATTGGCATGAGTTTTGGTATTGATAAGTGTAAAACGCAATCAATATGTCGCGGTCATTACGAAAATTTAGAATATATAACTCAAGAAGGAGAAATCATTAAAAATTTAAATAAAGGAGAATTTTATAAATATTTAGGTATTAATCAATCAAATCATATTCAACATTCAATTATAAAAGAAAATTTAGAAAAACAATTTTATTTAAGAATTAAATCTATTTTAAAATCAAAATTAAACGGTAATAATTTAATTAAAGCAGTTAATACATATGCTGTTCCATTGTTGACCTATTCTTTTGGTGTTATAAAATGGTCCAAAACTAATTTACAGAATATAAATATTCAAACTAGAGTTCTCTTTACAAAATTTTGTAAACATCACCCCAAATCTGCTATTGAAAGATTTAATTTACCACGCGAAAATGGTGGTAGGGGTTTTTCAAATCTAGAAATTCTACAACATAATCAAATTGCTTCACTAAAAAATTATTTTCTCAATAGAGCTCGTGATAACACTTTTTTTAATGCTTTGGTTTCAGCGGATAAAGGTTACACACCTTTAAATTTAAGCGATAAAATAATTTCAGATATTGTTGAGCCAAATATACCTGACACTATAGCAAATATAAAACAAAAGTCTTTACATGGGAGATATTTTAAAGAACTAGAACAACCAGAAATTAATATTCAAGCTTCTCATGCATGGCTTAAAAAATCAAATATTCATCCTGAGACTGAGGGTTTTATATTTGCAATACAAGATCGTGTTATAAATACAAGAAATTATAAAAAACACATATGCGGATTACAATCGAGCATTGATAAATGTAGGATTTGCGGAACTGAAGGGGAAACCATTGAACACATCATTTCTTCTTGCACCGTTTTGGCTCAAAGCGAATATGAAAAACGTCATGATATATTCGCAAAAATTATACACATGAATTTAGCAGTTAAATTCAACTTATTAAAGGATACACAACCACATTATATTTATAAACCCGAAAGTTGTTTGGAAAATGACAATTACAAATTATATTTTGATCGTACAGTTTTAACCGACATTCATATTCAGCATAACAGACCAGACATTATTATTTTAAATAAACAACAAAAGCAAGCATATCTTTTAGATATAGCTGTTCCAAATTCACACAATATAACACAGACATATAATACAAAAATTAATAAATATTTAGAACTCTCCGTTGCTATGAGAAATCTTTGGTGTTTAGAAAGAATTTCGATTTTACCATTTATAATTTCAGCAACAGGAATAGTACCGCAATCTCTTTTTAAAAATTTAAAAATTTTGGACTTAGACAACAAATTGGTGGTTGAAATTCAAAAAGGTATATTATTATACTCATGTCATATCGTGAGGAAATTCCTTAACATTGACACAGAACATAAAACACAAAAAAGTCAAAATATGGAGGCGAGACGCCGGTAATTATGTTGATAAGCACTGCACTATTACTTGATAGTATTATCCGTAATAGTGTATGTACTCCGGCAAAATTGCCGTGCCGCCGGGTGGAGGTGGGATACGAAAATTTGAAGATCATTTATTAAAGAAATCATAATGAGTCGTTTTTTGTGGCGGTGAGTGTAGTTTATTTAACGAGTTCGTGTGTAATTTGGGGTTTTTTTGGCACTCGTGGACCTTTAAAACGCGAGTGAAACGAGCGTTTTAAACTGGACCACTCACACCAAAAAAAAGCCCAATTTGTAATGGAAATGTGAATAATCTGAATAAATGAATAAATGAACGTGACTAAAAAAAGTTGAATTCTTGTTTTTTTTTTTTAACACATGGATTAAAAAACATGTTTAAAACGTGTTTTAAACAAGCGTGTGTTTTTTATACAACATGTTTAAAACACTGTTTTAAACTGTAGATTAAAACATAATGTTTTAAACATGCCAACCCTGCCCACGAGTGCCAAAAAATTTACAAACGAACGAGTTGAATTGTTGAATACAACGTTTTTTTTTTTTTGTTCGACGAACCCCTTGAAGGCTCCAAATCGCTTAAAACCTTTAAAATTAGCTTGACGTTTCGTTTTGACAAGTTGTGACATTTATCAAAATCCGATCACACAGGAGAAAATTCTCAAATTCTGACAGTGTCGAACACAAAAATTCATCAAAAACGCTTAATATTTATAAGCCGTTCACGATTGTTTTAAACACGCAGCAGGCCAAGATATTTTTTTGTTAGATTGGCGTCAGGTCCTGTCATATGACGTTTCGTTTTTAAATATTCGCATTGTTGTTTGTTGTCAATTTCGTCATTAATTTAGTTAATAATAATTTACCCAGAACTGCCCTACAAATACGTACAGGGTCAGCAACAATAACTGTTTCAGTTGGCAATAAAAAAATTTACATGAAATTTTCAAGACTGTGAATTGTACCTATATTTCGGTTTGTTTTATTGACACTATTGACAGCTGGTATACATTTCATATTTAAACGTCTTGGTTTTTGTATTCTTTTATTAATAAAATGGTTCTATCGTTGGAACATGACATAAAAGTCACCAAAAGTCACCAGAATTTATCGCCAACTCAATCAGTAATTGTTGTTCACACGGTATATTTCATTAAATTAAAATTTTACGATTATTGTTCCTAATGCGTCAATTGTTTAAAAAATTTAATAACCATTTTTTCAACTAGAATTTGCTTATATTCTGAATTCTGGTTATGAATTTGTGTGTACAATCTGCAACAACATATTTAAAATGACACTGACAGCACGGATGTCGTTGAAAACATCAACATCAACAACAGGATTGGTCAGTTTAAATTGCTTCTATCCTAATCACTATAACTATACAGGATGTTCTAGAAGTTGACGCGTTCCTTGTAACAAGAGGTACTACACATTATTCTTAAGAATTTTAGCCTAAATCTTCTTAGTAAAATGTTTGTATTAACGGAGATAATAAATTGTATATTTTTATTGTTTTCTAAAATTTTAAGTCCTGTCCTGTCCATTTCTCCACTGTACTAGATTAATAACTAACCTGGCCCAGAATGGTGTCTTTCCGGAAATCGTTTTGCAATACTCTTTGGACGCTGCAGATGCATTCTGATAACGTGATAACATTGCCCATGCATTTGCAACATATCTGTGAACTCATTATTTTCCTAATAATAAAGCCATTTCGACTAATTAGATGACAACTCTGACAGTAGTTTTGATTAACGTCCATGCTCATTTGATTTTTTTTTATCAATTCCAATTTCTAACAAATCAGCGCAACTTTGAGCAGGACCGGTTTCAAAAATTTCAAAAAAATTAACTTATTGTATCTTCATTGTCCTACACATTTTACTAAGGTGATTTTGGCTAAAATTCTTTAGAACAACGCATACTATCACATGTTAAAAGGAACGCCTCAACTTCGAAAACACCCTGTATACCTGCAAATTATTTGATAGGTACTGTCAAAACAAATGGACAAGATCAAATTTACATTAGGAAAATTTTCGTTTCCCGATTTTTTTTGCAACCAACTGTACTAATAACTAGTAACTTGTAACTTGTATTTTGTAACTTGTAAATTCTTAATTGTGCAACGGGCCCCAGGTAGCCATTTTTTTTTTTGTGTTTATTGTAAACGCCGAATGGCACACATCATACTTAGGTACAGGTGCGACGTTCGCAGTTTAATCAAGGTAGGATCATTTAAATTACCACACGTGCTTCCCAGGTATGTCTTGTTTCTTTGTTTCACATGATAAACCACGTGTTATGCGAAGAACTATGAGTTAGAAGAGCCTAGTTTCAGGTAGTAATTGTAAATTTGAAATCTTGTTTGTTCTCTCTTTGTTACCTATTGTATAAATTTAACAATTAGAAAAGATTATGGTGTGCCATCGTTTGTGGATTATTTTTGGAGGTTTTATTCATCCCATTTACAGCTGCTGTTATTATTATCGTGTCTTTAGTTTTCTCCGTTTTCTCAGTGCCGTGTTGTTCATTTATTTGTTGTATATGCTTTGTTTGTTCAATCTCATGGCAAGGGTTCACAAATCGTGTTATTTATTATGTATTTCTTTGTCTGGTTTCACATCAAATAGGTACCGCTGTAAATGAAAACGAGAATGTATTTATTCGTGTATTTGCAAATTAAATACAGGCGTCTTTCCACCGACCTATGCATTTTTATTCCTAGTTTTTATTTAGAAGTTTGTACGCTGTCAGTTTTTATTAGGGAATTTTATTTGTTCTGTAGCTACTACCAACAATGTTACTAGATGTGATAGCCACCCATTATCCACATTCATCATGAATCCATTATACATTGTTTTTTTTTTAATTGCTGCCCGAAATTCTGTGCTCCCCACTGTACCTAACAAAAACAAACAAATTCGGCGTTTTAAAAAATCATTACTTTTTCATTTTCAGATGCTTGGGTAAGAGGCATAAGTGAGTTGCCCATAACTTTATCTGGTCATGCCGCAATTACTCTTCCACCTGCAATGCTTATTTCCAGTGAATAAATGCTATTTAACAGAAATTCATTTTAAATGTCACCAACTAAAAAATTTAAATGAAATCATGAAGAATCCTGCAAACACTAATTCATAAGTGTAACAGCTGACCAGTAGAGGGCGCACGCACATCAAGTACTTTTACACCATAACCATAATCGAAGACGACGAACTAAGCTATTTTGTTGTATTTTGTAGTTATTGAAAAGTGTACGTATTTTAAATGTATACATTTACAGTTTTTGATAATTAAAACGCCATTTCGTATTTGAAAATCAACGTCCTTCACTTTGACATTTCAGCATCTTGTGAACAAGTCTTGTAGGCAATCTGATATTTGTGATTGGGTGCGGTGTATGTTTTATTCCACACCAGAAAAGTGATTGATTGAAGAAAAAAGTGCAATTTTGTGTCGAAAGGTGAGTTAATTTACCGCGATATTTGTAATTTCATTCATTTAAATGTGTGGGAGGGGATTGATACGTTGCAATTCACGTACATTTAAAAATGTCGATGAACTTGTCTATATGACAACATGGACCTCTTTGTGAGTGGGTGATTATTTATATTGCAATTAAAACTAGTTTTGCATGTGCACCTCATTATTATATCGGAATATTTCATATTATTTAATAATTGAACCATATTTGCGGGGAGGAGAAGGCGTTTCTTTTGTAAGTTGTCACACTCAGAAATTCCATTGAGATTTGTAATAGAACACTGATTCTGAGAATTCCATGTTTCAGGTGTGGTGTGGTAGGTAATTCGGAATGAGTTACTTGCAATCCAACCAAAACAGACCGAGTAAGTACTAATATTATAAATAATCTAAAATTTTGTTAAAATATCTATATAAATTGATTTAATCTTAAATGCGTCTGATAGCAGAAAAACAAAAACATTAATCTCTAAACAGTAGCTTTCACAATAAAAATAATTTCAACAGGAAATATTTCCAAAATATCTACTATTATAAAAATAGAATTGATTGATCAAATGTAACTTCTAGCAGAGCTTGTGGCAAATTATCTAAATATGTACATACAGTTGACTCAAGTTGCAAAAAACCACTTGTCATTTGCAACAGCTTTTTTTTCATATTTTTGAATCAAATAAAGGCACGAAGGGACCAGAAAATCATAGTTTGGATTGAATATTTTCGAAATAAGTACAGTTTTAAAGTAATTTCAAATGACTAATGCGCTAAAAGTGCTGTTGCAAATGCAAAGTGGTTTTTTGCAACTTGAGTCAACTTTACATGTATGTTATAATTGAGGTTCGATGAATGTCTTCATTTAATTAAAGAATGAATGCTATTTTGGAGAGCATGTTAAAGAGGATTTTAAGCGTTTATTAAATTTTATGTGAAATTCTGTTGAGGATAGAATTGCTTATTGGAAAAAAAGGATTTCTTTTAATAACAAATAATAAAATAGCTCAGCTTTAACACATGCAGGGTGATTCACGAGTAGTCTGATTTAGCACCTTTATTCCTGCAACACAAATTACTCGTACTCTCTCATAGAATACTTCACTGTTTTTCAGTTTGAATAAAATTTTGTGATCATAGTAATCCGATTTCAGAAAAATGAAACAATAGTGTCAATCAAAAGTGTCAAAACAATTATATTTTTGTAAATAAATCAGACTATTCATGAATCACCCTGTATGCACAATGTTATTTGATAGCTGGTCATTGGATAAACTTTAAGTTCGCTTATCATTATTGTTCCCTTTGTAAAATATTCTTTAAAACCATACCTGATTATAACTTGCTTGAGCCAAAAATTAAAGCTTTACGATAAACATAAATTTTAATTGTTTTGAATTAAATTGTTCTGATTCAATGAAGAATATTATTCAATACGATCAATAAAATAAAAAGAAATCATTTGTAACACTTGGATGAAGTTTATTTAAAAAAAAATGGTTTTTACTCTATTTTCGAAATGACAACAAAGAAGGTGGTGATTGGGTTTACCATATACAACTTTGTTTTGACAAATCCTCTCTTCATCATCGCTGGTGCAATAAGTAAAGCCACGCCACGTTTTCGGAAATTTTGCTGTCCATATCATTGTACAGTTGCGGAATTAAAATTTCGGGCACTATTGTCAATGTCATGATATATAAAGTTGACTCAAGTTGCAAAAAACCACTTGTTATTTGCAACCGCACTTTTATGGCATTAGTAATTTGAAATTACTTTAAAACTGTACTTTTATGGAAAATATTCAATCCAAACTATGATTTTGCTTTGTGCCTTTATTTGGTTCAATAATGTTGAAAAAATGCTGTTGCAAATGACAAGTGGTTTTTTGCAACTTGAGTCAACTATACTCTAAAACAACCTTTACGTTAATAACCTTATTTTTTACTCTTGTCATGTTTTTGTCTTTTTGGCATTCAAAAATTGTCATTTGTGGCATAATAACGGGTAGGCAACATATCAAAGCGATGATTTAATGAAAAATAGTGTCCGAAATTTTAATTTCGCAACTACATATATTTTCAAATTTGATTTTCTTCAATCTCCTTTGTTTTCGAATTCAAATTGCTTCCAACAAAGGGTTTTTTTGACAAATTAGTTAAAAATATTTCAGATCGCAGTATACATTTATAAATCATGCCCGTGCTTATTTCATGTCAATTATGTTTAGGTTATTTGATGCAAAGGTAGAAGCAGAAACGACAAAAACTTTTGTGTCAAATATGTAGTAGAATATATTAAGATCGACAGTTATAACAGTGGTTTGTTGACTTATTGAATAACATGGAAAGAAGCTCAGCTAATGAACGTCAATCAACTGTTACTATGAATCAAATTTCAACCCAAAAATGGTTTTTACTCCAGAACATAAAAGATTCATCGTTGAATCTTACTATAGTAATGGTGTTTCCAATAACGGATAATGGACATACACCGCTGTTGCCTGTTTGGCCGTGTTTCGGCAAAAAATTCCAAGTTTAAATTGAAATCGGTATACGCAACCAAAAATACTTCATGCATTCCAGACCATCTGAACCTCCGAAAATCGCAAAAGCTTCTTTGAGCTAAATACAAATGCTTTATTTTGCCTTACGGGCTTTCTGATTCCGAGTTGAGTTGACCTAAATAATTGTTGACTAAAGTAAATGGAAATCTTATAAATGTTTAAGTGAATATCAAAATTACTGATTGTGAGGCATACACAAGTGACAGATAATACACTGGGTTTTTTAAAGTGTACATAGTAAAACAAACTGTGACTCGACGATAACCATTAGGCTAGAGCTAGAGTATTCGATAACTGATAAAATAAGTCAATAAAGCAAATTCTACTAAGGCAAAGATAACATGATTTCATAACTACAAGGAGAGATTACGTACCTTTCTCAATACGAAAATAATCAGTTTTAATTTTGACAAATGTTCTCCAAATATAGTTTAAATATGTACTTAAATTACATTTATACATACATATTTTTTTAATTATTACTAGTATCTAGTATTTAACCAGTAACACATCATTTAAAATTTCACCAAATTATTATATTCGATGTTCAACTGTATAAATGTTAGGTATCAACTAGAAATATTTTGTTTTGTAATAACAACGTAAATAAAATTAGCAGACACCGTCTACAAAGTTACTTTAAAAACATGTTTGTGCGTATTCAATGATCGATAATAATGAATACCGGGTGTCCCACCTAAGACTTTTAGGTCTTATATCTCTATTATTTATGGACCGATTTTTTGGAAATTTAACAGATAGATAACACAGTGCTGCAAAATTTAATTTATAAAAACCTGTTTTGGTTTTAATAAGATGTTTAAGTCTTTTTAGGATGCTGATTTCAGATATGAACTTAATTTTTCTTTATCACGTAAGAGTGTTTTGGAAAAAAATGTTAAAATACGACATACACCTAAATAAATTTTGATTTAAAATCGGCAATAATCGTAAGAAAATGAATAAGGTATACTTTTGCACAAAGTTATATTTCTTTGTTGTTTCTTGAACATTGAGATCAATTTATATGGTCTTTTGTCGACATTTCAAAATTTTTTGTAAATATTTATTTCGACAAGGTTTCTTTGTACAAATACCATCGAGAATAAAACTATAAAAAATGAATTTAAAATTGCAGCAAACATTTTTTTAGTCAAAAAACTTGAGTAGTGAGGGTAGATGCAAAATTTTTGTTCTAGCTTAGTTGTAACGTCCAAAAAGTCTACTCTCTCCTTGTACCAGATTCAAATAAACGACAAACAAAAAAAATTTTTCTTTGAAAACTGGACGTGGAATTTTTTAAATATTTTTGCCGTCATCTACATCCAAAAGTCCATCATATTTACGTTTTGATTTTGAGACAGGTTGTTCATTGTTGACCTGTGTAATTTGAAGGGTGGAGATTAATTAATCTCATGTTAGTCAAGTACCTCCAGTCTTAAGAACGCCATTTTAATTCCATTTATTTGTGAATGAAATCGTTTAAGTTTTATACTAAAGTGTAGAACAACAATAAACAATGACTTCCGCAAAAATTCGACCCCTAAAGGTTGTCATACTATAAGAAAAAGAAAAAATCGTGTCAATTTATTTAATTTTTCGCAGAATTGTTCAATTGTTTCAAAGCGACTTGACTTTAATATCTCAAAAATTTTAGCACATGTTTAACAAATAATTAATGTTTTCTTGAAGTAGAAACTGTTAATTTGATTAAATTGTGTAGACACATGTTTTCTAACGAGTAACAATCGGACACTAGTTTTGTGTAGATTCAAATAAAGGTAATTATTTATTAAAATTTAACATAAAATAACATTTTTAATTTACAATGCGAAAATTTCCGATAATAATGCGGAATCTGGCAAAGTGCCCCGAATGCTTGCAGCGTTTCCACGTTGAATGGCAAGGGAAATCCTCTCAAAAAAAAGGAATTTTTTTAAATTACATTTTTTATTAATCAGGTATTTTCGTAATATTTTATTACCAGTAATATATTCTTCATTCACCAGAATACCTATCTTCCAAATTTCACAAAAATCGGTGCATAAATAATAGATATATAAGACCTGAAAATCTTAAGTGGGACACCTGTATGTCAGTATTGATATAAGTATATTTTGGATTTTTTAGTTCCAAGCCTCAGAAATTATGTATTCTCTTCTTAACATATGAACACTTTGTTATAATTTAATTTTAATCTTAAAAATATCCCAGTCTCACAAGGACATTATCAAAGCGGTCCCGGCGATTTACCCATGCCACCAGCCAAGGAGCAAACCCTGATGTGGCAACAAAATTCATACTTGGGCGACTCCGGCATCCATTCCGGAGCCGCCACCCAAGTACCATCGTTGAGCGGCAAAGAAGAAGAAGAAATGGATCTCTTCGATTTAGATCAAGGTTATTCCCAGGGCTTCACACAAGACCAAGTGGACGAAATGAACAACCAATTAAATCAAACGAGATCCCAAAGAGTTCGAGCTGCTATGTTTCCAGAAACATTAGACGAAGGAATCGAAATACCTTCGACGCAATTCGATCCTAGCCATCAAACAGCCGTTCAGCGACTCTCTGAACCAAGTCAGATGCTGAAACATGCGGTGGTCAATTTAATCAATTATCAAGACGACGCCGATTTAGCGACCCGAGCAATACCAGAATTGATCAAATTGTTGAACGACGAAGATCAAGTAGTGGTTTCGCAAGCTGCCATGATGGTACACCAATTGTCAAAGAAAGAAGCTTCACGACATGCCATCATGAACAGTCCGCAAATGGTGGCCGCTTTAGTGAGAGCTATTTCAAATTCAAACGACTTAGAAACTACCAAAGGTGCAGTCGGCACTTTGCACAAATTATCACACCATCGCCAAGGTCTCTTGGCCATTTTCAAAAGTGGTGGCATTCCCGCTTTAGTTAAGCTCCTGAGTTCGCCCGTTGAAAGTGTACTCTTTTATGCCATTACAACATTGCACAATTTACTTCTTCATCAAGACGGTTCCAAAATGGCAGTACGTCTCGCTGGTGGTTTACAGAAAATGGTTGCGTTGTTGCAGAGGAACAACGTGAAATTTCTGGCGATCGTCACCGATTGCTTACAGATTTTGGCGTACGGTAATCAAGAAAGCAAATTAATCATTCTCGCGTCACAAGGACCAATAGAACTCGTCAGAATCATGAGGTCTTACGATTACGAGAAGCTACTGTGGACCACCTCACGCGTGTTGAAGGTAAGCAACTAGTGAAAAACATTTTCAATTTGTGGGTATTAATATATTTCGTTTTATTTACTTATGTTCCAGGTTTTATCGGTTTGTCCCAGCAACAAACCCGCAATCGTAGAGGCTGGAGGAATGCAGGCCCTCGCCATGCACTTGGGCAATCCGAGCGGCCGACTGGTCCAGAACTGTCTGTGGACTTTACGTAATTTATCCGATGCTGCAACCAAAGTTGACGGTTTGGAAGGCTTGCTCAGTTCGCTAGTGCAAGTTCTAAACTCCCAAGACGTTCACGTGGTCACTTGCGCCTCAGGAATCCTATCCAATCTGACGTGCAACAATCAACGTAACAAAGTCACCGTCTGCCAAGTGGGCGGCGTTGATGCTCTCGTACGCACAATTGTGAGCGCTGGAGATCGCGAGGAGATCACGGAACCCGCAGTTTGTGCCTTGCGACATCTAACATCAAGACATGTGGAATCAGAAATGGCACAGAATGCAGTCAGGTTGAATTACGGCATTCAGGTCATCGTGAAATTGTTAAATCCGCCGTCGCGTTGGCCCCTAGTCAAGGCCGTCATTGGTCTTATTAGAAACCTGGCGTTGTGTCCAGCCAATCATGCCCCACTAAGGGAACACGGCGCTATACATCATCTCGTGCAGTTGCTCATGAGGGCTTTCCAGGATACCCAAAGAGTAAGCAGACTTACCTAAAGTTCTCTTTTTTTTTAGAATAATTAAAATATTTCATTAATTCGATTCTATCTTTTAACAGAGGGCAAGTGTGGCTAGCGGAGGTAGTCAACAAACGTCCAATTATGCAGATGGTGTAAGAATGGAAGAAATTGTCGAAGGAACCGTCGGTGCTCTGCACATATTAGCCCGAGAATCCCACAATAGAGCGATCATTCGACAACAGATGGTTATTCCCATATTTGTTCAATTGCTATTCAATGACATTGAAAACATCCAGCGTGTAGCCGCTGGTGTTCTCTGTGAACTGGCAGCTGACAAAGAAGGCGCAGAAATGATAGAGCAAGAAGGGGCCACTTCACCACTGACAGAACTGTTACATTCACGAAACGAAGGTAAATCTTGCGAGATTCGTAAAGAAAAATATTGTGTCCAAGTTAGCAGTTATTATGTTTTTCAATTCCGTACTTTATAGCTATGTCTTCTGTTAATGTTTCATTACTTTCAGGAGTGGCAACATATGCGGCAGCCGTATTGTTTAGAATGAGCGAAGATAAACCACAAGATTATAAAAAACGATTGTCCATGGAGTTGACCAACTCTTTATTCCGAGAGGAGAATTTGTGGAACCCGGATCTGGGGATGGATCCTGACTTGCAGGTAATTAAAGATGTATTGATGTTGCATCGCTTATAAAATTGTACTACCATACCATTGGAGGTATGTATTACACGTTTATATTTGTAGTAGAATTTAGATTTTAGTGGCTTGAATTTTCACTCTTAGCCTTGAATTTATGACTTTTTGGCTCTTTTTTTTTGTTTGTTTTTGTTGTGTTTGCATTTGTCACCGATCATTTTAGGACATTTTGAGTCCTGACCAACCGTATGACACTATGTATACCCAGGGACCACCTAGCGTGCACAGCAATCACGGTGGACGGTCGTACCCCCAACAAGGTAAATTGTCATGATAATCGCCCTACATACTAACGCTTAAATAACACGTATAGTTGTGTATAAACTAACTTATAACGTAACATTTTTTCAAGAACCGAGAACTTTAACAAGAAACGCAACTTGACGATTTTAACATAGGTAAATTGTGTCGGCATGTAGTAGTGTGTAGAGTAGATTATTAAAAGCATGACGAGTTCTATCAAGTGGCAACTTTTGTCCACAATTCATTTAAATTCGCCTCTGAATTAGAGTATTTCTTAGGCTATGACCAGATACCAATAGACATGCAAGGTCTAGAGATCGGTTCCCACGGTGGCGGCAACGGATCAACTTACAGCCCAATAGAAGCCATGGACGTAACCAACACAGACAACTTTGACCCAATTGATCAATTACCCGCACCTCCCCAAGACAACAATCAAGTTGCAGCATGGTACGACACAGACCTATAAAATATTACCTTCCTCGATGTTTTTCATTTTATTAAAATTAGACGAGTTTTCAATTTTGTTTTGCGATGATAGTCCTAATTACGTGGGATTTTTTATCATTGATATAAAGTAATTATTATAGTATACCTATTAATAATTTATTAGTGACTATAAAGTATAATGTACGTGTATAATTCTGAGTTGATACAATATTATGGATCGAGTTGAGTTTAACTTATTTAAATCAAAATACATTTTATGCTGTCTGATTATGAAAGAGCTAAAACACAATGCTGAATTATTGACTGATGTATTTTGACTGTTTCAAAAGTCTAAATGTGATTGTACAAATTGTCAATGTAATTTATCATTTTTTTTAAATAAAAGTTTATAGCGCAGTATTGTTTTTATTTTTTATTTATAGCGATTTTGTTGTTGACGTGATTATATAGTGTAAAAGGTGTAGTGGATACATTGTGTTTTAATTCTTGTTACAAACATTTAAAAAATTTCTTGAACAGGGTAGAATTTTAAGGCACTGCCTTTAAAATGTATGCATGTCTTTGTAGGAAGGAATAAACTCTTTCATTGTACAACGTATTTTGAATATGTATACATACCTCCAAACCCTCGTTTCATCAAGATTATTTTGATACACATTTTCGTAAAATTCGCATTAAATTTACATTCATACAGTATGGCATTTTGGAGATTTAGGCCCGGTTTATTCACCTTCAAGTAACTTTATTTGAACGGTAATTACCAAGGATCTACCAATAGCAGATTCGTTTCACAAGACGTGATCAAACTCGTTCGACAATAGACTGTCTTGTGCAACTCGTATAACAATATACAGCGTGATCAACAATGACTGAGTCTGTTGGCAATGAAACAATTGAAAAGTACTGGTGTTTTTTCTGTCGTAATTGGGACTGACAGGATTTTTTAACTTGAGACGACATTAAAAAAATTAAGAGGTAAAGTCAAAACGAAATATGACAGGACGGAGCTTAGGATCATTAGTAATCCGTGCTTAGGATGCCGCGCTCTCCAATTTACCTCCGGCAGTGGCGTATCATACAATCGTCAGTTTAGGGGCAAAAACATTTATTTTGCGTAAATTAGTAAGCATAATTTTACATAAATTTTATTTATAAACAAAATGGTTTTTTTTTGTAATAAAACCTTAACCAAAACTCAATTTTCTTCTGATCTTCTTTCATCTGATGAAAGAAATTCTACACCGAGATCATCTACTTTTGTTGTAAAACGTAGAGAATAATGAAAACTGTCTTCATCTTCAGAACATTCCCTTAACACCCTGTATAGCGTAAACAAAAGTAAAATGTTTTTTTAATTTTTGACCCGGGCACTGTCATATACGTAAGCTGAATTCAACTCATCTGCAAATCCCACATTCGTCTTCTGCACAACCCACGTGGTGTCATGTTTCGTTTTGACTTTACCTCTACAAAAATGAACCTTGCATGGTAAATTTCAAATTTGCCAATTTCATTGTTACCAACAGATTCACTCATTCTTGATTACACCGTACCATTGTCTTAGTCTACTTAGACAATGACCGTACTAATAGGGCCCTGTCATTACTATTATTGGGTGATTCAAAATGATTGTGGCCAAGTATGGCAACTATGTACGAAAATTTATGTGGCAACTGTGTGGATAAGGTAGAGTTGTCATTTGTATGACATTTCATAAGCGTGCCAAGGAGTATAGAATAATAGGGAGGGGACATACGGTCGGTCGAGTGAAGCCGCCTTAATGCGCATGTCTCCTATTAGTACGCCCCAAGAAAGTGAATAAAATCAGTTGCGTTGTGATATTTAATGTGTTTTTCTAGTTTCTCATACTCTGAATACATTTGTGATGCAAAAAAAATATATAGTGTTTTATTTTCCTGCAGTTTTATTGTTAATTCCCAACATCTCAAGTAGTGTTAACTGGGGCGTACTATGCCGGCTAAAAAATTTTGGCCGTCATTGCCTGTCAATTTCAAAAAAAATTATTGTAATCCGTACTTTATTGTCATCATGATTACCGTCTTGATTATGAAAGTTATTTTTTGAGTGGTAAATTTCAACACTCAAAATTATTTTGTCATTTCTACTACACAGAACGTTTACCTCAGGTTATCTATGTACGATTGCTCTAATTTTGTTTATTTATGTCGGATTTTTGGAATAAACAGTTTAAATTGATTGTCAAAATGACAAGAATCGAAAGTGGGGTTACGATTCCTTAAGGTTTATTTACACTTTATTTGAATGTCAAGAAAGTGACGGCCAAAATTTTTTGGCCGCCATAGTACAGCTGGTTTCAAAAAAATCGAGAAATGAAAATTTTCCTAATGTAAATTTGGTTTTGTCGATTTGTCAATTAATTGTCTACTTGACAATACCTATCAAGTGATTTTTAAAAATGTCATTGAATTTTGACGTTAAATCTAACCTATCTCTCGTAAGAAGGTTTCACATTATGGAAAAATTGCAAAAATGTGTCAATTTTATTCTGACAGTTCCCGTTTTTTTTGCAACCAGCTGTACCTCACGGGTTGCATAAAATTGCGCCCGTTTCCTTGTCCCTCACCGCTTCAATTTACCGCGCCCATAAGCTAGCTTATGTCCCCTCCCTATTATTCTATACTCCTTGAAGCGTGCATTTGATTTTTTTGATATCATTACACATTGATTTGACAGTTTTCAAAATTGCGCGACTAAATTCGTGTCAAAAATGGATTACTCCCTAGAATTCGAACTTTTAGGGAAATAACGTTTTTCATGTTGTGTAACTAGAATTTTCAAAAGTTATTTTGAATGCCTTAGAGCCAGTTTACAGAAGCGAAATTAAGTTAATCGTAATGAAATGCGAAATTAACTGAACACGTAATCAGATTGAGCCAATGGAAGTTTCGGATTCATGTGTTAATCGCGCATTAAAATTTAATTCGAATTAAATATTTAATTCTCTTTCTATAAACTGGCCCTAAGGTTGGTTACTTTGAATTGAGAGATTAAATCCAAAGAAATATGCCGCCAGTAACCAAAATTGATTGTGAAACGAAAAATCATCTATCACTTAGCGAGAAATAGTCATTTGCAACTGTTACAATTAATTTGCTGTCTAACATTTTTGGGATATCTTTTGTTTGTCACCAGAAACCACATAGCCTCCAACCTAACCAAATTTATGGCAACCTAGTAACGCATATCCCTAAATCCTAGGGAGTAATCCATTTTTGACACGAGAGTATGAACTGTCAAAGAAATATCAACTCTACCCTACCCACACAGTTGCCACATAAATTTTCGTACATACTCTCGTCACAGAATAGAATCAATTGTTTCTATTCTGTGAGTAGTTGCCATACTTGGCCACAATCATTTTGAATCACCCAATACTTTTTTGTATTGTATTCTTATTTGTTTTATATCGCGCGTTCAAATGAAACCCTGGGCTGGGAAAGCGTTGAAAACCGTCAATTGTTGTGCTTTTTTAAAGCGTAGATTAATTGGAGCAGCTAACCTAAAATATAAAGCCAAAAAATCTTTCTTTTTTTTTTTCTTTGCAATGTTTTACATTATAACTTACCGATTTCTATTCTCGAAGCAAATATCTAAGGGCACCCTTTGCTGAAAACAAACATGTTACATATTCAACTATGTCCCGATTAAACATAAACAAATGTCATTCGTGTCAAATGGCAGGAAATTCAAACTTTACACTGTTCTAAACGGTTTAATTTTTCCAACGTCTACTCAGCCCAGGATGTCATTTGAACGCGCGATAATAAGATTACTTATTTATTGTGTTGTTGAGAATTAATTTTACAAATTGCAAATGTGACGAAACGTCCATTTTGTTTAAAGTGAATTGACGTTTTCGTCTCTCTACGTGATTAAGTATCAACGGTAGAATGTAATTTCCCCTAGTTTCTGCTGCAAAGTAAAAAACCGCGTGCGGGAAAAATACCGCACTCCGAGGACAACCGGGAAATACCGATTTTGAAGCCATGAGTACAAAAACAAATATTTGAAACAAAAAGAGTAAGAAATATTTAAATGAACACAAGTAATGGAACAGCTTCAGAAACAAATGCAAACAAAGTGAACCAAGTTTTAGTTGGAAGACTGAAAAAAGTACTAACCCTATAACGGGTGTTTTTTAAAATTTGGCGTCGAAGTTGGCGTTGAAGAATGAAGAGTCGATTGTGAATGCACTATACGGATAACCGATCACGGATTCACGGATCAGCTGTTTAAATCTTACGCTTTTATACAAGTGGTGCGTTCTTAATCGACTCTCCAACGCCAACTTCGACGCGAAATTTTAAAAAACATCTTTAGATTAAATGGAATTTTAATTTTACAAAAAGCAAAATAAAATGTCAGAAAATAAATATTGTTTTTCATTTTAAGGAAAAGAAAACGTCATTTCTCATTTGTTCCTATCATGTTTATAACTGTCTACCAACAGTACCAACCTACGAAGGTAATTAAACATTAAACCAACACTTAAATCATACAATAACAATGAATTAAACATTGTTTATTACTTTATTACATGACTTATACGCAACGGGAATTCTTTAAATCGTTAACTGTTGTTGCAGTTGCAGATAGTATATTCTTGTCTTGTTATGGTCGTAATTCTGACGTAAATGTAAGCAAACACTGACCGAATTGCTACCAAATATATGCCAAAAATAGCCCAGTGTATATGTCAACAACCGATTCAAAAGCTCAATTTACACCAAGACAATTTAAAATTATTTACATTATTTTGTCTTTCATTACACGTATTTGAAGTGTATATAATTGACAAATTAAATATAATGATTAAATGTCATGTATTTATCAATATAATGCTTCATTTATGCTTTACAAACTTACTATTCCTAATTACAGATTAGATGTGGCGGTGGCCATCAATGGCGTTGTACAGTGTAACCGCCATTTTATAACCTTGTTTGTGTAGTTGTGCTGATATGAAAATATAGACGCTTAATTAATTAAGCTAGCGTTTATTAATTAAGCAAGTGCAGTTTTATGGTAATAGGTGTGATAGCTTGTGTGGTAAGTTTTCGACGATTAATAATGCACGACTAGATATTAAGTATTCCGACAAAGAGCCTCCAGTTCGTATTTTCACGAGTCTTATCTCTTTGTGAGTGGGTGCATTTCATTAAATATTTGAGGAATGCACTTGTTGTTTTGTAATCTAAATTGAGGATTTCATAACTGGAGTGTTGCCCCAAGTATATTTTCATATTCAGTACCAGCGAAATTACATCCAATTATTAACCATTTTGAAGTAATTGAATATTTTCAATTCAGGTATAAACCTCTTTCGCCATGAGTTACATGCAGCAAAATCAAAACAGGCCCTGTAAGTATATTTCCTTTACATATTACACGTGAATAAGTGAACGTTTTTGTAACAGTGCCACAAGGGCATTTCCAACGCGCACCTTCTGATTTACCCATAATGTCTGCAAAAGAACAGACTCAAATGTGGCATCAGAACTCATACATGAGCGACTCCGGCATCCATTCCGGAGCCTCAACTCAAGTCCCTTCGATAAGTGGCAAGGATGAAGAAATGGATTTGTTCGACCTTGATACACATCGATTCACGCAAAATCACGATGAAATTAATCAGACTGGGCCACAAACAGTCCCCGCGACAATATTTCCAGAAACTTTGGATGAAGGTATTGAAATATCCTCACCACAATTTCAACAATGTGTACCCGAACCACAAAACGAATCAGTCAAACCAAATGCAGTCAATATAATGGACTATCAGGATGACACTGACTTGGTGACACATGCAATACCACAACTGACTAAATTGCTGAGTGATGAAGATCAAGTTGTGGTTTCACAAGCAGCTATGATGGTCCATCAACTATCTAAAAAAGAATCTTTTCGACATGCCATAATGAACAGTCCTGAAATGATGGATGCTCTAGTTTGTGCCGTATCAAACTCAAATGATCTGGAAACAACCAAAGGTGCCATAGGTACTATACATAAATTGTCCCATCACCGTCAAGGGCCTTTGGCCATTTTGAAAAGTGGCGGTGTTCCAGCATTGGTACAGCTTTTGAGTTCACAAGTTGAAAGTGTGCTTTTCTTTGCGATTACCACTTTACACAATTTACTGTTGCATCAAGAAGAAGCGAAAGTTGCTGTCAGACATGCTGGTGGTCTGCAGAAATTAGTGACACTCTTGAGGAGGAATAATGTCAATTTTTTGACAATTGTTACTGATTGCTTGCAAATTCTAGCCTATGGAAATCAAGAAAGCAAATTGATCATACTTGCATCACAGGGTTCAAGTGAATTGGTCAGAATTATGCGAACTTACGACTATGAAAAGTTGCTGTGGACCACGTCGCGTGCATTGAAGGTAAGTTCCAATAGATGTTGGGTTGAACCAAAAGTTTGTTCGCTTTTCGGACCAAAAATAGTTTTTTACTCCTATTACATTTTTTGTATGTACTCCTATTATACAGTGAAATTTTTTTTATCAATGAACGATAGGGATTTACATGGTACAAACTTTATTTCGTGTTAATGGTTTTTCTACTGCTCTTTTCAGAATTATTCTTTTGCAGACTTTTAGCTTACTTAATTTTTTACAAGCTCTGATAGTTTTTTTTTTTTTAATATTACATTACATTATAGTATATTAAAGAACGAGTTTTATAAGGGTTGATTTGGCGCACGAGTCCCAGGTGTAGAAAACGACCCGTAGGGGAGTTTTCTATGGGATGAGTGCGCCAATACCCTTATAAAACCAGTTTTTTATGTTATTTTTTTAGAATTTGCCCCCTTGTTTTAATTTTTAAATAAAAAAAATAAATTTTCAAGTTCTAGGGGATTTCGTATTAATTGGTAATTCAAGGTAACGGATGCAACTACATCTGCAACCAAGGAGTATAGAATAATAGGGAGGGGACATAAGCTAGCTTATGGGCGCGGTAAATTGAAGCGGTGAGGGACAAGGAAACGGGCGCAATTTTATGCAACCCGTGACGTACGCCCCAGTCAACACTACTTGAGATGTTGGGAATTAATAGTAAAACTGCAGGAAAATAAAACACTATATTTTTTTTTTTGCATCACAAATACAGGGTGATTTACGAGGAATAATGAGCCCGACGGAATAGAAAATGCAACCCACAATACATTGCAACAAAAAGCCGGACATCGAAACGGTAAATGTCCGGGTTTTGCTCCTGATGAATTGCGGGTTGCATTTTCTATTCCGTCGGGCTCATTATTCCTCGTAAATCACCCTGTATATTCAGAGTATGAGAAACTAGAAAACCACATTAAATATCACAACGCAACTGATTTTATTCACTTTCTTGGGGCGTACTAATAGCAGACATGCGCATTAAGGTGGCTTCACTCGACCGGCCGTATGTCCCCTCCCTATTATTCTATACTCCTTGTCTGCAACAGATGTTAAAAAGTAGAGTTTGAACATTAATATTGGAAGTTTTTTGGTGTAATACACTGAAATATTGATAAAAATTTCATTAAAGTACAGTGTACTTTTATAAAGCCATAAACGACTCCTACTGACTAACGTTTATAGACGTATTATAAACGCAAATTCTAATAATATATTAAAAGACAAGTTTCATAAGACCAGTCTTGAAGCACGAATTCAAGATTAAAAAACGAGTGGCGTAGCCACGAGTTATTTTAAAGAATGAGTGCTTCTAGGTCTTATGAAACGAGTTTTTTATACTATTTTTTGTAATTTGCCCTTTTTAAGTCGTTTTTAAACAAAAATGTTTACTTTCTTCGATTTAGGGATTTTTGTGGCGGTTGGTAATGTCTTAATTGTAAAAGTGAAAATTTGATCAAGTCTTCAAAGTCGCCTTTTGTTTTATCCAAATTCTGTCACAAAACACGCATATAGACGATAATCTTTCATGTACGCCCGCTGAAATACGTGAAATTGCCAAAAATACGGTCGCGAATTTGTTGCCTGATAAATCCTGATAAATAATTCTTTGCACATTTTGTAATTTAAACTGACACGCATGACGGATCAAGCTATGCCAACCTAAAAATTTTCGTAAAATGTTCCGTGAAATAATGGCTATAAGGACATCCCAGATGATGACGTCGCGTTCGTTAATATGTCTATTAGAGAATCAAAATGGAGGCAAATTACAAAAAAATAATTAAACAAGTTTAACCCATTTTTAAATTAACAGTAGGCTTTGTCCATTGACATTAAAATAAATTATTAAAAACATTTCCCAATTCGAAAGATAAAAAAGGACCCATGAAAACAATACTACATATTCTGTAATGTAAGAGGTGGACAAATATTTTGCTATTTTAAATGCTTGAACTGTTTGCCAAAAGCGTTAAACAGTAACCTAATCGGTCTCGAAAATTGTCGAATAATAAAATTAATGAAATAATTAATAGTGGTCCAATAATGTGCACCCTCCAAATTCCTGCCCATAAACTCACCTTTTGGGAGTTTTGGGGCCATTGTATGCGTGTTTCTTGAAAAAGAAAAAGCTAGCAGAACTTGCAAAGAATTAAGTACTATTGCGACCAAAAAATTTCGTCCACCCATTTCCTGCCTGGGGGTAGTTTAACTTTTATTGTCATTATGATTGACGTTTGCAAATTACAGTTTGAAATTTATTACTGTCACCTGTCACTCCCAAGAACATTGATAGAATATGTCAACATGTGAAGTGAGGTTATTCGTTCCTAAAGGCTGCTTTAGAGCATACATGAGTGGAATGACTGTTGTGGACGAAATTTTTTGTCCGCCATACGGGCCTATTCTGTAAGACACTTAGTTAAAAGTTAAACGTTAAAACAACAGTTAAAAATTCTTTACCCATTGCGCTATGCTCTAAGTTAAAATTTTAACCAAAAGTCGTTAAAATTTAAGTTGCTAACTTTTAGCGGCGTTCGCAATGAATATTCTTTTTTCTACCGGAGTTTGGAAAACTTTAACATTGTAATACTCATTTGAGTTAGGAAAAGTGAAAAATTTCCTACTAAGGGCGGAAATAATATTTCAACACTAAAAGTTCAATTTTGGTCGTTTCTTGGGATATGTAACGTAAAAAGTGGTATTTAATTGAGAGAAAAGCTTAAACGCCTTCACAATTTTTCATTAATAAATTGTTTCTCTATGGTAACGAAAGTAGGACAATTTTGATTTCGCTTTTTAATTTAGAAATAATTAATAAAATATCCAAATTTTATGTATTTTCCAAACTCCAGTAGAAAAAATCATGTGTGCAATACGTACAATGAGGGACTTGGAATCCTGGGCAGTCTGCTATTGTCATTTCAAAAAGTGTCAATGTAAATGCACCTTTACTCTGTCATTATGATTGATATTTTCAAAAAAACTGTCAAATTAACTTAAGCTTGGTTATGAGTAGCTAAGGTATGGTTTAGAAATTTTGACACCTCTGCCCAGTTTTCCGTGTCCCCAATAGTAGGAAATCCATTTTTTCCGTATACGGCATGTTTTTGATCTCGACTATCGTCTCGATCAAAAATCCCATGCCTAATACGGAAAAAAATTGAATTCCCTAACTTATTGCACAAATAGCTATTACTGCATGAATTGGAAAGAAGGCGACAAATGTAAGTACTATTCCGGACACGGAATCTTGGCCACAACTGACATTTAACTGACAAATATGTGTGAACTGGCCTTTATTGAATATAAGTCAACTTTTGACTCGATAATGCTATTTCCCTGCTTTTTTGATGTCACAACAAAAACTTCTTAATGACACTAATGATTGGTTTACATATTTTTTTTTAGAAATGTCAAAAACATGTTGGCCAAGATTCCGTGTCCGGAATAGTACATATACCGCGAGAAATCGCGACTTCTAATTAAATTAAATTGTAGAAATTTTATACAGTGTGTATCAAAACGACCGCACCAACTACTTGTAATCGTATAAAGTAGTGAGAGGAACGTCAAAAAAAAATAATACAAATGTTCTCCTGATGCTTTTTTGTTTTTTCTTATTTTTCGAAATTTTGATTTTTTTTGTTGACATATACAAGCACATGATTAATTGACTAAGATTTATTCAAAAATTGTGTAAAAAAAATTTTAAATTTCGGTTTTTAAAAAGGCAAACGAACTAAAAGAAAACTAATTTAATTAGTGAATGTTATTGCAATTGAACCAATACTCCGTCTAATGTACCTAATTGGAACAAAAAAATTTTTTTTTCAACATTTTTGATTAAAATTTTCTAAATTTAACACGCTGTAACTTTTAATTGAAGCTGGGAAAAAAATGTTTTCCAATTTTTTTTATATTCTTCTCCCTGTATTCTGTACAACTGCTAATAGTTGGTGCGTTCGTTTTATACTGTATACCTAACTAATTATTGATAAGGTATACAGGCTGATTCACGTAGCCCGTTCAATAGAAACTTTCTGATTTCCCCAAATCATATTAATATGAAAATTGGTATTTGACTATAATCGATTACTTCAAGTTCAAATGAAATATTTTCAAAATGGTGGCACTTCCGGAAATACCGGAAATCGACGCCATCTTTATTCTTTTAAATGGAAAAGCCTCATTTTACTTCACATTTCGATTCTACGTTAAATTTTGAGTTTAGAACGTCTTTTTGTCAACACTTATCTGTCATCGTTTTTGACCTATGTCATCTTTTTTGCAAAAAAGCGAGGTTGCAGGGCTTCATCAACAAATTTATAACTCTTGAACCATTTGAAATAAATAATAGATTTTTTTTAGTTGAATTCCTAAAGACCTGGCCGATCTTTTCCGCCATTAGGGAAATTTTTTTAATGTTTCATACGCCTACTGAAATTTTTCAAAATTGCTAATCAAAAAATGTCAAAAACTTCATTTTTTTAAATGGCAACCACCATTTGTGACACTAGATATAAATGTAAAATTTAATTCTAAGCCTACTTTTATTAACATTGTGTATGCCTATTCCCAGCCGTTTTGGCGTAATTTCGATTTTTTGAGTAAAATATTGTTTTTTTTTTTATCAAACAATTGTTTTATTTGAATTTTTATTCAAAAATCACATGCAATAAACAGTAAATAACAACGAAATAATAAAAAATAAACAAATTAACAAAAAAATATTTTCAATGAATTCATTTACATTAAAATATTTTTTTGTTAATTTGCTTATTTTTTATTGTTTTGTTGTTATCTAATATTTATTGCAATGCTATTTTTAAATAAAAATTCAAATAAAACAATTGATTATAGAAAATAATATTTTATTCAAAAAATTGAAATTACGCCTAAACGGCTGCAAATAGGCATACATAATGTTAATAAAAGTGGCCTTAAAATTTAATTTTACATTTATATCTAGTATCAGAAACGGTACTTGCCATTTAAAAAAATGAAGTTTTCGACATTTTTTGAACATCAATTTAAAAAAATTGCAGTAGGCGTATGAAACATAAAAAAAATGTCGTTGATAGCGCAAAAAGCGGCCAAATCTCTGGAAAGTCAGTAAAGTAAAAATAAATTATTTATTTCTGATGGTTCAGGAATTATACATTTTTTAATGAAGCCCTGCAACCTCACTTTTTTGCAAAAAAGATGACATAGGTCAACAACGATGACAGATAAGTATTGACAAAAACACGTACTAAACTCAAAAGTTAACGTAGAATCGAAATGTGAAGTCAAAATGGGGCCTTGCTATTTAAAAAAACAAAGATGGCATCGATTTCCGGTATTTCCGGAAGTGCCGCCATTTTGAAAATATTTCATTTGAACTTGGAGTAGTCGGTTATAGTCAACTACCAATTTTCATATTAATATGATTTTGGGAAATCAAAAAGTTTCTAATGAACGGGCTACGTGAATCAGCCTGTATTTGAGAATTAAAAAAAAAATTTTAATAAATAAGGCCGTAACAGTTTTATTAGTTTTCTGAAATTAACTGTTAATTTACCTATAAAGTTTTTACACAAAATGAATCTGTATCTGCTAGCGCATCAAACCCTGGTGGCACAATTACAAATTTTGACTTAGTTAGCTAAATAATTCGCTTTTTTGTTTAAACTCAAACCAGACGCGTGATTTATAGCACAATAGTATAATTTCCAACAAAAGGTATTGCCGACCGTTTTAAACCTTTTTGCCATAAAATTGACAGTTTCCATTGTCACCTAAATTTACGACAGCACAAGTAGCAGGTCATAAATAAAAATGATTTTGAAAGTTGAAATGTAAAACTGCGTTTAATTCAAAATCTAATGTTTTTTTTCGCTGATTTCGTAAATAATTATAGGAAGTGAATCTGGAGGTAGGTTAGTATAAAAATCAGAATTTGACTTTTTGGTTGAAATTTACATTTTTTTTTTTTTTGGCTTTGTAAGTGAAAAATTATCAAAAAATTATGAAATGTACCTTACCAATAGCCAGGTAAGTGTGAAAAATTTCGACAATTTTATTTAATTAGAAGTCGCGATTTCTCGCGTGCGCGTATACGATGCCCCACCCTGTACAATATACAGGGTGTAGAATGAATTTTGGTACATAGGCACTCTACGTGCAATAGTGAGAATCCTCTGATATTGGCTCCCCTAATTATTTTCCCACAAAACCTTAAACACAAAAGTTGTAGCGTAAAAAAATGTACCTAAATCCTTTTCTAATTATTTTCTAACACCTTCTGGTTCTGTTAGACCAGAATCATTAAGTATTAAAAATCTACCAATAAAATATTAATAGCACTAATAGCCATGACTCCCGACATCAATAAAGTTCATTTTTTGACAAACGTAACGAGTTTGCTGATTACTCAAAGAATGAACTCTTTTAACAAAGAAGAAAGAGTTAACTTCGTAAAATGATATTACTCCGCATTGTCTTTTAGAGAAAAGCAAGCAACATTTCCTGTATTCTATGCGGAGTGACCTATTCCGTATGACATGTCATACATTGTCATCTTTGGTTGTCACCTCGGTTACACTTTCCAGCTTTTGCTATTTTGACTTTTTACTTTTACACGTGAAGTGCCTATGTACCAAAATCCATTCTACACCCGGTATAACATATTTGAGTTGATACCTACCAATTACTTTCATTTATACAGTGAGAGGCAAAAGTAACGCAACAATTCGATAAATCATAAACTGTTGAGTTTTGAAAAAAAAAAACAAAAACAGGTCGATTTTTAATTTCAATTTCATGTTTATTGACGTAACATATATTATATAGGGTTTTCCTTGTCAAAGTAATGACGTCATCATCTATTTTTTTAAATAACAACGTATATTTATTCGTCATTTTGATAGGTCTTTTAACTGTCAATATGACAGTGTAAAATTTTAACCCCTTACATTTAAAAAACTTGAGAAAAAAATTGTTTCTTTATTAGTGATTAATTTATTAACTAGTTAGTACCGAAAGGCATTGCTATTAGGTCAGTATCATTTGAGCTTGAAGAAATTATTAATCAACAGGAAATGAAATAAGACAAGCAGGATTTTTCTAAAGTAATTTTTTTGTTTGTTTGATTATTGTTGAAAACCTTCAAATGATACTAGTTGCTCTGTGATTTCAATTTGTTTTTTTGGTTGTTTGGGGAGCCCGTTTCTTCTTTGCTTGATCCTTTTCACACATTTTGCTAAATGTTGGGTGGCATTGTATTATTTATAATAAACGTTTTTCTTACCCATACCAATGTAGTCTGCAACAATTAGTTGAAGTTAGGTATAATTTTGCAAATAATTGTTTGACTGTTGTTCTTCCAGCTGACAATGACTTACGACGTTGCCATATGCATTTGTACGCTTCCGTGCCTGAATTCATTCTTCAAAATAACCGAGCCGTTAAAATAATGCATTTTAGCCTACCCGTTAATAATTTGTCTTACAGAATAGAATTTTGGTTATTTGTAAATCAGGTTGTTAAAAATTAATTTATTAGCGGATGGTTAAAATTAACAAAAGCTACAGAATAGGCCCGATAGTAATCTAAAAGTCTGTAAAAAATAATTAGCAGTAGAAAAACCATTAACGCAATAGTTATTTGTATATCAAGGATGCGAAATCGTACTTTGACGAACCGAGAGAAAAATTGTCGCCAAGGCCGCTTTGCAGCCGAGGCTAGACAATCTCGAGATCGTCAAAGGATTTTGTAGCCAAGGTGTACACAACATTTTGTGTGCAACCCGAAAATTTGTAATTATAAAATGGACAAGTAAAATTTCCTTCATTGTCAATAAAAATTAAGTCAGCCTACATGTCGCTATGGAAACGACATAAATAAAACAATTTACTTTGAGAAAAATTGCAAAAATGTGCGAAGAAAATTACGATGTTTCATTTCCGTGTACTCATCCAAAGTTAAAAAAATATTATAAATTGTGCACTGTCGCATTTGAAACCTGAAAAATCGAAACGGCAATATGAAAAATGTTACAGTGACTTTGAGACTGATGTAACAAGAAGAATGTGAAAACCGTGTCTCACAATGTTGTACTGGCTTACCTATTTATTGGAATTTATTTATTGTGGAAGGTAAATGTTAAGTTCTGTTATGCTAGGTTGTATCATCTGCTCCTTTTTAGGTTATTTTAATCGTGGAAATACCAAGAGCCGTGCAAAGACACAAATAAACCAAAATGTCTGTTTATGACATTCAGGAAATGTTACGAGATATTTCTCTTTTTGATCGATGAAAAATTAACCAAAATGAACCTAATTCACATGTGTATGTTTTATATAGATAATAGATTGATAATGGGGATCTTTCTTATCGACTCCTTCTCATGCGGCTGTCTCATTTGAAATTGGCGGAAATTTCAAACCGGATGAAAGTTCTGTACTAATAGTGGCCGTTCGTGACACAAAATCAAACTTTAACTGTAACCAATCCAGATTTTGTAAGATTACACCGGAAATATGCAGATAGATATGTTGTAATTGTGATAACTGATAATAAATAAATATAAAAATTACTTTTACTTTTACGGCCGTCGTCAAGGCAACGGCTGCGAAATTCAATTTCGCGGCCTGTTGTAGGCACGCGAAGTGCTCATTTCGCGTACGGTTGCACACAAAATAAAGTTTATACATACCATGTAAATCCTTATGATTCATTGATATCTTCTCTAGATTTAGACGTTTTTTCTTTAATGTTTTAACAAGGTGCCATCAGAAATCAAAAACCAGCCACAATAACTTTTTCCAACTGACTAGGCAGGTATTCATAATGGTACACATCTGCAATACTTTTTTGTGAATTGTCATTACATAGTAATATCCCGAGTGCATGTCAAGTTGCCGATAATTGCGAAGCGCCCACTCCAGAAAATTATCGACAATTTGACATGCCCGAGGGGTATTAGGAGGACTACGAGTATTTCCCCAACAATATTTACCCAAATGTTATTTTTATGAAAAAGTAGCAAGCAAAAATAAAATTCGGTATTTGGACCACAAAGTTTGCACTCGTGCAAATTATCACCTAATTTGACTCTGATTGGATGATTTTTGAAAATTACCTATTTATATGAAATAGCTGAAAAAGTTTTAGTGAATGATTCCAATCCCGTCAAACATCGAAAATTAGTTATTTATTAAGCATTTTCAGTGAAAAAATAGAGTCTCACGTTGCATATTGTTAGATATTATTCATTGAAAGTTGTAAATGACTCACTTTTTGTAATCTGTCGCTAATTTTTATAAAAAGAAATACGACTCGAAAAATGTCTTTATTGCAATGACATCGTCGTACTGATTTATGTGGGTAACTTTATTTTTTCGAATGACTGACCAGCGGAAGACTTCTTTTGTGGTGCGCCTATAGTACCGTGCAATAAAAAAAGAGTGTGTGCTTAAGACCGCACGACAGAAGTGAAAACTTCTATGACGCCCGTTATTGATTGCGTGTTGCGAATGATCTTCATAGGGCCGGTTGTATAAAGCTTAGTTAACATCGTGTCAGCTAACAGTGCAATTTGATTGGGTGATTCAAATCCAATGTTAAATATCCCCCAATCAGATCGCTTGACATTATGTTAACTTTAACAACGAACTTAATATCGCTTTATACAACCGGGCCTTTGTGTGTTGCGAACGATTTTAACGTGTCGCATGAAACTAATTCACTGCCCGGGAATAAAATGTATGTGGTGCGCCTAAAGAAGTTTCCACTTCAAAAAAATCAAGTAAGCTATAACTATGGTGTCATAGTTTGAATATTGTCAAATACACTACATAATGTGATTTAAAGACAACAGCAGTTTTTTATCGTCACTCTAAAGATGACAGCTTTGCTGTTGAAGCGCGCGTAAGCTTTAACTTTAATGAAAAAGAATGTTTTTCCAAAAGACAATATTATGTGACGTCATATGCCATGTGCTACCGGATTCTGGGCAACCTTTATAAGCGTTCTTATACCGGGTGAGATGAGTTTTATCGTCAGCACGATTAACCCTATTAAAAAATTAGTAAAAATTAAGAAACTTTAGGGTTACATTCCCTTGATATAAGACTTCAAATGTGCGTAATCAATTTTCACTTATCACTAAATTTAGAGCCATAAAATTTAAAAAATCGATTTTGAGCAAAAAAAAATTTTTTTTCGTACACGCTCATAATTCACAATTAATTCAAAGAACACATTTACGAAATTCGCATCAAAAGAAAATTATTCGTTTTTGAATTATTCCAATTTTAACATTAAGAGCGAAAAATGACCAAGATTTACAACTGCAGTGTCATAAATAAATATCTCATTGTTGGGAACATCTGTTGACCACTTTTCTAGTAATTTTTAAGTCCCTAAAGGGTATCATAAATAACCTACGTCAACTTCTTTTGTGGAACTGACCGCCCAATTTAATAATAAATCATAGCTAAATTTTAGGCTTTAATATCAAATTCCGTTTATTTCAAAAACCGGTGATGTTTTCATGATTTCAATGACACCAAATTTTTCCTGAATGTTTGAAAGGACTCTCAGTGAAAAATTATGTAAATTAATGTAGCAGTTATTGAATTAAAACAAAATCTTTACCTGTTTTATTAAAAATTTTGAAATTTTTACAGACTGTTCTAGAGTGATACACAATCATTCCTGAATTTTTTGAGAATTTTAAATTGATTAGAAGTGGATGTTTTCGCACTGACGATAAAACTCATCTCACCCGGTACAATTGCAATGTTTTTCTGCGTTTGTAATGAAAATAAGAGACAATTGAAAGTGTTTTTATGAATATTTCCGCGCAAGAGTTGTGTAACCACGTTTTAAGTGAAAATAGTTTGAAATTAAATGATTGATTATTATTATTGTAATGGCACTTCAAAATTTGGCACGTTTTTGAGATGCTGTTATTTTTGAGCTGTATACTTTTGACGAGAGATGTTTGGCAATGGTACTGTTACAAAAGTGTCAACAAATTGTTTTGTGTTATTTTAATTCACCAGTTTATGGAGAATGAGTTTTATATCGTTTTTGGTTGTACCAACAGAAGTCTGAGGAAAAATAATAAAAAGCGTTTTTCGTTTCTTTGGGCGAGATGGAAGGAGTAGAGATATTTCTGAGGCTATCAAGCAGCGGAAATCTTTGATAAAAACTCTAAAAAAGATAATGGGGCATATTCTGTAACTGCTCCGCTAAATTTTAAAGGCAGTTAAATTAAGTTGTCATAGCAATGACCAATCAGGGCTTGAAAAGATAATGGGGCGTATTCTGTAACTGCTCCGCTAAATTTTAAAGGCAGTTAAATTAAGTTGTCATAGCAATGACCAATCAGGGCTTGAAATTTTAAAGGGGCGTATTCTGTAATTTTTAAAGGGGCTTTAAAATTTTACCGCCCTTTAAAATTCAAAATTTCAAGCCCTGATTGGCCATTGCTATGACAACTTAATTTAACGTTGAATTAAACTAGACGAATTTACGAAATTTTAACCTCATCCTTAGTTATTTTATTGCCATTTCAAGAATCTGACCCATCTTTTTAACATTAATATGTATTTTTATTCTTAGGTTTTGTCTGTTTGCTCGAGTAACAAGCCCGCAATCATAGAATCGGGTGGTCTGTTAGCCTTGGGAAAACACTTGCGCAATCCAAGTCTTCGTTTGGTCCAAAATTGTCTCTGGACATTGCGCAATTTATCAGATGCGGCAACAAAAGTGAACGGATTGGACGACTTGCTTCTCTCCTTAGTTGAGTCTCTCAGCTCCAAAGACATCCAAGTTGTCACATGTGCCTCAGGAATACTATCCAACTTAACATGTAACAACGAATGGAATAAGAAAGTTGTTTATGAAATCGGCGGTATAGATGCTGTCATTCGCACGATTCTAATTGCGAAGGATCGCGAAGAAATAACCGACCCCCTAGTTTGCACACTGAGACATTTAACATCGAAGAGTGGATTTTCGGACGGAGCCAGAAGAGACATCATCGAAAATAATGGCGTCCAGGTTATCATAAAATTGTTAAATTCACCGTGCAGCTGGCCGTTGGTTAAAGCTTTGATCGGTCTCATACGAAACTTGGCACTTTACCCGAGCAACATCGGTCCTTTGAGAGAATGCGGAGCCGTCCACCACCTGATACAGCTTCTGATGCGCGGCTTTCAAGACATTCAAAAGGTAAAATATGATCAGACTTTCGACATTTTTATGATTGCCGCATTATAGAGAGGTAACGGACCTCAAAAGCCCTCAACTGGGGTCCGAATGGAGGAAATCGTCGAAGGAACAGTTAACACGTTGCAAATACTATCACGTGATTCCTACACGAGAACGATAATTCGCCAACAAATGGTCATACCAATTTTCGTGCAATTGCTTTATAATGACATCGAGAATATTCAACGTGCCGCAGCAGCGGTACTCAGCGAACTGTCAGTCGATAAGGAAGGAACTGATATGATAGAGCAAGAAGGTGTAACGACGGTTCTGACGGAGCTTCTTCAGTCTCGCAATGAAGGTACTGGGATCGATGAAATAACAAAACTTACAATTTGAACCTGTTCAAGGTGTTGCTTCGTACGCTTCTGCAATATTGTACAAGATAAACGAGGAAAAGGCGCAAAACTGTTCGAAACGTTCTTCATCAACAATGAGTTCGCTTTTCCAGGAAGAAAACATATGGAATTCTGAATTTGAAATGGTTGCAGAGCTGCAAGTAAGGAACCGAATTATTTTAACTTTTTAATTTGTTACTTTGGACGTGAGTTATTTTACGAAGTGCTTGTTTTAGTGTAGATTTGCACTGTTTTCTTTATTTTTGTTTTGCATTTTTTTATTGGTTATTTTAGGAAATTTTGAGTTCTGACCAAACCTACAGTAGTGTTTATAATCAAGAAACAACCGGTGTGCACAACAATCACGGTAGTCAACCTTTTCAGCAGCAAGGTAATTTTGACAGTAGCGCAACAAATATAAAAAGCAATTTCTGATTTTATTAGTGTCAGTTGCATGTGCTTACCAAGCATGATTTTTAGACATTCTCTATCACAGTCATTACAGACCAAAAACGGATAGTTACTGTAAGTTTTTGTAGGATTTAACCAGGTACCAGTAGAGATGTCTGGACTAGAAATTGGCGCACACAACAACGGAAATGGTCCTAATTACACTGCATTATTAGACGCCATGGACGTGACCATGGTCGAAGATTCTGATTTAAATTACAATATTAACCAGTTGCCTTCCACTCCACAGGATAATCAAGCCACCGAATGGTATGATACCACTATTTTAAAAACTGAATTTTAGTTTACTTCAGTTACATCCATTTGTGATAAGTAATTTATTGCATGCTTTGTAAAAACTGCTATCTGAGAGACTTAAAACAACAGCAATATGTTATATTTTTCATATAATTTCATAGTATTACGGTTCGTTGTATTCCTATAATTTTAGAGTTAAGTAGGATTAACTTTTATGTGACGACCACGTAGATTTGAGTAGCAATAATGTTCTAGACAGCCTTTAGATTTACTTAATCGTAAGTAAAGATAATTATTTATTTTATTACGTAATATTGTAATTATAACTGCTTATTTTAAAAGGAGCTGTTAGCACTGCCTTTCATTTATATGTTCTTATGTTAAAAATAAAATATTTAATCCTAATTGATTATAATTCAATCATCATACTATCCTTCTCATTTATCTTCAAAATTTGAAAGTATAGATAGGTTAACAACATAAAACAATTTTCTTACAAAATAATGTAGAAGATCAAATAGTTTACATTCTTAACTCCCAACAGAAAAGTCACGATTACCCATGATTGATTGGTGAATCTTGTTACTACGGTTTTTATTTAAGAAGTATAGGGAGCAGAGAATAAATCAACAACTTTTTTGCTTACATTTTGTGGAGTTGTAAAGAAGGTTACGGTGATGTAAGCACTCCGGAAAATGAATTCTGCCGAAAGGCTGAATTTGCAGACTTTTCCTGAAATAAACCATAAAGTCACTTTCTGGTGATGATTTTCGTTTGAAATACGTTTTACGCATCACAAAACGCGAAAGAATAAGGGTGCGCAACGGACCAAGACTCCCGTCGTGTTTCGAATTTATAAGACGTTAGTAGTTCACTAGGACACAGGAAAAAATGACGGATCAAGTTCTAGGCCCCAAAAAACTAAAACTGCTTATTCACGTTTAAATTATTGATTTTTATTGATTTGATCGGAAAGCGTCTTTCCTGTTGACGAGAATGATGCCTCAAGCTGAAATAGTGGGGCAAATGATCATATTTGGAGAATGGTGTCGCGAGCCCGCGAAGACTGGTGAAAGAGTGCATTTAATGTTTTGCCAGCTGTTGGTGATGTCTGGCCGAAACGGTAAATTATATTGCGCGGTTCCAGTGGAGAATTTTTGGTATTTTCTAAAACAGAGGCTCGACTGTGTGTCGGTGCGTGCCACGAATTTTGGAAATTAACGAAGACAATTTAAGGTAAGTGACGTAGAAATAGTTAAAATTGTGCAAAAAATGTAAAATTAAAAATTTTAATGAGCGGGTCACTCCGTAAAAACATAAATAAGTTGTTTACTTGAATATTTTTAAATTCTGCTTTATGCGATATCTAGTTTAATTCCTAGAATTAAAAAAAGCGGAAGTGGAAAATACCTAATAAAATACTTAGAAAAAGTTGATTTTTGTTTAGACGCGTCTACGCTGACGTCTCGTGGTACAGTTCGCAATTCATGTTAAACGAATAACAAAACTCAAACCTGCTGGTGTTATTTTTAGAAGAAGCTACATTAATAATGTATATTTCGGTACAAATAAGTGCAAGAACGATGACCCTGCTGCAGTTAAAACCAAAATCTAAATCCAAGAAATTTGCCATTACAATTGCCTGCGCAATTTACCCGCAGAAATATTTGTCATTACAACGATGTGATGAGCGTGGTTGATAAAAAGAATCACAAATAAAAATATGTTTGACGAAACCTTGAAACATAAACTTCACCGCTCCCAAAACAAAAGAATGACATTTTAATTTATGATCCAATTTTTCACATTTACGCACACCAAAAAATCGGATTAATTGCGCCGAGATATTCCAAAAAAAAAAAAAAAATTGGATCGGACGGCAATAATTAATTAACAACAAACAACCTTGTATTATATTTATAGAAGTATGGGAGTAATACTATGTGACAGGTTGAAAGAACGATTTGAATGTATAGGTATTTGCCAATAAGCGCCAAGTAAAAGTTCTGAGCATTATAATAAGGAAGTTAAGGAATTTCATGTAATATAAGCAGATTTGTTCTGGAAAGTTTGCGTTGAATGAAACTTCAAATTCTAATTAATTTGGGCAAATTGTACTAATCATCTGTACCGCGAATTTAACCGGCACCAAATATGCTAAAAGGAAACCAAATAAAATTCAGAAAGATCTTCACTTGGTAGCAAAGTACAAATCGTGGCCGATGCATAATATGTACATAGTTACGATTTTTTCTCATTGTACCATTTCATACCTACTAAAACATTTAATGGTTAATAATATTGATGCAGCAATGATTGCACAATTTGTACGACCAGCAGCACGTCTGTTGTGGTATTTTTTGAAATTTTACGATCCTTTTATTTAATCCATCGGTTTCAGACATCATAATTCTATAATTTGAGAAAGTAATTTCATTTATAGATTATCTAGTGATGCATAAATTATCACAAAATAATTACGCGGAAATTGTGCTTATGCAGCGCTTATTTTTTGTTATAAGCCAGCTACTCTGGCGTTTTTTTGAGGCGCACAGTGTAATGGAGGCACATTTTCTACAGTCATTAATCCAATCAACAAGGTGGTAATGTTTCTAAGCAGAGACTAATCGTTGTAACGCCCTCAGAGCGTATAATAGTTGAAGATTATCCGGTTGAAAATGATGTTCGTATTGCATGGGTCAGGAAAACGTTCGATAGTCTGAATAGGTACCTACCTACTGTCTCGTATTGCAGGAAACTCCAGTCTGCACGGTTCGTAATTATTGTTCTAACGGTGATGACCGAAGAAGTTTGTTCCACTTCTGTTGACACACTAAACTAACAAACAGACAGTGTAGTTTATATATTAACGGAAATTAGAAGCAACGCTGTGTAAAATGGGAATACAATACCAGCGAGACGAGCAAGATTTAAATAAAAAGAGGAGAGTTACTAACGTGGATAATAAAATCCGATCGGATTAAACGAGGTGAAAGTTATTTTATAACAAGAGCTTACAATAAAACCAATTAAAATTATTAAACAGATCGGTCGGAAAAAATGAAAACACTTTCTCGCTGTCGAAAATTTAAGATTTTTTCTCAATAAATACAATGTAGGTTTCTTACACAATTTTCAGGAATTCTAGCAAATTATTTTGTGTTAATTAATGAGTTTCTCGTAATTATTACACGAGAACCAAGCATCGTCATTGTGAATTATCTAGACATTGTCAATTTGTTACAAAATTATTATGTAGGTGATAGAGATATTTTAATAGTAAAATATTCATTCGATTATTTTAAACAATCGCGACTGTTCACCTAAAACATGCAATAGAAAATGTTGAAATTATTTGAGTAATGTTTTAAGTGCAGATTTCGGCTATTTCATGTTTCTTGCAAGGTGAAATTAAATTTTCACAAATCGATCGATTTCGTATTTTAGAAAATCAATGATGTTTGGTGTAAAGTGAGTATGAAAATTAATATTTCACAAAAAAGAAAATGGATAAAAACATTTAAGTATTATTTTATTTATTTATTTATTATATTCGTAAAAGGTGGAAAGAACCGATATTCAGTAACGGTGTGTTAAAGGTAATGGCTACATTTTTTAACAGCACTATCACACATAATGCATAAAACATTAAAGACACGGCATAAACCAATTACACAACTCTCTGTAACAGTTCATTAGTTTTTCTTGTACCATACAATACGATATTATGTCATTTTTAGAATGGTTTACACGGTTAACAGTTTTGCCGTGGTTTTAATTTCGCCGCTAATCTTTGACAGACGTTTTGAAAAGTTTCAAAAATTATACTAGTCGAATTTAATTTAACTAGATGTAAATACATAGGTACTTATAAATAACATCCAGATTTGTTCTTTGAAATCTGAATTCTTTAACATGAACGTGATACTTTCTTTTTTGAAAAAGACTTTGATCCTAATCCATGAACAAAACTGATCACGATAATGTTAAAAAACTTTGAAATAAAATCCAGCAGTTTATTTGTATCACCGACCGCTTCAAGAAATCTACTGATAATGTTTTTTCGATACTTACATAAAATTTGTATCTAGTGTTCCCTTTGAATACCTGAAAAACGGATATTTTACAAGGAAGAAATGTGATATTTTGCGAGAAGTTAATCACTAAAATAAGTTATACTTACACTTACTGGAGGGAATTCTCAGTTTTTTCAAAAAGTGAAAGTAATAAGTACAAATTTGGAACTAATTAAAATATAAAACAAATTTATATTTTGAAAATTAATTTTAATAAAGAGAAAAGAAGTCGTTTTTGAAGAAAGTATGTCAACGAGTTATTTACACTGAAATCACTCCAAGAAATTTTTTAATAACCCGCAATGTAATTCCGCAAAGCGAAGAAGAGTCGTGCGAGATTTCCAGAAAAATTGCACTACCGTCCTCAATCTTTAATGAGTCGTTCACACGAAGCGTCAATTTAAATGCATTATTGTTTTGTCATAGTTATTGTCATCTCGTTGGTAAAAAAATCAAAAATCGACATCATTAAATAGAAAGCCGTATCCAAAATGACAATAATTTCTACAATATCCTCAAGATTCCATTAATAATTTAATCTTCTTTTGCAGGAGAAAGTCGTCGAATGGAAGAAAAAATATTAGAAGTGAAACTGAAGCCTCTCGACAGCGTGATGTGAGAACAAAAATCCGCGTTGCCCACAGTTTATCATCTTAATTAAATTGTGAATTGAGAATTAGAGTAGAGTGAAGAAACACGTTCTTTCAGACCAGTTGCTAGTGGTTTGTGTTACGGGAAATTTTGTACAGTTACGTAAAAACGACGTGACAAAAAATTTAAAATAGTGTTTTTGTGGCCGAGTTAATTGTGAATTGAAGCCGATGAGTTTTACGTGAGGTGTGCACACAATGACTGTCACAATGGAAAAAAAGAATCATCACCATAGAAAAAGCTCGTGGGATTCCAAGGTAGGTTTGTGCTTGATTTATGGTCATGTAAAGTGGACAAATTTGAATACAATTGCCCTTTATTCTTGCTACCTCGATTTCTGGCACGGTAAATAGGGTTTAAAGAATTAGATCTAATCGTGGATTTTGTTGTGGAATTATGAAGTATATGAAATTGGATGTTTTTCTTTTATTTATTCATGAATTATTCAGAGCTTCATCTTCTTTATAGTGACCTGCTAAAGAGAATCACTGTGGGATCAGAGAACAATAGTTTTTACGGGAAAATTGGGATATGAAGATTTTGACATACACTCACGCTGATTAAAATCAGAAAGTCGCACATTTCTTTCTGATTGAAAAACACAACCAATTATTTTGTTTTGTTGTAGATCCTTTCGCTAAGAACTTTCAAATAATTGTTGCGGACGCCTAATAATTTCATTATTCTTTATTTAATTGAAACTAATTTTTAACATGATCGTGTTCCGTTTATTTAGGAGCATTTTCAATTAGACTGAAATTTTGGTTTTGTCAATAGAAAATAATCACAACCAAGAAATTTCCTGTTTCTTTAAACTTGTTTATGAAAGCTTAGTTAGCTGGACGTACAAGTTCGCTTACAAGAATTAAAAGAGAACATGTATTGAGCGTATTGGTTTTAATCATTAAAAAAAACACCCAAGCTTGTTGAAAAGAGAGTAATTCTGCTGTTACAAAACTGTGCAGCCATGATTTAAAAAAAGAAGTTGATAAATATCATACACTCATACAGTGTGAAAGCGCAAATGATACAAAAATTAAACATTTCCTTTAATTAAAGTAATTACTTACAGCTTTTAACCTAGCCAACATATCTAATTATAAATGTACGAGTATGTTTCATGCACGTAATACAGGTTATCAGTGCTACTTCTTGATAAAATTATTTAAAGGTTAATTGCACAAGTCGCTTGCTTTAGATAATTCACACATGTAGCACTTTTAAAAATATTAGGTTAACATATCTACTTATAATTTCCGGTGAAAGCAGAAATAGATATTTATAATCACTTTTTTTTGAACAGGTGGTCGAACCTAATGGCATTTTTGTTTCTGAAATTTGTGTCAAATCGTACCTAAATTTGAGTAAGAATTTTTTGTTGCATTTTTTAACTGCGTAATATACGGAAACCTAAGTTATTTATGTCACGTTGTATAATACAGATATTAAAGGAGAAGAAAGAAGAAGAAATTAGTAATTATGAATTTTTAAGTCAGTAAAGAAATGAGTGCGCTAAATCGACTTGAAACAACAAAAAATGAGCCCAGTTTTATTATGAACTAAAATTTGTGCATCTACAAATTGTGGATGTATCTGGGATTCATTTAAATTTCCAGTCAAAGTTGGCTTTGAAGAGTCGGTTGTGAACGGATTGCGGATCACGGATCAACTGTTTAAATCTTACGTTTTTACAGTGAGTGGTGCGTTCACAATCGACGCCAATTTTGACCGGAAATTTAAATGAACACCCGATATAAAGAAGCAGAAAAAAAGTTGTATTTTATTAAAAATAAAATATAAATGAAACCCTAATTATCCAAATTTAAAACAGAATAATTCATTTTTCTAATAACATTTTAATACAATAACAACAATAATACCATTCGTATTTGTTTTGTAATAAATAATTTATTATTGTTCATTCCCACCAACTGACACGACATTCAGGCTGGACTTCGTCCCCATTACAGTTGCGGACAATAAAAAATAGTACAACTCTTGCTCAAAATTCGCCAAATATTTAGCTGCTTAAATGAGGCTCTAATTTGTCAGCTAATGTCACCATTAATCATTAGTGTCATTCGTCTACCAACTAACATTTACCACCTAACCTATTTCTAGACGTTTGGCATAAATCACAATGTCAAAAAAAAACCCGAATTGTACGATGTAAAAAAAGTGTACGGTTTTTTATTGTCCGCAACTGTACGAGTACAGCTACCAAGTAATAACGAGCAAATAGATAAAGCATGTGAACTAATGACAACCTTCAAATCCTAGTCCAGTTTAACTGCAGACCATCCATTTGTTACTCAAGTAATACAGGGTGACTTTGAAAGTTGTGTAGATATTTTAACCAGTGATAGAACTCCACAATAGGTAACGATTGAGCCAATAATACCTTGTACAATTTTTTATATTTTTCGAAAAAAAGTTTTTCAAAAAAAGTTTGGGAACCACTGAATTTTATGGAAAAAACCTCAATTTATATCACAAATGGTTTTCACCAACCTGGAAAAACCAAAGGATATATCCCAGTGCACGAGCCTTTGTAAACGTTGTGCAGCATCTTCGCGATTTTGAGCGTTTCGAAATGAATAAGCGTGATCTTGGCCGCCAACGAGAAGGTCGCATTCTAGTGCAGAAGAAATTCCTCATCAAATCCAAGAGCGTCACTTCCAGCAGTCATTTTCAATTAACATGTGGGTTGGGATTGTTGAAAATCACCTCATAGGTTCGTATATCTTACCTCGCCGTTTGAGTGGAGACGGTTATCTTCAATTTTTAAACGAAGTTTAAATTATCCGAATTACTCGAGGGCGATTCGACGAGAAATGTGGTACCTTCACGATGGTGCACCGCCTCATTACGTTCAAAACGCCGCTCAAGAAATCCCTGAAAACAGGCAATCTGAATCGACTTCTTTGATGTTTAATTTGATGCTTTTACCCATAATTAGTCTTTTTACTTTTGTTGTTTTCTGAATAAGTTGCAGTTTTATCATATTTTTACTAATTTCATCAAAAATTCATGATGAAACTTAAAAACTACTTTAACGATAAAAATCAAACATACCTCGAATGACAGAAAATGTTGACATTTTAGGTTGGTCGTACTCCCAAACAAACTAATTGTTTGATTCTCTTGTAAACCATTAACATTTGTTTAAGGCAAGTTGTGTTGTTTTGCCTTCTTTTAACACGTACCACGTCAGGTTAAAATATCTTTCAAAATCAGACTGTATTTATTGATACTGTCGGACTGTCCAGAACACTTAAGAACAATAAGACAGGTCCCTAACGTTAGGTCGTCAGCTAAAGTTGTCAGAATCTGTTTCATTTTTTATTTTTGTGTAAGAAAGTTACACAAAATATTCACTTATGCGAATGAGTTATTTATTGCGTATTAGTGTATCGATTTTGATGGTTTGGGACAAATCAGTGTATGAAACATCTAAATCCCGTGTACTGATGTGATTTATCTCGATTGTGCTTCTTGAATGGACGCCACTTGCTCCATCCACTTCTGAGAGAATTGCAAAATGCCTCTTACGCCAAGTTCCAAAGTGTACAGCATTTTGGCAAGACAAAACCATTAGGTAAACTACAACTCAGAATGTAGTTTTTTCATCGATTTTCGAGAAATAATTTTGAACAAAATTGTGACTACACTACATATTTCGTTTATACATTTTGTTATAATTAATTACTTTTTTTATTCGACACTGTCAGAATTTGAAAATTTTCTCCTATGTGAACGGATTTTGATAAATGTCACAACTTGTCCAAACGAAACGTCAAGCTATAGTATTGCCGTTATAACTTTTTATCTGCTCCGCCCACTAAAATTGACCAATCAGAATCAAAGCCAGATTCAATCTGTACAACTTTTCATCACATTTGCCACGTAAAAAAGTTAAGGTTAGAATTTTGCTGTCAAGTCCACAATTATTGTTTTTAGGTTCTAAAAAATAAAATGTCATTAAGACAATTCGAATGTCGGAAATTTTTACTGTGTAAATCAGATCGTCTTAACAACCTATTTGATTGGTAACTAAGAAAATGAAATGGGCGGGGCAGATAAAATGTTACGTTGTCCTTAGTATAATTTTAAAGGTTTTAAGCGATTTGGAGCCTTTAAGAGGCTCGTCGAACAAAAAAACGTTGTATTCAACTCGTTCCTGTGTAAATTGCCGACAAGTTTCATCGAACCGACATTTTTTTTTTTTTGATATGCAGTAAAATCAAGTGCAGAGAGTACTTACATAAAAACTTTTTTTTCTTTATTGCAACAGATTCAGGTTGAGCTCTTTAAAAAAATTATTCACACTGCCTACAAATCTAGTAGAAATACTTATAATTGAATATACGTATCAAAATTTAGGACAGGACAGATTAAAATGAAACATTCTTATTTTATGACTAATAATACAATATTTGATTATTAAATTTTTTGCTTAAACTCATGAAAAAAATTGGGGTCTATTTTTTATATTATAATAATTAAGCATGACACTCTGTCACATTGTGCCACAGTAAATTAGTGCAAATAACATGTTGCAAAGCAAATTAATCGACTAAATATAGGAAATATTTTTTTTTAATATTTAAGGTCATTTACTTACCTACGTAGACATAGTTAAATAATTTTTAACCTTGAAATTGACATAACGGATCACAAGGACGCTTTTAGATTGATACATTCTAATAACAATATATTGTTATTTTATTCGGAACTGAAAGTAGTTCACATATATTATTCAGAAAAAATAATTTATAAATTGTACAAAAAGAAACAACAGATTTCCATTTTTATTTTATTACCCAAATGCTCATTAAACAATCTCTTTTAGAAGAGTAATTTTTTCATTCACTTTTGCCAGCCGTGGTATTTTACCATAAGAGTCTGACATTTAAGGATTGCATACGATTGTTCCTTAATAGTTAATAAACCTGCTATTAGAAAGTCTGCCGTTCTTGTTTCTACATTCTTGACTTAAAAACAATATTCTCGGTTTACAAATCTGTAGGAAATTTCAAACGAGATTTAGTACAAACGATAGATAATCATGATCGAAAAAGATCAATGACAAGCACCTTTTCGGTAGTTCATGGTCCAAGAGTAACATATTCAAATATAATTGCAGCAAAGAACATGTTAAATGTCACTTCAACAGAATGAGACTACAGTTTTTAGTGTGAAATAATCATTCACAGAACGTTAACCAAAGAAATTGATTAATTACAAGTCGTACTTGCGAGACATTTATTGTTGCAGCCAATATAATTACACCCAGACCTACTGACGTGGAATAATTATAGACCACTAACCGATTATTTTAAATTTCTCCTATAATTCCGCAAAGATTTACAGCATGAGTTTAACTGAGAAATGTGCGACGAAATTCTCTCCGATCCGTAAGTCATTGACTGTTTTCGTTGATGTTTAGTAGGTTAATGTGTTAAACAACAATCATCACTTTAAATACCGTTAAGTTTAATGTAGGCAGCCAACTCGTATGTTAATTTACCGTCGTTTGCATTAACACCAGGATAAATTCATTACAGCCACTGAAAATTAAACAAGGAAAAAATGTTTTCGCTATAAACGAACACTATTAGGTGGTAATGATCATCAGCAATTAAAATCTCCTCTCATCTCGCAATGTATCTACCTATGCATCTGAATTTTAAATTACCATAAAGACCTATATAAGCTCATCTTTAACGTATGCCTGCAGTCGAGATTTATTCAAAGACTGTAAGGTACTAGTGTTCGTGTCCACAATCAAGCCTAACAATTCGTTTCCTTTTCTTTCAGATGTCCGTTAGTACCATTAGTACCGGACCAAGACATTTCCGACGATCTCCAAGTTCGATTTTATCGTCAGACTCGGATATCCGTTTCACAAGGAAAAAACTAACTTCACAATACCGATGCGGCTGTTGCATTATTGCAACTTTCCTGCTGCTTCTGCTCGTTGCAGCTGCCGCTGTCTACATAGCGTGTAAGTATCGATTAATAAGGAAGAAATGATAATTTTATTGGTGTCATTACGTGTTTGTTATTGTAATAATTGCGGAGCATGTAGAGCATAGCAAAAATGATACATATTTATGTGTAATTATTTACATTAACTGTATTGTGTTTTGTTGTCCTTGACTGGCACTCCTCTTAACACTAAAGAATGCTTTCTAGACGAGGAAGAATGTCAGGTGTTGTAAGCGATAAACTGTAACACTAGTCGTAATTAATTCAAGGAGTAATAGTCTTTGTTTTATTTAAAGTCGATGTTTAGGTAACTTTGTCTTTGCAGATACATATTTCATGCCGGAATCTCCTCCAGAACAGGTTTTTAGAGCTACGTTTAGAGTAATCAAAGGTGACTCATTTTCACCGGAACTAACAGACACAAACAATACCAAATTCAAAAATCGGTCGAGAAACTACAGTGAAAGACTGAATTTGTTATTCAGAAGGAGTCCAGTTAGTCATGGATTTATGGGTACAGAAGTACTCGCGCTCGATGGGTAAATAGATTTCTTGACAGAATTCCAGCAGTAGTAAAAATACTTTTTAGGACGGACGGCAAAGATTTGGTTGTACATTTTAACATCCACATAGATCCGTCATACACGATAGTCAAAGCAAAAGACGTGGAGAAAATTTTGGCCAAGGAAGTAATTCTGGAAGAGTCGCTCTTTTTTCAAAATTTAACCATTGACGCTAACAGTTTAGAAGTGAAATCGGTGGACGTAATTCTCGAAAGTACCACGACACCTTTGCCTTCAACTGTTGTCTCTCAGGCTGTCACCCAAACCCCCACCCCACCGCGCAAATGTTTCCCCCTTCAGCTCAAATACTGTTCGAAATTAAGTTACAACATCACGACGTACCCGAATCTCATGGGTCACAGAAACATCAAAGAAGTCAAAGATGACGTTATAACGTTTCGCGAACTTGTCGACGCCGAGTGTTACAGACATGCATACGAATTCATCTGTCAGATACTTCAACCCTCGTGCATCAAGGGCGACGATCAGGACGAGATGGTTCTGCCCTGTCGCAATTTCTGCAGGGACTTCATGGCAGGCTGTGGGGGGCGGCTATCCGAAAAGATCAAAGAAGTACTGGATTGCAGCAAATTTCCAGAATACAGCTGTGCGACAAAACCAGGTATGATCGTACCGTTAATCGAAGTAAAAGTTGTATAATAACGGAGCATTTTTTGTACTGTCGCAGGTTGCGTCGAGGAGTTGCAGTCACGTGCGTTGTCTCCACGTGTCTGCGATGGTGTAATCGATTGCCAGGATTTGTCCGACGAGAGATCGTGCTCATACTGCACGAAGGATCATCTTCATTGCGGCGTTGGACGCAGTTGTATCCGCTTGAACCAACGCTGCGATGGGCGGAAGGACTGCCCAGACGGCAGTGACGAGCGCGCGTGTTGTAAGGATTTATTTTATTCTAGTCAATGGTTCATAATCACTTCATACTAAAAAATGTTGCAGGTAACATGTTGCCAATTGTTGCCTTGATATAAGGCCGCCTTTAGATCTGTTTCCCCATTTACCAAGTATTGAAAAGTTTTTTAATCATATTTACTTCAGTATTTAACTGTCAATTTAATTAGAAATGTCAAAATCAATCAATCAAACTTAATTTTTAATATACCGGGTGATCAAGAAGGACTGTTTGAGTTGGTAATACCGAATTTTATTTTTAAATAGCCGCATCATTGACAAGTAACGTTTGACATTTCAAATTACATTAAACATGCTCGTGAATCTGCTCGAAAGCCTAGAAAAAGTGTTAATTTATGTTTAGGGCCAAATTTCAAGTTTAATCTCTCTTTACCGTTAATTTTTACTCTCATCATAACCTACCATTTTGTCGCTATTAAGATATCTGTCAAATAAATCCACAAAACATATCCAGTTGCAGTGCTCCAAATAGCCGAATAAAAAAATGTTCATAATTGTATTGTCAACTCAAACAGACCTTCTTGATCACCCGTATAATTTTTAGAGACTGACATTGCAAAATAGTATATTATGATACGAGTCTTATAAGAAGCATTTTATCGCACGCACGGGTTTAGAGCACGACGAGCGTAGCGAGAAGTGCTCTAAAGGATAAACGAGATGTCATACAGTATTTTTTCTACTTTGCCACTTTTTCAATGAAAAAAAATAATTTAAAATATAAAACCGTTAAAGTTGAAGGATTCCACTCAAGGTCACGTCTGCGGTCTGCCGCGACACCACAGTATCCGTCAATATTAAAAAATTAAATTTCACTGTTTTTAGTATTATTATTATATCACGCCTTTTCGTATTACGATACGCAAAACAGTATCGTAATAGCATCAGTACGAACCCAAAGTAGAAAAAATTATGTATGCAACGCGTGTATAAAGCGCTATTTTTTACTCGTAGGATTAAAACACCCGTTGCGTTCGTGTGTATAAACTTCCCACTTAAAAAATTCGAAGAATACGTTGCATAAAAAACTATTACCTACAATGAATTAAAAATTCACTTTAAATTTTATATTCTTACAGTTAACGCAATACGAAGATTGCTCTTTACATTTTTTAACAATAGTGAATAGTCACTTAATACAATCAATTTTTTTCGTTATGTTGCGCTTTTAAAATTAACCTTAATTCTTAATTAATAGTCTTCGTAAAGAACGGACAATTTTAGAATTAAGCGACTATTACACACTATTACTCCTACTGCAATAAAATAATGGTCGTTATTACTTTAATTTTTTCATTATCTTCCCACTGGCCAGCATTGATTACCGTTCCAAACAAAGAACGATCATTATTTGAAGCATTTCTCTTTCATTTTAGTTACTGTAAATGATGTAATTTCAGTGAGCCTAACCCCGAGCGTTGAAAATACAAGAAAAGTCGAAATCGTGACGCCACACCTCACGCGGTACCACTCGGAAGGATTTGTGGCTTTCAACGAAAAGGGCGAGATCGGAAAGTTATGCACCGAAAACTTGAACCACAGCGTTCCCGTTAATAAAACAACTGAAGTTCTGCACACTGTGGCGTCATCCTTGTGTAAAACATTGTCCTACCAGTAAATTAAATTAAACAATATCCTGCTCCGTCGCTAATCGATTGTTTCCAGAAACATTTTGTCAGTTCGAGTGGAAAAAGACCTGGAAAATAACATGTCTTATGTGAGCATGAAAGATCCGTTAGCCCCCGAAATTAGTTTCGTGCGGTCACCGTGTTTCAGTAAACAGGTTCTCAAAGTGGCCTGTTCAAATTTAGGTAATGATGATTCGAGCTGTATTTTTCAAAAATATAATCTAATTTCAACAGAATGTGGGATCCAAACCGTTATTGGTGAACCAGCTCTATCCAAGATGGCGTCTCATGGCGACTGGCCTTGGCATGTGGCTCTTTTCAAAGAAGACGTACACATTTGTGACGGCACTTTAATATCGTCGGAATGGGTGGTAACCACTACCTCTTGTTTCCAAGGACAACCGAAAGCCGAATGGACGGCTCGATTCGGTTCGGTTCGGTTACTCAGCACTTCACCGTGGGAACAAGAACGCCGAATAGTCGGCATGGTCAAGTCTCCAGTGGAAGGTAGCACGATTGCAATGGTGAAACTAGATCAGAACATACTTTTCAACGATTTCGTGCGGCCTATTTGCTTACCTGACGATGGCTTCTCTTTAAAACCTAAAGTTGAATTGGACTGTAACACATTGGGTTGGGCTCGGAATCGAGAACAGTTGCAAAGAATTCAAGTGAAAATCACGTCAATGGAAAAATGTGAGAACGTCAGTATTTCCACGGTCAACAGCCTTTGCACTGAAACGTACTATGGAAAAAATGATTGTAACGTAAGTACCTAGTTCACTTCTGAGCAAACGGTCGTGTTGAGTTCATTTTTATTATAGGAAGAAGAGTTTGCTGGCAGTCCAATGGTTTGTCACAACTCGAATACCAAGAGTTGGACTTTAGTGGGCATAACTAACTGGAGAATAGCCTGTTCTAATAACAGTGTTCAAAGGCCTAGAATGTACGACAAAGTCACATCGAACATTAACTGGATTCGGGACACAATGAAAGCCGTTAATTCTTGAAATTTTGAATTGGATAAGCTGCGAAACCAAGTGCCAATTAAATTTCATGTTGACCTAAGAGACTGAAGTTGTGAACAGATTTGACATGCTTATGTGTTTGTGACATTAATTAAGACTTAACAAAAGTACATACAACTGTACTATTTTAATTATTTGTGAGACTATTTTTTATTACTATGTAAAGAGAAATGAAAGTTAATATTTTGCTAAGATGTTATTATGATTTTAAAATTAAAATTTTAACAGTTCTTATTTATTTATGACAGTGACGTTGATTCTATTTCGGATTTTTACTTTAAATGTGTCCTCGTAGATGTGTTAACGCATAACGGGAAAATTCAAACATGCAAAATGTGTTATTAAAACAATACTAAGTTACACTAGTTTTTTCGAATTTTAATGTTGTTGTTATCCCCCATCAGCGCAGTTGGTAGCTTGCAAAGACGTCACACGTTTACAGCAGGATTCAGACGAAATATTTACCAAATAATTTAGTAATAAACGAAAACATATCAGCAAATCTTATGGTAAGGATATTTTGATTCAAAGTGAGTGGGTGTGTCCAATGTCAAAATTTTCTTATCAAGGCGGGGTGACTAATGATTGTGGATATTTGATTTAGAAAATTGTAATGGCATTACCATACATATATTTAAGAATGATTTGGCATTAAGTAAATATATAAATAGTTGTTAGTTTACTGCTAAAAAGTTGTGGAATATTTTGTTTATTGGTTTGGGGCTTGGATTTTTATGGGTAATCTATGCAACACACATAACACCTGTGTATAAAGATCTGCTGCAGTATACATACTAACTAAGATACAGCTTCTTTAGCAATCTGCTATCTATTTAATAATTTGTTTTCTATTTTTCGTTGTGATAAGTAAATATTACAAACTTTTAGCTTCTTGTGTGTCGTCGTGTTAATAAAAGAGTTTTTCGAGCTTGTTCAAATATGGACGCCCTTTCAAATTTGTCGTTTATTGAAGTAAAAGATACAAAAAACCCTACTACTTTACTGAACGAATGGATAGCAGAGGGCAAACAGTGGGGCGCACATTCATCACTAATGAATTTAGCCACGTCAACAAAGTAAGTTAAATAAGTGATGTGATACAAAGCAGATGATAATAAAACAATCTTTATGTGATAAAGAAGTGGAAAGGTCAGCAATAGAACTGCAGTCATAAGAGAAATTATGGCAGATGCATCATTAGCTTTCGTAGCACAAGAGCGTAGTAATAAAATCAAAGAGATCGTAAGATTCCCATTAATTTTTAGATTCATTTTTAAAAATAAAAAAAATTATAGAATGAAAACCCACAAGTAGCGGCTACCATCTTGCTAATTTATAATAAAAGCGAGGAGAAAATTACAAGACAAGTAAGTGAAAAATGTTAATAAATAAATACCCATTTATATTCAATTTAAAACAGATAAGATTAACGGGAATTGCAGAAAGACTTTCCGCAGAACAGTGCAAACTTTATTTTGAAAAAGAGAGTCTTTCAGCAAAAATCCGTTCCTGGATATGTCAAGACTGTAGGACAGTTGATTGGAACGAATTAAAAATGAAACACGATCAGTTACTGAAGGAAGTTGTAGAAAATAAAAAAGTACTTGAAATGCCGGATACTCAGTATATAGAACATGAAATATTATGTAAAAGTACTTGTATATATTTTTTATTTTTAGAATGGCCTATAAAATTGTTCCCTACGAAATTGATTTCTATTCTTCAGTTGGTGATCAAATCGCCGATAGAATATTATTCAAACGTGCCAAATCACCGGAATGGACATATGAAAGATTGATGGCATAATTTAGCTAGTAAAATGTATTATCTTACTAACATAATTAACAAAATTATAATCAAAAGAACGACAATTATTATTATTATAAATTTTGTCTGCAAATAAAAGGATTAAAAATGTTGGACTAGATTTTGAATATATCTTTTACCTTCAAGTATTTTCTCTTGGACCTCCTAACAGCTCCCAAATCAACAGCGCCGATATAATTAGTCGCGGATTGCGCTTGATATTCAATCCTATCTACCAGCTCTTGCTAAAATTTTAACTCAGATTATTAACAAATCAAAAATTCATGCTGTATCATACTTGACTGTCAATTATTATGGACATTTGCACAAACAAATCGCGCACTTCCGTTAGCATTCGTTCGATTTGCAGCAACTGCTGATGCCGTTCCTCCACGCTAGCCAAAATGCGTTTAGCTTCTGCTGTCTCAGCTAAAATCTATAAAATTTTACAATTACAAACTCGACTGTGCTATTTGATACTGACATTTTCTGTGAAAAGTTGAATGTCGGTGCCTTCTTCCAACAGTAACGCAACTTCCTCATCCGTCACCTGGAAATAGCCTTTAGCCTGCAGTTGCGATTTTATTATTTGTTTCTGGATAGATTTATAATTCTCAAGTAACTTATTATTGTCCAGGAAAGCTTTTTCAAACCGTTTTTTTAATGTATCGTACTGTATATTTTTTATTCTTCCTTCTGCGGATTCCACCGTTATTCCTTTAATTTCGCTATCCACTTCTTTCAGTTTATTTGAAATTTGCTGTGCCACGCTCGTATTGTTTTGAAAAAATGATTTCAATTTCTCTTCGACATCTGAAAAATGTGATATGAGTCATCTCAAAATTTCTCTTTTAGAAAGTGACCTTTTTGGTTGTACTTCATGTCTTCTAGCCTTTGTAAAAATATTCGAACGTCTTGATTGTTTTTCTCGATTTGTTTTATCCATTGTCCAATAACTTCCGCCCTTTCAAAAGTTTCTCGTAACTGTTTACTTTTATATTCGCTGTCATTCTGGGTGTTATTCTATTTGTTAAGGCGTTGTAATGATAACGAGAACATTCCACATTTTAATTTATACTCACGTTTTCTATTCCAATAGTCACCTTCTGATTATTATCTCCACGTTCATTTTGATGCTACAAATTTACATAATAAAAATGTACAGACAGTTTTGATTACAATAAAAGGATGTTTTACCCGCTTAAGTTCGCTGAGCCTATCTTTAACCATTGTAATTTATTTTTACGATAACGGTTCTTATCAGTAATTTTTTTTCAAGGCTTATGAAATACACGTCCAATCCCACTACAGTATATCACAGGTATAGGTATGTACACCCACTACAGATAAGTTGTATAATAACAGATTGATATTTATCCGTTCAAAAAAATGATGGCAATTATATCTCAAATCAATAAAAAATCTTTTATTTTCTTTCAGTTTTTACTTCCAACTGACGAATATTATTTTCATAAACAATAAACAGTTGACCACTTTATTTATTTACTGATGATTTACTTCAACTAATGGCCATCATAAACACAAATGTTTTAGGTACTGTAATGTTTCGAAAATCACTCATTTTTTCCCACGGAAAAAATGTTACCAAAAAGAGCAAATATTTTAAAAAAGAAAACATTCAATAATGATCCTACTTTGTTTTTTTTTTTTGGTGGTTTAATTGAGGTTCTACGAGAGGCCGCACTGACACACTTCACTGAGGTTTTATTTAACAAGGAACATTTTTTGATTGAATTTGGTCCAAACAAAACTTATTTATACTTTAATAAGTTATTTAATGTTTTAAGGCACTCGAGACATCTGCTTCTCGCTGCAGCAAAATGTTGTATTTGGATTACAACTGACCTTAGGAACTTTGGTTATCGGAATAGTAAATAACGTTATCTAAAAGAATAACATTATTTTGGGGTAGCTTTGATAACAATTTTTTCCTCAATATTTCAAAAATTTCAGCCGTCATATTGTGATAATCTAATTTAACATCTCCGACATTTTTTGTTGACAGAAGCAGAACAAATTTGTTTAAGATGTTATTACGTTATTAGTCCTGAAAGAGACAGATTTTGTAGAGAAAATATAAGAGATCAACAACTAGATAGGATTAGTACGGCAGAACGTCTAGTGATTAGTGAATATTTACATAATTATTTACCTATTTAAATATATTTCAAGTTTTTAGATAGGTACATATTTAATACATACCGCAGCCGTCGGTTTATTGATTTTTTCGACAAACCGTGATTAAGTCGTTGAAAACAACTTTAAAAGACAAGGCTAGAATCGCACTTTAAGTTATCAACAGTAGTAGGTATTGTTTGTTACTGATTTTCCAGAGATCCTACTTTTGCGCGAACTTGACCAAACGTTCAATCAACTCTATTAAATTCAAAATTCGTTTTTTTTATCACTTTTACTTTTCTACTTATTCACTTTTTGTTTCCGTTTTCGCCCTAAAAATACAAAGGAAAAATAAAATTGAATAATTAAATTATTTGATAATTCTATAATAAACAGACCCCAATTTGTTGTTACGCAAAGGTTAAAAACTTTTGCATTGTACCGGGCGATAAACAATTTCGAGTACTTAGATAAGGGGCGGCTATGACTTTGACAGTGTCAAATTTTTCGTATCTTTGCTAACTCAGCTAATAAACGTCAAACAACTCTCACTATTAATCAAATTTTAACGGTTTTTTCTGCAGAACATAACAAGAGTCATCATTGAATCTTACTTTCGTAATGGTGTTTTCAATAACAGAGAATGGACAGACATACTGTTGCCTGTTTGGCCGAGTTTCGGCAAAAAATTCCAAATTTAAATTGAAACAGGTATATGGAACCAAAAATACAGGATCATTATAAATGATTGTCCCATCAAGTTCCACAGTTGGCAGATTTCCACTACCGCCAAGGCGCCACCTATCGGCGATATTAGTCTCATTCATGTTATGAGGCTTGCCGCACATTCAACTACGTCACTAAAGCCTACTGCGATGGGACAATCATTTATAATGACCAGTATTTCCATGCATCCAGAGCATCTGAACGTCTAGATTCGCACATACAGTATGTTATTGAAATGCGTTAAGAAAATTTAAACGGTGATAGAACTCATCAAAACAAATTACTTTTCTATTTACCATTTTTTCGAAAAATCTTTCTAAACCCAGATAAAATTTTAATTAGTTTGATCGTAAATTCTAGTACCCGCCAATGTCTCCCTGCGTACATTAAAAGCGAAAGAAGATAAAAACTTAGATAGTCGAGCAAAAACCAATTCTTTATTCATAGTAAGTGAGAGTGACATTCAAGTTACGCACCACACTTGATCAAGGGCACTAACCTTCAAATTAAATGTTCGAAATGACGCCCTACGTTTACGTTATCGATGCACGCTTGTGCCCTTCGAGCCATAGAAGCTTGAGTTCTCACCAACATGTCGGAATTTCGTCGAATTGACTCGGCAGCGTTATTCACACGAACAGTTAATTCTTCGACGGTGTTAACTGGAGTCTCATACACAATCTGTTTTAAATGGCCCCATAGAAAAAAGTCACAAGGATTGAAGTCCGATTGTCCGGTGAACGAGCTGGCCATAAAACTGGTCTATTACGACCTATCCACCGATTTTCTAAAATAGAGTCCAACCAATTTTTTACACCTCGTGCACTATGAGCGGGCGCTCCGTCATGTAAGTACCACATATCCCTCCGAATTTGCAACGGCACGTCATCCAAAAGGTCACTCAGCTCATTTAAATTTAAATTTAAATGTGGAGGTAAGACATGTGGCCCGATCAAACGATTCCCAATTATACCTGCCCACACGTTAATCGAAAATCTTTGTTGGAAACCACGTTCTCGGATTTGGTGTGGATTTTCTTCTGACCAGATGTGAGTATTATGGGAATTGAAAACTCCATTTCGAGTACATCCTGCTTCATCTGTGGTTAAGACGATGCTTAAAAAATTGGGTTCTTCGTCGATTTTTTGAAGAAGCCATTGACAAAATGCAATTCGACGTGGTGGATCTTCTGGTTTTAAGTGTTGGACACGTTGAAGATGATAAGGATGTAATCCTTGTTCGTGCAGTGTTCTCCAAATTGTGATTTCGGTTGACAGGACTAAAAGTACCATAATCCCTTAAATGCTGGACAGCATTCACAAAGGTACGTTCACAGGCAACTTGGCGACCGGGAAATCTCTCCATGTACAAACGCCTGGCTGCACCACCATTCGATAAAGCTTCCCCGTAGATCAGCACCATGTCTGTTAACTCCAGATTAGTGTACTGCACCATTTTTGACGATAATTACGGGAAATTCACTTTCCAATAAATTGTAGGTAAACACGGCCGCATGCAGGTGAAGGACGTGACCTATCCGCCTGGGTTTTTGCCGTATTCACTTTTTTTGCGTTAACCTTTTTCGTACGAAGCCGCTGTTCTTCCACCGTGCCATCCATAAACGACTTGATGACACGGAATACGTTGAAAATAAATGTAAGTATAAATTTGAGTTTTCGAAAAAATGGTAAATTTATAGAAAAGTAATATGTTTTGATGAGTTCTATCACCGTTTAAATTTTCTTAACTCATTTCAATAACACGCTGTATAGGCCGTGCCAAAACCAAATAACCACGACCGGTTGCATTAAGTTGGTGAAAACAAAATTACATTAAGTATTAAGTGTACCTACTAATCGGAATTTTTATATTACCCACAGATCACCCACTGTAGAGGGTGATTCTGAAATAAGTTTGGAAAAAAAAAGTGGAGTATCCTTGACACAAAAGAATTCTGCGTAAAAGGATGGAAATTACCCTATATCCTTGTATTTATTTTCAACGCCTATGAATAAGGAAAATTTGTCCGAATTAGTTCATTTCATTAGCAACCATGGTTCCAGCAACTCCACAATAAAGTCGTAGGTACACCTTTGAGTATTATTGTTGCTAAACTACCAAGATAATCAGGTAATCACCTTTAACTCAGCAGCGTATATACTAGGAATTTTGATCAAATTTTCAATAATTTTAAAGGTCTTAAGCGATTTGGAGCCTTTAAGGGGCTCGTCGAACAAAAAAACGTTGTATTCAACTTGTCAAATAAACTATTTTCTACTTTGCGTTCGTACTGATGCTATTACGATGCTGTTTTGCGTATCGTAATAGGAAAAGGCGTGATATAATAATTTTACTAAAAATAGTGAAATTTAATTTTTTAATTTTGACGGATACTGTGGTGTCGCGGCAGACCGCAGACGTGACCTTGGGTGGAATCCTTCAACTTTAACGGTTTTAAATTTTAAATTATTTTTTTTCATTGAAAAAGTGGCAAAGTAGAAAAAATACTGTATGACATCTCGTTTATAAGGCATTTTATCGCACTTACTCCTTTAGGGCACTCCTCGCAAGCTCGTCGTGGCCTAACACCGTGCGTGCGATAAAATGCTTCTTATAAGACTCGTATCATAATATACTATTAACACGGTAAGTTATAAAGAGCAATTTTTAATCAAATTAGCTTCCACTAAAAACGTCACTTTTAATGTCAGTTGTATAAAAAATAAAATTATTCATAGAGTAATAAATAGTGTTAAACTATTTATAAGATTTCAGGTTGGGGTAGCTGAACTCATGGAAGTAAGTCAACCAATTGTATCGAATGTTGTAAAATATGTCACGGGAAAAATTATAGACAAGGCACCACTTTGGATACATTTTCCTGGCGCCTTGCGTTGAACGGCAAGCAATTACTTGTCAGGTCACCAGCATATGCTTTCGTCAAGAGGATTTCTTTATTAATACCAAAACAAGCAATTGCTAGAAGCAAAAGCTTTTACTTTAAAGCAAATGCTAATGCTAAGTAGCAAATGCTTGGAAGCATTTGCTTATTTTTATTAATATCACCCACTGTTTTGCTCGCCAAACAAAAACTTTAAACCTTTGGTAACATTGTAAGAAGACCAGGCTCTGGCCGTTCAAAAGTTACCACAGATAATGAAGATTTTGAGATGATAAACTTTCTTCATTTACATCCATTTTAAACCGCCATCAGAGCTCGACAGGAGACGAATTTTCCTGCTTCTTTAAAAACAAGAAGAAGAATAAAGAAATCTGAATTAAATAATAGATGTGCAGCAAATAAAATCTTTTTAACTGCACAGAATAAACAGCAAAGAGTTATGTTTGCTCAAGAATATGTATATTCATCAAAATAAACTAAGCAAAAATGAATAGGGAATTTTTCCATTTTTGAATTTTTGTAAATACAGTTTAAAATTTATAATGAAATGTGTTAGAAATATATAAAGATACACATTAGATGTAATGTTCCAAGTACCTGTAACATTTTAAATTTATCTAGTGTTTAAGACGGTGTGTCCGAGTTGGGCCCGCGCGTTAATGCCCTGTAATCCGATGTCCGAGTTGGGCCCGGCTACCTGTAATAATCCTCCGCCGCGCCGCGCCGCGCCGTCTTGACGGCATCGGAGTTCAGTACCTACCTACTTGAGGTAATCGTTTGACAATTCTATCCATTTACGGTTATACCATAGCAAAAGAATGTTTCAAAATTAACATTTTTATTTCAGAAATATTTACATTATTTTACATAAGAATGAACAAAAAACATTACATAGATACTCGTAAACTCTGTCCACTGATAGATTGCTTGACATAAATGTTACTAAAAGTATTCACTCTACGCTACAACAAATAGATCCGGCGCGAAATTAAAAAAAAATGAAAGAACAGGTTTACACGTGATGTTTTATTATTATTCTGCATGTTTGCACTTAGGAAAGACGAAAGAAAACTTCAGTATAGCAGGGGTAATATATTAGGTTTTATTAATACAGGGTATTTCACGAGTGATAATGTGCCCGACGGATTTAAAAATGCAACGCACAATACATTTTCGAATTTCCGAAAAAAGCTGGCTACTGAAATGAAAATATCCAGCTTTTTTCGGAAATGGCTAAAACAAACAAGAGATTATTTAATATTTAATGCATGAACAAAAATTACCTCTGTATCATTTTCGATGTTTGTAATGTCACTTAAAAGTGTTCATCATGCTAGATTCTTGAGACACGCACTCACTTCACAAATTCAAAAAAATCAACAAAAATCGCAAAACAGCAACACGCTCAAAACTAATAACTTTGAAAACCAGAGGAACGCAAAACAAAGCTCTAAAGATGAAAAATCACAAATCTAAATGCTGAAATCACTTGACAGCATTGACAATTTCAAATTTGAAATGTCATATAATTTATTTTTCGCCTGGGTTTCATAAGAACCAATGAGAATCAGTGGCGCGAAAGTTTCAAGATACATACTACCAACACAATCTATGATAGTTTGTTAATATTTTAATGTTATGGTTTGGGGATTTTTGTTATCTACGGATATTTAAAAAAGTGCATTCTATCAGTGGACGTAGTCTAGACAAAGAATAAGTACGCTATACGAACGTATAGCGTACTTATTCTTTGGTCTAGATACAAACAAACAAGTCAATTATTATTTCTTAATTACTGTTAGAGCGTATTATAACAAACAGCATAACGAAATCTAACCAGGATATACTCGTAGAATTACTCGCTTCAAGTTGAGTTTTTGGGAGAGGAAGTTGGACAGATCTTCTGGCGTGCCACAAATTCTTCCGCGCACGATCCACGTAATAAGTGAAAATCTGATCCAAAAAAACATTTTGTCGCAATTCTTGACGCAATAGTTTTGCAGGTTTGTGTGTTAAATTGTCTAGAGCTTTTCTTTTGACGCCATTACTCAGTGCTTGCCTCTCTATAATTTCTTCTTCCGGGTGATTATGAATAAGATCACAGCTGATCACATTCGTTGGTTCGGAACCGAAGGTTTACACTTTTGCAAGGCAGTTTAATATTTTTGTTGACACAACCCCACCGAATTTCATCGTCGTTTAACTTCCTTGTCACACAAAACTTAAAATTATTCACTACAAGCAACTGTTTCCCTTCTTCATTCAAAATTGATTTCACTTCCATTTCTGAGACTAGGTAGGTATTTAGAGATTCACTAGCAAATATTCAAATGGAACTAAAATTAAGGTTCATTTTTATAATTATTTGTTGGCCGGGTGGCCCTACTCCTTATCGGATTAGGCGGTGCCCGGATTGGGGATACTTGGGGGCCGATAAATTTGAGCGAGGATTATCTCAGGTACCGGTCCCAACTCGGATACGTCCGTTTAAGAATACGTGGGAGGATTGGGGCAATTATTTTGCTTTCTAAGAAAAATTGTGGAATTCCCTATTCAGTTTTGGCTAGTTTATATGGGATGCGGTAGTATGGGAATGCATCAGCATTAGGGGCCCAGGAGTTTGTGCAATTGTGGAGGAGAGGCTAAGAGCACCGGTCTATGTTAGAATTCTGAGGGAGATAATGCTTCCCTCAGTCACACATGTGTTTGGTGAACGAAATTTTATATTTCAAGACGATAACTGTCGTGTCCATAGAGCCAGGGTTGTTAGAGAGTTCTTGGATGAGCAAGGGGTGCGTACTCTACCGTGGCCTTCCAAGTCACCAGACATAAATCCGATAGAAAATATTTGGGGCCGTATGACCTCAATTATGTATAAAAATGTGTTTCGTCCAAATACTGTCGAACAACTGCAACAAAAAATTGTTGATACTTGCCACGAGATATCACCCCGAATATACCAGGGAGCAAAGCCAGTCGATTAATAAAGTACCGACACGATTTGACGTTTATATAAAAGGCAACCGTAACGATTTTTTTGCTACAAGAGGCGCTGATATCGCTATTGTGACTGGCTTTGGCATGAATTTATTGGTAATATATTACTAATTATTACTAATAAATTACTAATTATTACTAATAAATCCATAAAGCCAGTCAAAATAGCGATATCAGCGCCTCTTGTAGCGAAAATATCGTTACGGTTGCCTTTTATGTAAACGTCAAATCGTGTCGGTACTTTATTAATCGACTGGCTTTGCCAGGGAGTTGGTATCATCAATGCCACGCCGATTACAGATGGTCATTGATAATAATGGTGCAATGACGAAGTATTAGGTTTAGGTTTTTTGTTCGTTAACAACTTGTTTTAAACAAATATGCAATATACAGGGTTATTCTAAATTATTGTAGTCGAAGTAGGCGTGAAAACTGAATGTAAAATTTATGGTTGCCGCTCCACATAAAAAAATCATCAAAATGATGTGTTAAATTGGGTGCAAAACAACTCAATATTTTAAAAATTGATTGTAGAACAACTCAATATTTCTGGATTCAATCGTTAATTTAACAAAAATAAATAAAATCCTCATCACCGCACTTTTCACCTAAAAAATGACAGTGACAGCGACACAACTGACAGTTCACATGAAAGCGGCAAAAACGTAATAACATGGGCATGGCCTACTTCGACTACAATCATTTAGAATAACCCTGTATAAGTATTCAATTTACCTTTACCTACGTGTTTTTATAAATTGTGTGGATTTAAAAAAGGAATTGAAAACGGATGAAATCTAAAATCCGATTTGATGTTTGTAAGTGTCACACGTGGCATTTTTGTCTTATGTCATCATTGGTCATCATATCATAGTTAACCTATTTGTTCGCAAGCCTGAATTAAACGGTGCAAATTTGCCAAATTTCGATTTGAATAGTTGTCATTTTTGTCCCAGTTTTTTTTGTCCACCAACCGTACCTATCGATCTCAGACAATTGTCTACTTCTTTATACTTAATACATATATTATTTTGAACAGTACTAGATAATGACATCATCGCAAATGGGTAAAAATTGGACTCTAACAACTATTTTTGCGTTAAAATTTGATTAATAGTGACAATTATTTGATGTTTTTTAGTTAAAGATAGAAGAGATATGAAATAGTTATTTAATAAACTAGTTTGTTAATGAAGGCGATTAATAATCGAAACTGTTTAAAGCACGAACGAGTGTAGCGAGTGAGTGACTTCAATAGTTGAGATTATTAATCGCCCATTAACAAAAGAGTTGATTACAAAATTTTTTCGTTGACCGCAAACTTTTTTTTTGTGACAAATTTTGAAATTAAAGCCAAATTAAAAACAATTTCATCTTTTACCATAAAGATGAGACCTTATAAATACCTTCATTCTTTTTTTGTCCTCAGGGTAGGCCATTTTTAAATTTTTCAACACTTTCTATTCACTTTTCCACAAAGAGTGTCAGAAGACGTCAACTCCATTTACATTCAATTTCACGTAAAAATCACGATTGCTACGGAAACCTAGTTACCTTTGAAAAATATGACATGCAAATTACAACCAAAAATGTCGGTTTTTGAAAAAGTGAATTTGTAATTGTGCAGTTATGGAGCTATAAAATATAGAAAACCCTGCTGCAGTGTTGGTAAGTGCAAACAATGCATGTTCGAGGTTGTTTATACATCAAAATTTAATCAAAACGTCAAAATCGCAAAAATCATTGATTAATGAAAAATAGTGTATTAATGAGGTCCATTAATACACTATAATTTAGACAAAAGAATTCATTAATATTGAAATTAACAAGCGGTCAACGGAAAAATATATAATGATATGATATGACACTGTCAAAGTCATAGCCGCCTAAGTATGTAACTCTTGATCGCACGGTATTTAGAATTTGTAACTTTACATTTATATTTATTTATATTATCAGTTATTTCCTTCAAAAAAAATATCTGCAAGTAACAGTTTCAACCACTAAACTACACGAAAATCTAAAATTTGGCAACAAATTTGTTCACAGTAGGAAGATTTAATGCTCTTGTAAAATGCTAATTTTATGACTGACGGGTCTCGAAAGGGTACCTGCTGGCAACGTTAGATTGATCCAAGAATTCTGAATACTTCTGCAACTCTAAATACACCTAAAACTTCGTCCATAAGAGACTACCTGCTACCCTCTGCCCTGTTTCTAAATTCAGAGCCAGTTTACGAAATTTCCCCTCGGAATTCCCCAGAATATGATTTATTTATAAGTAGGAAAATACATTTTTTGTAATTATAAATTAATTTATCTTCAGAATTAAATAAATACATGGTTACATACCGGGACATTTTTTTAACTCTGAACATAGTCCATACTTATTCCCTATGTTCAATTTTAAAAAACACAGATCAATGCATTGTGAGTTGCTCTGCAACCAACTATACCGAACACCAGAGATTTTGAAATAATGTTAAAAATTGTTCCGATTGATGGAATTGGTCTATCATGTGTTGCATTGGAAATGTCACGCACATTTCTAATGCTCTGATTGCCATAGAATAACTGCATTATGTGTACTTCTTCTTCAAATAACTTAACCATTTTGTTAAACTTATTACTTATTACTTATTTTCGTTACCTTGGTTACGTGATTACATACATTATTGAACTGTGTTTTTTAAAACTGAATATAGGGAATAAGTATGGCCTATGTTCAATTTTAAAAAAATGTTTCGGTATAACTACTAATTGCAATTAAAATTATTCCATGTCACTGACTTCATCAAAAATATTGCTGGATTAATCTTCGTCGATTTTAATAACAAATTCTTGGAATTGGGATGGCACATAGGATTTTTCAACTTCGATGACATGTTTAATGCAATTCTTCTACAAGCGTCGTCTATTCTTTGATTTTATATTCATTATACCGTGTGAGCAACAAGTACTGATTGAGTTGGCAATAAATTCTGGTGATTTTTGGTGACTTTTATGTCATGTTCCAACGAGAAAACCATTTTATTAATAAAAGATTACAAAAACCAAGACGTTTAAATTTGAAATGTATACCAGCTGTCAATAATGTCAATAAAGCAAACCGAAATAGGTACAATTCACAGTCTTATAAATTTTATGCAAAAATTTTTTTTGCCAACTGAAACAGTTATTGTTGCTCACCCTGTATTTACCTCTTAACTATTACATAATGCCTTCATTGTTCTTTTTATACTTTATTTCATACTGTCCGGTAGGTGAGTTATATGTATTATAATAGTATCAGAGGCAGAAAGTGTCACTAGCAACACCTACCGGACTGTTTTATTTTTATCCATCAATTCTGACATTGAAAAGTGAAAAAGTCAAAAAATATTCAGAAACAATATCACAAGACTTCCCATTTTTTCGGAAAATTTTGATTTTATGACAAACTTTGAGTCTAATAAAATCAAAATTTTCCGAAAAAAAAATGGGAAGTCGAGTTATATTTGTCTAGACAAATTCCCGAATGAACAATTCAAACAAACATTCGGAACAACATCAAAAAACGGATTAAAGGTTAGTTTATATTCATCGTGGCACTTTTCCTGCAACAATTTACCTGTTGTATTCCAAATTGTTTTCACACTGTAGTCAATATCACTGCTGGAGTCGTTTCTAAAACGATTTTTTAAATCCATTTCGGAAAACGTCAAAATAATTTTCTGACATTTTGTTCATTAATTTGTGTTGCCAACAAAAACAAAAGCCTTGTCAACGTGGTTTTTCACCAGAAGGGAGACTTTTGTCAGCGGAAGACGCATTTTCTGACCAGGACTAGATTTTTTCGCGATATTCGGCACACTATTGGTCAATATCCACTGTTTTCATAACATGATGAAATTTGTCAATCCAAAAAAGAAAACAATAGCAACGGCCGTTGCCACAGGAAAAAAGGTGATGCTATTTTCACAGTATAATGTGATTTTTTAATTTTTGAAATAAAATAATGATGCACAAGTGACTACCAGTATGAAATAATAGACAAGACAAGTTTCATAAGACCAGTCTTGAAGCACGAATTCAAGATTAAAAAACGAGTGGCGTAGCCACGAGTTATTTTAAAGAATGAGTGCTTCAAGGTCTTATGAAAGGAGTTTTTTATACTATTTTTTGTAATTTGCCCTTTTTAAGCCGTTTTTAAACAAAAATGTTTACTTTCCTCCATTTAGGGATTTTCGTGACGGTTGGTAATGTCTTAATTTTAAAAGTGAAAATTTGATCAAGACTTCAAAGTCGCCTTTTGTTTTATCCAAATTCTGTCACAAAACACGAATATGAAAGATAATCTTTCATGTACGCCCGCTGAAATACGTGAAATTCCCAAAAATACGGTCGCGAATTTGTTGCTTGATAAATCCTTTGCACATTTTGTACTTTAAACTGACATGCATGACGAATCAAGCTTTGCCAACCTAAAAATGTTCGTAAAATGTTTCGTGAAATAATAGCTATAAGGACATCCCAGATGATGACGTCGCGTTCGATAATATGTCTATTAGAGAATCAAAATGGAGGCAAATTACAAAAAATACATTACGATATACATCCGGTAGTACTTGTAAATGCATCTATCGATATTGTAAAACGACTTTTTAATCACTAGTTAACATTTTCGAATTCTGGGTCGTTTACGATGGTCTCATTACTAGGGGATTGTTTACCTACCCTGTAAGAAAAACTTTCCAACGTTCAAGACTTGTAAAGTGCGTCTATCGATATTTTAAAACGACCTTTTGCTACCTTCAGTGGTTTATTGCCCGCTAACAAAGATTGTCGTAAAAGTGGTGAGTAACCGATCCTCAATAATCCGCAGATACCATCGAGAGTTTTTGTTACAGGGTAGGTAAATAATTCCCTAGTAATGAGACCATCATAAACGACCCAAAATGTTAACTAGTGTTTAAAAAGTCGTTTCAAAATATCGATAGACGCACTTTACTTGTGGATTATTGAGGATCGGTTACTCACCACTTTTACGACAACCCTCGTTAAACGGCAATAAACCACTCAAGAATCAAAAGGTACATTTTAAATTTTAAAATATCCATAGACGCATAGACATTCTTGACTCGGCTCCTAACGTCGCTTCATCCATAATGTCCAGCTTGTACTGTTAAATTTTATGGTTTTAACATCTAAAGTACTTTATGAGGGATTTTAGGGTTGTTCACGACAAATCCATCACAACAGAATATTTAGGTACCCTGTCGTAAATTTTGCAACGCGTGCCTGTCTTTGTTAAACGAACAGCTGCAGATTTGGTTATTCCCACCTTTACAACATCCCTCATAAAGTACTTTAGTTGTTAAAACCGTAAAATTCACTTATGTTTAGACAAACTTTTTTTTTACAAGTAACCTACCCGACTAACGTAAATTACAATTTCCTGCGATTCTTTGCAGAAATCTTATGTTTGCCATGAACACCCATTTTTAAAACTCGGATACTAAGTCACTACGATGTACTAAAAATAAATTGAAATAAAAACAAGCACGGCACTTTTATACCGGGTGGGGCATCGTATACGCGCACGCGAGAAATCCCGACTTCTAATTAAATAAAATTGGCGAAATTTTATATACCTGGCTAATTATTGATAATGTATATTTGAGAATTTAAAAAAAAAATTTTGTTAATAAATAAGGCCGTAACGGTTTTATTAGTTTTCTGAAATTAACTGTTAATTTACCTATAAAGTTTTTACACTAAATGAATCTGTATCTGCTAGCCCATCAAACTCTGGTGGCACAATTACAAATTTTGACTTGGTTAGCTAAATAATTCGATTTTTTATTTAAACGTAAACCAGACGGGTGATTTACGGCACAATGGTATAATTTCCCAACAAAGGTATAGCCGACCGTTTTAAACCTTTTTGCCATAAAATTGACAGTTTCCATTGTCACCTAAATTTACGACAGCACAAGTAGCAGGTCATAAATAAAAATGATTTTGAAAGTTGAAATGTAAAACTGCGTTTAATTCAAAATCTAATTGGTATTTTTTTCCGTAGATTTCGTAAATAATTATAGGAAGTGAATCTGGGTAGGTTAGTATAAAAATCAGAATTTGACTTTTTGGTTGAAATTTACATTTTAATTTTTTTTAGCTTTGTTTGTAAGTGAAAAATTATCAAAAAATTATGAAATGTACCTTACGAATAGCCAGGTAAGTCTGAAAAATTTCGACAATTTTATTTAATTAGAAGTTGCGATTTCTCGCGTGCGCGTATACGATGCCCCACCCGGTATGTATTGAAAATTCTATCATCTGAGATTTTTTCAATTTTCATGGTTTATTTTGAAAATACAAGGCTAACTTGATTTTTTTTTAATGACACGGGAGTCAAATTTAATATCTTTAATAAGAGTATTTTTTTGTGAACTCAATGATGTAACACATGCATATGTACCTTTTAATCGAAACTTTATAAAAAATTATCGGATAGTAGTTATATAGTGCTGGTTCTGGCTCACTCAAAAATCACGTTTTAGAATCATGTGTTTTGCGTGACCTTCAACTGTATCAGTCATGTCGCGATCAAAACGCTAGTTTTAATTTGCGTTTGTAGTTTATTCAAAACATAGTTTTTGATTCAGAGTAAATTATCTGATCATTACATCCGTTTTGGTTCCATCAAATACATGGTTTTTGATTAATGTAAGTAAGCGGTATTTTGCGTGACCTATATTTTTCCAAACAGGTGTTGTGTGTATGTGTTCATGTACATAACATTGAGGTAGGTAATGGAGTTTCATATCTCTGTGCGTGCATTGCATTTTATAGTAAGTAAATCATAAAAAAATATTTTCAATCTAATTGTTGAATTCTAATAAAAGATAAAAAATTTGCATTGTTTGTGACTTGGAAAAGTGTTTTGTTTGAGGGTAGGGTATTGCGTAAGAAATAGTGGGCGTTATTTTGTTAACAAGGAGGGGATATGGAGTATTAATTAAGGAAGATTTATCGTTTGATATCAGTTTAATATCAACAGTAAGAATATTTTGCTAAAGACTTTTAATATGAGTTCATTTTTGCAAAGTGTTAATGAAGCAACTTTTTTCGTGCCGTTTGTAAAATCAAGCCAGCTGGAAGTTAATAAAAAATTTCAAGTTAATCGGTTTAGTAAAGAGGATTCACAGTTTGGTAAACAAGTTGTGGTTGATTGTGGGGATTTTAAAACATCCTTACCCCAGCGTTTTACATCGCAATTCACTGAAGAGGCCATTACAACTCTCAACCAGGAGTTAAGAGACGGAAAAACAATTTTTATGATTAGTCGGGGGAACGTTGGCAAAACAACAAATATATCTTTTGTAGCAGGTCAAAGTGCCACTATTCGTTTTGGCCGGGGTAGGAGGCCAAGAGGTCCTACTTATGCTCGCGGGACAATAAGATCGCTGTTCGAAGATCAGGAACAAGCAACACAACGCACGGCATATGACGTCGCGACGCGCCCACCCTGCCGTAACCTTTTTCGGGACGCTCATTTCGAAATAATTCAGTTTGTTTGTGCCGTCAATCAATTCATTTTCAGTTTATCGGGTCAGGGTTCATTTTTTGTTTATCGTTTCACTTTCAGTTTTGCTTTCAGTTTTGCTTTCAGTTTCACTTTCGGTTTTCGTTTTTTCCTGTCGCGTTTCATTTACAGTCCATTTTGTAGAGTCTGGGTGCCAGCCGTATCGTCGTTCTTCCAGTTTCGTACCGTCGTTCGCAGGTGGTCCGTTTTGTGGGGACACGTCAGGATCACGCTGTGATGCCGCGCCTGGTGTCGCCAGCGTAGTAGTATCTCGGCGGGCCCCAAGCGCATCGGGATCATCTGCGGATATCGTTTTTGGGATCGAATTCTGGAAGCAACATCTCTCGTGAATTACGCGTGGACTCACCGACACATTACCGCTTCAACATCTGAATTTTCGGATCGGTGACGTCCAACGTAAACAAACCGGCGCCATGTTCGACCATCTGTCATTTAGCGCGCAAGTGTAGGATCGCCGGAAGTTGTCATCAAGATGCGCGGTCAGTACAATAACCGGGACGCCTTATCGCCCAACGGAATAAGGTCCAGATCTTTCGGGTTGATCTCCTAGAGCAGGGGGTAGCCAAAAAAAAAACCGATCGCGAGCGGAAATTAAAGAGGACTCGGTCGGCGACCGCCGAGCGGGCGGCAGGTGCCGCAAGTCGCGAGCTGCGAATCACGTGCGTGGCGTTCGGGATCCGCAATCATCCCTGTGGGTGGATTGCCGAACGCCATGGCGCTTATCGTCCGGCGCTGCCAGCCTTCGGGGCCGTCGAGGAGCCCGAAGATTTACCGTTTTACCGTTTACCGTTTTGCCGTGGTCGAGAAACCCCTCGTCATCTAGCGAGATAGAGGTAATTATCCTTCATTAGCGAATTCACTTCACTAATTTTCGTCCGTTAGGGGTAGTTCGAGCCAGATTACCGTTACCGTACCGCGAAGGAGAACCGGAAAGTCCTCCTTCGAATTATCGAGAAGCAACCCCTTTCAGCGGAAAGGTAATTACCGAATCGATTGAGTTTCGCAACACTAACGACAATTCGTTAGGGGTTGTTCTTTAGGGTCAGCCGGACCAGTCATCGTTATTTGGGGCGATAGTTCGGACCAGGAACGTTGTTCTTTAGGGTCAGCCGGACCAGGAACGTTGTTCTTTAGGGTCAGCCGGACCAGTCATCGTTATTTGGGGCGATAGTTCGGACCAGGAACGTTGTTCTTTAGGGTCAGCCGGACCAGGAACGTTGTTCTTTAGGGTCATTCGTCGCCGCGTCGCTTTTAGGGTGATTGTTCACCAGGACTATCGTTATATGGGGTGATCGTCGCCACATCGTTCGTCAGAGTGGTCGTCGCCAGACCGCAAACCGTCCATTAAGGTCATCGGACCACGTACCGTTTCACCAAGGACTAAAGAAAATCGTCAAGGTCACACCACGTTACCGGCGTAAGATAAGTCGCACAATTTAATTGCGGATTTGCGAAAAATCAAAGAACGCCTCAAATATCCCGCTTCTCAATATTTAGAACCGTTTCAATCTGTAAAAATCTCGCATTTCAATAATTTCAAATTTTTAGAAAGACTTCACAAAGCTCAAGTTTTCAAATTTCACATTTCAATTATTAGTAGCAGTTCTTCTACTTCCAGTAAATTTGCAATTTTTTCAATTATAGAATCGATGTTAAATTAACGTTGTAAATTTATGAAAGCAGAAGACTGCGCTTCATTCTTGTTTCACGCATGCAACAGATTTTCCTTTCGTTTTTTTTTCATCGGAGTTGTATTAATTTTAAGTTTATTCACAAATAAGTTACAAGGTCACCTGTAAAGGAAAGCTTTCTTGATAAGACCAGAATAAGGTATTGAATAAGATCATTAATGTGAACTGGTTCGAAATTTCAATTAACAAAATTACGTAGAGTAACGTTGCCAATTCCACGGACCAGTGCACACTTAAGTAAGCATTTCGAATTTCCTGGACTGTTGGACAAAAATTGAATAAACCAATTATTTAATTCGCAAGGAATTAAGTTCTTTCGTATTGACTCCGAAGCATCCGAGAAACTGAGCACTTGTCCCGGCAGCTGGACAAGCTTAACAACCAGCTCAAGACAATAGCTGCCTGGCGCCCATTTTTTTATAATCCGAACCCACGCCCTATGCCCCGAAAACCCCCTGAGAGCCCGGAGCTGTCACTGGCCAACTTTTGGTCACACAAATTTTGACGCCCACAACGTGGGGCCCGATTTCCCGACTTTTTGGAGCAACCACAAATTTTCGTTTATCGCTCATCTTCATTTTCGCGAAATTTGTAAACCAATTTGGGCCTCGAGGGCTCGCTTGCATTTGACAGCCACAAATTTTGACGCTTGGATTTTCGAGGGCCTGTCAAGTCAATCGAGCCGCCACAAATTTTGACGCGATTTGTTAGGGGTGTGATTTGTCAACTTTGTAGCAGTCACAAATTTTGACGATTTTGCTTCCTCGTTTGAATTCCGCAAATTTGGTCAGTTTGGCTCATTCAGCTTTGTTTATCGTGTTTGTGACTCAACTACAGATTTGGCAAGATCACAGATTTTTCATTGTTCAACAATCGGAGCTTTGGGTTTGGGTTTCAGAGAAATTTCAGTTTTCAATTTTTTTACCGTGTAAGAGAAGCAGGAATTTTGCAGAGAAAATTAGCGGATTGTATTCAGTCTTATCTCGTGTCTTCACAGATAAGAAATTTTTTGAGAACGTTATCGCGCTGCGAAACACTTTTTCGGGTGACATGTTTGTTTGAGTTCCATCCTTGTCGCACAATCGGAGAAACGGTGGACATTTCGCCAATGTCAAGGTCAGACACTCGAAGACCTCCAAGTGTCTCTATGAGCGATTTTTTTGCGGATGACGTTCCGTGGAATCGTGGAAAACGCTTCGTCGCATTTTCACTTTCCGTTTTCGAGCGCTGCAGCGAAAATTGCGTTGCATTTTTTTTCGTCGAATTTTTTGAAATGATCGAGACCAAAAATTTTACCGTGGAGTTTGTTCAGGAAAAGTTTATTTGAAAAACCCCATTTATGACATATCCCGAATTCGACTTACATCATACCGCAGTACTCAAGTACTAATTGACATTGAGATTCAGTTTTCAATCGTTTGATACGCGCAGATATCAACTAGCCATTTTGTGGCGGAATCAAAACTTTTCCATTGAACAAATTTTGACGTTTTTGAGAAGACTTCATCTTCGTTTTGTGTAAAAAGAAAAAGGCAACCGCGTTACCTTTTCTTTTTTCTTTTTGAGGAGGGGGGTAGTGTAGCAGGTCAAAGTGCCACTATTCGTTTTGGCCGGGGTAGGAGGCCAAGAGGTCCTACTTATGCTCGCGGGACAATAAGATCGCTGTTCGAAGATCAGGAACAAGCAACACAACGCACGGCATATGACGTCGCGACGCGCCCACCCTGCCGTAACCTTTTTCGGGACGCTCATTTCGAAATAATTCAGTTTGTTTGTGCCGTCAATCAATTCATTTTCAGTTTATCGGGTCAGGGTTCATTTTTTGTTTATCGTTTCACTTTCAGTTTTGCTTTCAGTTTTGCTTTCAGTTTCACTTTCGGTTTTCGTTTTTTCCTGTCGCGTTTCATTTACAGTCCATTTTGTAGAGTCTGGGTGCCAGCCGTATCGTCGTTCTTCCAGTTTCGTACCGTCGTTCGCAGGTGGTCCGTTTTGTGGGGACACGTCAGGATCACGCTGTGATGCCGCGCCTGGTGTCGCCAGCGTAGTAGTATCTCGGCGGGCCCCAAGCGCATCGGGATCATCTGCGGATATCGTTTTTGGGATCGAATTCTGGAAGCAACATCTCTCGTGAATTACGCGTGGACTCACCGACACATTACCGCTTCAACATCTGAATTTTCGGATCGGTGACGTCCAACGTAAACAAACCGGCGCCATGTTCGACCATCTGTCATTTAGCGCGCAAGTGTAGGATCGCCGGAAGTTGTCATCAAGATGCGCGGTCAGTACAATAACCGGGACGCCTTATCGCCCAACGGAATAAGGTCCAGATCTTTCGGGTTGATCTCCTAGAGCAGGGGGTAGCCAAAAAAAAAACCGATCGCGAGCGGAAATTAAAGAGGACTCGGTCGGCGACCGCCGAGCGGGCGGCAGGTGCCGCAAGTCGCGAGCTGCGAATCACGTGCGTGGCGTTCGGGATCCGCAATCATCCCTGTGGGTGGATTGCCGAACGCCATGGCGCTTATCGTCCGGCGCTGCCAGCCTTCGGGGCCGTCGAGGAGCCCGAAGATTTACCGTTTTACCGTTTACCGTTTTGCCGTGGTCGAGAAACCCCTCGTCATCTAGCGAGATAGAGGTAATTATCCTTCATTAGCGAATTCACTTCACTAATTTTCGTCCGTTAGGGGTAGTTCGAGCCAGATTACCGTTACCGTACCGCGAAGGAGAACCGGAAAGTCCTCCTTCGAATTATCGAGAAGCAACCCCTTTCAGCGGAAAGGTAATTACCGAATCGATTGAGTTTCGCAACACTAACGACAATTCGTTAGGGGTTGTTCTTTAGGGTCAGCCGGACCAGTCATCGTTATTTGGGGCGATAGTTCGGACCAGGAACGTTGTTCTTTAGGGTCAGCCGGACCAGGAACGTTGTTCTTTAGGGTCAGCCGGACCAGTCATCGTTATTTGGGGCGATAGTTCGGACCAGGAACGTTGTTCTTTAGGGTCAGCCGGACCAGGAACGTTGTTCTTTAGGGTCATTCGTCGCCGCGTCGCTTTTAGGGTGATTGTTCACCAGGACTATCGTTATATGGGGTGATCGTCGCCACATCGTTCGTCAGAGTGGTCGTCGCCAGACCGCAAACCGTCCATTAAGGTCATCGGACCACGTACCGTTTCACCAAGGACTAAAGAAAATCGTCAAGGTCACACCACGTTACCGGCGTAAGATAAGTCGCACAATTTAATTGCGGATTTGCGAAAAATCAAAGAACGCCTCAAATATCCCGCTTCTCAATATTTAGAACCGTTTCAATCTGTAAAAATCTCGCATTTCAATAATTTCAAATTTTTAGAAAGACTTCACAAAGCTCAAGTTTTCAAATTTCACATTTCAATTATTAGTAGCAGTTCTTCTACTTCCAGTAAATTTGCAATTTTTTCAATTATAGAATCGATGTTAAATTAACGTTGTAAATTTATGAAAGCAGAAGACTGCGCTTCATTCTTGTTTCACGCATGCAACAGATTTTCCTTTCGTTTTTTTTTCATCGGAGTTGTATTAATTTTAAGTTTATTCACAAATAAGTTACAAGGTCACCTGTAAAGGAAAGCTTTCTTGATAAGACCAGAATAAGGTATTGAATAAGATCATTAATGTGAACTGGTTCGAAATTTCAATTAACAAAATTACGTAGAGTAACGTTGCCAATTCCACGGACCAGTGCACACTTAAGTAAGCATTTCGAATTTCCTGGACTGTTGGACAAAAATTGAATAAACCAATTATTTAATTCGCAAGGAATTAAGTTCTTTCGTATTGACTCCGAAGCATCCGAGAAACTGAGCACTTGTCCCGGCAGCTGGACAAGCTTAACAACCAGCTCAAGACAATAGCTGCCTGGCGCCCATTTTTTTATAATCCGAACCCACGCCCTATGCCCCGAAAACCCCCTGAGAGCCCGGAGCTGTCACTGGCCAACTTTTTGGTCACACTTTCATTGAAGAATAAAGTTGACAACAATGAAAAATCAGAAGAAATTTGTTCAAGATCTGAAAGTAGTGAATAAGAAGAAAAATTTGTTATTATTGTCACATATACAGTCAATAAAAAACTTAAAATATTTAATTGCAATGTATGAAATTAATAAAAAAATTCAAAGTGTTAAAATATAAATAAACTTTTATAAAAGTGAATATGTGGTGTTTTGTTTGTTTATGAGTGGGGAATAAAATTTGATTATTTTATCTTAATTAAATGACAAGAGCTATAATCACAATAGAAAAAACAATCAATAATGAAGAAAGTTAAATTTAGTGATAAAGTTATTATTCATAATTTAGATGACACTGATGACTTTCGAAAATCGGCCTGGGAAATGCATGCTAGAGATAGATTAAGATTTCAAAAACGAATTAGTGAATTAAGGAAAATTATCGATCCTGTGTTAAATAATCTATTAATGAAACAAAAAATAAAGAAAGATGTCAACAAAACACTGTGTTAAATAAGAGCCACAGCATCCGACTGTGTTGGGTGAAATAAAAAGCGATGACAACAAAACATCACATGAAATAGGAGACACATTATCCGGTTGTGTTGTTTGATTTTCTTTTATATTTTAATAATAATTTTTAATTGAAAATTCTCTGTACTTTAGGTTACAAACAATGTAAAATAAAACAAATTTATTTTTTAAGTATATTTTTTATTTATACATAAAACTATACACTAAAACACATTTTATCTACTATTTTTTCTAATTTTTCTAATTCTACTAAATTTTGTTTTTTTTTCCTAACTAATTGTTGCTTTACCACTAAATATTTGTTAATTTTTTGAATTTTTATGTCAATTTTTTTATTAATTTTTATAATATCCTGATACATATGCTTAACTTTAGTTTCAAATTCTTGTTGAATTTGATCAACTGAAGATTTTTCATCCTCCATATAAAATGAGGAAGTCGAGGAACATGGAGACGCCTCTGGAGGTGTTGTAATTGTTTTACCCTTGCCCTTGCCCTTGCCTTTACCCCTAGTTGGCGGCTGGGTGGTAAAGGCCTCCGCTTCCTCATTGTCGTCCACCTGTTCCATAAATCCAATCTGAAAATAATTAAGTTTCTATTATTAATAAAAATTACAATTTTAATAAATATAAACTTATCAATAATCGGAAAAATTTGAATAAAAAAATTACCTCTTGCAACAATGATTCGGAATCAATCAATGAAGGTAGACTAAAGTTAGTTTCTTCATCCTCCATAGGCTGTTGATAAATTTTATTATTAGTTATTAATTTAATAATAATTAAAAAATACATACCTTAATAACTTTATTTTGAAGGATGTTCACTTTTTGAGTAGACATTTTTTTTTTCGTGAAATTACCAACAATTGAACAAATGAAAACTAGTAATTGAAATAAACAAGAATCATGATTTATATAAT